>NC_090266.1:994414390-995056057 GCF_040414725.1 Anabrus simplex | reverse complement strand
CGGTTTTTGGCATTGATCCCCTAATAGGAAACAAGTATAAATGTTGTGTCACTTGCCTGTCGTTCCATTACAAAACCTAAGTTGAGTTCAAGACGGCTAATTCCAAGATGGCGACTAGAGTGGTCACAAGTGTCCTTAAGATTTTCTCCACTTCCCAAACACAATATGTGTCCACTGTGGACCCCTAGCACACCAGTCTTCTCTATGGCAATGTTGTGACCTGTCTTTTGGCCCAGCCTGTATATCAGCAGACGTTTGTTTCTGGGACTACCTTAATACCTTGTTTTTTCTTCCCATGAACATGAAAACTGCGGTAAAATTTGACTTCATACAAGGGCTCATTCTTTCTCACCATTAAGAAAGAAACAACATTAAGGGGACCCGGAATTGAGATTTAGTGTCACAAAGTCAAATTCATTTTCTTAAATTGAATCTAAAATTAACTTTGGAATCTCAACTTTAAATGATAAGTAAATCACTTTTGTATAAGTGGAAGTATCTTTTCGAAAATAACAAAGATAGTTCATGAATGAAAAGTAGTCAGTCGGTAGCCATCATGGCTATCTCTAACGTTTCAGTGTGAGTATTTCAAATGTGTCACTTCTGTAACCTAGTCGCTGGTTTGATAACTGGAAAAAAGTATAACCATACACACAGTCTACCTCTTGCTGTGAGGGAAATGATAAATCCCGTTTTGGGTTGACTTAGCACACCCTGATCGTCTGAAAAGAATTATCTGCACGGACGGACGCAAAATCCAAAAGAGTGTGTAAACAATGTCATCTGGGGTCGGATTCCCATAAACAGTGTTTGTGGATATTTATACCCTACACTCGGAGTATTTGATGCAGTGGCAAAATTAAATGAAGGAAATATAACAAGATGTAAAGTTTTGGAAAAGCTAGGATTGGATATTAGGTGTTGAGCTGTTGAGACCGTGCAACGATGGGACAAGGAACGGTTGCGAAATGCTGACCACAAATACCACAATTTAACAAAGGAAGCGAGAAAACGACATAGAGCTAGCAAAAGAAAGCTGCTGGACAAGTTTGAAAGGGAGAAGGATGGCCCAAGTTATAGGGAAGTCTTATTTTGACATTCTAACTTGGATGCTGTTTACCCGTAAGTTTACTATTTTATAACATAATGTGCTTTTCTCCGCTCCTACTACATGTGGGAGATTGAAACTTTCAAACTTTGTTTATTGAAAGGTTCTTCATATACTATATACTATAGTATACTTCATATACAATACTATGCCTTGATGTAATATTTCTAGTCACCTTCATGAAACATATGCACTGTAAAGTGTATATTGCTTGAGCTTTAGAAACATGTATCTATCTGTGACAGTCGAAATTAATACCGTATCTATAAAGTAACAGGAAATCCTAAGTGGACTATTAACATACACTTACACATTCTAAGTTTTATATGGTATTCGAATGGAATCCAAACAGGTATTGTAGTATTTCCTTACAAACCATATTGAGTGTAGTTGTAGCTCGGAGTTGTATTTTGAGGTCTATGAATCTTCGTACTATTGAAAGCTACATACAACTGTCCAAAGCGAATCACCATCAACAGCGTCATATGTCCTCACTCCATATGAGCACTGCGGAGAAGTCTGAAATTTAATCCAGGCTTTTGGTACGCTTTCTAGTGATTAGAAATTCTATGACACCACCTCTCCTACCTTGCCGGCCATCATTCTGATGTAAAAATATTTTAAACGCAGGAGACTCGAGCCGGGTATCCACGGTTTCAGACCATACAGCCTAGACTTAAAGTGTTACCGACCATGGTCACCAGGTGGTCAGCTCTGTCTTGTCGTAATCGATAGAGATAAACCTAGAGTGGACAAAATACTAATTCATTTCAATGAAAGGTGGTAATTGTTACTGAACAGTTCAATTATGGTGTTGATCATTGCATTGTTTCCGTATCTTATAATTGGTACCAGCCTAAGTCTCTGAAATATATCTGTGGTAGGTAACAGAAGCCAGGGTGCACTCAGTACGACATCATGCCGATAGATATACCTGTGAACCAATGTCATTACGGCGAATATGCGACAATGACTTCGCTGATAGAAACATTTTTTTAATATGTTCAAAATTCGTGGTCATGAGAGGTTCATCGTATTTTTCTGGTAAATAAGACATAACAGACTAAACTGGTACCAATTTCAGCTGTTCAAATCTTGTCCTTTTCTCAAAATCGCTGTGGATGACAGACAGAATTAGGGATTCTAGGTACCTAGATTAAACCTGAGGCAAAATTTTAATTGTATACGCTACAATGGGTATTCAAGGTACATACCAAAAATCAGATCAAATCAAATCCCAAGGCACAACAGACTCGAAGGGCTACAGCCTTCCAAGCGACCACTGCTCAGCCCGAAGACCTGCAGATTACGAGGTGTCTTGTGGTCGTCATGAGCAATCTACTTGACTTTCTATACTGGATAGGCTATATCATTGTCAGATGACACCTGAATTTTAATCACGTAGAGTGAGTGGACGTTTGTAACAGCCCTCAGATCAAGGCAAAAATCCCTGGTCGGGGTAAGAGCCAGGCCCTACGCCGCCGTGGGGCAACATATCCTAAACACATACACATTTTATACGTCTGTTATGGATAGATTTTTGAGAAACGGCATATCAAGCATTGATAATTTAGCTTTGTAGAGTTCCCTTAAGTCTTCAAATTAGGTATTACCGAGCAAATTGACAGTGCGGTTAGGGATGCGCAGCTGTGAGCTTTGAACCCCACTATGAACAGCCTTGAAGATGGTATACCGTGGTTTACCATTTTCACACCAGGCAAATGCTGGAGCTGTATCTTCGTTAATGCCACGGACGAATCCTTCTTCCTTCCGTTTCCTTCCTTCCTTCCTTCCTTCCTTCCTTCCTTCCTTCCTTCCTTCCTTCCGATTCCTTCCTTCGTGTGTCTTATAGAAAATTGTTAATAAAAGAGAAAGATATCGACTTAAAATTCTATAATAGTTCGCCTTTTATATATATAAGCGAGAATTGATAAAGTCACAAATTGTTTGGAGTACTATCATTTCCCGTTTTATAGCAACACGCGGAAATGTTATTTTTAGGAACTGATATTCATATAGCTGTAAGACGAAGAGACATTTGAACAAGGAAGTGCTGCGGGAGGTGTCAAAGAAAGGCCAGCCTAGGAAGATATTTACGGAATATCTTAGCCAACAATACTTGCAAATGTGTTCTAGTGTTAATGTAATGTTATTATAATATTATTTCCAGAGAGATAACAAATATAAGAGAATAAAAATCAGATGGTTCCTATAGGAGCCAAACGGAACTTAATTTCGTAAAATATCTCTATTGTTCTTAGTTTTTGTTTCATAATATTTGTAACAGACGTTGTTTAGTCTATATTAAAACGTACTTAACATTTTTACGTGCCTTAACTTACTTCCTACTTCCAACGAAAGTGAAATTTGAGATAAAATTTGACTTCATACATAGGCTCTTTCGTCCTTTTCATTAGAAGGAGACTGCAGCAAGTCTTTAAATTAGGCATTGACGCAAAGTCTAATATTTCTTTCTTTCTTTCTTTCTTTCTTTCTTTCTCAACCCTTTTACCCTCCAGGGTTGGTTTTTCCCTCGGACTCAGCGAGGGATTCCACCTCTACCGCCTCAAGTTCCAGGTGTTGATATGTCTCCACCATCTTCTTTGTCATGTAGTGAGTACCTTTGTGATTTCTTAGATATGTTTTATATGAAACACTTGTACGCTTTCACTTTACGTTCTGAAAATAGTTCAGTGATATATTTAAAGTATTCTCTTCCAATTTCAATATGGACTGTTGTTTAAATCTCGGATAAGATGTTCACTTTATTCATAATGAAATGAAATGTCGTATGACTTTTAGTGCCGGGATATTCCAGGACGGGCTCGGCTCGCCAGGTGCAGGTTTTTCTATTTGACTCCCGTAGGTGACCTGCGCGTCTTCATGAGGATGAAATGATGATGAAGACAACATATACACCCAGCCCCCGTGCCGTAGGAATTAACCAATTAAGTTTAAAATCCCCGACCCGGCCGGGAATCGAACCCGGGACCCTCTGAACCGAAGGCCAATACGCTGACCGTTCAGACAACGAGTCGGACTACTTTATTCATAAAGAAACTGAGAAGCAAACTGACATACTGTTAACAATCACGGCCCCGTATCTAGCTACTTTTTTTTTGCTATTTGCTTTTCGTCGCACCGACACAGATAGGTCCTATGGCGACGATGGGATAGGAATGGTCTAGGAAGTGGAAGAAAGCGGTCGTGGCCTTAATTAAGGTACAGCCCCGGCATTTGCCTGGTGTGAAGATGGGAAACAACGGGAAACCATCTTCAGGGCTGCCGACAGTGGGGCTCGAACCCACTATCTCCCGATTACTGGATACTGGCCGCACTTAAGAGACTGCAGCTATCGAGCTCTGTCCCGCAGCCCGTATCTGTAGACATACATGTCTAAAAGTGACATTGTGTTAACCGATCGATATCGTAATCGTACGGAATATGGTGAACAACGTAGGTGACAAAATTTGCTACATGAGTCGTGATGTTCTCCCTCACAGCAACATTTATCACAGCTGCTGAGATTCTTGATTATGGTAGCGAACCATGAGCGGTATAACAATTAAATTCATTAGTACATACACTCGGGGAAAATGAAAAAGTACGCCATGAATTAATCGACACAGCAGAGGAAAATTTTATTGACACACTGTTGAGGACGTATATAACACAGGATCACACTGACAGAACCATACGCATCCGAGTACAGTCGACATTGCGTGCTCTATATTAGCGCTAGTGCCGAGTATACCCTCCTTTTGCAGTAATACAGGCTGCAATTCTCCCATGGAGACGATCTTAGAGGTAACGAATGTAGTCTTGCGGAATGGCCTACCATGCAATTTCCACCTGGTTCTTCAACTCGGCCAGATTTCCTGCCGGTCGTGCAGACAGCGCAAGATAACGTTTCATCGATGCTTTCATGGATCATTTCTCATAATTTTATGGCTGCCATACATTAACTGGTTTTCTGAGTATTTCGGAGATACTTCTGTCAAATGTGATCAATATTTATCTATTATTTAGACGATGGGAAATTATTTTAAGAGGAATTAACTACTGTACTTGTAATAATAAATCATTCCAACCATATAATTTTTCCTTCTAAGATCTAATAGACAGGCACAGGATTTAACACATTTTTTTTGTCCTTCATATAACGAAAGAATGCAATATTGAATTCCTAATTCTGTTAATTTCTTTCAATGTTATTACATATATTACATATTACGAAAAGTACTTCAAATCTTAAGAGCATTCTCATTAAAGTTACATGGCTTTTTCATCGGAGAGGTACAACACTTCAAATAATTATCGAAGCGTCCGTGCCTTCTATTATTTCTCCGCAATTCTTGCAGAAGTACGGTACTGCTCCTTATCTGTACCCATACAGTGGAAGTACAATAATCTGGCAGTTTCTCCTTCTTTAATTAAAGGTACATGACGTGCTTATTGTGGTTGGAGCAAATTGGATAAACACGGGACGAGTTGTGCAGCACAGTTAGGTTCACGCAGCTGTGATTTTGCATTCCGGAGAAGGTGGGTTCGAACTTCACCGTCGATAGCCCTGAAGATGGTTTCCCTTTGTTCCCATTTCTCACGAGGAATATGGCTGGGGCTGTAACTTAATTGAGACTTTACCCTTTCAATCCAAGATATCCCCCATTCTCGAGTCACGGAAAACCTGTCGTGCTAAGTTGAAACACTAGTGGAAAGATGACAATAGAAATGAAATCGAAAAAACTTCGAATTTCTCATATATTATAAAACGTCTGAACTCCTCTTCGTGCATATAATTTAAACGAATATGCCTCTTATAAGATTTTCTAGACTGTATGTGCTGTTAAGTTGATATGGGTCTAGTGAATACATGTTTTCTTTAGAAACAAAGGAGGAGAGCCACGGCATGTTTCTGTGTCCCCCAAAAAATATTCTTTAGTTGAGATGCGGAACATGAATGAATTGAGATTTCACTTTGAGGTACCTATGTTTATCAGTCAGTGGATAGAGCATAACTCAGTTTAAAAATACGTTCATACGATGAACGTGTATGCCGACCACTGGCTCATGCAATCTGCTGCACTGGTCTGGGGATTGAATCAACGATCGCACCACTGACATAAGTATAAAACTTCAACAAAAACTTGTCCCGGACAAATATCTAGGATATACTTGGGCTGCTCGACAGCCAAGGAGAAACTTCTCTTTCTTCAAAACGTTGTATAGTACACTGCAGGAGTGCGTAAATGCGTCATACCAACGTACATCCCTACCGTACTGTATGATAAGGTTCTCCTTCTCGTTCTGAGGAAAACGGAGTTTGATCATAATTGCAAAGTGCCCAGTCAAAATGTATAATTTTCGAACACTGTTAAGGAACGAATGATAAAAAGCACTTAACGTTGTTACTAAATGGACACAAAATGAGGGACTTGAAATAAGCTCTCATTAAATTCAATTGTTCGCTTTACCAGGAAGAGATGCTTAGATGAAATGGGACCTCTGTTTCTCAATGGTGAAGAAATGAATATGTCGGGTGAGGGTAAGTACTTGGAAGTAATTCGTAATTCCAGCATTACCTGGAACTTACATTTTAAGAATATCTACAGAAACTTCTGAACCAGTTGTTTGGTAAATAGACGAATGCACGTTAATAGATGGGGACTAAGATCTAGGTAATTAATAGGACAACATACCATCTATATTACGTAGTACGTTCGTCTGGTGGACCAACACGCAGAATCAAAACACTCTATTTCAGCCAAGAAAGGTTCAACGAGTAGCTTTCCTGGCCATTACTGAAGCTTTCAGAACAATCCCAAATGCTTCGATGGAGGTGTTATTGAACCTGACCCCACCTGATGATTTAATAAAGACCAGAGCAGCACTCCATAGAGTCCAAAAGGGCTTAAAACGAAACACTCCCAATTCAGCGTCAGGGATAGTTGAGATAAGGGAAGTTGTAGGCGATCCTATATTAAATGTACAATCAAACTGCAGAACCGTAAAATATAATTTTAATACGAAATTTAAGGTAATTTTTGACCCAAATTCCTGGAAGAAAGAGCTCCTTTATCTCTAGGGTTCCTTAATATGGTTTGTAGGCTAATCAACAGACTTGGGAACAGGCCCTGGGGTATAAGGAATAAGACAAAGAAGAAATGTAACATTTTACTTTGGAAATAAGCCGCAGTATTGGAGACTGAAACATATCGACGTCTAAGAAACAGTACCTCGTATGCAAAAATGCTCTTCCTGTCCATTATTTTCCTTAAGACTGGTCACGCCTCCCAGCCCCTTATGGATATGCAGTCCAACAGATCTGTACATTTTGGTATGCCTGTGTATAAAGGAACATGAACCTTATGGTATAAGTGATTATCTCTCGTCGGTTGGCCGGCAGGCGCGCCCAGCTTATCTACCTCGCGTTGACTCATCACTCCCCGCCCAGCGGCATAGCAACAAAGAAAGCACTTCGCTCACATTATCCGTGCATGACATCAGATAACAATTAAAATTAAGAAAGTAAGAATTAAGAAAATAAGTAATTATTAATTAAAATAATATGCTCCTACCATTTAACATTTTCGTAGCCCACCATGCTGAGCTCTTCGAAACCCCGAGTTTTCGTCCAAGTCGCCTTAAGAATTTTGTAGGCGTATGTTATTATCTTTCTGTGATTTCATTTACTTTCTCCTCGGTAAGTACACGTTGTTTAACACTTCGCTTCTTATCGAGTAAAGAACCAGTTCCTCAAAATCAGCACGGTCTCTCCACGTGGAGGGCGTATACCTGGAAACTGTGCTACAATTCCTCTAACGACTTCCCTACAAGACTCTGTTTTAACTTAATTATCGTACATAAATACCCTTTCCTCTACCTTGTACACATTTGTAAGCATTATGAGAATTATACCCCGAAGTAACATTTCACAACTCTAGACCAGTTGGAGCGACAGATCAACACTTAATACACGTCCTAAGCACGGACCTGAACTGTGAAGTGCGGGCATTCCCGTGCTGTCACTGCGCTGTGTAGCGGGAGGCAGATAATCTGGGCGCGCCTGCCGGCCAACCGATCAGAGAAACTCACTGTAGTATACTGTAGTTTACTCTAGTATACTGTAGTAGTACGTAAATACGTCATACAAACGTACATCCCTACGGTATTGTATGGTAAGATTCATTTTCCCTTACGCGTAACTATAGGAAACTGAACGCAACAAAAACAGTTCAGATTGACGTAAGAATATTTATAAAGCAAAAAGATTTAGATATTTACTTTTGAATTGGTACAGGAATGACTTAGTGCACTGTCGAAACTTGGAGAACACAATGATTCAAATATTTCGGGGGCCCCAGATCAGAGAGGCACTGAAAAAATTAAGAAGCTGACCAACCTGCAAGACAAAATCCTCATTATGCTTAATAGGGCCAGAACCAGCCCTTAGAATACCAAACTGTTCCATTGGGGAAGTTATCAGGAGCTGGCCCAAGAATGAAAACCTGAAAAGGTGGAAAACAGCAACCGGCATCAAACATGGGAATCAATTTATTGAAGTACCATGTAAGAACATGCTAAAACACTATTTAAGTGGAGTAGAACTCAGTAAAAATTCTTAGTAGTACTCTTACAGGTCATGCTCCTGTGAAGAAGCACTAAATAGAAGGGGAATATAAAGAATCAACCTTGAGCGCATATTATGCAGGAAGGGATTAGAAGCAGCCCTTCATACAAATCTGTACATGCGCGGCTATATCGCGCAAAGGATTCAACATATTTGGGAATACAATACAGACTCATTGCTGGGAATGTATACTCTAATGAAGAACATATGATATGTAGCCTTGTGCTAATTCCAAAAGAAAGAAAAAATGTCCAATAAGCTTGTAGGTTTCAGTGCACCCTGAGCAATTCCAAAGGACCCGTATTAAAGCTAAACCTTCTAGGAAATATGTCCCCGAATAGTTAGAATGTGTGATAGTATAAAATAAGCAACGAACTGCAATATGATCTCTTTAATAATTTACATTAAAAATTTAAATAACTGCTTACAGTAATATTCAATGAATCCGAACATTGTTCTTGGAAATAAAAGATTATAAAAATATAACGAAAATATTACGAAAATTATTTATTCTCTCTGTGAGTTTCTTTCCAATTTTTGTATCAAATTAAAAAAATCTAGGCACTTTACTTGTAGAAACATTAAACACGTAACTCTAATTAGTTTTAGAAACGTATTTTATGTTTCCAAACATCGTATATTAGAGATTCCCTTTGCTGTGTAAGCCCATAAGTATAGGCATTTTTCTTACAAAAATAGCATTCTTCCAAAACATTTCAAAGTGCATTTCTCTGTCCACTTTTTAATATGTTCATAACAGTATTTAGAGTACCGGTACTCAAGGTCACTGATATTGTATACCTTATAATTGTGGTGCTCACCACTTCTACCAATGTAGCTCTGATCAGTTTTTTGTTTAATCCTGGCTGTTTACTAACATATCCTTCAGGCTTCCTCCTCATAGCATTGATTAATAACAAACTTACTATTATCTGTGTAGCCTGTCAACCATGCACCATTAATGCAGAACTGATGATTTTCATCACTAGGTTCAAAACGCGTGGAGGAAAATAATGTCATGCTAAAAGGTTAGAACTGTCATATCGACAGATTTATGCACTTTAGACTTACTTCACTTATCAACTTAATGCAGCGTGGTAAGCAGAATGGTGAAACTACATTATGTAAACTGTATTGGTAATACACGATCATTCATTACGTAAAAGACCTGTCCTTAGCCAATACAAGAAGCAATTTCCGGTGATCACCGTTTGATGGAACTGGCAGCTCGACCTGAGTGTTGATCTTCTGGAACCGAAACCCTGTTGTTCTTAGTACGTAGTTCATACAATGAGACGTGTAACGGTGATGAAGTGAATTCTTTTAACTCCCAGAAGTACCCCAGGCCCTACTACCTTCAGATGGCCTAGTGTATGATGTGTTAATACAGTCCTAATGACGCTGGTCACCAGGTGGTTGCCCGGTAAAGAAGTTTTCGTGACGATCACGAAAGCAATGCGTTCTCACACTTCGATAAAACCGATACAGTCTAGCAGTCGAGTAATGACTTGTTGACTACAAATATTGAAGAGTATACATGGCAGATTGTAATAGATGGCTAGGAGCTGCAGCACACGAGGATTAAATAACGTTTTACTCTTCAGATCAACGCAACGTAGAAGCAGCACAGTCACTCACGGACAATGTTGCAAGATGGAGGTTCTCTCCAGTATTTTTCAGTGGTCTGAGTGTTCTCCATGAGGTACGTACACATTCAAACCATTATCCCTATTATTCGTGTATGTAAATCGTCAAATACGGTAACGATCTGGGATAGTGGCAGATTAAGGACAGGGCCGATGACCTTCGATTTTAGGCCCCTTAAAACAACAAGCATCATCATCAGCAAGATTAAGGACAAGTGATATCTGTTGGGTAAATTTCATATTTGTGTGTTGCTAGTGCTAACTTATTTATTGGTAATACGGTAATAAAGGAGAAAGGTTTCTGAAAACCGGATAACAATTCACTTCATGGTCTTCGCAGTCCGAACAGGATCAGTCCTCTGTCACGATTTTTATGTGGACGATTGTGTTTCGTGATCAGGGATTCTGGATGAAGCCCTCGGGCTGCAAGCCGAACTCTAAGACCTTCAATTCAGAGGATTCCCATTGAGAGAGTGATTTTCGATTAACCCAGATCTCCTTGAAGTAATCTCGGAGAACTCACGAATAATAATAAAAATGTACAACGGAAGCAACAGAACACTGGAAATTAAGAAATAATAAGGAAACACACCAGAACATAGAAAATATAACAGAAATAATAAAAAAATGAGATGGCTATTTTTAGAATGTATGTTAACAGATTGACAAAACCTTTGGGAGAGAAAATCAAAAACGATTTCGATACTAGGGGTCAAGAAAGATTTAGAAAGAAAAAGTAAGAGAAAATGAAACCAAAGGAAAAAAATTCAGAAAAAGGATGTTTTAAGTATGGAAGGATTCCAGGAAGAATAGAAAGGAGACACGAACCAAAGTGGTCCGAGGAGAGAAGAATAAAGTATAATGCAATAATAGAACTGACAATTCCCATGTTCGTTCATTTGGAGTTTTCATGCAACGCCTCTGGCAAGAAGGTTCAAGATCGGATTATCAATTCACTTTATACTCAATACCTGGAACAATTTATATCAGCTAACGATGGCAGAATTACGGAGGACTTAAATCGGAGACTACGACAAACAAGGAAAGAAATTCATCAAATTCAAACAGAGATGTGGAAACTACAAAGAAGATTTTGAAGACTTTCTTCTGTAGTAAAGTAGTATATGGAAATGAAATGAAACAGCAATAACTAGCTCAAAAAGAAAGGTAATAGAAGATTTTGGTATGTGGTTTTATAGAAGAATACTGAAAGTGAGATGGTAAATTGGATCAGGATTAAAATCTAGAAATTTGGGAATGTCGCTATTTTCAAGACATTGTTTTAGAAAATTGGCACCATTAGTTATTTTCGTTATTTTTAAGTTTTAAATTCATAAAGAAGTTAGCTTCTTCCAAGGAGTCCGAAAAATTCCTAATTATGTTGTTGTATTGACTAGGTGGAAAATTATATTACCATTTTTCTATTCCATTGCAAATTGTCAATACGGAATTACAACGAAATTTTCCGTATACAAGAATAATACCAACCAGACTACCAAGAAATTAGAGAAGGTTTTCATGAAAAATGACGAAAGAAGGGATAGATTGACAGGATAAATCTTGAGACACCCAGGAATTATTCAGTTAGTTTTTGAGGGAAGTGAAGTGATAGGAACGTTGGAGGTAGGCCTGCACCAAGACATGAATATGACAAACAAATTAGTGTAGATGCCGAATGTAGTAATCTATTAATATAGAAATGTAAAGACTAACACAGGATATGGTGTCATGGAGGGCTGAACGAAACTAGTCTATGGGGTGATGATACAAAGAACAACATGGGAAAAGGTCAATTTCTAGGTAACCAATTCCAACGGCTGTCGAGGGAGGTGATGACCGGAGTGAATAATGATCCGAAGGTGGAAGATGTGAATGAATAAGGAGCCATGGTGGAGGTTGAGAATAGAGGTCATAAGAGGCGAATTATTCAATTTGTAACTGACATTTTAAGGAATTTTTATTTCAAATGATAATTGTTAATAAGAATATCTAACGAACTAAAAACAACACTCTACTTTCTTCTCGGGTATCCCGTGAATAAGGGGAAATACTTACAATCCTTATTTATAAGACTAAGAAGATCTATTGTCATCAACAGATCTCAGAAATGTGTGTTGTATTGTCGTCCTCAGCCTATTGACAGGTTTGTTATTAACACTATTTTATCCAGTGTTACGTTAACAATACTTGCATTGCAATTGCAATCTATAGAATTAATTACATGGACTTCATTGTACTTATTGAGTTAATTATGTTAGTTCATTTGAATACAGTCTTAAAAATCTCCACCCCCACCGGTTGCTTATTCTTGCTTTGTTCTTAGCGAAAACCGCTCCCTAATACATTAAAGAGTATTCTATTTTTATGAACTCCTCTTTATTGCCCACCCTACTATCCACCATCGGCTTACAGGTAATAAAGACAACAAAACACACAGAAACAAAACAAAATTTTAAGCAAACAATATCTAATCTATGTCTCTTAAAACTACTAGCTACATACCATAACTAATTTGGTGGCGTAGCCCAGGCGGATCCCCATACCATGGGCTGCGCCACCCTACCCTAAACTAACAAAATCTATATATATAAAATAGCTTGTCCTGACTGACTGACTGACTGACTGACTGACTGACTGACTGACTGACTGACTGACTGACTGACTGATTCATCATCGCCAAGCCAAAACTACTGGACATAATGAAATGAAATTTTGGGGATACATTCATACTAAGATGCAGGTGCTCGCTAAGAGAGGATATTTGGATATTCCGTTGCTAAGGGGGTGAAAATGGGGGTGAAATTTTAAAATGAGTGTATCTATATCTCAAAACTTTAAAAGTTTACAAATGTAAAAATTGGTATTTAGAGTCTTCTTTGAAAGTAAGGAAACACGTATTTTTTTGTTTTCAGAAAATCCCAATCGGACGGGTGAAAAAGGGTGGGAAAGTGGTTGAATGCCTTTAATCAGGATACCGGTACTTATAACTCAGAAACTGAAGATATTACAGACCTGAAAATTGGTACTTTTGATCTCTTTTAAAAATAAAGAAACACGTATTTTTTTGTTTTTGGAAAATCCAATTAATGGGAGGGGGAAAGAATTGACTTTTTAAAATGAGTGTATCTATTACTCAAAACTTTGAAACTTTACAGATGTGAAAATTGGTATTTAGAATCTTCATTAAGAATAAACAAACACGTACTTTTTTGTTTTCGGAAAATCCCAATAGGAGGGGTGGAAAGGGGTGAAAATGGGTTGAATGCGTTTAATGAGGATATTTATATCTCAGAAACTGAAGATATTATAAACCTGAAAATTGGTGTTTTGGATCTCTTCTAAAAATAAAGAAACACGTATTTTTTGTTTTTGGAAAATCCAATTAATCGGGCGGTGAAAAGGGGGGTGAATTTTTAAAATGAGTGTATCTATATCTCAAAACTTTGAAAGTTTACAGATGTGAAAATTGGTATTTAGAATCATCATTAAAAATAAAGAAACACGTATTTTTTTGTTTTCAGAAAAGCCCAATAGGACGGGTTTAAAAGGGTGAAAAAGGGGTTGAATGCCTTTAATCAGGATACCGGTACTTATATCTCAGAAACTGTAGATATTACAGACCTGAAAATTGGTACTTTTGATCTCTTTTAAAAATAAAGAAAAACGTTTTTGTTTTTGTTTTTGGAAAATCCAATTAATGGGAGGGGAAAAAGGGGGTGAATTTTTAAAATGAGTGTATCTATATCTCATAACTTTAAAAGTTTTCACATGTAAGAATTGATATTTAGAATCTTCTTTAAAAATACGGGAACACGTACATTTTGTTTTCTGTAAATCCGAATAGGAGGGGTGTAAAAGGGTGAATAATGGATTGAATGCCTTTAATGAGGATACATATATCTCAGAAACTGAAGATATTACAGAAGTGAAAATTTGTATATTGGAATTCCTTTAAAAATAAAGAAACACGTATATTTTTTACTTTTGGAAAATCCAATTAATGGCGGTTAAACAGGAGTGACATATTGGGGTGAATTTTTTGAAAGACTATGTCTACAGAATATCTGAGAAACATAGAATGATACAGACGTATAACGTGGTATTTGGAATCTCCTGTAAATGTAAAGAAACATAGGTGATTTTTTTTGGAAATTCCTCTTAAGGGGAACTAAAAAGGGGGGGAAATTTTAAAATGAGAATTTATACAGTATATCTCAAAAAAACCTGAACATGTTACAGAAGTGAAAAATTGTATTTATTATCTGTATTAAAAATAAAGGAACGTGTATTTTTAGTTTCCTGAAATACTCCTTGGGTGGAGGGGGGGTGGTAAAGCGACTGAAAAGGGTGTTGAATTCTTTTAATTAGGCTACTGTTATCTCAAAAATGAAGATGTTACAGACGTGAAATTTGATATTTGGAATCTGCTTTAAAAGTAAATATACACGTATTCTCGGAAAATCCAATGAATGGGAGGGGGGGGGGGGTTGAAAGAATTGAAAAATGAATTGACTTAATTGTATTAAAATACTTATATCTATTAAAAACTAAAGTTGTTAGGGCCTACAGACGTGAAAATTGGTATTTGAAACTCCTTTAAAAACAAAGATAAACGCGTTTTGGGGGGCAAATCAACTTGGGGGCGGGAGTGAAAAGGAAATGAATTCCTTTCATGAGGACACATAAATCAAAAACTGAAGAAGTTACAGCGTTACAGTAGTGATAATTGGTATTTAGAAGATCCTTTACTATTAAACAAGTACTTTTTGCCGGAAATTTGCTTGGAGGGGCGGGGGGAAGAGTGTGAAAGTGAAAAAAGTGAATTATTTTCATCTCAAAAATGAAGGTAATAGACGTGAACATTACTGTTTGGAATCTCCTTTAACATAAAGAAACGCGCCTTCTTTTAGTTTTTTGGGAGGGGGGGTGGTTGGCTAAATAAACTTAACGGCGGTGGAGTGTAAAAGGAGGTGAGACCAATTGATTTTACTGTTCATAATGTATTTATAAGAAGCCTCCGTTGCTCAGGCGACAGCGCGCCGGCCCCTCACAGCTGGGTTCCGTGGTTCAAATCCCGGTCTCTCCATGTGACATTCGTGCTGGACAAAACAAAGGCGGGACAGGTTTTTCTCCGGATACTCTGGTTTTCCCTGTCATCATTCACTCCAACAACACTGTCCAATATAATTTCATTTCATTTGTCATCCATTAATCATTGCCCCAGAGGAGTGCGACAGGTTTCGGCTGCCGGCACAATTCCTATTGTCGCCGCTATATGGAGGCTTTATTCATTCCATTCCTGACCCTGACGAATGACTGGAAACAGGCTGCAGATTTTCAATGTACTTATTCTGATCATAAACCGATTATTCTTAATCTTTCCTGGGTTTTTTTCAAGAGCCATCTTTTCCTTCGGATAGCGTTCTTAGATTACAGAAGATTATCCTGGCATATAAATAAAAATTTAAACACTTTTGAAATAAACGATAGGAATGAGATTGACCGTCCAATTTTTCACCTCCATAATAAGGTCAATAATGCACGGAAGTACGTCATTCGTATGGCCAGAAATCCCGCACACTTGCCTACGCGCGACAATGGTGTTGGTCACATTTTCAACAATGACAATGGCAGCAGATGTAATTTACCGCCAAGTAGCGGTCTTGCATCTTGCTGTGGGGTCCAGAACATCTAAAAATAATAATAATAATAATAATAATAATAATAATAATAATAATAATAATAATAATAATAATAATAATAATAATAATAATGTTCTGAACCGTCGTCAAACGTGCAGACCGCGCTGAAAACGGTTCCTGGACGGGTAATGACTAAGAATGCAGTCCGGCCGCGGGTTCAGTATCGCCAAGGCACCCAAGACGACACCACGCTGGATCTCCTGAAGGATTTGACCAATATTAAAAATGCTTATAGGAAAAGATGGCAAAGATTATGGACCCAACTGACCGGGTGGAATACCTGGACTTAGTACGGGAAGTACGAAATCGATTGCTGGAAAGAAAGATGGAAAAAGGGGAGGAAATGTGCCATAATCTATTAGAAAACGACTCAGATCACGAATTTTGGCGGATTCTCTCAGAAAACGAGTCAGATCGCGAATTTCGGCGGATTATATATAAAACAATAAGCATTCAATTCTAAATTTCAGTATAATACCGTAGCGAAGCACGGGTATCTTGCTAGTACACTATATTTCTCTTAAAACTACTTAACTCTCTAAAACAACTTATTCCATACTTCAACTAATTTGGTGGTGCTGCAGAGGCGGATAGCCGGACCATAAGCTGCACCACCCTTCACTAAAACTAAAAATTCTACTCCCTACAACTAACTAACAAAAGAAAAAAGAGACACCTGACTGAACGTGGTATCCCCTGGTAATGAGGGAACCTCTTCCCGCCATGATACCGCTCTCAGCCACACCCGTGTGTCAGATGTCATCCCCACCTAAACCTCTATGACAATGTGTTTCCCTCCCATTCTTTGCGTGGCGAATCGCCGAGGCGGAAACCAGACCATCCAGCGATTCGTCACGCTCTTATCTATTGTCCCGCCTACTAATCTGAGTCGTCTTGTTACAGATTGCCTACTCTCATAAAGAGTATTATTATTATTATTATTATTATTATTATTATTATTATTATTATTATTATTATTAATATAAGTACTTCGTTATGTGCATCAATTTTCAGAAATTACATCATCTAAAGTAGTAGGCCACTTCCGTGCCCAATACTCACAATGCTATTCCTATTGAGATCTCAGGATATATCCCACAAACCTCTTCGTTTACCACCAAATTGTATTCTCCCCATCTAATATATTTAATATCCCTTCACATGTTAAATAATTCGGCATCTTAGATATAACATGCATATGTGACACCACATTTCAGAAACCACCCTTCGTTGTTTACATCCGAGTAGTCTTTCATGTATCTCTTTCAATGTATGCCACGTGTTTCAACAACTATTCCCTAATTCAAGTTTTAAAGAAACATTTTTCTGTTATATTCGAAAATACTTCATTCGCATGGAATGGATTTAATTTTACTTTGTTCTCGTTTCTATATCAATAATAATTATCTACATTTTTAAATGAAGTAAAACTTCACGCTGCATTTACGGGATTTTAAAGAACCATTTCTCACTTTTTGAATGTTTTGCATTCATTAATTAATACTATGTTGTCTATCGTAGCTATGGGTACAAACTTTAGTTCCTGTTTCGAGCCGTGGTGATTTATTACCTTCCGCAAGGGAAATAAGTGGAGCCAGTAAAAACCAGGGAGAGTAGAAGTGGTCTGTTGTGCAACTAGCAGAGAGGACAGCTACTAATGAGTGCGGACACTGGACAAAGGAGGGTACGTCACCCTCCTAGTCTCTCGCATAGACATTGGCATACCTCACTGCGGTCACAGGGAAGCAGCGGCACATACTCAAGCGCTCTGAACTTTCAACGTCCTTCCCGGTTTAATTACGGCCGAAACGCTGAGATGATTTTATTTTCAACCACCTCGGTGTGAGGGAAGCTGTGTTACCGAGAGCTTGATTTTACGCGGATACTATACAGGGTGATTTCTTCCACCGTGTACAAACTCTAGGGATTGATAGCGGAGAGGATACGGAACAAAAATGGTCTAATGACCGTATGTCCGAAAATGCATGGTGTTCATGCTAGCGACCATGTATTCAATCGCACCTTGTTACAGAGACTGCAGGCCAATACGCGCTGTACCATGCCGCCCCAGTTACAGTAAGCGTGGTTTCCTCCTAGAGGGCGGTACTGTTCCAAATACGTCATGACATAGCACCCTCTCCTGCAATAGTCATTCGTACCGTTTTGTCCGAGTCACTTCTCGTGCTGACTCACCGGGTAGTGGATGTGTTACAGCGTTGTACACAATGGTTCCGTATTCGACTCGAGGCCTTGCCTACATGGTGCTTACTTATGGCAAGGCAAATGGCAATGGGCGGCGGGCAGCACGGTTGTATCGGGAGACCTATACCCGACGACAAAAACCACAGCATTCAATGTTTGCAACAGTGTTTCGCCGTTTGTCTGAGCAGGGTCGTTTAAGGAAGCAGGAAATCATAAGGGCGTACCCGCCCTGTTCGGACACCAGACGTGGAGGAAAATGTGTTTAACATTGTGGAAGACGACCGCTGTGACACTACCAGGTTCTTGGCCCGCCAGTACGGGGTAAGACAGACGACCGAATGGAACATTCTCCATGACTGTTATTACTACCCTTATCACATACAGCGTTTGCAGGGCTTACTAGCGACAGACTTCCCATATCGGGAGCGGTTTTGTCACTGGTTTATTCACCTGGCAACCACGATTCCGGGATTTGTGGTATCCATCCTATTCACAGATGAGGCCACCTTTGAGCGGAGTGGTATCTTCAACTTTCATAACAGTAATCTGTGGGATTGTATGCAGAAACCCCATGGTTTGGTGCCAGCGAATCATCAGCAGCGGTTCAGCCGGAAAGTGTGGGCCGGGATAACTGGCGCCGTGTTTTGGTACCAGTCTTCCATCCACGTCGCCTAACAGGCCGGAACTATCGGCGTTTCTTGCGGGTGACCTTGCCTCCTCTGCTGGAAGACGTATCATTGTTCATTCGCAGGGTTATATGGTTACTACATGATGGTGCTCCAGCCCACTTCGCCGTGGACGTCCTGACGCATCTTAATCGTGTCTTTCCTCGTCCATGGATCGGACGAGGAGGTACAGTTGCATGGCCTGCTCGTTCACCAGATCTCATCCTGTGCAGTTTCTGGTTACGGGCCCATCTCAAATGTATGGTGTATGCAGAGCCCATTCCAGACGAGCAGGCAGTGGCGCAGCGGTATTCATGCTGCCTTTGACACTGTTCGGATGCAGCCTGGCCGATGTGAATGTGTGGGACAGAACATGCTACGACTCGTACACGCATGCGTAGAGGCATATGGAAACCACTTTCAACACATACTGTAACTGTGGCTGCATGGTACACCGCGTATTAGACAGCCGTCTCTGTAACAAAGAATGATTGAATAAATGGTCCCTAACAAACAAACCATGCATTTCCGGACATACGTTCATTAGACATTTTCTGTTTCGTATCCTCTTCTAAATCAATCCCTAGAGTTTGTACACGGTGGAAAAAATCACCCTGTATTCTCCACAGGGTAAAGAGTTATTTGATCCTGTAATAAGATGAACCTTAGAAAATGTATCAACAGTAACACTGAACTATCGCACCGAAACAAAAATGATATGCTCACTCAAGAGTGAATGTCCTCATGTTTTAAATGGTTTTAGAATTTATGGTCGGGTTCCTTGTCCTTAGAACCTTAATTCATTTTTCTAATGTGGGGTCAAAAAATTGAAATTCTCTGAGACGCACTTCATTTATGACTACTGATCTGCATACATATCATGCTGTAAACGAATCTGTCCCACATGGTTCTTCTCATGGTTTTGCCTCCAAACTGGAAGGCTGTATGCCAATTCCCTTGTGGAATTTAATTTGGAAAATAGTTTAGGCTACTTCATTCAGTCTGGATGAATTTATCCCTGAGTACAATTTAAGGGCAATGAAAGTCAGAAAGTTAACTAATCACTCTATTCCACTTCTTGTCAACGTTCAGAGCAGTGAACATAGAAGACTTTCAACTTACAACTTGATGTCAGGCATTCGGTGATTGTTCATGGCTTGTACGCATCTACATATCTCCTGATTTAGTTCAGTTAGTACTGAAGCATCGTCCTTCAGAATCAATAATATATTGCACTGGATAGGCTCAGAATGTCAAAGATACATTTATTCTAGTAATCTGATAAATAATTAACAACACTATTCACAATTAACACCCAAACACCATGGCGCAACTGCCTTGGAGGGCCATGGCCTACCAAGTAACCGCTGCTCAGCCCGAAGGTATGCAGATTATGAGATGTCGTGTGGTCAGCACGATGAATCCTCTCGACCGTTATTCTTGGCTCTCTACACCTGGGCCGCCATCTCACCGTCAGAGAGCGCTTCAAATGTAATCACGTAGGCTGAGTGGACCTCGAACCTACCCTCAGGGGCAGGTTGGGAATCGAATCTTGGTCCTCTGTGTAAAAGGAAAGCACGCTAACCCTAAACCGCGGGGCCGGGATTGACAAATCATGTATATGCGAATGTATCTGGATATTCAACACTCAGAACATAATAGCCGAATATTACCTCAGTTGGTGGAAAATCTTGGTCAAAGGCCACAAGGGCAGGGATATCAGAATCAGATTTCGTAAAGACGTAGTCCTCTTACTCTATCTTAGAGCGTACACGACGGTGACTTTACAAATCAGGAACATTAATAGAACCTTATCTTGAGATACCAATAATTAAAAGACTGGATATTCATAGTATTGGTAAAATGAAATGGCGTATGACTTTTAAAGCAGAGAGTGTCCGAGGAAAAGTTAGGCTCGCCAGATGCAGGTTTTCGATTTTACATCCGTAGGCGACCTGCGTGTCGTGATGAGGATGATATGATGTTGAAGACGACACATACACACAGCTCCCGTGCCAGGGGAATTAACCAATTGTAGTTACAATTCCCGACCTTGCTGGGAATCGAACCCGGGGCCCAGTGACCAAAGGCCAGCACGCTATCCATTTAGCAATGGAGCCGGACATAGTATTGTGGTGTGTGGTTAAAATAAAACATTATCCAATCTTCTGTAAATTCTATCGGAAAATTTATGTTAGGAATTATAGTTTCGCCAAACATCATTAGCACTTGAATACTTTTCTTGGTCGGAAAGGAATACAATATGACTGTGGGGGAGGGGTCTTATGTGGCTGCCATGGAAATTTGAATGAGACTTTCTCATCTGTATTTCTGTACAAATACTAAAACTAATTCTGAGAATTTTATGAAGTACTAGAAGAAGAGGGGATGGGGAAGTGGAGTACATACGATGGAAGACGTAATGAAATACGGAATGCGGAACATAGGTCATAGGCTGTTGCTTTTCCAGCATCAAAGTCTAACCTTCTACACCGTCATACTATTATTTTGAAAATTAACTTAAGCAAATACATTGAGTGAGGGAATGCATGAGCTTATACGACATTCTCATTATGTGGAGCGTTTTGTATTAACATCGTGATTCGTGGTGTGTGTTACTGTAGTCACGTCTTAGTTTGTGAGTGGCCTAGTAAGTGGTTCCGAGTGTCGGGATACCAGTTGCTACGGAATGGGAGTGGGCATCTCGGTCATATTCTGTGTCATGTCCCTCCTTGTGCTCAGGTGGCTAGAACTATACAATCCACAGGTGGTCACCAACCCGTTAGAGGACTGGGGCTATGTGTACATAGTGGATCCAACCTCCTTAACAGAATTTTATCCGAGCATACTCAGAGCGTTTGTCAATAATGTTGTTAATTAATTATGAGATCATTGGAATCAATGTATCTTGGACAGGAAGTCTGTTAAGAATGTGAGGGTATTCCGGGGATATTCTAATGATACAGACCACTATCTGATCTGTAGCGAACTAAGCATCTCTAGGACTAGAAGAGTAAAAGGGAAATCTGTCTGCAGATGATTAAGGGTAGATAATCTCCAGGGCGAGGAAATTAGACAGACGTACATGGATATAATTAGTGAATAGTTGCAAACAATAGGCTGTATGAAGTTTCAGGGTATAGAAAGAGAATTGGTGGGATACAGGGATACTGTTGTAGAAACGACAACGGAATAGCTGGGAACAACCGTGTGTAAAGATGGGAAAAAGTAAACGTCTCGGTGGAATGATGAACTGAGAGAACCATTAATAAGTACAACTAAGGCTACCAGAAATGGCTCCAAACAATGACTGATGCAAACAGAGAATTTTACGTATAGGAAAGAAACAGAGCGTAACAAATAATTGTTGAATCCAAGGAGAAGCCGTTGGAAGATTTTGGTAATAACCTGGGAAGGTTAGGTCAAACAACAGGGAAATATTTCTGGATTATAATAAAGAACCTAAGAAAGAGAGGGAAATGGTAATGAGTTGTGTTTTGGGTAAATCAGGAGAACTATACATGTCAGTACCATGATTTGAAAGTCATACAACTTCTGACTGGTTTGGTGATTACAGTTACGAACTAATGACAGGAGATCGATGATTCAGGCGGTAGAGTACTGGTCTCATGAGGCAAGATGGTGGGATCGGTACCGGCCAAGTCTGGTGGTATTTGAAGGTGCTGACACACAAGTTAAACAGATTTTACAGAAATTCGTTTCAAATTCAAGCCGCACAATGAGGCAACAAAAACAACACCACCACCAACGATTTCGACTTCAGTTATGGGAAAGGTCTTCGTTCATTGTTTTATATTAAATATTTTTCATAAATTCCAGCCCTGTGTCTGTCGACTTACCGGCATTTGAATGAACTCCAGCAGGACAAACTTCCGGCACCTTGGCGCCTCCCATAATCATAAAAGTATTTAGGGGAGTGTAAAACCAATAACATTATTATTCATTACAGCAGCGGGCGCATTTCCGCTGTGAACATAAAAATCTTCACAACCATAAATGTACAATGGGTTGTCCTAGTTCTTATAATGGACCATCAAGAGACAAATTTAGCGTATAATATTGTTCACATGAAATGCCAATCCAGTTCCAAAATCTGAACATAATGAGGCGACGAACGTACTCTTCGAGCTACATCTCACGTGCTTGATACTCACGAGACGTCTCGGACCGGGGCTTTTACACATCATTACCGGAAGCCTTGTGTGTGCTGATATATTGTATAAATTCGCTAAGTGCTGATGCAGCTAAGTAAGGATGTGGGGTGGAGGTTCCCTTCTTCCTTGTATTCAAGTTTCTTTGTCCATATTGATTCACAGCTTCAAGATTTACGCATGCGCTATCGTAAGAGTTCCTATACGCTGTAGAGACTCACACGAACAACAAACACTCAATGATATTTATTACGAAATCCTACGATCATCTTACGACTTAACGGAATGTACTTTGACAATTGGAAGGTTTTTCCCCGTCACCAAACTTTGTTTTGAACTAAATTTTAAAAACAGTTAGAAATAAAATATGTCAATTCAACCCCGTCAAGGATGTACCCAAGAGCTCGTTCCCCTAAAGACCATAAAAAGGGGTCGTAAAGAGAGAACTTGACTGCTGGAGTACCTCTTTACGGTCCTGACTCTAAGCGGTTCATTAAAGGGAATGTTTGACCTACTTTTTCCAACTATAATCACCATGCAGAAGTGCAATGAAATTCACTTCTAATTTGTAATGTATCACACTGTGTCCTCATAGCCAACACCGCGGTGCCCGAGTTAAAGCCACTTTGGTGTGACTAATTGCGGAAGAGAGGAGGAATAATACACATACTTGGCGTCATTTCCAATACGTACTTCCCTTTATCTGGGAGTAAACAGAACCCATTCTTCATCAGTGTATTCTACGTTTAAGGTCGTACGATATTGTTCTGTTTTCTATCCACGGCGCATTACTATTGGAAAATAGTAAATTCTGTATGTACCAAAATGTGACTAGCACTACATGAATTTACCACCATATCGATTATCGTACCAACCAAGTGGCTGCCCGGTTTCGGTCACGTAGATATCAGCGTGCATTCGGGAGATAGTGGGTTCGAACCCCACTGTCGGCTGCCCTGAAGACGGTTGTCTGTGGTTTCCCGTTTTTACACAAGGCTGTAGCTTAATTAAGGCCACGGCCACTTCCTTTTCACTCCTAGCCCTTTCCTATCTCATCGCCGCCATGAGACCTACATGTGTCGGTGCGACGTAAAGCAAATTGTAACAATTACCAGGGAGTACACTCCTCTTGTTTTTGAGCTGAAAATGAAATCATTTCTAAGCTGAGTATGTAAAAATTTGTTTTACTTATGAGTAGGCCTATGTGGATTTAATTTCTGCCTTATTTGCTTTAAACTCCGAAATAACATTTTCTAACTTATCTCGAGCTTATTGTCTGCAATGATATTTCACCTACTGATGTAAAAAGTATAATTATATAGTATAATAATAACTGTATTGTATTGTATTGTATTGATATATTTCATAACCCATCTGGGTGGGGACTACAGGAAAATTGATACTGACATTCTGCGAGTCGGAGCGTGGAATGTTGGAAGTTCGAATAGTTGTGGTAGGTTAGAGAATCTGAAAAGGGGGATGGATAGGCTAAAGTTAGATTTAGCCGGTATAAGTGAAGTACGTTGGCAGGAAGAACAAGATTTTTGGTCAGGCGACTACCGAATTATGAACACAAAATCAAACAGGGGAAATGCAGGTGTTGTTTTAATAATGAATAAGAAAATAGGGCAGCGGGTAAGCTACTACGACCAGCATAGTGAAAGAATTATTGCAGTCAAGATAGACACCAAACCAATGCCCAACAAAATAGTGCAGGTCTATATGCCTACTAGTACAGCGGATGATGAAGAAATCGAAAGAATATATGAGGAGATAGGAGATTTACTAGTACAATATGTAAAAGTGACGATAATCTAAATTTGATGGGAGACTGGAATGCAGTGGTAGGCCAAGGAAGTGAAGGCAGTACAGTAGGAGAATTTGGATTGGGACAAAGGAACGAAAGAGGAAG
This sequence comes from Anabrus simplex, assembly GCF_040414725.1. Lineage (NCBI taxonomy): Eukaryota > Metazoa > Arthropoda > Insecta > Orthoptera > Tettigoniidae > Anabrus > Anabrus simplex. The sequence goes on along the minus strand of NC_090266.1, from coordinate 995,031,020 downwards.
TCGGCTGGTTGAATTATGCACTGATCATAATTGAGTCCTTGCCAATACTTGGTTCAAACACCACAAACGACGGCTGTATACGTGGACGAGACCTGGAGACACTGGAAGGTATCAGGTATACTTCATTATGATTAGGCAGAGATTCAGAAACCAGGTGTTGGATTGCAAAACTTTCCCAGGAGCAGACGTGGACTCTGACCACAACTTGTTGGTCATGAAATGCCATCTAAAGTTGAAGAAATTTAAGAAAGGAAAGAATGAAAAAAGATGGGATCTAGGCAAGTTGAAAGAAAAGAGTGTGAGGGATTGTTTCAAGGAACATGTTGCACAAGGACTAAATGGAAAGGCTGAAGGAAACACTATAGAGGAAGAGTGGAGAGTAATGAAAAATGAAGTCAGTAGGGCTGCTGAAGAAATGTTAGGAAGGAAGAAAAGATCAACTAAGAATCAGTGGATAACTCAGAAGATACAAGACCTGATTGATGAACGACGAAAATACAAGAATGCTAGAAATGAAGAGGGCAGAAAAGAATACAGGCGTTTAAAGAATGAAGTGAATAGAAAGTGCAAAGTAGCTAAGGAAGAATGGCTGAAGGAGAAGTGCAAGGGTGTCGAAGGCTGTATGGTCCTGGGAAAGGTAGATGCTGCATACAGGAAAATCAATGAAACCTTTGGAGAAAGGAAATCTAGGTGTATGAATATTAAGAGCTCAGATGGAAAGCCACTTCTAGGAAAGAAGACAAAGCAGAAAGATGGCAGGAACATATCCAACAGTTGTATCAAGGTAAAGGTGTAGATATTTTGGTTCTGGAACATGAAGAGGCTGTTGATGCTGATGAAATGGGAGACCCAATTTTGAGGTCAGAGTTTGACAGAGCTGTGAGTGACCTAAATAGGAACAAGGCACCTGGAATCGATGACATTCCCTCTGAATTACTGACTGCCGTAGGAGAAACCAGCATGGCAAGGTTATTTCATTTAGTGTGCAAGATGTATGAGAGAGGAGAAGTCCCATGCGATATTCGGCAGAATGTTGTTATACCTATTCCCAAGAAAGCCGGTGCTGACAGGTGTGAAAACTACCACGCCATTAGTTTAGTATCTCATGCCTGCAAAATTTTAACACGTATTATTTACAGAAGAATGGAAAAAAAAGTTGAAGGTGAGTTGGGAGGAGATCAATTTGGCTTCAGAAGAAATGTAGGAACACGTGAAGCAATCCTGACTTTACGTCTGATCTTAGAGGATCGAATCTAGAAGGACCAGCCTACGTACATGGCATTCGTAGATCTAGAAAAGGCATTCGATAATGTTGATTGGACCAAGCTATTTGTGATTCTGAAGATGTTAGGGATCAGATACCGAGAACGAAGAATTATCTACAATCTGTATAAAAATCAGTCTGCAGTGATAAGAATCGAAGGCTTCGAAAAAGAAGAAGCAATCCAGAAAGGAGTGAGGCAAGGCTGCAGTAAAGGAGATCAAAGATAAGTTTGGAAAGTGAATCACAGTCCAAGGAGAGGAAATCAAAACCTTGAGATTTGCTGACGATATTGTTGTTTTATCTGGAATTGTAGAAGATCTCGATAAATTGCTGAATGGTATGGATGAAGTCTTGGGTAAGGAGTACGAGATGAAAATAAATAAGTCCAAAACAAAAGTAATGGTGCGCAGTCGAACGAAGGCAGATGATGTAGGAAATATTAGATTAGGAAATGAAGTCTTAAAGGAAGTAGATGAATATTGTTACTTGGGTAGTAAAATAAGTAACGATGGCAGAAGTAAGGAGGACATAAAATGCAGACTAGCACAAGCAAGGAAGAGCTTTCTTAAGAAAAGAAATTTGCTCACTTCAAACATTGATATCGGAATTAGAAAGATGTTTTTGAAGACTGTCGTGTGGAGCGTGGCTTTGTATGGAAGTGAAACATGACGATAACTAGCTCCGAAAGAAAGAGAATGGAAGCTTTTTAAATGTGGTGTTACAGAAGAATGCTGAAGGTGAGATGGATAGATCGAATCACGAATAAAGATATACTGAATCGAATTGGTGAGAGGAGATCGATTTGGCTAACTTTGACAAGAAGAAGAGATAGTATGATAGGACACATCTTAAGACACCTAGGACTTGTTCAGTTGGATTTTGAAGGAAGTGTAGGTGGTAAGAACGGTAGGGGTAGACCAAGGTGTGAATATGACAAGCAGATTAGAGCAGATGTAAGTTGCAATAGTTACGTAGAAATGAAAAGGTTAGCACAGTATAGGGTGGAATGGAGAGCTGCATCAAACCAGTCTAAGGACTGATGACTGAAATACATCACAACCCCTTCGGCATAATGAGCAAATTTTTATTTTTGTTTTGTTTAAATGTGTAGTTCTGGTCTAATCTCTTTCACATAGTCTAAAATTACCCATTTCTAATTTCAGAGATCCGAAAATCTGAAGATCACACGGCGAGTTTTTACGAAAATAATTCCTATTTCAATTTTGTACATCTCTGAGCCAGTATATAATTCTGGTTACGGAACATCACCTTTATAGCGAGCAGTGGATAATCTCCAATTTTCATCGTCAATATAATTCCTGCAAAGCTCTGCAATCATTAATTACATTTAGCGAGTCTGTTCGTCCTCTAACCCAGCGGTAGGCCAGCCATCATCACTCAGGCGTAGCAGTTAACTGGAGTTACGTTAATTCAATTATTTCATATTTTTGACATCACATAATGTACGGATATGAATTCAACCAAATTCCTTTACATTTAATTACAGGTAATGCTTCTTATTTAATTGCTGTTATAACTTCAAATAAGTATTTGTTATTAATGTAATACGGAGAAATCTCATAACGATATGGAAATGAGGACTATATTCAATGATAGGTGTGAATGAAGTAAGAGAAAATGTTAATGTTTTCAGTGATCAGATTAGTTGCATCTATTATTACTGGTCTATGTTTATTCACGGCAAGTATCAATCCAAATTATTACCTGGAAATATTAAGGGATATCGCGAATTAAGATTCAAACATAATTTTCTCTATTACTAAAATAAGGGAAATTTTTCGGTATTTTAACCCATTATCAGCTAATCTCCCATTTATGGGACGCAAGTATAGTATTTTATTATTTTTTAAACACTGTTTACAAAGTTAGGGGTATTTTGTCTGTCATATTGGTCAAACTGTTTGCTGCTGCACTAGAAAACAAAATAGCTTTATGTTTAGTTTCATACTCTTCCACAACGAGTGTTCTATCTACATGTGTTCTTGTTAGGTTCTGCAACTGATCTTTGATGCTGAGCACATTTTCTTACAGTGAATTTCTAAAGCTCATTCTGGTATCAACGATATAGTTCTAAGTTTGATAACTTCTTTACTAGCATGGAAATACAATGCTGAAGAAAAAACCTCAAAGCTACTGGCACTATGAAAGAAAATCGTACGAAACAGTGCCCACTCAAGGATACAAAGAAATCGAAAAAAAGCTAGAAAGAGGATTTTGTGATCACCGTTTTGACAAATCAAATGAGATTCTTATCACAAAAATGGAAAGACAAGAAAGTGGTAACTGTCGGCACCAATTTAAGCACTATCGAACCTATTTCAGACATTCGACGGTATTCGCAAAAGGATAAGAGGCACATTCAGATAAGAATTCCAAGACTTGTCCAGGAGCATTATTTACACATGGGTGGAGTTGACCTCCTTGATAAACAAGTTTCATTGTGTGAAACAAGAATTCGCTCCAAGAAGTGGTGGTGGCCACTTTCTACCCAGATGTTGGAAGTTACAGTAGTAAGTACTTGGAGAGCATACCAAACTGCCAATGAAGAAGATAATGTATATCGGCTAGATGTACGAAGGAAGATAGTGCTAGCGTATCTTTCTGAAACGTCAGGTTCAACACCCAAACGCAGAGGCCCTCAAAGCAGCAAACTCCTAGGAGGCAGAGTAAACAGTGAAGTCAGGTTCGATTCAGGAAATCATTTCATTACACCGATTGCAACTCAGAGAAGATTCAGACATTGCAAGAACAAGATGACAAGGGTTTGTATACGTTGCAATGTGCCACTGCACGATACATGCTTTGTTCCATTACACACCCCATGAACGTTAGCTGCCATAAATCTGAGTGCCTAACTTATGTTACACATTTCATTGGAGCCGATGGTTTATTTCTTGTGGCTTAATTCCGCTTTGTGACTAATTTTCTGCGATGCTGTGAAAATCCTATCTCAAATTTTTGTACATTCTATGGTTATAAAATTCTTCAGTGAATGGATGCGGAGTCATAAAATTTTGTAGATATATTGAGAAGCAATAAATGAGTGCATATGAATGTACAGCAACTGTTATTTTGAATAAATAAAATAGTGTAACTTTCTGCTATCGTAAGTTGCCATTGTACCAAGATTGGGACGCCCCTTAATTTTAGGATCCTGTATGGAAATGTAATAAAATCACATTTTGTTGTTTATTCTTGCCCCAAACATTTAAACAAAGTCAATTGTAGGGTAAGATTCAGTTCGAATTAATTTTGGTAGGTAATGTGTTAATACAAGTCAGTTTTTATGTAATGCTTTGATCTTAAGCTCAAATCAATCAAGTTCATGTGATTTTTGTGATTAAAAAATAGATTGTACAGTTTTCATTTAATGCCGCAATTTTAAGTTTAATTCAACCAATTTTATATGGTTTTGTGGTTAAGATTGCTCATAGTTTCGTTTCCATAGTATAATAGGTTGAATATAGCTAAAATGGAGTAATTTTATGCAATATTAATCAAAATGGTAGATAGAACAGTTTTCATCTAATACCTTGATTTTACGGTAAATTATCCAAATTTTCGTGATTTGGGTTTAAAATGGTAGATAGTACAGTTTTCATTTAGTGCCATGATTTTGAGTTTAAATGAACCAATTTCATGTAATTTTCTAAATAAAATTGCTGATACTCCAGTATTCATATAATACCTTGATTATAGCTATAAATGGAGCAATTTTATGCAATATTGTAATCAAAATGGTTGATAGTGTGGTACAGTTTTCATATAATACAAGTGTATTACGCTGTACTGATAAGTCGATATCTGTAATTCTAATCACAGTTTTCTCCCAGAGAGGTTGACATGCAAATAGTCCTTACGTGTAATTTCAGTTCAATTTAGAGAACTTAGAATGAATCTTTTGATAGCACAGAGCGTTCTTCGGGACACTCAAAATGATCAACATATCGTATGGGAATAATTCTCTACATCCCCCTGAAATAATCATGTTTCTGCGCATTTCTACCACTTACGCCACACTTCCAGAAATCGAAGAATTTTATGTAAGGTAGTTGTAATTACCGCTGTCGCTTTGGATAATTAATTTTTTCTTCTTCAAAAAGCAGTAATAAGGCTCCATTTACCATGCCTGGTTATTTTAAAATGATGTTTCGATTATTGAGTGATCCTAGTGCTGCTGTTGATATTTCTGCAAATCGACTAGGTAAAACCACAATATCATCACACTGACGGAAAATACGCGTTCCGTAGTCTGTTTCTACTCTTCACATGTTGACAATTGAAAATGCTTGGTTTATATGTAAATCTCTAAGTCGTCTCGTCTCCAAATTTCATTTAAGGTGTCCATCTCGCTTAGTGGTATGAACTATAGAGTAGAAATAACTTTGACTACTGCCTTGAAACATTGCTTGAAAAATGAGGTTATTTCATGTGTCTCTGTATAACTTGAACGCTGTTCGGACATACTTGGGTAACGGGCGAGTCTACTATAGTACCCAGCAGAGTAAGACTCAGTGGAAATATAAATAACTCTGACTGTAGTGTTTCTCTTAGTTTCCTAATATAAGTTAAACTCTGTTCACAATATTTGTTTTTAAGTCACCCTATATCAGTTGAACTACTTTGTAAATGATTATTTTACGGTGGCTCTATGTAATTAGTGAACTGCATGCATTGAAAATGTATGACTGTGGATGTCCTGTTTTTCTAAGTGGCAATATTGAACAGCGGATGTTAGTACACTTTCGCTTCATGAATGATGTCGCTTTGGATAATTCATTTATACTTCTTCAAAAGCACTAATAAGTGTCCATTTACCACGCTTAGATATTTAAAACCGTCGTGTTCATTGGACATTTTCCATCGTCTCAAACTCTAGTCGAATATCCACTGGCTTCATCGAGATGAGAATAATCCAGCACAACAAAAGGCGACTTATTCTTATTCTGGTGTAAACAGAGGGCATGCCTCTTTTCGGCAATGCGAAGTTTGAAATTCAGCAAACATGTCGTACAACGCTCAAGACTTATATTTTTTTCAAAGTTCAAATCCAAGCCTTCATAAGGAAAATTAACGCCGTTCAAATAAAGTCGCATTTTCCCCATCTTGATGTGAACTAATTGCGAGGCATCTTTCGCATGTAGATACTTGTGGTCGTTTTGAAAGCCGCCAATGATGTAGAGCAGGGCCTCTCAGGGTGCATGCGCGTGGTGCATGCACTGTGCACGGTGCAAAAGACGACTTGGCTTGGTTGACCAGAGTGTAAACCCCCACTCCTCGATTTGGAGCAATAGCGCTGTCTCTCTCTTTCCCCACGCCTGTCTCGCTCGCTCCGCCTGTCTCCCTCTCCCCCACTTGCGCCGTAGCGCTCCAAATCCTGGCTGAGTTGAGCCGAGTATAGCCGAGTAGAGCCGAGCATAGCCGAGTAGCCCAGAGACGAAGCGTTGATCCGAGCCATGCCGAGCGGCACCGAGCGGCACCGATGCACGGTGCACGGAGCTCTTGTGCCTCGCTCTGCACGCGTGAGATTTTGGGCGTTTGAGAGGCCCTGATGTAGAGCGTTCTCTCCGTGTATAGTGACCTCTTGACAGATAAACTATTCTCATCGGAAAATGGTAAAACTGGGTACTATAAAGTTCCCAGCTTCTAAATTCATGGATTAGGGTGTAACTTTTTCTACAATCTTAAGCAGACTCAATTTTTCTTGTTGGAAAAGGCTCACGTCAGGCATTTTCCATACTATTCGTTTTGAATCGACGACTGTGGCAGCTCCTTTCAGTACTTTTCAATCGCTCCTGTCGCGCACCAGAATGAGTTCTTATCTCGCATTTACAACGGTACGTTAATGGTCCTCTGCCAAGCCTAGTGTGATTTCTGAGGGTAAATGACCAGTAAATGTTTATCGGTGTTAATCATCCAGTTGTTGGTAGAATCGGGACACAAACCAGCCAAAGGAAGAGCCTTGCGTTCTTCACCTTCGTACGAGTTTCGTAGCGTTTTTATTCCAACGTTTCGAGTGCTCTCCACTTCAGCACCGTTAATCTCAAGCGCACCTCAGAAAATGGAAAGAATAGTGCTTGCTTAGACAAGTCGATATCGTAGGTGTAGTTCCATACGCCTTTGTGAATTGTCCTCGATTTAGGGATAATTCTCATATGGCAAAGTAATAAATAATATCTCGTTGATTGATGACCATACGAATTCCACCGTTATATTTCAAGCCTTGAGTATGTTCAATTTTTATGATGCTTTCTGGCATTTCTCTCTGTCTCGTTACTTGTAGAATCGAATAATTCATGGCGAAGTGTATACCCAACCTGTTGAAGAGATTTTTTATTAACGTGTGATAGTTTCCGTGGTTGGTAACTGATATTTTGATTTACAACGTCTTGGTTGGGAATGTATTTTACTCTCTATATATAGCACGATGTGTATGATAAATTGATTCTTTCTGGTTTTAAGTGTTGTTTGTACGCCACTGGCGTGTGAGTCTCAAACTGGATGAGATGATTCTTCGTTTATCTCTGTAATGTGATTTACAGTTCGCAAATGGTAGAGAATTACAGTTAAATTTTCGCGTACGGATTAGTTTTGAACTGACACCAAGAACACAACGAAGACCCAATGCGGTGGATTTGGTCAAAACTAGCAAAGACTGTCAGAAACTGGACCCGGGCCTCCAACACAGATAACACACATATAACGTACACAAAGAAATGAAAATATAACAGGAATAAGGGCAAAAACATAAATTGGTTATGAAGAGAAAATCAAGAAGATCGTATAGGCTAGGCGAAACAAGGGGATCAAAAATCAAAGAGATTATATTAATTATACGTCGCCAATAATCAAAATACGCACGTTTCACAGTTATTACACCTTCTCTCACTCTGTTACCTTCATGAAAGACGTGATAAAAAGTTAGGTACAAAGGCTTGGCACCCACCACCATTAGATGAAGAACATAAATTCAGGTGGGGACAAAGCATTTCTTTTATGCACATAAGGTCTAAACGACTATAAGTTAAAGGAGAAACAGAACATTATCAAAACATTCTCCCTTGCAATTCATGAGGTAAGACAGAACGCCCCCACAACAATCCACATCCCCGAGAATACAAGATTGTTGAGTAAAGGAGCTTAAAAGAGGAGAAAAGGGAAGGGTACACCGAGCTCATAAAATTAAAGCAAAGATAAAATGGAAATGGTGGTTTACCATGATTACACGCCAAATAACTAAGATAAAATAGAAAGGCGTCTCGTAAAGAATAAAACATATTCAACTAGGAAACCGGCAAAGAAAACAATGGCAGCAATGTGAAACGAATAATAAATAAGTAAATTAGGCACAAAAGGTATCACGGGTCCAAGGATCAGAATCACCCACGCTCACGCAGAGACCATAGAGGTTAGGTCGCCGAATAAAGGGACACACATGCCGTACGTATAAGAACTTCAACCACACCGCACATACACATAACAAAATAAACAACCGCAATCGAGCTCAAACATACAATACGACGAGAAAGTGGTCCATCTGAGAGAGACGGAGTGTGTCCATCCAAAAATACAGAAACCAGCCAATCGCGCTTTTAGCTTGTATTCATACCATGCATATGTGGGGAACATGAAATATACAGAACATGCGATAAAATAATATACCATGATCTCGAGCGGTATGTTAAAGTTGTGACATGAGTGAAAGGTCTCGGACGGCACATAGCAAAACAACTCGTACACACACATGAATCCGTGTCACCTTCTGTTCTCAAAACAAACATAGCTGATCGGTAAAGGAAAATACCGAATGAAGCGTGTAAAAGCAAAGTTAAATAATTGGAAACACATGTTATGAGAGAATACTTTCTAACCCAACCATGGCGAGCACAGAGCGAAACAATTATCAAACCAAGAGAAGATTAAAGAAAAACAAGTACCTCAGATACATAGGCAATTAACATTATCGAAAGGTGTAGGCAGCTAAAATTCTCGAAAGGCCGAGATATGTACAAAGACGTCTGGAATCTGTTAAAATATCTTTTATACGCCACAAATGCGACTTGGAAATCCAATGCTTCCATCTTCTCAAGTCAAAACTCCCCAGACAACCAACCAGACAGATAACCCAACAAGACGGAGCAGAAAAGAAATGCTTTGACATATGCTGACGCATGAGATGCCATCTACCGGAAAAGGGAAACGTTTACGTAGTAGTAACTACACATGATGGGAAAGAGTAACTGTTCACGATATTGATACAACAGATCTCTAGAAACGCGACGTCTTCAGAACAGGCAAACGTACCATAAAATTATTTAGTGCGGTTGAGTTGCTAGGTGAAGTAATGATAAAATAGCAGAGCGAATGCGAAGTTTCATAATTGACATATACGTCTGCAACAATATTGCAGGACTAGACACGTGGTGATCTTCGAGTAATTTTACCGGCAGATCGGACTGATGAGGTACGTTCTTAGCAGGTCCCCGTGCTGAAAACTTAACAATGGTCCGATAGAATCTGGTAGTGAAAAATCGATCTAAAACGTGGATAGAACACGAGTGCATTGTTAGAATAACCTTCAAACTTGCACATTCCACGTGAAAAACTTGTACATCGAATTCTCCAGCGAGGACGTTGTAGGTACAGTCGTGGATATCATCTATGGAATAGCCGCCGGGCGGTAGAGACTGATTCGTCGTAGTAGAACTTGTCCTTGATATCTTGAAATATATTATAGAAACGAGTCCCAAAATAAACTGATGATGTCCCGGTTCAAAAGGCGGATTGAAGTAAACTGTCAATTCAGGTCCTACGCCATGTAGAGTGATCGTTCTATTTTTAGTTAACATATTCTCTGTATTAAGCATATAACTATTTTAACTCCATCAGTCCCAGCGTTCGTTAATAATAACCATGATTTATTTCCTTAAATCATTATTTTATTTCAGAAGTGTATAAAAATACAGTTATTCGATTTTAACACTTAAGATTGACAAATTTGATCAAAATTAATAAGCGATTGAATGAGTTAAATATATCAAAACCGAGCTTATATAGAAAGCGAGACGGAGGCGAGCACAGTTATATCTGTTAACATTCTGCTAGCGTCACACATTATAATGTACCGTCACACTGCTTCCGAAATATAGCACGAGCTCTGCTGTTGGGAGTTAGGTTCCCGTAACAATCGAAGTAGCGAGTGACGTTACTTCGCTTAAAGTAAGCCAAAAATGAGTTCCCGGACCATGACTTTCACCTAGATTAACGACTGCGGTTTCGAAGCGCCATGGACGTAGTGGTAATCTTTCGCCCATAAAATCATTGACAAAATGGGGGATTTTCATTATTTTGGCATATTTTATAACTTCCTCGTGCACCAATACTCGTCGCGGCAGTGCATTTAAGATACATTTTCGATATTTTTTGGGAGATATTTAAATACCAAATCCAAGTTTCATGTCTACGTCAACGCCACGAAACGCAATAGCTTCCATAGTTTCGTTATGTCTTTTACTTTCTTTGAGCCTTTGCAACGGCATTCTGGACACTCGTATAAGTTACCTGACGAGTGATTACCCCGCAACATCGTCGGAGGTCGTCGGAGAACGTCGGAAAACGTCGGAGATCGTCCATGACGTAGAAAGTTCGAGACTCAATCCCATATCAAACCGACGTGGGTGTTCCGGGCTTCTTTCACCATAATATTGGCAACTTGCAGAATGTGTTCCAGCCCTGTTCAGTCTGGTGAACTGGGAGCACGGGTCATCAAAAGGCGATGTTTAAGACATTGACTGTCAACAGTAAGGTGATGTGCACTTTGAAATGCATTTTCTGAATGAAAAACTATTATTCAATCTAATTAAAATTTTCTTGTAGATAGGACCCTGCCTCCTGTACCAAGTCCTAGCTAGAAAGCATCCAGTATTGCCCTGAGAACTGCTTCGTGCTAACTTTAAAATTAATTCATAAATTCGGGCTATTTTACTGGTACAGTACAGAATAGACATCCACGTTTCACTCTCTTTCTATACAGTATTCCATTTCTCCCTCCCCCCCCCCCCCTACGAAGTTCATTATGCAAACGCAATTACTTACAGTCACATACGTAGTTTCTAGCCTTATTACAGCATCGATCAAATGAAGTTCGGGCATATTTTTGTACCACCTCTACTCGTTGTCCCATAGTCGGGATCATCGGGTTATGGAAAGACAAAACTTCTAATCACTATGATTACATCGTTGAACGGAGGGCGCTTTCAGAGTATCTACGAGTATTTACCAAGTCGTTCTTTCAGCCGCTGTACGTGTTCTTGAAACAGGTCACCTCCGGGTTCATAAACGAAGACAAGGTTTATTTTGCTTTACAGAATTGTGCGCTACCTGTTGGAACGCACATTTTCACGGCTGTCTCATTATCGGCAAACAGAGTGAAATCGATAGGGGTCATTATCGTAGAGGCTTCGATGATTTTATTCTACGTTAAATAGATTTCAGTACAATGGATTTATTTTTTCGGGGAAAATTAATGCCATTAGACCCTCTCTTCAATCTAACCAGAAAAATAGAGTATTTATATGAGCAAAAGTAAAATAAATAGACAGAATGATCTTCCAACTACTAAACAATACAATACAATATTATGATAAGTAGCAAAATTGAAATTTAAAAATTGTTAAAAATAGGAATATGATGATGATTATCATTATTATTAATTAAACAATTATGACATGATTACCTAATTTATATTAACCTTGATGATAACAGTGTGATCATATAAAGTCCATAGTTTGAGGAAGGCTAAATCTACATTATTTCCTTAACATACGAATAACAATTTAGGACATCTTCTATTACTTAGTAGGTATCGGTGACAAAGTTGCCTAAAACTAACAGGCGAGGCTTCTCTTACAGGGACGGGTAGTGTATTCCATTGTCGTGCCGAAGGAATAACAAAAGAGTTTGTGTATCGTGTGGTTCGGTGAGGTGGAATAGATAAGAATGTATCAGATTTCGACCGTGTTCCGAAGCAGTGATTGGATGAGAGTAGGTGAAATTGACTGTACAAGTAGGGAGGTGAGCATGAGGAGAGTATTCGGTGAAGAAGGCATAAGGCATGAAGATTACGGCTCTGCTTGAGTTTTAGGCAACCGAGTTCATCGTAGATAGGTGTAACATGGTCAAAGTAAAGTAGGTCACATATATAGCGAACACAGGCGTTTTGCACGCGTTGTAGTTTGTCGTTAAGAGGAGCAGTCAGGTCGTTGTACACGGCGTTACAGTAGTCGAAATGATGCAATACCAGGTAATGAGGTATGAGGTAATGGGGCGTTCTTTTAATACCCGAGAAAAAATGTTGCAGAATCTTCTAAGTGAATTAAGTGTCGGAAATACTTTCCTGGAGGTGCTGGTAACCTGCTGCTTTCAAGAAAGATGTCCTTGTGTCATAACACCAAGATATTTGACAGATTCACTGAAATCAATGGGTGAATTTTGTAGGTAGAGTTTAGGTAAAGTGAAGCTGCTTCTGGCTTTTGAACAAAGTCGGGGATGTGAAATTATTATAGCTTGATATTTTACGTTATTTAATCTAAGTCCATGCATGTCAGTCCAGTTACAGGTTTCTTGTAAGTCTCTTTGTAGTTTTTGTAGTCTTTGTAGTCTTTCGGGTTTAGTGCAAGTATAATTGTATATCGTCAGCGTACATGTGGTGTCTGCAATTGTTTACCGGCGACGTAATATAAATAATATAGACAGAAAATGGGACCAGTCCTTGGACAGACCCCTGTGGAACACCAACCTTTGCGGATCGCCAGGATGAATTTTCATTATTGTTCTTTCTTACACACTGCAGACGAACGCGGACGTGTGAATTCATCCACTGAAGACTGTTTGACGAGAACTGGAGTTTAAATAGTTTGGAAGGTAGTCCGTCTATGTCAACTGGGTCAAAAGCTTTAGAGAAGTCAAGGAGAGCTAGGATGTTAACTTGCCTTTTGTCCATCGCATTGCGAATGTCGTCTGTAACCTTAAGTAATACAGTACTAGTGCTGTTGTTACGTCGAAAACCAGACTGGTATTCGTCAAAAATATCGTTTGTTTGCAAGTAGTTTGAGACTTGTTGGTGTACAATGAATTCTAGAGCTTTTGAAAGGACCGATAATATGCTCACAGTTCTATAGTCGGTTACGTCTTCAGGCGGTGATTTTTAGGGAGCGGGACGGCAACGGCAGCTTTCCATAAGGAGGAATACGCTCCAGTAATTAGTGAATGGTTAAATATGTGAGTTATTCTAAGTAAAATTATGTCAAATATTGTCTTAATAAGTTTTATTTCTAAGTTGTCTATCCCTTTGGACTTCGATTGTAATCTAAATATGGCTTGTTTAACGTGTGAGGGTGTCATATGTGAAAAGTAGATTTTTTCTCTGTCAGGTGCAGGGGAGTTTTAATTGCTCTATAGAGTTCTATGTTTCCTTTCTCTGCCAATGGTATGTCTGGGAGTGGTAAAATATGTATTGAGGGAGTCCATGGATATGTATATAGGATGATCGTCTCTTTGTTTACCTATTCCCATGTGTCTTAGTTCTTTCCAAGCCATACCAGGTCTAGTATTTTGTTTTAACAGGGTATGTGCATGTCTAATTCTAGCGTTGCGTACTGCCTGCGATGTTTTATTTGGTAGCCGTTCAACTGCGTCAGAACTGTCTTGTGTCGGTTGTCGCTTAGACTTTCTGTGTGTGGCATCTCGTCTTGCCATTAACTCATTTAGCTCCAGGTTTAGGTGCAGGGGCTCGTGTTACCAGTACATTTTTTCGGGGCGTGTCGACCATAGAGCGCAGCCAGATATTCGGTAAATATGTTTACTTTAATGTCATTGTCGTCATCTGTCAGTATATGGTGCCTTAGAACTTCAGTAAACATACTGTAGTAAATTTTAGAGAAATCTCTGAATGTATTAGTCCTTGGTTTTGTCTTTCGGTTCTATATGGAGTAGGACGTGTATAATGGGTAATGAGATTATGCTTATATAGAGAAATGGACAGGCAACTGAAACAGAATATTACCCATGCTAGAAACTATATTCGAAGCAAGTTTGGTGAATTCAAGAGCACGATTGTAGACAGTGAGCTTATTTCAGGAAAATTTAAATTCGCCACTAGAAATATTTCTGAAACCAATATCGAAGACGCAATGAAGTCGAAAGAAACGCAATGTAAGACTGCGCAGACTTCGTGAAACGAGCTCAGAGCACAGGCAACGCAGACTTTGAACGATGTAGATGAAGAAGAAGTATCTTCTCCACAGTTTCTGTCAGCACCAGCCATCGCTACGATACCCACAACGCCGTCTACGTCAAAATACACTCCTTCATCCGAAGTCCTGTCTACGACAGATTATCACGCGCAACTCATGACGTTGCTTCGAACTACCTACGAACTTAAAACTTCAACATTTCTAGAGAATCTTCTTACCAAGGAAAAGGATACAAGCTAAGGCGTGCGCTACGAGAACAAGAGCTTTCGCATTGGCGATTCAGATATCAAGATAAGCGATAATAACATAGTTGTCAAAGGTGTTCATTATAAATCTACATCAGGATTTCTTGAGCTTGTGATTTCAAAAACTCCCGACAGCGAAGGTTACAAAATCGAGGATCTAGCCAAGTACAAGTCCATCTTACTTGAGATGATGCCTATCACTGTATATACGATCGTTCGGAACGGATCAATCCAAATAGCAGTGCTACATATAGAAAGATCACCGCAAAGTTATTTCCCACGGCAGAGAGTATTCGACGCACTGGTTCAGCGTCTGTAAGATATTATAGCCTCTCGTCGACGTTTCTTACTGGAATATTCCCAATAAATTGGTTAAAAGACTACGGCTCTTAAAAAGCATCTCAACAGGCTGGACGTACTGGTCACGAAGAAGAAATTCTAGAAAAAGAAGAAAACTTCACTATGTCAGCATCATCCACTAAACCCTCGCCTATTAAAATGGCAATTGCCCATGAATTGCACGGTCCAGCCCGTCGTAATTATTTGCGCATAAAGGACAGTTCACGTAGAGTCGACGATCTCTGGCAAGCCGATCTAGTTGAAATGATACCTTCTGCCAATAATAACGATGGAGCTAAGTACACGCTCACTGTCATCGAAAATGACTTCCGCGAACCGGTACGTAATAAAAGAGATGCTCTTGTAGCTGCAGCATTCAAACGCATCAAACTAATGCAAACGGACCAAGAGGAGAAGCATTTCAACTAGAAAATTTCAGCCTCTCTAAAATATCTGGGTGTTTAACATTATGTAACTTCTAGAAATTTTAAAGCCAGCGTTGCGGTATAATTCCATGGAACATTAAAAACGAACACGTGGCGAGAATTTGCAGCCAGAGGATCATATCGCTGGATCGATTTACTGCAAACTCTAGTGATGTGTTACAACGGTACCGAACATAAAGCCATCGGAACGAAACCACGGCTTGTAAAGAAACATATCGCACACTGGGATTGCATATTTAATCACAATAAAACAGTCTATCCACAACTTCATCTCTTTCGTACAGGTGTTTGTATTCGCATCAGTAAACATAAGTCCAATTTCGTCAAAGTATACATACCAGACTAGAGTATGGAGGTTTTTCATATTAGAAAACTAAAGATCACCCGGTCAGTTACCTATTTGCTACATGACCTGAACGAACAACCCATCGAGGGTGGAACACCGAAGAACTTCGAAAAATGCAATATCTGCAGCACTAACTCATAGGAAATGTGCTATAAAAACGTGGTAATAAGCTATACGTCAAATGGCGTTTAATTCTCGGATTAATCAACCCGATCTAATTAAAGTGTAAGTGATATATTTTTCGGTCGAACGACATTAATTTAGTTATGTTTGCATTTGATATAGGACAAAGGAAGAAGATACCATAGTCAGAATATCATCCACTTCAAAACACTTCAGTCGATTTCCAAATACTTAGCAGTGTAGCATTGTCAAACGTTCTTTTTTATCTAAAAGTGTAAATTTTACGCTATATATCAGGGCTGGCCACAACGAGGCTCGCGAGGCGCATGCGGCTCTTGAGTCAGTCTCGTGCGGCTCTTGACACCAACTTTAGAGTAAAATTAAATTATATAATTAATGTAATCTAACGACATCTCCGGCGGCAGTCAGTAGCAGCGATGTGTGGCTTAACGTTATTATCGCTGTAGGTCATTGGTTAGAGATGGGAGGTGAAAATAGTTCCGGGGCCTTCCATTAGATAGTGCTTTGAGCGGCAGAGTGTGTCAGTGGGCCAGTGTCGTCAGGTGAAGCCAGTCGCGTTCACGTATAGGCAGTAGAGAGTGTCGATACATTTCTATGTGCAGTTGTGTGCTGTTTCAGTACAGTTGTGGCCTGGTGCCCGATCAGTTGCGATGCTGTCTAAGAAGCGTAAATATGAAGAGGAGAACCCAGATTTTAATACCGACTGGGAGGAATAATTCGTTTTTGTAGAAAGAAACGATAAGCCAATGTGTCTTTGGTGTCAAATAACTTTGTCACAGTTCAAGGCCAGTAATCTAAAACGCCATCGTGACACTAACCACAGCGGTTTCAACAAAGATTTTCCTGTTGGCTCTCAGTTAAGGAAAACCAAATTAAAAACACTAAAGGAAAAATTTCATGGTCAGAGTAGGGTTATGCCAATTTTTACCAAGGAAGCTTTAAATATTGCAAAAGCAAAAAAGCCTTACACAGAGGGGGAGTTTATTAAGAAGAACATGGCACAAGCTATTTCTGTTTTAGAACCCGATAATAAGAAACTGCAGAAAGTGATCAACAAAATGCCCGCAGCTAGACACACAATAGAGAGGCGAGTTTCTGTTATTAATGCGGATATTTTACATAATTTACAAAAAATCTAAGTGAGTGCTCAGCAATAAGTCTGGCTCTGGACGAGTCTACTGACATCAAAGATAAACCCCAACTAGCCATATTTGTGAGGTATGTGTCAAAGGACTTTCAGGTGGTGGAAGAACTTTTAGACCTGGTAAATTTGAGGGATATTACTCGTGAATGTGACGTTCAAGAAGCCCTGGATGGTGTTTTACAGAAAAATTCAGTGTCTATCGGTAATATTGTAAGCATTGCTACAGATGGTGCACCATCTATGACTTGCACGAAACAAGGGATTATTGGGCGTTTAAATGCTGACACATCATTTCCTGATTTCCTACCTGTACATTGTATTATTCACAGAGAACATTCAGAAGCAAATTATTTTCAGTACCCGCATATTATGCAGGTAGTTCTAAAAATTGTGAACTGTATTCGCTTATGTGCCAAAAACACACTGACAGTTGAAATCTTTTATAGAAGATATGAACAATGATGAGTTTCCTGATGATATATCTTGGTACTGCTAAGTAAGATGGCTATCAGCAAGCAATGTTCTTGTCATATTTTTGAATTACTTGATCCAACCAAACCGTTTATGGAAGAAAAAGGAAAACCATACCCTGAACTTAATGACCCCCAGTTTTCGCTAGATTTGGCTATTTTGACAGATGTGGTCCAGCATTTAAGAACGCTAAGCATATCTTTGCAGGGAAGACAAAAACTTACTTCTGATTTGGCCTAGACTGCATTTAGCTTTCATAACAAGTTAAAACTTTTTGGGAAAACCTTTAGACTAAAATATTTCCTCACTTCAAATGTTTGAAGAAAATTACTGAAAGCCTTCCTGACGTTCAGGTGGAAACTGATGATTACATGAGTAAAATGTCTGGCCTTGCTGAAGAAATCAATGGCAGCTTCAATGATTTGAGATCGCTTAAACCTTCATTTTCATTCCTGGAAAATAATTTTTCTGTTGATGTTGTAGGCGATGATTTTCCTGTTTCATCACCAATAACAAAGGATACAGCAGCTGTAGATTTGACGCTACTAGAACTGCAAGAGGACGAAGGACTAAAAGGACTCAAGCGACGTTTCTACCATACAATTTTGGAAAAATGTTCCAGAAGAAACATACCCACAAACAAAAGTGTGTGCCAAGAGACTTATCTCAATCATTGGGACTCCTTATGTGTGTGAATCACTGTACTCAACACTTAAATTCATTAAATATAAATATCGATCTAAACTAACCGATGAACATTTAAGTGAACTTGTGCGAACTGCGCTTACCAATTATCAGCCGGATTTCAAGAAACTAACAGCAGAAACGAACACTTGAAAAAGTACTACCCAAAAGTAAAATCTCATTCCTTGATGTGTACCTGAACAGCAATATTCTGTGCAGTGTAGACAATAAATGTTCCTTCGTTTGTTATAAAATGAAAAACGCGTCTTCATTTTATAAACTAATTTCTAAACATACTCATAATTTTGTCTCCTAAATTTGCGGCTCCCAGAACTAAGGTTAGTGGCCACTCCTGCTATATACCATTTGAGCTTTGATTTTACTAGTTTTGTCAAAATGCCTCGATTGAAGAATAATAAATGCAGTTTTCATACCTCCCAGATTCGATTACCATATTTTTTTCAAAATGTCCTTCAAGGATCGTTTTACGCATTTATTTACTCAGTTATAACACACCAGCATAACAGTTTTACGGCTGGACCCTTACCTGTTTCATTTCCTGCAGTTTTACGGCCAGATGCCCTTCCCTGTTTCGATTCGACTCCAAATTGTGAACGGCAGCGAGCGATGAGGAGGAGGTGGTGGCCAAACTGTCAAATAATACCTGCTTACAGGTATGATAGATCGATGGGTCTGCACATGGATTCGGTAACAATGCTTTATTATGCCCATATCCTTAGCTGAATGATCCGCATACTGGCCTTCGGTTCGAAGGGCGCTGGGTTCGATACATGGCCGAGTCGGGTATTTTAACTACGTATGTCCAATTCCTCTGGCTCTGGGATCGGGTGTTTCCGTTCACCTTAATGCACTTTTCTTGCTTGACACACCACACAGATACAAGCAACAGGGAATATATCCCTACACATAGGTTTGTCGTCAATAAAGGCACCCAGCCGTAAAACTATTCCAAATTCACATCAACTGCTGATCGCAATGAATTGAGAAAATGGCGTATGGCTTTTTGTGTCTGGAGTGTCCGAAGACATGTTCGGCTAGCCAGGTGCAGCTCTTTCAATTTGACTCCCGTAGGCGACCTGCGAGTCGTGATGAAGATGAAATGATGATGAAGACGACACATACACCCAGCCCCTGTGCCAGAGAAATTAACCAATGATGGTTAAAATTCCCGACCCTGCCGGGAATCGACCCGGGACCCCTGTAACCAAAGGCCAGCACACTAACCATTTATCTATGGAGCAGGACAATGAATTGAGAAAGAGGCCAGGAAGGAGAATAATGCAATGTGTTATTTGCTGTTACGGTGATATAAGTTGTTGTCCAACTCTTGTCCCGTTTCTCTACTGGGTGGCGTAGGAAATGAGATGAATCTTCGCAGTGTGCTTTTACTACCAGAAGCCTTTCCTGACGACCTCATCAGAGGAGCTAATGAGATGAAATGAATGGCGTGATCTGTTGTAGTAGGAAGAAAGTGGGTGAATCTCGGTGCCGGCACGTAGCTTACTCCTATCGAGAAGCACCAAGGGGTATTTTCAAGGCTTAACGTCACCATCCGACGGACAAATCATCATGAAACGTGTCGTATGCCCTCACTCCAAATGTACACTAGAATTAAATCCAGGCTTTTGGAACGCAATCCAGTGATTGGAAATTGCATACTACCGCCTATCCTACCCTATCGGCCAATAATTGGATGGTGAAAGTTTTTTCGATTAACAGGACCCGAACAGGATAACCAGACCACATACTGGTCGCCTTAACGGTCATGGTAATTACGGTCTTTTAAATAATAATGTTTATGAAAAAAATGAAGTGGCGTATGGCTTCTAGTGCCGGGAGTGTCCGAGGACATGTTCAACTCGCCAGGTGCATGTCTTTTGATTTAACGCCCGTAGGCGACCTATGCGTCCTGATGAGGATGAAATGTTGATGAAAACGACACATACATTCAGTCCGTGTGCCTGGGAAATTAACCAATGATGGTTAAAATTCCCGACCGCGCCGGGAATCGAACCCAGGACCCCTGCGACCAAAGGCCAGCAGGCTAACCATTTAGCCATGAAGTCGGACAATATTGTTAATTATTTTTCATTATTTTATTGTATAACTTGAGCGAATTATACAAATAAAAGAAACATATAAACTTCTATTCTGTCTGCCTGAAAATATTGAAGTTGTGACATTTCATAGACAAGATTCAAATTTGTGTTTGTAGTAATAATGTCGCGTAGTTAATTCATTCGTTTGAAATGTTGAATTTTGGAAGAAATTTTCCTTTCATATAATGTAATCGAGAAAATAAAAAGACTAAGGAAAGAAAGATACCTCTAAACCTACAAAAACCGAGCTCGTTAACTGCAGTCGCTTAAGTGCGGCCAGTATCCAATATTCGGGAGATAGTGGGTTCGAACCCCACTGCCGGCAGGCCTGAAGATAGTTTTCCGTGGTTTCCCCAGTTTCAAACCAAGCAAACGCTGGGGCTGTACCTTAATTAGGGCCACCGACCCTTCCTTCCCACTCCTAGCCCTTTCCTCTCCCATCGTCGCCATAAGACCTATCTGTGTCGGTGCGACGTTAAGCAACTAGCAAACCTACAAAAAGTACCAAAGGACGTCGTTTTGTAACTTACTCTGCTTTGCTGGAAACGAATTGTACGTGTCGTTCCTTTAACGAAAAACTAAACTTAAAATTCTAAATTACCTGCTCGCCATTGCGCTTGAAACGTCAGCAGAAGACAACTCAACGCATTTTACCTGTAACCTACTGCATCAGGAAGACGCAGCCGACTTTTTATTTTGTTTACAGTGGCTTACTATCACCGAGTTTGTCAGCACAGTTCCTAAATAGCGGCCTGATTTTCTGCAGCCATCCATTCAACTCGTAGGAATCACTTAAACTACGTATCGACGGCCCATCAGAACAATGATCGTTGCGTTCATTTCCCTGTGCCAGTATGTAAAACGAGCTTTATTGTACCGTACTATAGGAATATAATTTTCATGAAGTATTTACGCACACCTGCAGTATAATTTTCCTTAGCACATTAGCACAGGTAAATAAACACAACGAACGTTGCTCTGATGGGCTGCATATGCATGTGTGACGGAGAGGCGTGACCAGTCTTAAGGAGGACAGTAGATCGGAAGAGTATTGTGGGATACGAGGTATTGCTCGGTATTTATATATTGCTATTCAACAGATACTCAGTGTTCCGATCAATAATATGGTTGGACCCCTTTATCGTCATGTCTATAAATAATATACTTTGACATTCGGAGCTGCCCTTTCGGTTTTCCCTGTAATACCATAAACATTTAAGTTGGTTCGGCCACTAACTGCAGTTTTACCTTCAAAATTATTCAAGTTAGTGATTTTGAAGTTTTGTTCATTTGCCACATACGTTCGACAAACTTTTCCTGCGAACGCCATTATCTCATACAAATGTTGAGAGTTCTGAAATTCAAATATTATTTGGAGTATAGTGCTCGAAATGTAATCCGCTGCGTACCATGGCATATTTCAATGAGCACCGTAGGAAGCGACGACCATTAAATCACGACTCTCCTCGCAGCGTGTAGAGCCATGAATTATTAATTCCTGCTCTCTCCCTGAAGAGCGACGAACACTTATAACAACTTTCACTCTTTCTCAAATACGGAACATACCTCTCACCCAATGGCTATGATTAAAACAAAGTAAATATGTTTCCAGAACACCGCTGTCCAGAAGTTTCTTAAGTAATGCATTTCTTTCATTCCAGAAAGAAAGATAATAACAAATTTGGGTGGGCCATGGACTATGATTAGAAGGCCTGATAACGAGGAATCACAATACTTATTTTTCACATATACCGTTTAATTGGTTAATGAATTGAACCCGCCCACACTGGTCCACCGTTCGTGAATTTTGTACATGAAACTAGACCTCTACATTTTAACTCCTGCAGTTCATTGTTGACAGCAATATATTTCTGGAAAGACTAAAATGAATACAAAAATGTCAATCACTTGCACTGAAAATGAAGGAAGGTATTAGTCACCAGTAGATATTTTATTGAGACATACGCCTACTTTAGATGGTACATCTTACAGGATCATTCGCACGTGGCCACACATATGTGTGTGGTGGATCATCTCGGAGTTACGATTCAGCTCAACATTTTCTCACTAAGTAGAGTTATATCTGGTAATCGTACTGGTCAGAGGATTTGGGTGATTAATTGGATTGTACGAGCGCTTTGTTGGTGGGTACTCTCCTGTTAAAACGTAAATTTCGTTGCTGTTGCTAAACGACTGAAAACAGAATGGTTTAAAAATCTTCTGAATGTACCATGGACATCTCAGTGCTCCCTATAGAAACATCAGAGGCGGAAATGGTTGCAAATGGTAGTAGTCGGTGCACCTGGTACGTACTACCAGAAAGCTGTCCTTCGGTAACCGTGAGCCTAGCTAAGGCTATTCGTACTAAAAACTTCCAATGGATTCCGGATCGAAGATAAAGGAACCATTGAAGGTTATAATAATAAAGAAACTAACGGAAATCATGTGAAGGTGTACGTCCAGCCGTTTTATGTCCTGACACATTAATAATTCCAGATAACTCGCTCGATTGAACAATAAGTTTAACGGAAATTGGATATATATAAAATTCTTAAGTTCAGAACCTCGTGGTATTCAAATAATTTGTGTCTAGGAATGTAATATTTGAGTACAAGCTAATACTGTTAAGTGAAAATGTTATATTTCGACGGAAGAATAAAATAATTCTCTATGTGTGACGTTTAGTTGCAATAACGATATATGCGACGGAGACCATGGAATGGATTGAATGATACATGTCAAGGTCGATTTCATCTGCGCTGGTTATGCATTATGCACCTGTTACGGATATGTTCGAGTAATCGAGAAGTCGGTTATGAAGCAATCGATTGGTACATAGTTGGGGAAGACGACACGGATTGTTAAGCGTGTTCCTTTATCTGAACTCCCAATTAGGAGGGTGTCCTATGTCAGGGACACTATTCCTCATATATCAAAAACATATGGAAAATAATTTATATGCCAATTATTTATTATGAATTATAAAAACGCGAGCCAACATATTATTGATATAATAGAATGGGGTTTTGTTTTAGAAGAACAATGTAATTGAAAAGAAGGAGATTGAACATCGCATAAGACAATTATACATGAGAAGTAAATTATAAAATTATTAGATATAGCGTTTAAGATACATATAATAAGCCTAGTGTCGCAAGAAACGCTAATATATATATTATTGGTGTGTAATATCATACTAATCCTGTTGCCAAGTTTCAGGTATCATGATGCCTACCTATATGAAGGATTGTTATTGTGTGCCATCAACCATCATGAACATGCATGCCTAATTGCAAGTAATCAGCTTCATTTTCCGTATCAAAATCTAATCACTAATATGTATCTAATATCTAATATCTATTCATTAGAATAGTTGTTAAGAGTTTCTCTTTGTTACTTAAAAAATGTCTGTTTGTCTTCCGATTAAAAGGTTTTAAAAATGATTGGCTTCATGACACTGTTCAAATTGCTGTTGAATGTTTTTTCTTTCACTCCTTCCAGGTAAGCTGTGATTTACTATGAGCTTGCTTAAGTGCCCTAAATTGAGTCTAATGCGGAACTTTGAAGCTGATTGCTGGTCAATTTTTGGAAGGGAGCTTCGTCTCAATTTCTTGCTGTTGTTAGACTCCAATTCTACTGTGACCCTGGAGGGGGAACGTTTGATGCTGTATAGTATAATAATGAATAGTAATTACTATGCAGGCCTAAGCCAGGTTGGAAACCTAGCGGGTCTGGAAATACGTTGAGATGATTTAAACCATGATGTTACAAGAGCCGAAATGATGGAGCTGTGTCTGCAAGAATCCGTGGACGCGATAAGTACCCAAAATATTGTCCTTTCCTTTATTCTATTAAGTAGATGCATTACAGTAGTGCAGATTGTCTTTCACGTTATTAGAATGCGGCGTGTCCATAGGATACAACTTGGGAGATATGATATGATCGTCGCTAGATATTTCATGACCTCCGTGGGGTGTTGTTAATCTTCTAAATAATGGCGTCATTGGAGTCATAGTTTTCCATGTACTATTCAGCTTATTTCGAGCATGCAACTATAAAGTTTTATACAGAGATTTTACTAAGGATTTGTCAATTATGTTTCGTGAGGTATGTCTTCATAATTGATTTTTTGAAACATGCCAGTTATTGCATACATAATTCTTATTGGAGCAATCATAAAGCAATTGACATATGTTAAGAATGGAAATCTTCCTATGAAGTAATGCTTATGTCATGCATGCAAATGTTTGTAAGAGTAATATTTGAATTGGACCGCGATGATATACTGTAATGGTGGATTTCACACGTATTTGGGAATGAGATAGTCTTCTTCTGTGATAATGTGCTTTTATGTTTTGAATGAAGGATTAACAATAAGCATGATGTATATGCGAAATGATAGGAAGTTTTGAATGATAGGGTCGTCGATATAATGAAATGATAATATGCGCGATGATTATGGTATAATAGTTCGTTGGGAAATAAGCATTACGTACGATGTAATGTAGTCTTCGAGAATCCCAATTAGGTTAATATTGAAATAAAACAGGTGTTCATCATGTCAATATATTGATCGATATCGATAAATTGACAAGCATTTAAATGTTGACAGTTGTATTTTCAAAATAATATTTTCCCAAGGATACTGGCATATTAAACGTGTGAATGGTAGTCAGAATATTAACCCGTGATACGGTAACGAAACGAATTTCATGCATTTATGTGGATAATTGCGGTCGGAAGTTCTTCAACACTAAGTAATACCAATGAGAAATGCGAAAGATCGTATAACTGGAAATAATATTAATGTGGTATGGTGTAATGCATAACTTAGTACTTCCTACTGAGTAGTTGTTGATGTAGTACGCATGTCTTGTAGTCAATATTAGAACTTCAAATCTTTACAGGAAAATGGACGGACTATTCCAGATACTGCGGGACCATGATAACTCCAAATCATGATTATCTTTGATGATGTTGTATAAAAAGATACAGTATTTGATTTATTTAGGTGCATCAATTGTTAGGATTCCATGAGTGTGCTGTTCCTGTCCTGCAGTTTGGATTATGATTTATTGGAGATGAGCTACGAGTTTCATTTTTATGTTCATGATCATGCCATTATTAGGTTTCACGATGTTGAATGCAGGTTACTGACGAACACTCAAGTTGTTAATTAGGTTTTCGCTAATTTGCGCGATGATTTTTACGATATATTAATAGAATACCGGAGGACAAGATTTTGGCCAACAAATGACAGATATAAACGAATAAATGTTTTCCTATCATATTCTTGTCGGCGGTCGGACCCGAATAATGTAAATTATGAAATTAATAATCATATATTTAAGCCTTCAGCAAATTGTCATATTGGATTTGATGAATTGTTTGATATATTAATTTAACGTTAAATTGATCACCAACATTTTTCTTTGATTGTGTATGTATGTATGTATGTATGTATGTATGTATGTTCAGTCCGTCAGCGATGCCGCTGGTGGGATCCTCAACAGCTCTTCCATCAGCTGTCATAGATGGCCATGGCATCACTGAAGAGGCGTACTAGGGAAATTAGAAGTGAGGTAGTTTCCCTATGCTTTCCTCAGAGAGCCAGAGTCGCTATTACATATCAGTCTGCCAAACCCACTGAAATACATACACCAACCGACCCTATGAGCAACATTCTCACACCAATCATAGCAGGGACTCGCTGCATAAGGATTGGCATTACTAGCATCGCTCATACCTCGGTCACTTTCATATTTTCAAAGCCAAGGATAAGACAGAGACAGATCTATGAAAGTACGATATTATAATGCCTTATATGAGAAGAACATAACAACCAATGAAATCATACATATATTTATCCAGCTGCGTTGATTGTCATATTCAATTTTCTTTATTATCCGATCATGTTGTTGATTTTAATTATTATCGTTAGTTATGTTTCATTAGAAGATGGTTTAATTAAATCAAAATATCATTCCAAACAAAAGATTAAAATCTCGATGTCGTTATTTATAGATTAATAATTAGGATAGTCTCAAATAGTTATGTGATACCCATTATTGTGATGTCGACAAGAGCCTGATGGTAAACGTTGTAACGTGTGACCTGTATTCAACGAACTTACACACACGCGAGTGGATTTTCATGGATCTCCGTTGACATCAGCAGTGGCATACCCTTGATATTATTCGAAACTTTTATCAGAACCATCCATGAAGGATCATATATTTCCGCCGCCCAATGTAAGGTCACAGTACGTTGCATCAATTTTCACCCGCATCTTCGTCTTGCTACTGTCCGAAGCCTCGTTTACTGGAGTGTTCTCAAGCATTCCTACCATGTTCGGTACAACATCGAAAGGTCACGGGAAACTGCAGAATGCTCCTTATGCAAGTGCGCAACCGTGTATTGTATTAACTTCGCATTCTTCGATAGTGCTGCACACCTTGTCGTCGTATCTGCTGCCCTCTAGCAGTAACACTTACAAATATGGATTTTCTTCTTTCCTTCTTTCAAGGCCTTATTTTCCCTTCTTTTCTTTTGCATAGACGGTAGATGCGAATGCACTAAAAGCGACTATTTCCTTAGTGAAAAAATATTTTTTACTGGAATTTGTTGACTTAAGCAAATATCATGAGACGTAGGCTTTTGAAATGAAATGTCTTAAAAGTTATTGAACACCGGACATTGTCAAACAAGAGGGAATACAATTATTTGTATTTGTACTTTAGATTACTATTTAGAACGAACCAGACATGAATCGTGTGGAAGGATCTTGAATCAACTTAAACTAAGTTGTATGAATAAATAGCTATATTCAAGATATGAAGATAACCATTTTAGATCTTATAAAGACCATCACTGGGAGTTAGTTGCGGCCCCAGTACACTTAATAACTTGTAACGATGGTTAGAACTTAGAACGAGACAGGTAGAATAAAAGAGTACAATAAGTCTCCTCATAGGTATTTAAATTTGAAATTTATCTCCAAGATTCCTTCAGTATGTAAAAATTAAATACTCAGAAAGAAGTAACAGTATTGATGCTTATACAGCTTAAAATCACGCCTTAATTCATTTCGATATTAAAAAGGGAATCAAACATTTTTTGAACATTTATAATGCACCAATTGCCCCAGTATCAATAAATTCAAATCAATAATTCATTTAGTGTTTGAATTCTACTTGTATGATTGTCTCACTGAATGCAATTGTCGAATGATATATTTAAGGAGAAAATACATTTGTAATGGCATTATTGATGTGCGTACACATTTCTTGTCATTTTAAAATTGCCAACATAGGAATATGGTGAAACTTAGGACATCATATTGCAATATCAAAACTCAAAACCTGCAGTACGATTAGAAGTGAAAACTACTGCGCCATGGTAAACGACCTTGAATATTAGCTCTACTATCAGTTAGATCATCATTTACACTTTATACAACATATCATTGTTGATGGTTAACTACACTATGCAAATTTACCTAAATGATGTATTACCTGAAATATTCGAATAGTTTACAGTTAATCTGCCTAACATCTCTCTATAGAAACAAATAATGCTCACTTGGGGATACTCAGATCTCATGTCATACTCAATTATTCTTCTGTTCACTAATATGGTATCAGTGCATTTGAGGTGTGCTTTTAATTTTCATCAACATACGGTTACTCAGATGTTACTCAAATGTAAACGGAAGGAAATGCTGGAAAGTCGATGATGGTGGTGATTAATTGATCGATTTATTATGCATCCATCGCCAACATACATCTAACCAACCGGAAATACGTGCATGGCACTGGGCCCAACGAACCATGAATTTCCACGTCCACTGTATGTGCAGTACTATTCAACATTAGGTTTCTCTGTTTACCGTAGAAACGTGTTTACAATTGTGAATTAAAAGGTACAGTACTAAATCATATATTCATTTCATGATGGAACTACAGATTTATTTCCGTTTCACTTAAATCGAGGACGTACATATTATATTTAGAGTCAAAATATGTATCTGCATATAGTGTGCAATGTTGAAGCTCATAAACACACCTAACTCAGTTTACTGGACGGATATACCAGGCGAGTTGGCCGTGTGGTTAGCGTCGCCCATCTTTAATCTTGCATTCCGTGGTTTCCCATTTTCAAACCAGGCAAATGCTGGGGTTATACCTTAAATAAGACCACGGCCCCTTCCTTCCCACTCCTAGGTCTTTCTTATCCCATCGTCGGCATAAGACTTATCCGTGTTGGTGGGACGTAAAGTAAAAACAAAAAACTAGATTGATATCAGGGATTGATCTGTTGAGACTGGCGCAATTAATGCACGTGCAAAGAAAAATAATGAAGTTATTCCTAAATGAGAAAATGCATAACATAATATGAAAACAAATTGGCAACTAGTAGATCAAGAAGTTCTAGAATGACTGAGAATATATTGTAACGCCACATTTGATCTTAAATACAACTGGAATGTTTCAGCGAATGACATTCCTACGTGCACTCCCCTTACGGCACAATTATAGCACCCATTGTCAGCAGGCTTGAAGAAGAATCACTTCTTCTAATTATCGAGATAAAAGTTTTACTTCTAGGCAATTCTTGGAGGTCCGAAAGAAGACAGTCTACTTCGTGAAATAATTTTCGTTTCATTTCGTGAAAGAAGAATTCCAAACCTACTATTGTACAACGGACCCTCCTTCAAGAAAACGAGACTCTCAGAATATAAATAATTATAATGTAAAATATTACTGGAAATTTATTCAGGCCTAGTCGATAAGTCAGTCGTCGTAATTACTAGAATTCCTGTAAGATGATTACCTATGTTTTAAAGGCTAATGGTAACACAAATAAACTGTTGACTTGGTCCAAGCAGATACCATACAAGAAGAGAAAATTTTCTGATGGTATAATTGTGTAGTATGTAGGTTCTTGGGACGCGTCTTATGCACCCGCTTATCCATATCAAACACATTCTCACAACTCAAACTTCATATTTTGTGGCATATAAATGCTACATCTTTCGATCATGCTTGAACAGATGTCTTTTAAGCTATGAATGATCACATAACGTGATCTATGCTCGAGTCAACTAACACATAGTATCCAGTCACGGTATTGTTATATGGAATATCTTCCTGGTCATATGCAGCACATTGGGGTTAATAATTCATTCAAAACACATGTATTGTCAAATGTAACTCCATACTAACCAGACTCAAGATAGAGACCCTGGTAGAACTATTCATTCTAGGGCTTCCAGGGTCAAGGAGAAAGATGTGGACGAGTTAACTATGGAGTGCAGCCATGATCTACTGAGTATAGGCTATAGCCGTTCACTTTCTTAAAATTATTCGGGTGTTACCAATTTCTATCGCCTCACGAATGATTTTTGGTATAAAATGTTTCTCTTTATAAATGGTAGAAGTTGTATCAAAACTGATTGTGTATTTGTGTCATTGTGTATGGCATGCATATACACTGACTGACAGAGCAAATGCAACACCAAGGAGGAGTGGTTCGAAAGGGATGAAAGTTGGGGAAAAAACAGAGACGGCACGGACGAATAATTGATGTTTATTTCAAACCGATATGCAGGTTACACAATGCGCACGGCATCGACTCAGTAGGATGTAGGACCACCGCGAGCGGCGATGCACGCAGAAACACGTCGAGGTACAGAGTCAATAAGAGTGCGGATGGTGTCCTGAGGGATGGTTCTCCATTCTCTGTCAACCATTTGCCACAGTGGGTCGTCCGTACGAGGCTGGGGCAGAGTTTGCAAACGGCGTCCAATGAGATCCCACACGTGTTCGATTGGTGAGAGATCCGGAGAATACGCTGGCCACGGAAGCATCTGTACACCTCGTAGAGCCTGTTGGGAGATGCGAGCAGTGTGTGGGCAGGCATTATCCTGCTGAAACAGACCATTGGGCAGCCCCTGAAGGTACGGGAGTGCCACCGGCCGCAGCACATGCTGCACGTAGCGGTGGGCATTTAACGTGCCTTGAATACGCACTAGAGGTGACGTGGAATCATACGCAATAGCGCCCCAAACCATGATGCCGCGTTGTCTAGCGGTAGGGCGCTCCACAGTTACTGCCGGATTTGACCTTTCTCCACGCCGACGCCACACTCGTCTGCGGTGACTATTACTGACAGAACAGAAGCGTGACTCATCGGAGAACACGACGTTCCGCCATTCCCTCATCCAAGTCGCTCTAGCCCGGCACCATGCCAGGCGTGCACGTCTATGCTGTGGAGTCAATGGTAGTCTTCTGAGCGGTCGCCGGGAGTGCAGGCCTCCTTCAACCAATCGACGGGAAATTGTTCTGGTCGATATTGGAACAGCCAGGGTGTCTTGCACATGCTGAAGAATGGCGGTTAACGTGGCGTGCGGGGCTCCCACCGCTTGGCGGCGGATGCGCCGATCCTCGCGTGCTGACGTCACTCGGGCTGCGCCTGGACCCCTCGCACGTGCCACATGTCCCTGCGCCAACCATCTTCGCCACAGGCGCTGCACCGTGGACTCATCCCTATGGGTATCGGCTGCGATTTGACGAAGCGACCAAACTGCCCTTCTCAGCCCGATCACCATACCCCTCGTAAAGTCGTCTGTCTGCTGGAAATGCCTCCGTTGACGGCGGCCTGGCATTCTTAGCTATACACGTGTCCTGTGGTACACGACAACACGTTCTACAATGACTGTCGGCTGAGAAAGCACGGTACGAAGTGGGCCATTCGCCAACGCCGTGTCCCATTTATCGTTCGCTACGTGCGCAGCACAGCGGCGCATTTCACATCATGAGCATACCTCAGTGACGTCAGTCTACCCTGCAATTGGCATAAAATTCTGACCACTCCTTCTTGGTGTTGCATTTGCTCTGTCAGTCAGTGTACATGCTTTGTTGTTGCTCTGAAGACGCTCCTGCTCGCAGGATCCAAACGCGTCAGCAGATTATTAACATTACGCGACCTAATATCTCCAAATTATTATAATGTTAATTAT
The DNA here is from genome assembly GCF_040414725.1 of Anabrus simplex. Classification (NCBI taxonomy): domain Eukaryota; kingdom Metazoa; phylum Arthropoda; class Insecta; order Orthoptera; family Tettigoniidae; genus Anabrus; species Anabrus simplex. Next base: position 994,999,523 of record NC_090266.1, on the reverse strand, counting down.
ATACTTATTGCATCCTCTTTATTCCACCCTTCGTTATAAGCAGGTAAATCCCAAGTAATCAAACTGGGATAAAAACTAAAATTTTTTGCGTGAATGTATTGTGATATGGCTATTTCTGAAATTATTTCTTATGTAAGAAAATAATGACTGACTGAAAATTCTGCAAATATCACAAACTTTACTTAGAAAGGCTAATGTAACCATCGCCGTGTTTTCGTGAACTTGAACCTGTTGTGGGTTACACAGACAAGTGTGTGTTATTATACCCAACTTTGTGGTTCGATATATTGTATGGAAGCCTACATAGGTTAAAGTCAATCAATTGCAGTAGACTCACGGAGTTCCCGGGCGCCAGACTGTTTATCCAATCCATATAACTCGAAAGAGTATCGGCTAGTTATAGCTGCATCTTTGAAAAGTTTCCTCATTCCTGTTAATCAAACTCTTTAAACTTCATATTACATGGTCTGCGATCTTAGTTGTAATTCAATATGAAGGTATACATCGTGTACCATGTTTAGAACAGCAGTCATCAGAAATAATTATGGTTGTGACGTGAATAGTATTAGGAGTAAATTGAATTAATATACAGATATGAGGTAACATATCACAAGTCAATAAAGCTGTCTCTGTTTCTATGTAGGAAATTATAAGTATAATGAACAATCATAAATAAGGTACACTACCGACACTAAAAAATAATTTCTTGATGTCGATCTCCACAAACTATTGCTAAATATCACCTTCCCTTACTTTCGAATGATCATCGGATATTTTAAAAATATGTATGATGTAATTTTACGAAGAGTGCGAAATGCCATAGGCATATTTTACAGCTATGGGGGTAATATTCGGTTTAAATTCACTGTCAGTAATTAGTGTTTTCTTCTACAGGGAACTTTCTGCTCAATGATATTCTGCAGATTACTGAAACAAACCTGAACGTTGGACATGTGAATTCCCATAATGGTTTCGCAAATAGTTGATAACTGGACATTGTAATGCCGTCTTTGAACATAATAATAACAACGCTGGGATTTTATCTCTCCAAATCGAGTGAAAATGTCTTCTTCTAAAACATAGTGTGTGAAAATGCTTTCCACCTATAACGAGTTTTATAGATTCGTCTGAATTAATAATACGAATATTTCTGATGTCTAAACATAACCACTTACTTAAAATCTGGTAATAAGATGTGCAAGAGTGTGTTATCACTATACTTTTCCTATACAAAATAACGTGTCACCCCCGTTAATAATCAACGAATAATGCGTGAAGTTTCATGAATTACTTCAACTTTAATGTTTAATTTATATTTATAAATTCATGGACCATGCTTGAGGTTACGAATATTTCAGCATTACCTTCGGATATATTGTTCACATTTGAAATACAGTATCTTGATGTTTTCCTACACTCCTGTGTATTTCATTCAATGTCTGTACAGTATATCCTGCCGAGATCCATGCAATTTGAGGAGGAATTGAAAATTGTGCTTCAGGTACCACATTACGACTCACAGCACCAATGTAACATCATGCATCACATAGTTACGCTTGGATGTTTGTCAAATAGAACACCAAAAACCTATTAGAGGTGAAATTTGCGGATCATTGCCATTTCTAATTTGTCTTTTCTACAGAAATATATTTTGTAAATATTCCGCGCCGCAAGCAAGTGTTTGAGTTCCTCTATCCAGTAATGTGTCTAGTAATTGGTACTTATGCATTTAAAATGTACTCCATAATATTTTATTAAACAGCAAACATTGGTACAAAATACAATTAAACGCCATGAAAATTGCCGCGGAAGTACAGTAAGGAAGGAAATAGTAGCGATGTGTTATTGTTCACATAAAACATGCTGTTAGTGCTTAGAACCTTATGTCTGAGATAGGACTAATGGTAGGAAGCTCAATCACTTACCATACTTGAAGCTTTACACTGTATCTCCTACGTAGGTTCCTGTCCTTCAAATAGCTAAGAATGTTTGTTTGCACGAATAAGACGTAAAGAAGCGGAAAAATACGATCTTTTCATTTGATTGTTGGTTTAATATACTCTTCTGCCAATAGAAATCAAAAAGTTTAATCGATGCCGAATAGCTTATAAATTCTCCACCTCCGTAACATAAGGTTTAGCACTATATGCTGCCATCCACGGTTTCCAGGGTCCGATTCACAGTACTGCCAGGAATTTAAGAATGGCTTGAGGGCTGGTGTATGGGTTAAAATGGTACATGCAGCTCACCTCTGATGGGGGTGTGACTGAAAGGAGCTGCACCAATTCAGGACAAGGACACGAGTTTACTTACTTCATCATCATCATATTCTAAAGGCTAAGCCTTGTCGCTGCAGCCACAGTTGTCTATCTTGAGCCAGTCTTTTCAACCCAGCGTAGGTCTTGCACTTCATCCTCAGAAGCAGGTTCTTGAAGTAGGACACTCTGGGTCGTCCTCTTCCTCTTTATCCAGCAATTTTTCCTTCAATGATATTACAAAGGAACTCCTCATGCCGCAGAATGTGTCAAATAAATTTTATTCTCCGTTTTTCAATTTCGGTTATCAGACTCCATTCTTCTCTTATCTCTCTGAGGACTTCGGTATTGCTCTTCATTTCCGTCCAACTTATCCTCTGCATTCTTCTCCAGATCCACATTTCAACTGCCTCTAGTTTTTTTTCTTTTCTTGCATTCCTAATGTCCAGCTTTCGCAACCATACAGTAGCACGCTCCATGCGAAGCTTTTTGCAAAGGCCTTCCGAGTTTGAATATCTATGTTTGTTGGCCAGCAGATGCTTTTTATCTTGGAATGCTCTCTTTGCCATGGCTATCCCCTTCGTGACTTCTGATATGCTCCGATTATCATTCGTAATCAGGGTTCCTTGGTAGCAAAACTGTTTCGCTTGTTCTAGTTTATCAGGGCCAATTTTTAAGCGTGTTACAGGTGTTTTCCTGCCTTCACATATTGTCATGGTTTTTGTTTTCCTTGTATTAATTTTGAGGTTCCATTTTCGTAAAGTTTCTGCTAATATGTTGATCATTCTCTGCATACTTTTACCTGTTTCTGCTAGTGTGGCAATATCATCTGCAAATCTTATAGAGTGTACTTGTTTGCCATTAATTTTGATCCCCGTTGTTTTCTCCTTCATGACTGCGATGGCTTCTTCGATGAACATATTGAAGAGATAAGGAGACAGTGGACATCCTTGCCTAACTCCTCTTCTTTTGGCATTTTTCTTTGTCCCACTGATTTACTTACTTAACAAATTTAATTTTAAATGTGAAGATCACTGAAATATTTTCGTTTACTGGGAGTGGAACACATCATCTCTGTGCTGTCCACCGAATCTAAACAATTTGTCGAGAATATGATCCCTAAAGTATTTTTCCAATTATACGCTTATCTGACTCATTACGGTGGTTGGAAGTAGGATAACCACGTAGCAGGGAGGAGTTTATGGATCTCCAGGTTTCTGAATTCAATGCGATAAGTGACTAAGTATGTCTTTCTCCCCGCGGAAAGAAAGAAAGGAATTCACTATATTCCTTCTTCGTCTTCAGCTTGAACTTCCAAACTTAAACGAAAACTGACATTAGATGACTACGACTACAAAATACGTCGACTATTCAGGAGATTACGCTCCTGCTATTCATATTGATACGTATTGTCTTACCTTTGTACGATTTTGGCATGGGAAATAATGTGACTAATGTCTTTTTATACGGAAGGGGGTATTTATTATTTAGTAGAGATATTTAATTATACTCCTAATCTCTTAGTGTCCTAAGTTGAGTAGGAACATATCATCGGCTTACTTCTAAAACCTCGTACGTTACAATGTTCTTCCTACCCATTATGTTCGTTAAGACTGGTCACGCCTCCCAGCCACATATTTATATGCAATCCACCAGAACATTTTTCGTAGTATTCATTTTCCTGTGCAGATGTGTAAAGGAAAATGCACCTTACCATACAGTGTTGTAGGGATGTTGTTTTCATGGCGAATTTAAGCACTCCTACAGTTTAACATACTTACGCTTGATTTCCTTTTACGCATTACCATAGGAAAATGAACACAACGAAAATTGTTCAGATGGACGGTACATCCATATGTGGCTCGGAGACGTGACCAGTCTTAAGGAAGAAAATAGATAGGAAATGCATTGGGAGATACGAGGTTTAAAAAGTAAGCCATCGATATACAGAATGTGTAAGGGGAAGACTTAATGCACAAGGAGTGTCAGTTGATGATTCCAACATACTTTTCCGTTATCTGTATGTCAGCTGCATCATATTTGCTGCTCTTACTCTTGATAGGTAATTTGTTGCAGTTTGCGTATGAAAAAGAAAGAATATACCGTAATTTTGCCTTTGTGATCATCTAGTAGAGAAAGGAAAACACATAAATCGGTTGGAAACTCTTGACACTAACAAGGACGTTCAGCAACTCCATGCATACTTTTTACTTCTTTGAATACACTTAAAATACACTTCTGTAGCAGGAATATACGCTTCTCCACAGACGGTGTAACAAGACACAAGTTACACGTCACCACCTTCAAAAGTGAAATGTGAACCATACCCGGACGTACAAAAAGTAAAGTGTAAAACAATACAGTACGCCCTTCGTATATACCAGTATCATTAACTTGCTCAACAATGTTCGTGATCCATAGAAACTGCATCTAAAATCGTTGCATAAATTTGAATAATTCAACGTGATTTGGTGCTATTTGCATACTTGTTGATAAATTAAGGGAGATAGATAGTTAATGTTAAGCATGCTTTCATTACTAGTTGATGTTATAAATTGCTTAGAGTGTGGTAGTCTTAGAACAAGTAATTCCTTAGAGGTGAACCAATAAAATGGGTGTCACAACTTGCAATTTGAACGTCCGGGTGCACTTGATCTCCTTCTGCAGGCGGAGATATATGTATGTACATGTGCGAGGGAAAGAGAACTTAGCTTATATTTACCAGTAACAATATTCAGTAATTACTAGACATTTTTAGATCAAAATGACCTCTGTTTATGCTTTACAAATAACAATAATTAAATGAAAAATATGCAACGTTATGGGCAGTAGAGGAAATTGTGGTACTTTTTATGAATGGCCCATATTTTACGACATCACTGTTGAAAGATTCCGCTACACACGGTTCAACGATTATAACATATTGAATGAGAGACCTGTGACGATACGTATATATACATCTCTCTCAGTTGAATATCAATAAGTCGTTTGATAATTGATCTGATGTTTGAAATAGATACACACATTTTTCATCTTATTGCGATAATCTAACAGTTACAAAATTCTATCGTTGGACCGTTCATAGAAACGGGAATCAGGTAGTATAACTAAAATCGTTATTAAAGTCCTACCACGACGATCAGAGAGCTGAATCTTAAAGATGATAAATGAGTGGCGAATCCAGTTATATAGCCTTATATTTAATGTTCGTACTACAGTTCATTGGAAGGTAAAAAGTTATATCTCCTAACAGTTGAATGAACCTTAGTGAATTCAACGGAAAATCCATCTTCTGTAGTGATAGGACTCAGTTCCAAAAGCTGCTGTATCTCCATTAGCCTGGTGTTGTTGTCAGGCGCAGGCTTGTTGGAATGAAGTCGTTAATCTTCATGGTGGTGAGCTGAGGGCGTGAGCTCTGTGTGCACAGCTGCATAACACCAGCTTCAAGGGACGTATAGCATTGCTTAACTTCACATAGACTGATAAAGTCATGTTTATATGGACTAGAATTAACTATCATTACGTTATTAGTACATTTGAGAGATATTTATTAATCGATAAATAGTTAGCACGCAACCATCGTTTCACTATATCCACTGCCATTTGTGGCTGAATCATGCACTCCAGTCCGTCCCATGTACTGAATATCAACTTAGTATAGAATCTTCAGGATGTTTCAATGTCATAGTGCATACTACGCTTTATTAAAATTGAAGGATTTAAGTTTTCCTAATACTTTAACATCAGCAGATTGATCAAATGAATCCCTTCGAAGACTACATTCCTCGGCGTTCCATTTAGGCCAGAGAAGGACTTCTGCAGGAGAAATTTGACATTAAATGTGTAATAATGCTGTTGAAATGTAACCAGAATTATTTGCATACAAAGGAGTCAGTACAATTGCTTCACTTTGGTCTGTTCCTATCACGGAGTTTTGTCAACATTATGCAGCTTAGTAGCTCGCACTCCAAACCCACGCTAATGAAACACTAGAATAAACAAATATTTTTTGATTCCCACTGTTCAAAATGTTGGCGAGGATGTTGGTAGCTAAATCGCCTAACAATTCTAGGGTTAAATTATCCTTCCATTCCTTTTCTACAGTAACCCATCAGCAGTTCTAAAATTTCCTGAAATTTTCTTTGATACTGAGTCATTTACAAGAGGACCAAAGGTGGAAAAGGGTGAGAGTGCCAGAAACATGTTTACGAGTAAACGCCAACAATAGATTTCCCGAGCACAATGGAACTTTCACACCTCTGTACCAAAAGAGATCAGGAGTTAATGATTACCTACGGCCTTTGAAGTGCAAGTACATTACATCCAATACATGTTATGTAAGTACATCACACTATTGAACTTGTATAAATTTCAATTTCTTTAATTAAGTGGCCCAGAAATGAGAAAATACATCAGTGATAGTACACTGACACAATGGATAGCACAGAAGAATTGCAGCGCGAGACGCTGGCACGTTCACCCTTCCCTACCAACCTCAGCTGGGCACATTGGACTGTGGCTCTATATTTTGAACTTCCTACTAACTAAACTAATGACCTCAGACACAAGCAAAATTTACTACCATATGCAGCATGGATAATACATCCCCTTATAACAAAAAACACATTTTTCATATTTCGGCACTTTCACCCTTTTTGCATCTTTGATCCTCCATTTACTTCCAACAACTGGAAATTTTGTGCTCCGTGCCTCTATACAGTACAGCCTGGAATACCTTACTCATGTGATTAGAGCGATAAGGGACTACTTGAGTTGACTGCTCTTGGGCCACTGCGGTAGTATAAATCTGTCAAAAAATTACCATCGATAGCACGAGAAAATGAAAATATATAGCAGATACAGAAATATGAAATAACGCCGTACAGTCCTTGTTCCCGGGAGATTGAAAATTAATTCATACACACTGTCGTTAGTACGTTAGTATTCCAAACAATCGTTCACAAACACGTACACCTGAGTATAGAGAGACTAAAGAGCGTGCCGAAAGGCAGATTTCTCTAGCAATGGTGAAAACTACAACTCTGGCGTGTCACCAGTATTGAAGTCCAGACCAAGCGACATCAACTCCGGCACCTAACGTATTCAAGTTGGGACACGTCTGATGAAAATTGGGGCCGGAGAATCGAAGGATACTTCGTCGAGTACGGTACGCTGTACGAGCGGCATGTGGACTGTTATTCACCTCACTACGACTCCAGGCACTTCGACTGTGTACTGTGTACATAAGAGTGTCACTGACCAGGTCTTCAGGCAGTCCACTCGCACGCCTCTAGAAGTAGCTGCAGAGTGGTGATTTGTAAGTGACACGCATGATCATAACCTAGCTTAAAACAAGTGTTTCTGGAACGGTCCTAGACGTCGTCTGAGGTACGAGACTCTTCCTAATCAACTGCGGGACAATTTGGCAGTCTGCAGTGAGTAACTGTACCATTGAACGGTCACGTGTATGTCACTACTGCCAAAACGTAGCCGTACGGTCTTGACCTATGGCGCCAAAATCGATGCACTCTTCTTATACATCGTGTTACGACTTGTTTCGAATTGGTCACCTCATCTCAGATGAACCTTATACCAGCCTCGCTTAAGTTCCGTTAACTACCCAAACAACGTCATCGATGCATCCAGAAATGACAGCAGTATTCAGTATATCCTCGGAGCACGGTCTGGCCCTGGAAACTTCAGGTTACGTCTTCAGCAAGTGCTAAACTGTTGGAAGGAAATCGGCAAACAGCTTCTGATTATTGATTCTTCCACAACGCTGCGTTCTTGCACACGTGTTTTCCTTCGGAGGTGTCGTATGAATATATAATATTTCTCATTAATTTCTTTCAAGATGGTATTCTTTCATTCTCGTTTAAAGCAAACTTTAACCACTTCTTGACGTGGAGCGTGTTCATTGTCATTACAGCTTTCACATTAATGGCCATTTTTAGTAAAAGTCACCTAGAACTTATTTTTGGATCTATGAAAACTAAAGTAAAACTACAGTGAAGATTTATTAATTTCAAGGAATTTTTCGAATCAAGAGAGAAGAATGCGTTTTGTTTCGAACTGAATTCCTGCTGCTACTCCAAATGTTATTATATAAATCCCGAGTTACACTAAGTTTACCTGGGTCTGTATGGAAAAAGAGATGAATATAAAAAAGCAATATTATTATCACATATTTGAACTATCATCGGCATTCAGTCTGTTGTATCGGAGTATATTCCACCTATAAAGCACACAATTTAAATTGTTTCTAAAACATACGAATCAATGTTACGTTACCCTAAAAGAATTTGAGAAGCTTATTACAAAAGGTACCGAACCCCACAAAAAATAAAAAATGAAATAGTCAAACCCGACGAAAACCATGTCAAACAGGACGATGAAAATCACGTTTGATGACAGTTAGTACCAAATTCCACGGGGTAAATTGGCCAAAACATGACGTATCCACGCATCCAATGAGGAGCCATTTCCGTGACACGTGACCACCAGCAATATATTATTTTATTTTATTTTATTTAAACCGTTGTGTTCGATGATTTAAATCTGTGCCTTCACTGTGAATAGATTAATTTTGATCATTGCATACTTATATATTGTCAGTTTTGTGATGATTGCAGTGAAATTTTTGACTTTCAGTTATAAGTATTTCGATTTACAGTGCCAAGAAAGTACCAGGTGCAACTGTGTTAACCGAAATAATTTTATAGTAATGAATTTGAACTATCTGAACATGATAAAAAAAGCTGAAATTAAAAATAATTTTCTGTTGAAATTTTACACTCTGAGCCCTTTTACTCTCCCCTAGAAAATTTAACTTTTGGATTTGGTATCTTTTGGAAATAAGCTTCCCATGTACTATTTAGCCTTGTAATATTTTAATTTTGATTCAGTGCTGTTCATTAATGAAGGACAGATCGACCAAGAGTGATGTTCACTTCCTATGCTCAAAAAAACAGAATCCTTGCAATTTCAATTTGCAATTAAGAGTATTTTAAAGTGATTAGATTCATTGGTGTGACAAACTCCGTTTCAGTGCTAAAGTACGGAATTCCGGAGAATAGCATGCCATGTTGAAGGTTCATATCATGCATTATCAGTATTATTATTATTATTGTTATTATTATTATTATTATAATTATTATTATTATTATTCATTGCTAGCAGTTTAACGTCGCACTGACTCATCGAAGGTTTCCGGCTCCGCAAGGATGGGAAAGTGATAGGACTGGTAAGGTGAGGTAGAGCCCCAGCATTAGCCTTCTGTGAGTATGGTAAATTATGGGAAGCAATTCAAACCCACCATCTCCCGAATGCAAGCTCACAGCTACTGTATACTCCCTTAACGGCGCAGCTAACTTGCTCGGTATTATTATTATTATTATTATTATTATTATTATTATTATTATTATTATTATTACTGCATTCTCTATCGGAATGCGTTAGGTTTAATCTCCCCACTGCCGTTAGGAAGACTTATTTAAAGTTCCGCAATATCTATTACTCTTCGAAATGCACAGAACAAAAAACGAGATCATCGTGCAGTTTCTTTTCTCGTAATAAAGTTAGGTTGAAACAGTCCGACAGAGAGTTAATTAGCAACAAAGGTACGTATTTCCTGTTTCTCGTTCTCTATCTCGCTACAACTATTGGTTGTGTACTTGGAGAGTCTACATCGCGGAGTTACTCCAGCCCAAACAAGCACAATTGCAGGCGAATATAATCAGGGAAGCAACAGTTCCACAAAATATCCCACTTAAAGGTGATATCCCTCCATTATGCCTCAGAACAATAACCGCGTTAAGGTAGTCTGACACGTCTGGTCTTGCCGAAGAAAATAAATAGGCCTACAGCTTGTGCTTAGACAAGAGAATGACTTGCAGGCATCACTTGAAACTAGCAGGTGTGACAGGACATTGCCTCGTTTGTCGTTCCGACTTCTGTCTCTGATATTGCAATATATTTATGAGTTATTTTCTGAGCGTAATATGTTTCAGTAGTCCATTAACAAAACTGATCACCTGATACAGTTTTGGGGAAATTCAATTACGTATGCCAGAGGATCAGTCGATAGGCCACCTAAGGTAATTAAAACTTAAAATTTCATAACATCAGTCACAGAACATTCCTTTATAACTTGGTTATTGTTGACCCTGACGAATACATTGGCATCTTTGAAGAGTATGAAACTGTCATACAAATTAAAGATATCGAGTTATTTCACTGTATGACAGCAGTGAACGACGCGAGAGAGACACCAAACAGTAACACTTCAAATTTTCTGAAACTAAAAGTTTTAACAGGAGCTGGGTGAAAGATGTTAGTGGACTAAGAGGAGAAAGTGCTTACATGACGGACATCAATCAACTGAGAAGCATTTGCAAATCTTGTAGAAGCATTACTGACATTAAATCTTTGCCGACTGCGCTACCTAATCCAAAAAAAAACTGCTAAATGTGGGAAAACAACCTCAAACGCTACGGAGATGAGTGGCGAGATATTCTAAAACCCTCCTACACACATGCCATCGATGATATACAAAAGAAGATGGGGAATCACCCATTTATTTTGATACACACCTCGTAGTTTGAATGGGATGGATGTAAACAGTGAATACTTCAACAATAAACACATGAAGTCGCTAAAGTATAGTATTTTACGTCTAATATACAATTTTGTTTATATATACCAAAACTATGATATAAATTTGATCCAGCCTCAACTCAATGCCCTACGTGGTCACAACAGAGTGTCCTGCCACCCCATATTCAGCAGCGGGTGCTGTGCTGACGATAATGTTAGCAGTTGCACATGTGATAATTGTTGTAATCTTATCCTAATAATAACAAGTAATATAAGCCTACTGTTCGTAAAAAAATTGCATACATACATCTGCATTATAGACTATTATGCCTTCCATGCTGTCTGCATGCTTCTGTGAATTTACTAAACGCCATCATAATCCCCTGCTTGTAACTAGCCCTGTGGCCTCGTTTACATCCATAAACCTTACCTTTAAATCATTACAAACCCTCTATGCCGAGTCCATTACTCTCTCTGGTAACCCATCCACCTCCATTAACCTAATATGACCCCACCACCGAAACCTATTAATGCATACATCTTCATCAATCGTGTTCATTTATTGTTTAGCCTTGTTCTCTTCATTCCGAGTACCCTCCTGCAATCATTCCCATCTGCTTGTACTAGCGGTCATTCTCGCTACTTTCATGTCTGTTACCTTCTAACTGATAAATAAGGTATCTTGAGTCCACCCAGATTTCATACCCGTAAAGCAAAGTTCGTCTGAAAGGATGCCAGTGTAAAGTCACACACTGAATAAATTTAATGGTTCTAATTTTGGTGTTTTGGTTCTTATTGAAGAAAGACACATCAACTTAGGAGTGGTAAAAAATTCAATCAGCAGAGATGTTTCACTTCCCTACTCTAAATCAAAATTGACACGACTGTTCATGATGTAATATTTTTGGGATTTTGTGTAATTAAAATATATACTCACTATAAATGATAATATTAAATTGACGTGTTTTCCTCATTAAAGAACCGTTAATTGTATTCAGAGCGGAACGTTTTGAAATGAACGCACGATATACAGTGTTAGAGGCATACCAAATCAACATATTGAGGAAGTAAGTATTTTCAATATCGACCAAATTAATTATTTTATAACTGTTATTATACCACTTATATTTGAATCATATTCCAAAAAATATAAATAAATAAATAAATAAATAAATAAATAAATAAATAAATAAATAAATAAATACATGTTCTCATCATTAGCAATGAATCTGCTTTAATGTTGAAGCTATGACCTCAGTGAAATTACCCAACTCTTATTCTTACAATTATGTTTACTACCTATCTCTTCTTCATAACATGTAGGGTAAAAGAAAACTGAATATAGCATGGTAATATATTTTACAAATCCATCCCATTCTTTCATACACTAATAGAGAAGCCCAAACCGCACTCCAGTTACACGTGTCTTTTGCTGCCGCACCCTAATAAACGACTGTGTATTGATGTCCGCTCGATGACACGCAATGTGCTGACTTCGCCCTCTGCCTGCTTTTTCTCGAATTGAGGCAGCGTGACGCAGACAATGCTCCTGACTGGTGAGCTGTCTTGCATCATCGTAATTGTAAAAATGGAAAGAATTGTAGAACCAAGATGAAAAGGAGAACAGAACACACAAGAAAACCCCTTCACATTTGCACAGTTGAATGGCATTTCCAGCTTCTATCGTTTCTGGCATCATCCGTTACCACATCATCTCAATACGATGTAGGATCAGTTGGTTAATATATTTCTCGTCCAGTAAATTTGTTTCAGAGTGCATACATCTTCATATATAAGTTTTCCTAATCCTTTCTCATCTTGATTTTCTGGCTGATCTGCAGAAATCCATTTGAACTGCTAGTAGCTTCTCCCTGTGTCTTTTGTTCATTGTCCACACTTCAGTACCATATAATACTGTACTCTGCAGCACTGGCTCATAGAAACTTGTCTTTGTTCCACTTATGTTCCAATTCCATAAAAACAGGTTCAGCATGCCAATAGTCTTCCTACCATTGCTGATTATCTTGGAAATCTTTGCTTAAGAGGTTATATCGATATCGAAAATAGAGCCCAAGTAACAGAATTTGTCATCTTTTCTCATTCTTTCACCATCTATGTAAAGTGCACCAGGGTTATTTGACAGGTAGGGTATTCTTTTAAACATTTATCTTGAATCACCACTTCCGGAATTTGGATGGTAGCACATGTGATTAGGATCCTTCTTATTTTGAGTAATTACATTATCACTTGCTCATGGGCAAAAAGCAAATGGTGCAAGCGTACTAATTCGGATATTAATTTACTATGATTTAACTAGTCAGGTACAGTGATGCATCTCGTAGTTTTTGGATGTTTCTGGAGTTATCTTGATTCCTCTTTTTCTGTTATGCTGTCTCTGGTGTTGTTTTATCGTTTCATTTATGCGTAAATACATTTATTATTTCGAACACTGAAACTACAATTCATTTCAACGTCGCTCGAGTACTGTTTTCCAAATAAGATTTTTATCTTCTCCTGTAAATGTTAAAACCTGACAGATTATCTGTTTAGGTAATGGACTACTCACTCATTTAATTACGTACATGTGTATTGATTTACAGTTGATAATTTTTGCTTATAGGTTTCATGGGGTAGATGAGATTATACTACATTTGGGAAGTAACGTCTTGTGATTCCTGGCCTCCTTTTCTCTCTTTATTAGACTGACATTTTAAAGTTGTTTTTAAATAACATTGGATACACGTTTAAAATTTATTACGGATTTGGTAACGACCCGGTAACTTACACAACAATTTGTTATCGTATATTTGTATTAGTAACCTGATTATTCTATACGTGCGCATAGGAACCACTTAATAAAATGCATTCCTGTTAGGTTAATAGAATAACGTATATGTGTAATTAATTTTACCTAAGTGAGTTAATCTGTTATGTCTGACTTTTACAGCAACGACAGTGGAAAATCTGAAGAGGAATCGCATTCACAATTATGTGTCTGGGCCATGGTTTAAGTATAGAATACTCTAAAGTTTTTGCTTACAATTCCTGTAGGGGAATCAACTTATTCAGTTTACAAAATAAGTATGTTAGGATCATACTAAGGACAACGCTATCAAACAATTATTTTGTAATGGTGCATAAGATACCAGTTTCACAGAATATTATTTCGATGAAACACGGTATTGCTTATCTGATGCAAAAATGAATTTCGCAGTCAACATGCACAATCGTACACGTAATCTTGCTTACTACACCCGAAATGTACAGACAATATTTGTTAATTCCAAATTCCACAGTTTTATACCTATTAGTTTATTTCACAATACCGATTTGCGTACCTGTATAACATGCGGTTCGTAATGTGGAATTCTGTAGTCACGTCCTAGGGCAACGACTGAGTGACCTAGTAAGTAATAAGAGTCGGGATACTATTATGTGTGCTTCTGTAAGCAATGGCCTCTCCAACCCCAAATGTTTATTGCCTGCAGTTCTCTTCTCAATATTCGCTCGGAAACTGGTTGGATAGACCCTCATTCACTGAAAGTAGCAATTGCTGTCAGGTTTGAAACCTACTTTCATTGACAAGGCGTGACAGTCGTCTCCGGACGCTGTTGGTTTTGTACAACTAAAGCTGTTACGTTGTACTTTGAGGCCGCGAGTGGTACACCATTCCTGGTAGACACAGTACGCGTTCAACTTCATTAGATGTATAGTAGAAGAGATATCCAAATATAATAACCCCTTTTGCCGGTCTGCTACGTCTTCTCTTCGACCCAACTTGACTCGCTGTTTCCATACAATATTTTTGTGGTTATGTTCCACTCGTTAGTTCACATTAGTTCACGAGAACGAGAACGGGAACCTTGAAGTAAACTTAACATAACATTTCGCAACGATCTGGATGATGAGTGCACTGTATATTGCAGTTCCGTGAAGTATGTGACGTGAAACGACGTGGTAATTTCTTATTTAAAAACATTCCTTCAATGTTAGGTAATGAGTATTTGACTTGTGAACCGGACTTTTAGTTCAGGTTAAATTAAAAATAACAGAGTAGTTCTTCACAAGTTGTCATTAATTAAAAATAGTGGATACCCGATTTGGCGATATGACTCAGAACGAAGAAGTAAGGAACGAATTACGGCTGCCATATCTCGATTCAGCTTTCAATTTACATACGAGTCGATTCATTTCGTTCACTGAATCTTGATTCAATCGCTCAGAGCAATGATTCGTTCAATTATGAATCACTCGTTTAGAATCTCCCCGTCTCTAATTGTCATACTGTAAGTCTGCAGTGAAGGATCACATGAATGGCTGGTACCACTGCAGCACCACCTACATAGCTCCAAAGCGACCAATGTGCTCTCTTAAGAGGTTGACTAACCTTTAGTCCTGTATGCTTACATCTAAGAGTAAATAAGAAGGGACTGATGAACCTCACCCCTCTCACATACATTTTCTGTAGCTGGCAGGATAACTGATCAACTCCAGGTAATGCAAGTTAAGAAAATTATGAAATCGTTAGGTTTATTTCAAGCAAGAGTAAACGCGCAGCAGCCAGTTTAATACCCCCCACCACCGGCCGTAGGTTTACATGAAAGATAAACCTAACAAAACGCGCTTATGCAGGTCACTTCTTCATAAATCTTCAATTCTTAAGAACGTGGAACTATTCCGGCTATCTAAATAACCGGATAGTATAAAATAAAGTGTGCTTCGAAGGGGAACAGTTATCATTTCAGTCAACTGTTATTCGTCAATATTAGATTACTGGTGGTTGTAGTGCACGATATTTTAGCGTTGCTTCTTGATCAAAACTCTTAATAATGTATCCCATTAACGCATAAAAATACACAAGTAACTCGCTCGCTGGCATGCAGAGAAATGAGTGAAGAGGTATATGGAACAGGACTTCAATATATATGCATGCATGCATGTTCTGCATAGCATTAAATGAAGTAATAATTTCCCAGACGCACCTATTGTATTCTATCAATTTAATACTCAGCATTATGAATTCTACGCATTTTCATCAAATCATATAATTTAGAAACGAGTGCTTGGAAATAAGAACCGGGCGAGTTGGCCGTACGGTTAGGGGCGCAAAGCTGTGAGCTTGCATCCTGGAGATAGTGGGTTCGAACCGCACTGTCGGCAGCCTTGAAGATGATTTCCTGTAGTTACACATTTTCACACCAGGCAAGGCCACGGCCTCTTTCTTCCCATTCCTTGGCCTTTCCTATCCCGTCGTCGCCAGAAGGCCTATCTGGGTTGGTGCGACGAAAAGCAAAGAGTAAACAACAACAAAATTGGTTATAAGGATATCGGTTCCATTATTTCATTTTCTACTTTGCTACTTTAATCTTAGTATTATGATATATTTATGGCTGTTCTGCATGGTTGTGTAGTTGAACGAGAAAATCGAAGTTTAGACATCTGTCAAAAATGAGGTATAAATTCGTTACCGCTCTTAATCAGGTGACAGTCACCTGACCTGTGCTCCCGTAACGTAATTTTAAATAAATTTTTTCTTTGTGTGTCCCTTCCACCGGTTTCAAATACTTTCTCCTCGTTCCCCACACTGATCTCACAACAATCCAATAATCGTTCCCAATATGTCTCCCAGCCTCCTTAACAATGTCAGTAAGATATGATGCCATCCTTCAAGAACGTGAATTGATTTACCATGCTGTACAAATATGATTGTCCTAAATGGTTTACCTCACCGAAGAGATGGATTTTGATTTAGACTTCTTACAAGTCATGAACTTTTGTTTTCATCACACTGGCTCGTTCTTCGTTTGCCAAGTTAGATTTACAACTAGATGCTGCACTGTTACATGTTTGATGTTACACGGCACTTCACACTGGTTAAGAAATAATTGACCGAGTTCGGTGTGGGCTGAATCAAGAGGGTGATTGTGAACAAATACACAACTACGAGATCTACAGTTGATAAAGTTTGAAGTAGGGTAATCCCGGCCGCAGAGTGAGACAGAAAATTCCCACGTGTCAGACTATTCAGGTGCGTCACTGGCTGGTCTCAAACCAGCTCAAAGGTGAATCACAATATTCAAAACTTGGGAGTCCTCTGGAGAAACGGAGGCCATGCCATACATGTCAAGGAAATGAGATATGTTCAAACAGGAGAAAATGTAATTTTGCATACAAAATCTGAACATTTCCAATAATAAAAAGAAATTCATTAACAAATTTCGCATAACCGTATACAACGCGTACGATTTAAAATTTGAACCGTATATCGTATATAGAGAGTTGAAAACCGCAAGTGTACGGTCCAAACCCACAGGATACTGTACCTCTAACTGGGCGTGGACTGATCATAGTGACAAGCCCAGCCCCAGGCTTTTTTACCTCACCACTTAGTTTTTCTGTTAATGGAACATTCCACATTTCTTGGGCACCCATGTCAGGAACAGTGATATTCTTGTTTGACACAACTTCCGAAAACACAGTAAATACGCAGAACAAACTATCCACTCACAGACTCGTGCAGCTATCTTGAAGCAAATGTAATATTTCCATATTTCCCCTGGGGTCAGATGTCCGTTCGGAAACGTATATTGTGCATGCAAGGTATACGTGTGGTCCACCCAATGATATTAAGACCATCGTGCGCTTTCAATTTTAAAGTGGAATGGGTTCGTCGTTTCTGATATAAAAGATCCTCAAACTAAATATTATTCCTTGATTAACCAATAACGTTCTCTCCGTTCACTTTACAAGATTCTGCAGAGTACATTTCAATACAGTACTCGATATGGGAGATGCAGAGTTCACTCATCCATATTCGAAATTAGTGAAACATAAAGTTCTTCCTGATCGACACCAAACGTTTCCAAAATATTGTACGAAGTCAAATGACACCGTTGGAGGTAATGTAACATGCCATGTGTTTTGAAATATACTGACGTGTCAATGATACCGCAACAGCTTCCTGTCATCGCAATGACTTTATCGCGTGACAGTCAAAACACATGGACACTAGTCCTCTCCCGCTTACTTCTATCGTTCGTAGGATAAAAACCTTGTGTATTCTTTGGCCATTTGCATAGATCCTTACGGCCTGTTCGTTCTACAGCAGAGTTCACTACGTTCATTTCCCTTAGACTCTATAAATAATGGATCGTCAATGGCCTTTGGATCGTAATTGAGGAGATATCTGAAATTCCACTCATGAACCGAAAACTCTATTAAATTTACCCAACACCACTCCATTTCCCCTGAATATTGCTATCAACATCAGTCCCCCCTTGAAGTCTAAACGAACTCGATAGCTGCAGTTGCTTAATTGCGGCCAGTATCCAGTATTCGAGAGATAGTGGGTTCGAACCCCCCTCTCGGCAGCCCTGAAGACGCTAGCACTGTACCTTAATTAAGGCCAAGGTCGTTTCCTTCCCAGTCCTAGCTCTATCTTGTCTCACCGTCGCCAGAAGACCTATCTGTGTCTGGGCGACGTTAAGCAACTTGAGGAACAAACCATTGGTCTAATTTTACGGTCATACATGTGCTAGGATTTCCGTGACTGTAGTAACGCACGGTTCTCGTATAAGGGGAACCACCACTGAACTGACATTCAGAACCATTGTTTATAGCCCTATACAGCTAACAGAGCGTTCCTGATAAACAAATATTCTGGCACCGAAACAGTTTTAGTATTCCAATAAGGATAAACCATTGTTCTCATCAGCTTTTCTAATCAACGATTAATCAAACACCCTACTATACGATTCCAGACATCTGAATTCACTTTGATCATTATGTACATATACCGGGTTCATTTCAAGAGATAAGCTCAGGAAAACTTACGAAAACATTCATAGATCTATTACCAAGTAGGAAGTGTATTTTATTTAAAACAAGACATACCTTGCAGTGAAGAGAGGAGATCGGGGTGTCAACACGATATCACTGGACAGGTCACAGTGAACAAGCCATCAAATCCTGTAGAACACAGAGTGGATATATTTTAGTAGCTCTCCATAACGAGCGTCATAAGCTAGGCTGTTATTAAGCTTCTCGTTTTACTGAGTAATTGCCAATTCATTTCGCGTTCCATTTGAAACTCAAACAAGCCTTGTACTCCCATGGGTTTCAGATTTATCATCGCATGACAAAGTCAACCAGCAAACAATTCATAGTAAATTGAAATATTAATCAATCAAAACTTGACCCTGAATAAAACAAATTCCTGAAATTCAGACCTAGCCTACATTATATTATTTCTGATTTGTGCTACCAATCCCGTTATTACATTTTTGACATGGAAGTCTTTTGCGTGATATATTTATTTTAATCACCGATTTTGAATACTTACTGTGTGATATCACGTTTTCAAGATAACTTCCTTACTATAACGCGTTTGCTATAGACGATTAGATTTTCTTATGACTTCAAAAGTGGAATAAGTGGTATTCGTATAACTGCTGTTTTGTTATAAGGAAGTGTAACATGTTTAAAGTGAGAGACGCTACTTTGTGTACTGGTAGACTTCGACTCTTCGTCTCTTAAATCATTAACTGAAATGGCCATAGTTCACTAGAATGAGCGTTAATTGAATATCAGTGTTACCTCGAGGTTCAAGGTAGATGCAAACATTATAGCTCTTATTCAAACTTTTAATCTATGTTATGCTTTTATTGTTGTCGTCGTTGAATATTGTATGTTACTAACTTCATAGTAAGTATTCCAGTGCACTTGCTAAACGTCAACATTCTGGATAATGATACGTGTTATTGGAGTATGATAACTGAAATATCTCTTAGTACGTTTTAAACTAGGAAATGCGGCACAATGATTCTGAGAAAACCTTCGACAATAATCGGCAAGAGCAATATCATAACCTGAAACAGCATCGTGTGGTCATTGTTATGATACCGCTGAATGAGCTTGCTCTTACAACAGGAAGCACTTTCGTGACCAAATGTGGTGCTCCTGTACCTTCCCGACTTTGTAGAGTTAAAACTCTGTTACTAATGCATAAAAGTAGTATAATAGCCTAATAGTAGTTCAATAAACAAAATTGAAATAACTGAGTTATTCGCCTGTATATACCCGGTGCCATTAACAATCCTGCAACGCTAGAAATGTCACGACGATGTTTAGGGGATAAACACCTTGATGATAAAATATATACTTCCATTGTACGTCCATATATACCTTTACAGTAAGTATCTTGTTAGTTGACGGCATGCCACATTAGATATCATCATATCTAACTCCGTGCCTGAATTGTCAGTGTTTCTGTCTTGGAACCGCAAGTTTCAGGATCGATTCTTACCGTGTCGTGGGGTAATAACCACACATAGTTAATTTCTGTGGCTCGGCTGCCGGGTGTTCTTTCTATCTCAAAAATTCGTTCGAGTCACGCACCACACACACTACGCTTTACTACACTGCAATGACAATCAGTTCACATCCCACGGTAGACGCTGCCCATCCTGATCAGAAGATCTGCCATACTAGGTCTGCACCAGGATGTCGTAGGCAAATATAATTATTAACACCATAATAGTAATTATAATTCATGTAATAATATTTTTATTACTATTATTATTAGTCTGTTCTATGTTCATATCATCACAACAGTGTATACATCATTTCTGAGCATTTTTGAGAATCTTAACTCACAGCACTGCCCGCAACTCATGTTCATGAACAACTCAAGGTACTCTACGTTGTGACATGTCTAATTGCCCTGAGTACAGTTCTTAAGATATTCTTTCCCATACCATAAAACACTGCAAGTGAAAATCAAAATGCCGGACATAGGAGTTTAATCTCGAAATCAGTTTTCCCAAATACTATCTCCGAGATCATTTCAAAGAACTTTCTTACAAGTCTATCATTTTAAGAGTTAAACACGAATCATAAGAGAACAATTATTTACCATTCAATAAAATAGAATTGCTAATACTTTCATCAATTCCTTATATCATTAAGGATTGGTAACAGTTTTACAAATTAAGTGAATTCTATGAGCTGGGAAACTGATTATTAGTGTTTTCTGTTATTAATCCTTTTGATTAATAACAACATTACTTATTAGATTGAGGAAGAAAACGGAATATTTGTAAAATGGTATTAGGGTGGAAATTTATGCAGAGAGTAATAAATATGTTTTCGGTTATGCTTTCTGAACATCATGTGCCATATTTGCAGACTGATACAAACACAATAAGAACTTTTGAAGAAATTTGAAGTGTAAATGAGCCATGTAGATGTAATTAAGCCCGCTCTTTAATAGAGAAAATGGACCTGCAGAATGTAATCCCAAAAGTTGTGAAAAGTATCTCCCTCATGGAAATTGAAAAAGCAATTTATATTAGCCACACAATTGTTTATTTTGAAGGATAATAACTACAAGTCATTTAAATACCACCAAACACAAGAACTGAACAAAATAGGCTTTCATAATACGATGATTTTCTATGGGAATATTATCGAGTTTTACAATATTAACATCATCATTTTTTCAATTCATGGTGATTTTAATAAGCAATATTACAGATGGGGAAGGGTCTAAGAAATCATGGTAGTCTGATGAAACAGGGTACCTTAGTTTTTTCGTCCCGTATGCGCTGCAATTTCCTGGTGAACATAGTAACCTCTTTTACACTCGATAACCGTCATTCTTAGAGCATTTGTAATTTGTAGAGTGCAAGCGTGCGTTCTATCAGAGGAAAAATATATTTTTACAGTGTCGTGTTTTAATACTCCATTGTGAATTGTGTGTTTATGTATGCAAGGCACTATTTTGAAGGCAGTAAAGTAAGTATGATACAAATTAAACGTTGCCTGCATTACAAAACTATGAGTGTTTCAAAATGTATGACCCGCTTAAGTAATGTAGAATTCAACTTGTTCGCAACGTGGTGTTGTTGGATAAAACAGGTTACCATCAAGTTTGATAGAGCAGGGTACTACCCGGTTTTATCTGACTGATTACAATTTCAGTTTGCGATTTTCGAAATGTTTATTTATTTAAGACATATAATTATTTTCTAGGTTGCTACAATTCTGTATTTACTCAGGAGTAGGGGAATGAACTGACTGAATATATCCTATTAATGGATGGCAGATTTTTTTGTTTGATCTTTAATGAGGTGCGCAGAATTGCTTTTTAACTGGCAGAGAAAAATCTAAAAGGAAAGGAAGGATTATTATCCATTTGGAAAAAGAGGACAGACAGCTGTTCTGACAAGTTCACCTTGCACGGAAGAATTAACTTCTACGGAAAAGAGGAACATCCCCAAAAGGAAACTTAAAATGGAGCCACATCTTACTACATATAGGCCTACATAAGTCAGAAATGTCGGGAAGAAGAAAGCAAAGAAAGCTGGAAAAGTACAGGAGTATAAAGAATGGTCAGAAGAGGAAGCAAAAGATAATAACAAAGCTTGTGTTTATTGTAACGAACTTTTCTCTAACTCTGAAGAAAGCTGGGTGGAACCGAGCAAGTGACTGTGTGGTGTGACACGTAACTATCAGCTTGCATTCGAAAGAAAGTGGGTTCGAACCACGCTGTCGGCAGCCCTGAACATGGTTTTTCGTCGTTTCCCTTTTTCACATCAGGCAAATGCCGGCTTGGACAGTACATTAAATGAGGCCATATTCGCTTCCTTGCCACTCATGGCCATTTCCTGTCCCATCGTCGCCATGAGACCTGTCTATGTCGGTGCGATGTAAAGCAGACTGTAACAAAAAAAAAAAGACTGGGTGAAGCGTTATAAGTGCAGTGAATGGGTTCATGAACTGTGCGCCTGCATTGATAATGAAGATGAAGAATCGAATAAATTTGAATTTTGTACATAAAGTGCATTTCTTTGTTTGTAAAGGAAGTTTCTCTTTTGTAATTTTCCACTATAATCTAGTGCCCTATTTTATCCAACTCGGCTGATAAAACGGGGTAATTGACATAAATTTTGAAAACTTTTTTGTTCTATGGTTAGGTGGTTTTTAGACTATTTTTTCATGGTCAATTGTAAGTAGATAGATTAAACATTTA
This sequence comes from Anabrus simplex, assembly GCF_040414725.1. Classification (NCBI taxonomy): domain Eukaryota; kingdom Metazoa; phylum Arthropoda; class Insecta; order Orthoptera; family Tettigoniidae; genus Anabrus; species Anabrus simplex. Next base: position 994,976,642 of record NC_090266.1, on the reverse strand, counting down.
GTCAAAAATAAACTTAACAAATTAGTGCATAAGCTCATGAGTTATGCCACTTTGTTTATTAAGTACCCTGTTTCAACCGACTCTTCCCTACTAGGATACGTTCCATAATCACGTGGTACTCACTGTGAGGGGGCAATATAAGAATGCCCTCGACGTTTTAGTTAAGATAATCGTTTCATATTTTATTGCTGGTGACCTCAGTGAATAGCAATAAATTGATTTTTTTCAGTAATCAGTTGGCCCAGCTATTGCTAACATTGGAGATCAGAATCTTTGGCACCAGCGCAATGACTACCCTGCACAGAATGTTTAAATGAACTATTTTGTTGTCACTGGCTACTAAGGAGAGATGTTGTCCCCTGACCTACTCCTTCACCAGGCATTCTCATAATGGCGTATTTCCATAAGACCTATCTGTGTCGGCGCGACGTCAAGCCCCTAGCAAAAATTGGCGTATTTATGGGGCCATTTACAAATAAAGTTACATGTGAAAATCTACAAAATCTGAAGTATACCTCAATCAGAAAATATAGTATAATACCCCATTATAAACTATCGAGTGTCAGAAATGAATTTTATAACATAATACTAGGACAGTGAATGGTTTCCGAAATAGAATAATTCGTTCATAAAATATAGAAATATTATTAACTGTGTTGTTCGGGAGTTAATAACTTTTGTTGTGTTCAGTTGAAATTACATGCATATCGTCGCTGCCGGGATATAACCTCCTATGTGCAATATTTTAGCTTAGAACTTTGGGTGGTAAGGTTCTGTCATCTAAGGTGCAGTATTGTGTGAATAATGTCAAGGCATTATCGCTCTTCACAACGTATGTGCTGCGGGTCAGTATATCTCCAAAGAATAATATCACATAGGAGGTTTCGTCCCGGCAACGACGATATCTGACATAAAATGTCCTTATAATTGCCACATGGTTAAAACTCATCGTTGCTATAAAAAATTAGTAAAATAATTTTCACCCATAATTTTCCCAAACAGTAAATAAAAAATAATTCTGTTGTTGTTGTCTTCTGATTTTAATTTCCCAACACTTAAAATAGTGGACTAGTAAAAAAATTTCCCTGAAATGAACGGAGAGAAAATATTTGAGGGAACTGATTGCACATGTTAAATTCCTATGTACATTATACATGTGTGTGTAAATAAATGGGAATTTACATCACATTGAAATTATTTGTTATTCCTCCACAAACACTGGTTCTCAAACGGTCTTGAAGACGTCATGCCTTCTATAGAAGAATCAACATTTCTTCCCAGTTCTCTATCCATCAGCGTGTATAATTAGTTTGTAGGTAATTACATTACTTCGTACAAATTGCACTTTTCGTTGAATGCAAGGTTGACATAGGCTGTAAGGAATGTCGATTCTAGACCCACGAGTCTGATCTTAACCAAAAACCAGTCTTCGCATTGCGGGATCAAAACAACACATTATGAAATCATTTTCAACAAACGGTTCATATGTGTTTTCAAAGTATCTAAATAGTATTATCTACGAAGACTTCGAAGAAAAGACGAATAAGCTATGACTTTTAAAATATAACGTTTGAATACGCATATGCACGCTCATATTGGCATTATTGCGTTCAGTATGGAATGAGAATCACGCTGGGACTATTACGCACTCTCTTCGAATATGTGTTCTTATTAATATCTTAACTTCGAAAGTAACATTTTAAAAGATTCTAACTATACCAGCACTTATTGTTAAACAAAAACTACTATAAATCCAAAATCATGGCATGTATGACAAATTCATCCTTGTCAACAACCTTTTCCCTTCATTAAGTTTGTGTACATTAAGTTTAAATCTAATAACATTTGGGCGAGGATTTATGAGCGAGAAGCAACCTTTATTATAACATAGGTCCAAATTCTGGGTGTATTTCGTTAGGAAAAGGAGGAATGTAGTAAGTGAAAGCACCAAACTTGTGAAGTGGTTCACTGTAGCTGCTAAAATTTCTATCCAGAGGAATTAAGTTCTATCTTATGAGTCAGGTTGTAAAATTTTGTATCATGAATTATATATTTCTGTGGCCATATTTTGTTCCTTATACAACTTCTTCAGTGGAAAATATTGCTAACTCATCACAATTTTTTCATAATTCCGACAATAATTTTCAAAAATGACTTACATGTTTTTGTAACTTCACTCAATAAGCTTGAATGTTGTTAAATCAGCGGAGCTAATTCAATACCTCCACGTACAAACCGTATTTGAATGTGTATCCAAGGAAATATTACTACCGGTAACGTTGTTCTGGTATATGCCGTATTTATTTTACGTGTGTAGCCATGTATATCTGTTTCGGGCATTTTTTTAAGAGAATATACCACGGTCCATTTTGAAAAATAAGTCTGACAATGTCATTTTCTCTTTTAGAGCACGGGGAAAATAATTGACTACGTCACTACCATGTTTATATTAAAAAGGCGAGACGACTTTAGTGAAATAATGGCCGCCGGGCTGAGTGGCTCAGACGATTGAGGCGCTGGCCTTCTGAGCCAAACTTGGCAGGTTGAATCCTGGCTCAGGCCAGCAGTATTTAAAGGTGCTCTAATACGTCAGCCTTTTGTCGGCGGATTTAGTGGCACGTAAAAGAACTCCAGAGGGACTCAAGTCCGGCACCTAGGCCTCTCTGGAAACCGTAAAAGTAGTTAGTGGAACGTAAAGCCAATAATATTATTATTGAATCATGGCCTTTAAGCGTAGCGAATGTTTTTCCCTTTCTTAGAGTGGTGCTACCAACTATGAACTACCTTATGAACTATTTGGAAGCGTGTCATCTTGTTCTTTTCCTGGAAGTCCCGGCTTCTTCAGAGTATTGAGTTATGTTCTAAGTTCCCTCTACTATGGGACCAAAATTACAGAAGATTGCCTGTTTTTAACATTGTAACTTTGAACACAATTTAGTCTAATATCCTGTAAGTCTTGTAAAAACCGTGTTCCTTACTCGCCTATTGTAATTTGTCGAGCTTCTAAACTCTCCTTGTTATATATCCCACTTGTTAAACTTTCTTGTTTTCAAATAACTCAAGTAGTAAGAAGAAAAGGAAAATAAATTGTTCAGTGGATATTGTTGACAAAATTTAAACTTTGGGTCATGCTTTGCCAGCCATTCACCCCTCACGCTTTTTCCCTCTCTGCTCCGGGGAAAATACAGTAACAAAATGCATGACATGCTTGAGCCTAATATCTGAATATGTATCTCCCAACTTTATGTCTTAATTTAATAATGCATTTAACCTCTGAATACAGTTCTTTTATTACATTAATAATTTTAATCAACACCGCTACTTTAGCCAGCTTCGCATCGAGTGGCCCTCTGCTTACAGAACTAAAATCTTTTTGTAAATATATAGCTGTAATACGCTGTTTACCATCTCTTCTATTAAAGTATTCATATATTAACGTTTGGATGAGAAACGGACTGATACACTGAGATTATAGTGTAACCCTCCGCTTATTCTATAAGTAATTTTGCTTATATACCAGTATAAATCTTGCTGAGTGTGTCCAATATTTGTATTATATCTCTCTCCCTTCCATTCTCATATGGGACACATTACCCCTTCTTGGAAAATTCTTGGGATTTTACAACCATCAATTTACACTGTTGTGGCTGGAAAACCTATGCCTTGTATTATTGTTAGATTAATATGGAATTTTGTAGTCAAGCTTCTTAAACACATTCGTTATTGTGTGTTTTAGGGATTATTGAACATGAATCTAGCATATTTTTGTTTCCTCTATGGTTTGGATATGAAGTTCAGTTGAAGCCTCTGTGTAAATGTATTGATTATTTTATTCACCATATTTAAGCTTAAACCATTGTATTGATCTTCATTGCGGATGAATTGCTGTTCTTTTTCTCGTTCTGTGCGCGAGAGAGGTATATTGACAGCGCTATAGTAAATCTCGCAGAGAAGACTGATTCAAGGCTGTACAAATTAGTATGTCACCAATGTAAAATGACTTATTTGGGACAGACCGGACGTAATTTTACTTTAAGGAATCTCAAACACGTTAATGCTGAAAGGCATAAAATGTTTTCGTCTATGGGTCAACATATGAGTGCAACCGGTCATCAGTTCACCACAATCAAACAAGACCTCACCATCTTACGTGAAACAAAGAAAGGCACCCTTCTAAACTCACTAGAAAATATATTTATTTAGATCAACTCAGTAATCTGGACAATAACCTCAATAACAAAATAGAAAATAATAACCTCTTAGATGACGGAAATCTCATACATTTGGAAGCATCAGGTACATAAAATCATAAGGAATGAAAAGGAAGGAATCCGCACAAGTATCTTTCCTTCTAAGTAACTATTTCTTCTATATCCTCCTCTACAGCCCTTGAAACCGTGGCCGCAGGCGATATGTCTCCTCCCCACCTTCCACTATTACCTCCGCTATCCAAGGAGCTAGCACCAAAATGTACACACCGTTATTTCACCAGACGGATAGCCGCACTCTCTGCAACAAGAATTCTCCAAGGACAACAGTAGGATGACGACAACAATATGAAGGTGAGACAACATTTCTTAAAACACAAGGTTTCCTTGAGCAGTTCTAATAGAAATTCTTAAATATCCCCTCCCCCTTTACATTTCGTTACAGACTGAGTAAAGCTTATACACAATCCTAATACGAACGTACTCATCTACACAACAAACACACAGGATGTTCAATTTTACCATAACAATTATATCAAAACTTATTTTAACAATGAAGAGCTGCTGAGGAAGCATTCCTAAAACCAAGACACAACACTGACACGACAAGATTTCGGAAATTGTTTCCTTAAGAGGAGAGTTAAGTGACATAGAAACATTTTTAAAAGAATCAAGGAGCTGAATGGCAAATTTAGACGTAATCAAGCGATTAGTAACTGTTGAAAATTAAGTTACAAGATAAGCATAATAAATCTTCCTTTTCCCGACCTGCAGTCACTCATTCGACTTTCCCACCACCCCCATCCGTTTTTCCTCCTCGCCATTTTTTTAATAGCTTCACTTTAATTAAGGTACTATCTTAAGATGGCTTTTAATGAAGAATATAATTCTTTGTAAACATTTCTTCATCTAAGCAATGAAAAAAGTAGTTGAGGACGTTGTAAATGAACTAAACATGTTTTACTAGTTAGCTTGTCTTAAGCAAATACACAGTATCAAAAATGTGTACATTCTCACATTTATTGTATTATTGTGATAAAGAATTTTGATACGGACCATGAAGCTGATTACTTGCAATTTCATCATTATACAAAAATTGTTGATTAATTTCCTTTCTTACAACCGTTTTGCTACTAGCCATTACTATTGCTCTTTCCAACGATATTTCTGCTTCATCAATGTTACTATGCTCAATCATATTTTTTACCTATCCTCAAAATTTCGAACGTTTACCCTCTGAAATAATCCTTCAATTATTCTCTATGTTTGTCTCACCGTCTCTCCATGTGTCTGCATATTAGTAACCTCTTGATTTTCGTTTAGTTTTCTTTCATTTCTCTACAACTTAACAAGAAATATAAAATGACGAGATATTCCTCAGTTATTTACCTTTACGTCTTTAATGCAATTCAGTTACTTTCTAGAATCTGTAACCAGATCTATCATACTCACTCCTGAGTTAATAAGTTAAATTTCCTGTTACACCCCCCGGCCACCTACCATGTAGTATGTATACTTCCTCTATTGCACATACTCATCTTTCCATTCTTATTACAATATTTGTCTTCACTTCTCCCTCCCTCTACTAATATCTCGTTTGATTCTCAACTATACACCGGATTTTTCTCACCCACCCTTGCATTATAATCTCCCATTTTAATTATCCCTGTTTCCTCATCTTTAATTTTATCTGATTTACTTCCCCAATGAATTCATGAAATAAATTTTCATCGTAAAGCTTAGTTGTAGCAAAATTCTATAATTAGTTTTCTCTCTCCCTCCCTCCCTCTCTCCCTCTCTCCCTCCTCCCTCTTTATTATCCCAACTCACACTATTTCACCAAGAGCCGACCCCACCAGTTGTACGTGTTTCGGGAGTGTTTCCTTCGCAAACACAGATATTCCTCCCGGATAACAACCTTTACATTCTCTCCTCTGTTTTTTTACTGCAGATGCTATAACACATCCTACAGGGAGCCATGTGTCTATTATTCCTATAATCCCATTTTCAGATATTATTTCCCTTGCCTCATCATTTCCCAGCTCATTCAATACATCCACTATATTTACACAGCCTATATTCCATACTAGTTCCTTACTTGTCAGAATATTCACGATACTCACAGCCCTGCTACGGATGGTTCTAGTGTGTGTGATACATCCAATTGGGGAGTCAATTTATGTCGTCCTCTGAATCGATAGGCCTGTCTTTACTTTCACTGCTCATCCCCTTTCTACCCCAAATACATTTCAAATTTTATGATGTCTTTCGTTATTGTCTTTCTTTCATTACTGTACTGTCCATCATTTCGGTAACCCCTTTCTCTTCTCTTTCTACAGTTCTGCACTGCTGATGTTGCAGGGTCGACGATCCACGCATGCCAACGATGCTGCTTCCTGGTTGCTGAGCTGTTTTTGCTTGGTCGTCACCAGATGGTCTCCTTGTTTTGGAGCGCACCTCGCCTCTCACTACTGACACATCAGAACGCTCTTCCACATCCCTTAGCTGTTCGGCTGACCAAGATCTGCTCCACGAATCTCCTACCACCATTAGTCTATTAACACGAATAAAGGATTTGAGATCTGACTTACGTGATTTGCCTAAGTGAAAGCGTGGTGTTCTCGTGTATTTCACCTCTTCCGTATCCAGATCTTTATAGTCCCTTTCAAATTCTTCATTTTTCCAAAACTCTGCGCGCCTTTAGACTCGATAACATTCATACATTTACAGATTCCCTTCCCATATTCTTTCCTATTCTAAAAGCCTTGTTAATATCACTCTCACTACCGTCTACATTTATTTTTCCCCTAATCAGCGAGGTCGCTTTGTTCATCATCTCATTGAAATTATCCTTGTCGGAATCTTCCAGTCCATATAGTACTATATTTCTCATCATATCCTCCCTGTCTCTCGATGGATCTTTCAGTTCAAGTGTCTAAGTCCAGTACTCTATTCTTAATTTCCTCTAGGTCGGATTTATTTTGAATCACGCTCACCTTTACGTCACTCAACTCCGATTGTAGGTAGCTTTTCATATCTTTAAACTCCCTGTTCTGGTCTAGTAATATTTCACTCGTCTTGTCTACTTCACATCCATCATTAATTACCTTCTTTAGTTTTATGAAATCCTTCCACGATAGTCCGTTGCCGGGTTTCATTTCAACGCCACCAATCACTAGAAAAGGCGTAACCACCAGTGACGTCATCACCACTTGTGCTGCATTAAAGGGACCGTCGACTTCCTGGATACATTTCATTTCCATCCTGCAATGCCACCTCCCTATAGCACACCAGTATTGCTTGATAGATACGCCTGTGTTCTTGTAGTTCACACGCACTCTTAACGCACTATCAGCATTTCACCTCCGTTCATCTCGCCGGTTGGATTACAGCTGAGGCAGTTACTGCAGTTTTAACGATCCGAATACTGTCAGGCTTAAGCCGAGTAATATTTAGGCGAAATGATACCAAATTTCGACTAGTGTGACATATATTCAAAACTTGGGAGTTACATGTGAACTTGTTGTTAACGATGATGTGATGGAACCGGCTAACCAAGAGTTTGTTAATTACTAAACACTTTTATAATGTGCGCCCACGGTCGTAGCTGTGTTCAAACAACGGATGCTGTGAGATCTCCGAAGTTAAGCAACATTGGGCATGGTCAAGATATGGATGGGTTGTCACGCGCTGTTGGTGAGGGTAAGGGAATGGAGGGGTGGAAAGGAACTGGCCACCCTACCGTACGTAAATTCCGGCTCAGGCTCACCTCTGCGGAGGTTCGGACCTGCCTTCGAGCAGAACACCCTTACCTTACCTTTGTAACGTGCCAGGATTTTTGCAAACCGGCGCACCCACATACCTAATTTCTATCTGGTTGATCATATTCTGATTCAGGATTCAGACTGAATAGATGCGACCAAATTACAGCATATAGAATGTTACCAGAACATACGTGAATACTCTGACTGATTGTAATGTCATCTCTGGAAACTAAATCTTCAACAGGTGCTTTTCCAATTTTTGTGATGGGCAACTGATGTGAGTCTGGTCCAGTTATACAGTGGATCATCCTTCCTGAGGAGTAATGTATTCACTTTGGGGTGTTTCTGTGTTGTTTGATAGTGTTGTGTGTTCAATGTGGATGAAAATAAGTGCATTGAGACGAACACAACCTAACAGATCCCGAGCCACAGGAATTAACTATATGCAGTTAAAATTTATAGCCCTACCGGGATCGAAACCGGAGCCTTCTGAACCGAATACTATTACACAGACCAATCAGCCAAGGAGTCAGACATAAACAGAAATATAAAAATAAACTAAAATATTATTTAATGACATATCTGAGGCATAATATGCTGTTATACTATGTGGCAATGCACAGCACATGCCTTCCCCACAATAACACATTTATCCCTATTCAGAATCAAAGCGGACAACCAGCGGATATGTACGCTGCAGAATATCGAGTGATTTAGAGAACCGTAGTGACCCTCAACAAAGCTGACATTTGACCGTAAGCACAAAGTAGAGTGATGGATGTAATGCCCAACAAACCATTCTTTAATAATGTTCATTTACCACCAAATGAATACTGACTTCAGGCAGTTGGTAGCTGTTGCACAGTCTGTCCCTATCGGGAATAATGGCGCAATAAAGCTACTTACATGTAATGTTGGCTCACGGTTGGCACTCACGCTATCCTTTCTGACGTAACGATAAAATAACAGTGAACTTGCTTTATAACACTCCAAGACAAAACGAGAGCTGTTTTTGTAACGATGGTTTGTAGTTGCATTCAACTTTTACTTCATTATGGCCATTGAGTTCCTTCTCCTCTGAATGAAAACTTCCATTGAAATGGAGGTTAAGAATCTTCGTTGGTGTTATAACAATATTTCTCATTACTGATAAATATACAGTATATTAAAATACATTGGCAGGTTTGATCCTGGCTCAGTCCGGTGGAATTTGAAGGTGCTCAAATATGTAAGCGTCGTGTCGGTAGATTAACTGGCACGTTAAAGAACTCCTGAGGGACTAAATTTCGGCACGTGAGTGTCTCAGAAAACCGTAAAAGTAGTCAGTGGGAACATTATTACTATAACATACATTGCACATGGTATAATATGAACTTTATACTTCTTTCGTACTAATTAATACTATTTGTTGTGTTTGCCCTATTAATTAAATTTAGGCCCAACGAACAACATTGGTCACAATATGGATATGTGGAAACTCTGTGTTTAATTACAGTACGTCATTGAAGTATGTATGAAAGTGTGCAATTTAGGTCAATTTTCTTAGGGGAAATAGGCCTATGTTTACTTGGAAACTAAAGTGATTCATTATCGAAATACACTGACTGACAGTGACAATGCAACACCAAGGAGGAGTGGTTCGAAAGGGATGAAAGTTGGGGAAAAAACAGAGACGGCACGGACGAATAATTGATGTTTATTTCAAACCGATATGCAGGTTACACAATGCGCACGGCATCGACTCAGTAGGATGTAGGACCACCGCGAGCGGCGATGCACACAGAAACACGTCTAGGTACAGAGTCAATAAGAGTGCGGATGGTGTCCTGAGGGATGGTTCTCCATTCTCTGTCAACCATTTGCCACAGTTGGTCGTCCGTACGAGGCTGGGGCAGAGTTTGCAAACGGCGTCCAATGAGATCCCACACGTGTTCGATTGGTGAGAGATCCGGAGAGTACGCTGGCCACGGAAGCATCTGTACACCTCGTAGAGCCTGTTGGGAGATGCGAGCAGTGTGTGGGCGGGCATTATCCTGCTGAAACAGAGCATTGGGCAGCCCCTGAAGGTACGGGAGTGCCACCGGCCGCAGCACATGCTGCACGTAGCGGTGGGCATTTAACGTGCCTTGAATACGCATTAGAGGTGACGTGGAATCATACGCAATAGCGCCCCAAACCATGATGCCGCGTTGTCTAGCGGTAGGGCGCTCCAAAGTTACTGCCGGATTTGACCTTTCTCCACGCCGACGCCACACTCGTCTGCGGTGACTATCACTGACAGAACAGAAGCGTGACTCATCGGAGAACACGACGTTCCGCCATTCCCTCATCCAAGTCGCTCTAGCCCGGCACCATGCCAGGCGTGCACGTCTATGCTGTGGAGTCAATGGTAGTCTTCTGAGCGGACGCCGGGAGTGCAGGCCTCCTTCAACCAATCGACGGAAAATTGTTCTGGTCGATATTGGAACAGCCAGGGTGTCTTGCACATGCTGAAGAATGGCGGTTGACGTGGCGTGCGGGGCTGCCACCGCTTGGCGGCGGATGCGCCGATCCTCGCGTGCTGACGTCACTCGGGCTGCGCCTGGACCCCTCGCACGTGCCACATGTCCCTGCGCCAACCATCTTCGCCACAAGCGCTGCACCGTGGACACATCCCTATGGGTATCGGCTGCGATTTGACGAAGCGACCAACCTGCCCTTGTCAGCCCGATCATCATACCCCTCGTAAAGTTGTCTGTCTGCTGGAAATGCCTCCGTTGACGGCGGCCTGGCATTCTTAGCTATACACGTGTCCTGTGGCACACGACAACACGTTCTACAATGACTGTCGGCTGAGAAATCACGGTACGAAGTGGGCCATTCGCCAACGCCGTGTCCCATTTATCGTTCGCTACGTGCGCAGCACAGCGGCGCATTTCACATCATGAGCATACCTCAGTGACGTCAGTCTACCCTGCAATTGGCATAAAGTTCTGACCACTCCTTCTTGGTGTTGCATTTGCTCTGTCAGTCAGTGTAATTTGATGAAATAAGTAAAGAAAATTCCAGGGAAGGTTACGTTTAGGATAGAAACTGAAGGTACTTTGGACTGACATCGGTACATTCAGAATCTAAATTCACTGTCCGAACATGGACGGATTATTAGCACGTTCAGCAATGAAGTGGTCGAGAATATTATCCGATATTTTCCCTATATCAGAGTATAAAACGTAAGGAAGATTATCAAACAAGCAAGGCATTAATAAATATAATAATAACGTTACGTGTTTCCAATTGTTGGAATATTAAGAGATCCCGCCCAGTGGGGATTTTGTCCTCAAACGGTTGTATATAAAGGTAATAATGAATTCTCTGAAACTGATCTCTTGGATTCAAGCACTCCTAACTATCACTGACTGCCGGGATACGATCCTATAACATTGACAGCATTGGGTAGAAATAAAAAAGTAACCGTCTTACCAACAACGCTGTGCAACCTATCAAATGTTACGGTACTGAGCTACCAAAATCAAGAAAAGAAGTGTCTAAATGTACATAAAATTAATGGACTGTTAAGGAATCCACAGTTCCCTTGTATTTAAGTCGCACATACACTACAACATACCGTATCAAATTGTCCAATTTTTTTAGGTATTATTCTTTTACCGTATGTTTCCTTTTGCAGATAATTTCAAAATGTATTTATTCACAAATACCGACTGTAACACGGTACCTGATACCATTCGATAATAATAATAATAATAATTATGTGTATATATATATATATATATATTATTGTATGTTCTCAGCTACCGTGGGCAGACTGAAGAACCTAACAGTTTAAAATATGTACAGCGTACCACTCAATCTACTGTAAGACCTAGCGTTATTGGCATTGGGAATATAAGCTGTGTGAGTTTTTATGTGGTGGTGCTGTATTTACGATGCTAAACTGTCATTGTACCCCTCAATTTACTTAAGTCGTAGTGTTAAGCCATTGGAGATTTCTTTTGGGTGTGAATTTATATGTGATTCCGTTGTAACTGTTATTCTGGTACACTAATTGAATTCGAATATTTTGTATATTTTGGATGATTTTTTCTTTCTTATTATTTTTTTTTTTTTTTTTTGCATGTTGCTTTACGTCGCACCGACACAGATAGGTCTTATGGCGACGATGGGACAGGGAGGGGATAGGTGTGGGAAGGAAGCAGCCGTTGCCTTAATTAAGGTACAGCCTCAGCATGTGCCTGGTGTGAAAATGGGAAACCACGGAAAGCCATATTCAGGGCTGCCGACAGTGGGGTTCGAACCCACTATCTCCCGAATACTGGATACTGGCCGCACTTAAGCGACTGCAGCTATCGAGTTCTATGGGTGAATTTCCAAGTGTCTTTTGTTTTTATTATGTTACTCAGCATGGGAGGGAACCATTTACGTTCCATTCCGCAAATTTTTGTAATAATTTATTTGCTATTCCTTTCAATTATTATGTCACTTTTAATTGCCAATTTCTTTTTGTTTCTTGTTTTAACATACTTCCTTTTTATTCTTCTTTCGTTATCGTCAAATTTATTATTTTAGTATGTAATTGTAATATTTGGTTTTCAAGGAATCGTTTATTGTTCTTTTGTTGTTGTTAGGTAATTTATATTTTAATTTTATTTCGTCATAATATTATTGTAAGTGAACATTGCTACTAGGATATACCCGAATTGCAATATATAATAATAATAATAATAATAATAATAATAATAATAATAATAATAATAATAATAATAATATATTATCGTATAGTCTCAGCCACCGTCGTACAGACCATCTGAAGTTGCGCGAACTAGGTAACCTGTCTAGCATTATCGACATTCCTATTGTGCTGCTATCTAGCAAAGAAAGTAGAATTCTATTGAACGGATACTATGGATGAGTTCATTTTAATTTTATCAGGTGATATTGAATACAACACCAGGCAACAATAATGACATGGAGTGCCTAGATTTATGACCGTCCTTCAAATATCGGCTGTCTTAGCCAGGATCGAACCCATGATCTTGTCGGATACTCTATCACTGATCCACCAAAGCAGCTATAAACCAGATGAACTTAATTTTTAACATGAATAGTGAAAAGTGAACTTCATCTAAAGATTTATGTGAACTTTTCAATCACTGTCTCTCATCTAAATCGATAATAGCGTGTCGTAAATGAAGAGAAGACAGATGAAGTAAGGTTCAGTACTCTCTGCAGTAAAATCTTAACTAATACTTCAAATTTAAAGCCAGACGTGAGTCATGCTGACATTTGCGACGGAAATACAAATTGCAAGTTCAATTATTGAAGGAGTTTTTATGGTCGAAAGTAGAACTTGTTTAGCACTAGACTAATAACCAAGGTTTATTAAATTCATGTTTCCACTCGACATAAATGTTTCCCCATTATGTATGGATATCTTGAATTGTAATATTAATATAGACTTTCACACACGATATCACTTACCTTTGAAATTCAAGGAAATATTATCTGAACACTGATTTTAACTTCAATATTATTAAAAATATGCACCGTGGTTTATTTAAACTAAGAAATTAAGGAATACTTCGTTCTCTTCTTTTGTGCTGTTTTCTCTTATGGGTAATGACTGACGAGGACTCTGAATACATCAGTATTATACATTCATGAAATCAAAGAAATATATATATATATTTCTTTTTGCTATTTGCTCTACGTCGCATCGACACAGATAGGTCTTATGGCGACGATGCAAGAGGAAAGACCTAGGAATGTGAAGGAAGCGGCCGTGGCCTTAATTAAGGAACATCCCAGCATTTGCCTCGTGTGAAAATGGGAAACCACGGAAAACCCTCTTAAGGGCTGCCGACAGTGGGGTTCGAACCCACTATCTCCCGGATGCGAGCTCACAGCTGCTCGCCCCTAACCGCACGGCCAATTCGCCCGGTAAAGGAAACATATTAAGATTACTTGTACTGAAGTGGTTGTAATCAGATTGTATGTTGTCAGGTGAATGAAATTCGAGAATCACTGATACAAAACTTCAACACATTATCCCGAAGTAATTATGCAGTGAAGTACGTCCTCCGGTAACAGAGATGGGAATTCATCATTCAACAAAATTAAACGTTTTTAATCATCGGAAATAAAAATATACGCATATAGATCAGTTTTCCATGCTGATTATGAAGATATTCTTCCATTTTGGTAGTACGTATAATTTTATAGTACTGTATAAAATACGTTATTGTGGCAATTTTATTAATATATGTATACGTAGGACGTAAGTCATGATCATAACCACACCTTCTGTGAATAAAGTTGGTACCTATCGTACCTGATTTCTGGAATTACAATGTACAGCAATAATCATAGAATCATTCCAAAAACCTTTTTAATGATGCTGCATTGACTTTATGTCCTAGTGAAACGGTTCCCGTTCCTCACTCTCACTTCGACAAACTTTTCGGAGAAGTCCAGATAGGAATGCAGAAAACGAACATTAAATAACATGTGACACCCAAGCTTATTGTATGAATGTAGAAGATTGAGGATATAAGTTTGGAAATCATGGACTTTCTTCATACCTAAGCAATTGCTGCAAATCCATTTGAAATGTTTCCAAGCTGCTTTCTCTTTGTGTCAAAATATTTTAAAAAATTCATCTTTAATGATTCAACATAGATAACTTCCTTACTTCTGCTTCGTTAATTCGAGGAACTTGGTCTCTGATATACTGAAATCCTTCTGAATGTCTTCGACGTTGTATTTACTAAGGTATGAAGTTAATCTCAATTTTATATACAGTACCAGGTGAGTCAGCCGCGCCTGACGTTCCTGCTTTTAGACAACCCAATGAACGTCAGTGGGGTGATGGTCGATTTTCCTTTGCCGAATACCAAGCTACAGTCGTCTTTAAAGCACTTACTGCCTCATCACTGCACGACTTTTGTAAAAACATGTATGCGACAGGTGTTTTCACAATACATCAAACTGTCATACGGTTATGTAAAATGTAAGTGCCAAGCTTTCGATTTATTATGAAACTGTCGCTAAAAGCGATGGCATACTGATAGAAAACGTGTGTGTTTTTGTGAAGTGGGACGTAGCATTACACAAATATGCTTTCTGATAAACTGGAGGCAACAGTCACCGTGATGTAGTGGACACTACAGAGGTGTTGATGCATGTTGCGTTTGTAGGTGAGTTCGAATCCGACGAGCGATAAATATTTGTATTCACATTTTAAACTTCGAGGATCAGATAAGAGGCCATGTGTGCCACATGTTTAGTGGCTTGACACTTGATGTAGCCTAGCAGTCCTGGTCATTTATTCGTTATATATTCAGCAGATGAGTACGTTGGTATGCGGCTCATCTACGTTGAAGCAAAACAGGACGCAGAGGAAGCACAGCGCCTGTACCAGGAACGATTTCCACAAGGCCAACAATCAAACGCGGATACGTTTAGGAGGGTGGAACGACGTTTGCGTATAACTTCGTCACGTTCCCGAACAGGTCCTGTGAGAGATGCACCAGTTACGTCGGGTGAAACTGCTGAGATGGGTTTAGACACTTTCCGGGAGAATCCTCACACGAGTACCCGGGCAGTAGCACAACAGGACAACATCAGCCAGTTGTCTGTTGTAAGGATATTGCATTCGAGTTTCTTTCGTCCGTACCACCTGCAACTAGCCTACATCAAGAACTCCACGGACGAGGTTTAGAAACTCGTATTGATTTCTGTGCGTGGATGCAAGTAGCAAATGATCCAGAGTTTGTATCTCATATTTCATTTTCGGACGAGACACGCTTTCATAATTAAAGATCTGTAAATCGGCATAATATGTTCTACTGGAGTGTTGAAATTCCCCACTGGGTAAGGCAGGCAACATTTCAGGCACGATTGGGAGTAAATGTCTGGTGTGCTATACTGGGTGATCACCTAACTGGACCATATTTCTTTAATGATCATTTGACAGGAGCACGGTACCTACAGTTCCTTCAAGGCCAACTACCATTGCTGCTAGATGATGTGCCTCCGGGTGAGCGTGTAACCATGTGGTATCAACAAAATGGAGCTCCCTCACATGTCAGCAGATGTTCGCAACAACCTGAATGTTACACTTCCCAGTCGATGGACAGGAAGGGGAGTACCTGGCACCTGGCCTGCAAGATCTCCCGATTTGACGCCACTGGACTTTTTCCTATGGGGCTATTTGAAGGATATAGTGTACGCTCAGCAGCCGCAAAATCCTGAAAGTCTTCGAAACTTTATTACAGGAGCCTGTGAATCCGTAACACCTACAATGCTACAAAGAGCCCGAATGGCAGTTCAACGGCGTGCTGAAACGTGCACTACTGCAGAAGGCCATCTACTCGAACACTTACTGCGCTAACAGACTGTTGCTCAGTCAAGCGGATTCAAACCCCCAACCATTCTATCCTCGCCCCGGCCTGCTTATAAAGCATCCACATAAGCAGCCACAGTGGCCTATAACAGTGCCAAAATAAATAAATAAATAAATAAATAAATAAATAAATAAATAAATAAATAAATAAATAAATAAATAAATAAATAAATAAATAAATAAATAAATAAATAAATAAATAAATAAATAACCCACGATGTGAGGGCATTCGGATACATTATCTCTGTGGATGATTCTGGAAGTACATAATGCGAATATAATTTACCGGCTCAAGTGGGATTCGAACCCACCTACCAAACGCAGCTCTATTACGAACACCGCATTTAACCTATAACACCACAGCGACTCCAGCAAGTAGGTTTCCAGAAAACCTATTAGATGAACTACTACTTCCGCTTCACAAATGCACACACGTATTCTATCAGTATGCCATTGCTTTTTGCGTTCATTTCATAGCCTACTGAAAGCTAATAATTGACCCGTACTTTTCGCATAACCGTATGGCAGTTTGATGCATTGTGTAAATGCCTGTCGCATACGATACATGTTTTTGCAACGGTAATGATACAGTGAGTGATTAAAAGCGATTGTTGCTTGGCAAATGGCATGTTGAATATACCAGGTGAGTCAGATGCGCCTGATGTTCCTGCTTTTAGGCATCCCAACGAACGTCAGTGGGGTGATGGTCGATTTTCCTTTGCCGGATACTAAGCTACAGTCGTCTTTAAAGCACTTACTGCGTCATCACTGCGCAACTTTTTCAAAAATATGTATGTGACAGCTGTTTGCACCCTTCATCGACAGAGGTAGATTTAATGTAACTATAATCTGATTAACGATACCAGTGACGTGTGGTGGGATGCCTAATAGCATAAAACGTCATGCGCGGCTGACTCGACTGGTATAGAGACGAAAGAAACATTTCTTTGGTATTCACAAGTGGTTTGTATTTACCAAACGATCTCCTGGTGCATAAATATTCCTTCATACACAGCCATTCTGATTGTAATGCTAGTTTGTACCGCGATGATCCCAAGGTATAGGAAACAGAATAAAAGTTCTTCTCCTGTTCATCCAGTCACGCAAACAATTTGAGCATACAGTACATATTACATGTCGTTCTCAGTCTTTGTCTTGGTATCCTATTGGTATTTGAAAGTATAATTTATACAACTGCTCTAGAGTTGGTATGATTGAACACCACTGAGACTTTGGTGTGAATGGGCCACAAACATAGCGGAAACTGTTCAGGTGATCTTTCGCACTTAATGAGGCATTATATTGAACTTTGTATTGCGATATAACTTTCGTGAATTCCGATTTGTCAAGTCGAGTCAAATTCACACATTAATTTTCTTGATAAGTATTCTTTGTTGACCAGTGAATTATCTACACCTATTGCGCTTTGATATTTGTCACCAAAAGAAACAGTTTAATCTTCACTGTCAGAAGCTTATCACACAATTCTTTCAAATTTTAAATTGAGAGGTATATGGATCGAGGAATACTATTCCGTAGATGTTGTTAAAATACGTGATCTATTAATAATAGGAAAATCCAGAAAATTATTCTTTCTTTGTGAAGGCTCCCTTCATCGACAGAGTTAGAATTAATGTAACTGTAATCTGATTAAGGAACCTCGCTTCACAATGAATGAATCTATGCTAGCTATAATATTTCGCTATTTCATCAGAGCACCAACTTAAATGTACGCTTCACTAACACCTTTCAAGACGAAAAACTTCACTTCACGAGCACATTTCAGGGTAACGAGCTTTGGTTATAACTGCTGTATCAATTTAATATGATAAAATAAGTCGAGAAATAGCTGCGAGTAATATGTAGATCAGACAATATCATAAAATGTTAACATTTATGCACATGATGAATTCTATTGTTGAAAAATAAGGTAATATTTTGCAGCTATGTGTACGATTCTCACACAGATAGCATCCCTAGTCATCTCATAAACTGTACGTTGTAGGAAAAGACTAATATCAGATTTGAAATCAGCAGCCCTAACTTAGTCAAATCCACATATTAGTTTTCTTTGTGATTACTCTTTGTTGACCAGTGAATTATATGAACTGATTGCTCTTTGAGATTTGTCACCAAAAGGAACAGTTTCATTCTCACTGTCGGAAGCTTATCGTGCAATTCTTTCAAATTTTAAATTGAGAGTTTTATGGAACGAGGAACACTATTCCATAAAAATTGTTAAAGTACGTAATCTATAAATGATAATAAACTCCTGAAAATGCCTATTTCTGTGTCAAGGCTCCCTTCATCGACAGACTTAAAAATAATGTAACTATAATATTATTAAGCAGCCTCGCTTCACGATGAATCAGCCACTGTCTAGTAAACATAGAGAAGAGTACATATTTATACCGTATAATTATATGCCTATTTATTTTAATAATGTTTGGGGGAAATTTATTCCATTTCAGCTTACAGTTTCTACAAAAAATTCATTCTAGAAGAAAATAATTTGTAATGTAAGGGCATACATTCCTACCGTATACATAGTTAGCCTATTATTCACGTCATTTACTCAAGAAGTTAACAGCACTTCATATCTATAATATCCGGCATATGTCGCTCTCCTCTCTCCTGCCAATTACATTACCGAGCTCGATAGCTGCAGTCGCTTAAGTGCTGAAAGTATCCAGTATTTAGGAGTTAGTAGGTTCGAACCCCACTGTCGGCAGCCCTGAAAATGGTTTTCCGTGGTTCCCATTTTCACACCAGGCAAATGCTGGGGCTGTACCTTAATTAAGGCCACGGCCGCTTCCTTCCCACTCCTAGCCCTTCCCTGTCCCACCGTCGCCATAAAACCTATCTCTGTCGGTGCGACGTAAAGCAAGTAGCAAAAAAATAGCCAATTACATTGCTCGTAGGTCATCGAACTAGTAGTTGTAGCTTTTCTACAATGGAGAAGCACTCCTAAGATTAGGTTCTTAATTTCACACCGAATGAAAATGTTCATCAGCAGCATTCGACAATAAGAGCCAATATTCAGAAATTCTATGCCACATACTCCGATATAGAGAGCAGAAACGAATTTGATCAATTTTCAATTAAATATTTTATTGACGAAACTTGCTATCAATATTTTCACGGTGGCAAAACTGGCGGGGGTTTCCAACGTAACCACCGTACTCGTATGATCTTGCTTGAAGAGGTTATTAATGCAATGTCTTCTCGACAAGAGACTGGTGTCTGCTCCACATCTGTGAACAAATCCATGTAGAATATAAGTGAGCAGGACGCTAATCTCTCTTTAGATTTCGACAGACGAATTAGTTCGAGTGAAGAGACACAGCTCTTCAATTTCCAGGAACGATAATAGCTACCGTTCGTCCACAATCTATAAAACAATTAATTCCTTCATTCTAAAGCTCACACATTAAGACTGCTTTATTACGGAGGTAAAAAGATGGCTATGGTTTACCATCACTGGTGTATTATTGAATAACAATCTTGAAATTCAGATTCGACTTTGGTTTCCGTTGGATCCAGGAAATGAAGGGGCAGTG
Source organism: Anabrus simplex (assembly GCF_040414725.1). Classification (NCBI taxonomy): domain Eukaryota; kingdom Metazoa; phylum Arthropoda; class Insecta; order Orthoptera; family Tettigoniidae; genus Anabrus; species Anabrus simplex. The sequence goes on along the minus strand of NC_090266.1, from coordinate 994,956,712 downwards.
GAGAACCATATAGAACTGCTCTGCAATGAAGTGTAAATATCTGGAATTAAGTATGTTTATTTGACGTCAACTTTGTAATATTCCATACGAACGGATTCCTTTTAGAAGACTGTGACGTGAATACATTTTCGCGTTCAACTACTGATGAGAATCAAATTAATTCCTATTGAACAAACTAACAAAATAAGCGAACAAACCTCATGGCTCCGACGCCCTGATTGGCCTTGGCCCGCAAAGCTACCATTACTCAGCCCAAAAACCACAGATTACGACGTGAAGCATGGTCAACGCGACAAATCCCCTCTGCCGTTATTCTGGCCTTTCTAGACCGGCACAACTGATTAACTGTCGGATAGTTCCTCAGTTGTTCTTCCGTAGGCTGAGTAATCTCAAATCAGCCCTCAGATCCAGGTAAAAATCATGACATATATAGGAATCGAACGTGGGTCTTTGCATTTTCCAAGGGAGAGGCAGACTAACTGCCCGTAGATCACCAATAAATACCTACAATAAATACAATGCTTATCAGTGCTTAATTCAATACGATATTCTTGAATATTTTTTGAAATTCTTACCTTTGCATTTTTCTGAAAACAGAATATAACAAGGTTATCAAGCAACTGAATCTTTCTGTTTCAGCAGTACCGAAGTAGTTCGTTCGTGCCCTGTAGCTGTTTGCTTGCATTCATAAGGTGGTGGTCTTGAATCCGTCTGTCGACAGCCCAGAAGATGGTTTTTCCTCGTTTCCTACTTTCACGCCAGACAGTTAATGCTGGGGCTGTACCTGAAATAGGGTCCAGCTTCGTGGGTAAATGGTTACCATGCTGGCTTTTGGTCACAGGGGTCCCGGGTTCGATTCCCGTCAGGGTCGGGAATTTTAACCATCATTGGTTAATTCCGTTGTCTTAGTCACTTCATCCTCATCACGAAGCGCAGGTCGCCTACGGGTGTGAAATCGAAAACTTGCATCTGGCAAGCCGAACTTTTCGTCGGACACTGCCAGCACTAAAAAAGCCATACGCTATTTCATTTACCTTAAATAGGCAAGGGTCCTTCCATCTCAGTGCTCTCCTGCCATATACCCTGGTCGCCATAAAACCTGTTTGTGCTATTGCGACATAAAAGCAACAGGAAAAAAATGTTTCATTATTAGTTAAGGATTTGGTTTTAATCATTTCTAGTAAGCTACTTAATCCAGTCACGTCTTATGCAAGTAACACACCAGGGTTACGTGTCAATGTACCACCTGCGCTGATAGGTAATGCATATTCGGCAAACAAACATGCAGATTTATTTCGAAGCAACAGACCAACCTCTACCAAAGCTGCAATATCGAAAGTTGTTTGCAGGAAGATAGGTAAATCTCGGAAGGATAACCATTCTAAGTCTGCCAACATGATTCTCTCTACGAACTCACACAAAACTATAGATTACCCGCTTTTGGAGAACTCATGCAGTTTAAGTAAGCCAGTAGAGTTAAATTATGGTTTGAAAAGTTACATGACAGACGTTTGGTGCTAAATTCAGGTGAATAGTTGGAAATATTTAGGATGTTTGTTCTTGCATGGCATAGTGCATCGGGTGATTACAATTAAACGTTCCCTATTTAACTCACTCTAGACAGGAAACTATTCATAGATCACGTACCAAATTCTGTAGAAATTATGACCATATTGATGGTCTGCAAGATTTGCATGGTTCACCATACCCGAAATGCACTCATTACAGTCCTTACGAACCGAACTAGTATTCCTCTATTGAGGATGGGCAGGGTTCCAGATTTTAGATCACGATATCCCGCGGTCCGAAAGTGCAAAACAAGTTTCGAAGAACGATGATTAATGAGGGCATGGTTCACGCTTGTGCTGATCTGGAGAGAAGCATAGCAAGAGAGGTAGCTGGCATACGTGTGGAGGTGCTTCGCGCAGACGTGCAGCGTGCTCCAACGCTTTCAGACTGTCCTGGACAGTGATGGACACCATTTCGAGCACATTTTGTAGCCTGACATATACTAGGTCCAAAACAGCTAGTCATATTTCACGAATTGACAGCGCTTTGGAAGTGTTTCATTGGATCCTTTTCCAAAATCTCTGCAAATATTCAAGTAAAGAATAAACGGCAACAGAGAAAAGAAATGTTAGAGTGTATTCGACCTGTGTAGGATATTGTAACAAAGAATTTTGGTGAATCAATTAATTCCATCCCCTTGTCTATGCAGACTGGACAGCTGAAGTAGGGGACAGCCTTTAGGGGTGAAGTACAGTGGGGACTTCTAGGGCCCTGGAACCACGACGGTAGCTGTGAAGGCCCTTTAGAAACTCTGAAAAGCAGTGGCAAAAGGGGCTCTGGTTAAGATGCAGGAGGTTGTTATGCACGTTAGGTACCAAAATGGGTTAAAAAAGCAATGTACTTTTAAATCTTATAGCAATATTGCATAGTATTTTTAGAAGTGATTCCACATACTGTACATGAATTATTTATGTGTGTAAGTATATAAGACATTATGAGTAGAATTTTGTAAATAATATAAATTTGTTAAGGATGAACTGTGTGCCTAATAGAAAAAATGTCAATGTAATTTGTTTAATACTCTATTTTATGAAAAATGTCTTATTTTCTTTTTAACTTAAAATGTAGTTGTTGAGAATATTGTATTATTGTATATCATTTGCCACCGAGGTAGAGACCTATTTTGCAAATAAATTATTTTGATTTGATTTGATTTGATTTGATTTGATTTGATTTGAATTGAATTGAATTGAATTGAATTGAATTGAATTGAATTGAATTGAATTGAATTAATTTGATTTGATTTGATTTGATTTGATTTGATTTGATTTGATTTGATTTGATTTGATTTGATTTGATTTGATTTGATTTGATTTGATTTGATTTGATTTGATTTGATTTGATTTGATTTGATTTGATTTGATTTGATTTGATTTGATTTGATTTGATTTGATTTGATTTGATTTGATTTGATTTGATTTGATTTGATTTGATTTGATTTGATTGGATTGGATTGGATTGGATTGGATTGGATTGGATTGGATTGGATTGGATTGGATTGGATTGGATTGGATTGGATTGGATTGGATTGGATTGGATTGGATTGGATTTGATTTGATTTGATTTGATTTGATTTGATTTGATTTGATTTGATTTGATTTGATTTGATTTGATTTGATTTGATTTGATTTGATTTGATTTGATTTGATTTGATTTGATTTGATTTGATTTGATTTGCTTGTACATTGTGTCTCTTCCGCACTTCCTTGGCAATGTATGAATACGTTTTATGCTCATAGAACGATTGGTTTTCCACATAGAGACATTTAAGTAGTTAAAGTTCTATTATAACCAACGGGTAATTAGGTAAGCCCAGCCGAGGTATAGGAAGGCTAAATCAGATAGTTCTAAAGAATTACGCATTCGATTTTGAAGGAGAAATACAGTTTTCTGCATAATAGATCCTGCTATCCCAAAAACTTCAGATTGATTTGAGGGCACGAACGTGAAATCTGGATGACGGAAATTTTTTGGATCAACTATTGAAACAAATTGGGCTCAAAATGCTGTGGGAGGAGAATATGCTACAGCGGTCCTAGGACTGTTTATAAGCGCATATAGTGTGCAAAATGCATTCGTACCGGGCGAGTTGGACGTGCGCGTAGAGGCGCGCGGCTGTGAGCTTTCATCCGGGAGATAGTAGGTTCGAATCCCACTATCGGCAGTCCTGAAGATGGTTTTCCGTGGTTTACCATTTTCACACCAGGCAAATGCTGGGGCTGTACCTTAATTATGGCCACGGCCGCTTCCTTCCAACTCCTAGGTCTTTCCTATCCCATCGCCGCCATAAGACCTGTCTGTGTCGGTGCGACGTTAAGCCCCTAGCAAAATAAATGCATTCGTCGGGGCATTAACAAAGACGCGTGAGCAAGCGAAGTCTCAATTTGCAAACCAGGTGCATAAAGGAATAGTCGGGGCGCGCTGCCGGAGAGAGAGAAACTCGGACAGCTGAAACAGACAGAGTAGTTTGATTTTATTTTGGGACTCCCCGAATGCCAACTGAGGCCAATAAATTATGAGGGAGAGCAGTACTGGAAACCTCTCGGAAAAATTTCCGATCTTCGTTATCAGACCGTTTGCAGTGAATCTAAAACAAATATAAATTACTGTAAGATTTATTAAGTATCCCATGCAGATATTAAAAATGGTGAATTTTTGAATGTCCGTTGGGAGAAGTAGGTCAAGGTACAAAGGAATGTCAATATTTGTCGGTGATTCACATTGCTTCTGAGGAGGGAGTGATAGATACTTTAAATACAGGAGGACACGGTCATCATGTGTACGTCAGGCTAAATCATAGTCAGATAAGTTATTCTTTGTGTCCTATAAATGTATGCAATGAAGTTAAGAGGACAGATATCCGAAGTGATAACAGTAATCAATATAATATTAGGTGAACGAACTAATTTCCTCGATTTCGTGACTGTGTTTATTAAGTAAACATACGCAGTGAAGGTAGGAGGACAGATATCAGGAGTGATCGTATTAACTATCACTCATTACAGTCTTTAGGAACCGAACTAATTTTCCTCTATTGAGGATGGGCAAGGTTCCAGATTTCAGATCACGATATCCCGCAGTCCGAAAGTGCAAAACGACTGTCGAAGAATGATGATTAATCCGTTTGTGTGCACAGATACAGAGAAAAACATCACCAAGCTCAAAAAGGCGGCATCACGAGTTGATTGACAGCACCCGGGTAGAACCAAGGACGTCTCACGTCGTTACCATTACCTCGATGGCGGGCTAAATTCCCATGGCAGGCCTGTAGGGTATGAATTGAGGCGCGATATGAAAAAAACGGATAAATCTATCAATTAAAGTAAGGGGGAGTAGTTTTTCACATTCCATTTTGTAACTATGTAGATAGTAATTAATTAACGCTATTTAAGACGAGAATTTTCATAGTGTAGTTTAGTTTGGAGGAGATGGAATATATGTTTTTTCTTTGCAGAACTTTTTTTATTTTTGTTTGTGGAATGCCTTACAGGGAAATAGGTATTTAGGGTTTACCACCTTTAGTTTTCTATATTTAAAAGTAGTTGTACGTAAAATATAGAGTCATCCGATGTGAGAGAACGAACCGGGCATTCAGAGTCTAGCAGGCATTCATGTAAAGTCAGGGTATGCATGTACTTATTACTTTCCGTATTGGGTGATATTACAGCTGAATCAAGCAGAGGCTGGAGGATCATACTTTTCCAGCGTTGAATAAGAAGAATCTTTAAGGAAAACAAAAGGCTGGTTGGTTCACGGGTCTGCTCTAGGATTGAACGTGGGCTTAGAGAATAAATGCTCAGAATTGAAGAAAGGAATTAGCCGGCCCCACGGTGTAGGGGTAGCGTGCCTGCCTCTTACCCGGAGGCCTCGGGTTCGATTCCCGACCAGACCAGGGATTTTACTTGCATTTGAGAGCTGGTTCCACTCAGCCTACGTGATTAAAATTGAGGAGCTATTTGACGGTGAGATAGCGGCCCCAAGAATAACGGCCGAGAGGATCCGTCGTGCTAACCACACGACGCCTCGTAATCTATAGGCCCTCGAGCTGAGCAGCCGTCGCTTGGTAGGCCATGGTCCTTCGGGGCTGTTGAGCCATGGGGTTTTTGGTTTTTGGAAAAAAGGAAGGCCTATTAACGAAATTTTAGCGACTGAATGAATGAATCACAGACGTGACTGTAGCGTATAGATTTATGACCGCATTGAAAACGGATAATACTGTCGGGCCGTGAGGGCTAGTGTTTATACGAATGATAATGCTTCCCAGACTGGACCTTGGGGAACGATAAAATGGAAATTGCATGCCAGCTGATAGCAGGTAGTGAAAGCCTGTGTTGTAGAACGAAATACCTCTTACCGGGCGAGTTAGCCGTGCGGTTAGAAGCGCGCGGATGTGAGCTGGCATCCGGGAGGTAGTGGGTTCGAATCCCACTGTCGACATTCCTGAAGATGGTTTTCTGTGGTTTCCCATTTTCACACCAGGCAAATGCTGGAACTGTACCGTACCTTAATTAAGGCCACGGCCACTTCCTTCCCACTCCTAGGCATTTCCTATCCCATCGTCGCCATGAGACCTATCTGTGTCGGTGCGACGTAAAGCCACTAGCAAAAAAATCCCTCTTCCCTTTTTAGGAATAGAAGTTGCGGCCAGTGAACCAAAGGACGTCGTGCATAATTAAGAATTATGTAGTGGCAGCTGGTGCGTAGATCACGTTAGGTGGATTGCTGATGCCTATCCTGTCTTTCCGTATGGATAAGATGGAACCGCCCACCGTTGGATGACCTGAGTGCACACAGGTTCGAGAATTGTCCCCGCTACATACAGATGAGTGTATTCCCACGTATGTGTTTTCTTTCATGTATGAGCCTTTTCATTGTGCGTGGTGATGTTTTTATTGTCAGTATCTTTTATGCCTTGTTATAGTGTTTGTTGTGGTCTTTCCGGTCTGTAAGGGATGCAGGCACCGTGCGCTACCTCAAGGTTGTGGGTTCTGACACACCCGTGGTGTCCACGCCGCGACCATGAATAGACTTAGTGTTACTTTAGGGGTTGTAGGATCCGGCCTCATACTAAGAGTTGTGTTTTATATGTTCGTGTACCCTGCATTTGTTGCGATTTTCTTTAATTACTGTGGATGCGAAAAATAATGCTATTCTCTCACGTTGATAGATTATTTCATTACAGGGCCCTAGACCAAATATTGATTCGACTTATGTGTTACCCCGTTTCCGTGCTATAGTCACATTCTACATTCCAAGGAATAATGCTTAATTTCTTATGGACGCAAGATCCCATGATCACGTCCGTGATATGTTTTGTACAGTGTTCATATCTGAGGATTTAGTATCCACATTTCTACATCTTTGATCAATAAGTATATTTATCTACTGCGTCGCATATTTCTTATTCACATTTGTGTTCTGAGGTTCCTGTCCATTTAGTTTAGGGATGCCCAGTCTAGGCGCTCCACACCTTCAACCAGTGAGCTTAGCCAAGCGTACTCTAGGAGAAATGGACACCATAATAAGCTTCAAACTGAAAAGATTGCAAGGCGAATTCTTAGAAGCAGAAGAGGTACCGTGTTAACTGTGACCAGAGGGTGGCAGAGCCGCACACTTCATACATAACTGCTTACTGACTTGGTGCTTAGCAGCTTACAGACTATCACTGGAATGTATTATATCACACTTATGCGATTTGTTTTATTGACATTAAAATCCAAAACCCGCTGTCATCATGGACGCACGGCGTGCAATTACCAGATAAATTTCCACACCTATACCTTTGTAAAGCTTAAACTATTTATTGATTTCAGTGAATAGCACTGTTGAATAATTCCGAAATAATTCCAAAAAATTGTATTTGAAGGATATTCTATTTATGATGGATAACGTGTTAAAACGGGTGTCAAATTACTCACCACTGGGAAATTAACTGCCAGGACTTCCAGAACAAGGCTGATCAATGGGGTAAACATGATAGAATGAAACAGACCTCCACGTTCACAAGTACCAAGAGAGAAACGACGTTCCTCAGAACAGGGGTTGTAGTTTCCTTTTACTCTCAGTCGTACGGCTAAATAACGGCACAGTTAGTGTTTTAGCATTAGTGCAGGAGTTTCAAGGAGACGCACTACTGGAGCACTGTCTAAAATTAAATGGTATAAACAGAATTTAAACATGCATGTTTCTGCATTTTGAAACAATTTTCATCAATTAAAAATAAGTGTGAATATAATGATGATTTTTTCAAGAAAGAAACATTTCATTACCGGGCGAGTTGGCCGTACGCGTAGAGGCGCGCGGCTGTGAGCTTGCATCCGGGAGATAGTGGGTTCGAGCCCCACTGTCGGCAGCCCTGAGGATGGTTTTCCTTGGTTTCCCATTTTCACACCAGACAAATGCTGGGGCTGTACCTTAATTAAGGCCACGGCCACTTCCTTCCAACTCCTAGGCCTTTCCTATCCCATGGTGCCATAAGACCTATCTGTGTCGGTGCGACGTAAAGCAACTAGCAAAAAAAAAATCATTAATATTATAATATTGTGTTTTTACTGTATTTATTGGGTGTTATTTATTCCTGGACATTCTAAAAAAGCCTTAAAATTACATTAATTGAGTCACACTGGGAAGTACAGATTCCTTCCTATTAAATTTCCCAATCTGTTACTCTGAGGTGCACTAACAGCTCCGCTCCAGAGGGAGGGTGAGGGTACATGTGGTGAACAACTGCATGCTGAGCCTTCAGCACTATCACTACTTATTAAATAATGTACTGTCAATAAATTACAGGCCTGAATAAACAATAACTGTGAAAAGAAGTATGCAGTGGCAATGTGTATATTAGAATAATAATATTATTAATAGTAATGTCATTGGCTTTAGTTGTCACTAACTACATTTACGATTTTCCGAAACACCTAGGTGCCGGAATTGAGACCCACAAAAGTTATTTAACGAGTCAGTAAATCTACCGAAACGATGCTGACGTATTTAAGCACATTCAAATACCTTAGGACTAAACTGTCTGTGTCACTGAGCCCGGCACGACGGTTATTAGATCTGCACTCTATAAATGCCTATTTAAATAAATTCATAGAGTTATAAATTATTTAATAATACATTAAACATAATCATTTTGTAATAATTCTAAGAAACAGTGACGGTGTATCTACTGTTCTTATAAAGAAACTATAAATTGAGATGCAGACTTCGTTTCATACCATGCTATTGTGGTAAGAGGCCTCATCAACTACGTAGTGCATAAATTTCAAATTTCTTCCCTACCAGTTGAAATTCAAAGCTAATAGTTTGCGTCTGGTCAATTACTTTTTTCTCCTATCCTGGTACGCTATTTCAAGGTGAGTGTTGGCACGATTTTGCAAACGAATCCCTCGTGAGCACGTATGATATATTGTGAGTTTGTTAAGCAGTGGACGATTCCAAACCATAATTGATTACCAAATCGTTAACAGAAACCTAAAAGAGGAATCGCAAGATGTAGGCTACTATGCGGTCGAGTAAATTCAGAAGCTAGGTCTTATGTTATGCAAAACACCATACTTTTCATCCTCGTTAATCAGAGTGCATCGCTCAGTTGAAAAGGAACATGTTGCCAATTTAAGAATCCACCTACTCAATAAACGTAAGCGGGAAATTTCTTCAAGCAGACAAGAGAATACATTTACCGACATCGAACTATATAGAAGTTACACATTAGTAGAACACAACTTACGCTGAGAAAATGAGTTATCTTAAAACTGGATGAAGGATAAAACCCTCTTGAAATTACCAAGTATAGGATTCAATGACCGAGCAGGTGGCTGCGCGGTTTGAGTCAAGGAGCTATCAGCTTCTCTTCCGGAGATAGTAGATTCGAATTCCACTGCCGGTAGCCCTGAAGATAGTTTTCCGAGATTTCCCATTTTCACAGCAGGCAAATGCAGGCTATACCTTACTTAAGGCCATGGTTGTTTTCTTCCCACTCCTGCCCCATCATCCCCATAAGACCTATCTGTGTCGGTGCGACGTAAAGCAAATAGTGCAGGATTTATTTATATATTTCGCCATTGCAATTCTGTAATGTTCTTTCACTAAAATGGTGCGATAAATCTCTCTGCTCACTCTGCTGAGAGTTACTAATAAAGCTCCGATCTTGGAAATCGGTTTACAATCCCCACCCCCACCCCCAGCCCCACCCGCACCCCTCTAGCAGTCTGTATTACTTTTTGTTTATTTTTTAGTGTGTACCATCGGGACGTACAGCATCTGAAATTGAAGAAAGAGTTATTAGCTAGCTTAAATTTTAGAAATAAGGTTATTGGTAACAACTACGTGTAAAATCAGTTTTAATTATAATTGGACGTGTTCCGACATAATTCCTGGAGACAAGTATCGAAAGTATAACGCAGAGATAGGGAGTCTGTTATTGACTCTTCTTTTCGACACAGGTTACAGTTAATATTTGAATATTCACTGCTGGATATTTGTATCCAGCGATCACTGTACTGGTATATATTTTTCACTAAGCCATGGCTTCTGAAACTGATGAAAACCAAAGTTAGTATTCGTTATCCAAGATTTATTTGAAGAGTTCATCTTTCTTTCTGCATGATTCATTTTAGCCATGTCTATACAGTTTCTTCTCCCAAAGGTCCAGCTATTGTTCGGAAAGCCCTTGCCTGATATCGCGTTCAATAAAGCTCAGCTAGCGTCTCCTTAAATCCCGCTTTCAAAGAACTCTTCTGAGCACTCACGAATAAGAATAGTGAAGATAACTTTTACGAGTTGAAAGAAATATTACATCAGCAATATGAATATAGTTATTTCAGCTAACCTTATAAATCGAACGCAAGATAATATGAATGCATCACAACATGCTACGGGAATATATTTGCACGTAACGCCGTCGGAATACGGCACTGAAACTTTATAATGCCATTTTATATTTTTCACTGGATAAGCACACAAATTTAGTAAAATACACGAAGAAATTTTAGGTGAAACAAATGTAGTCATCATCACCTATATTTTAATTTCCTTAATGACCTCAATGAATCATAATGTTAGGAGATTTATTAAGCACTCTTGTGATCGGAATGTTAATTTTGACGAATTCGTCCGCAAATGTAACTTTTCAATATATTCACAGGTAAATCTAACGAAATATATAACGTTAGGCCGTATGGAAAATTCCTGAATGGTATGAAAAACTTAAAAAGGGAAGAAATCATTAGCAATGTACTTCTTATTAAATGCAATGCTGAAATATACCCCTAAAAGGTAGATTTATTAGTTCGAAATAATTAAAATTTTCCCCCTTCTCCACAATAATTTTATTAAAACAGTTCATCATTCAGTGTTCACACATGCAGCTTCTCTGGAATTTCGGCAAAGGTGTACCAACAGACAGCATGGATCACAAATGAAGAAATGCTACATCCAGTTGTTCTAATGCGGACAATGGGGCGGAGTTTGATCAGGACAAGAGATAGATTGAAGGAGCTACCTTAAGACGACTTAGACTTGATTAGTTGTTTTCTCATGGACGTTTATGTGGTAAGAAGAGTAGAGGGCGGTTGGTATTGATGTATAATTATATAATTGCGTAGATATGAAGACATTAAAAGGCATGTGCCATTATTTCGATAAACGGACCTCTGCTTAAACGAAGGAAAAAAACTCGTCCAAGTACCATACAAAAAATAACTTATAGAGTCCTCATTTACTAGACTTTCTGAATAATACGTGAGTGTTTTAAGATGTTTCCTTTCAGTCAAATATTTCTTCCATCATCAACGTAATGTTGTATCTCTTCATTTGTCTTCCATATCACATAACTTACGTGTAAAATTCCATTTGTTGTGGTCATAGCATAGTAAAATAACTCGCGTAAATGTCACAGTTGGATTATGTCCACAACAAGTATTTTGAACAAATCCAAAAGTTAGTAAGAGAATAAACAGCTCTCTACAACTCCCGGCTATCTATCTATTAAGGGGAGGGGCGGGCCCACCTTGAGGGTAACGCCCTCTCTCTGGCCAGGAGAGATGGGGGGTTGAGGGAGTTGCGTGGGAGGAAGAAGGTGGGTAAAATGGGATTGAGGAATTTGAGGTGGGTATGGGAGGAGGTGGCATCTTTGCTAAGGTTGCTTTATTGGGGGACTTATTTATTTTCTTTATTGCATTTTATTTTATCAATCTTTGGTGGGTCTGAAGGGTGAGTGCTTTTACATAAAGTATGCATATATTCTGGTGTAAAAAAATTAATAACATGATTTAAAGAAGTGAGTAAAACAGAGTAGTTAGAAGATGATGGATGATCCTTCTGGATTGCAGATTGTCGACGATGTGATGTGGCTTTCTTCCCCATCGAAGTGCCGTTTGTTGACTGGATGCTTCAATGTACACTGAAGAGGAAAATCAGTGGTACGGGCGAGGGATAAGCGGCAGGGTTCAGAGAAGAGTTTCTAAGGGGGTGAAATGGATATGAGTATTTAGGGCAAAATGTGAAGTCTGAAAGTGGACGTTAGGGTTTGGTGTGCAGCAGCGTGTAGGTGTGTTAGAACGAGAGGACGGTGGTACGGGTGAATATTGTATAGGGCTAGAGTGATGAATCGGATTAAATCGTCGACGGTAGGAGAAGGGAAAAGAGAGCGGCTAGGACTGGTAGGTGAATCAACTGTGCGGAGAGGTGCAACGAGTTCGGGATTATCAGGAGGAGGGGCGGGACGAGCTTTACATCTGCGGGGGTAGGTCGGGTGTACTTCTCTACAGGAGTTACATACAGGGGGTTGGGCAGTGTTAGGGCACTTCCAGGTTGGATGTTCTTGTAGACAGTGCCCGCACTTTCGATTCGGAGCTCGACACTGGTTGGTGCTGTGAGAGTTGTATGTCAAACATCTTTCGCAGCTAGTAGGTTGCGGCAGGGGTGCACGGGAAGATTCAACTTTGTAAAGGCGTCGGTAGATAGAGATCTGAGGTGGTAGGCAGTAGAATTCGCACCATGTAATGTGGGCCTGCTGCGTTCCGTATTCGGAAGGTTTTACGAGCTGGGATACCTTCGGAGTGTAATTCAGTGATGACTTCCTCCTCTGTGATGGCTGGATATATTCCACGTACCACACAGCTGAAAATGCTATGTCTAGGAGGCGGCGACGGAGCCTTGAGCACTGGTTGCGAGAGAAGCATGAATGGAGCGGCGGAACCCAATCGGGCTGCTCCGATGGACATAGTGAGTTTTGGGTGGCCAGGTCACCATTCAGCTTGATGGCATCATCGTTTGTGGTTGGCCGTATGTGTGCTATTTCTTCTTGGTGCATATTGAACTGGAGGAGGGTGGAAAGGATGTTGCGAGGGGAGCGGAATTGCTGAGCTGGATTCTCAAGGGGATAGACGAGGGTACCAGTTGATGGGGTCTGGAGAGAGCGTGAATTGTTGAGAGGACGGTGGGCTCCTGAGAATGGAAATGATTCACTGGGAGGAGGAAGAGTCGTTCAGGTTCAGTTTCCATGCAGAGGGTTGGAGACTGATCAAGATTAACCTGCTGAGTATCTGTTGGACTGACCGCTACGTGCAGGATTTGTTGCGCATCTTCAGGAGGGGTGGTAGGGGCGGACCGTTTATACTGAAGGCTGTTGGAGTCCCACGTAGGAGAAGAAACTCACGGTAGAAATCTCGCCTGGTAGTTGGGATCTGCAAAGGAGGACATGATGGCAGCATGGTAGGCTACGGTGGCAGAGTCGAGAGTGGCATGCACAAGAGAAGTTGTTGATGTAGGTGTGGTTCGGGTGTCGCTGGTGGTGGTGACTGCGTAGTTATACATGACGAGCCACGTAGATTAATTAGCTGCTCTACCCACTCCGATGGAGACCTCTGGTGGAAAAGGCAGAAACATCGACAATCCTCTCGGCGAGCTGCGAGAAGAAGATACAGTAGTACGATGCTGAACTAGTAGGACGAGTCCCGAGATGAAACCTCACTTCGAGCACCATTCAGTCCACCTGTCTAGACACGTTTTCAAGCGACTATAAATCGCCGTGTTAGAGTTTGGTGTGGGGATGTCGAGGGATTTGAAGGTCGATGCAGTGGTACAAACCGTTGTTAGATTCACTGCAGTCAACGAAGGATCCTCCCGGCTACCGCCAGTCCCGGAAATATGCCTTTCTCTCGACAGCCAACTGGGAGTTTCTGATGCTGTTACATAACTTCAAGGTTCATCCTGTATTTTCTCGATTTGACCCGCATATTGGTAAACTGCGTATAACAGGCATCCATAATTGCTGATTCTGTAGCCTTCCTCTAATTCATATAGTTCGGATTTTCCTTTATTCTATGGCTTCTCGGACTTTTATTTAGAGTTTCCTTGCAACAGCTTCTAAGATATTAATTCTTTCAAATAAAATTTCGTGTGTTGTTCCGCAGGAATGCTTATCTACGTCTGGAATGTTAATGTCTTGGTTCGTGCTGTAATGGATATGTTTTTAAATCGAGTTAAAAGCAGACGCTTCGTTCAGTTACGTAACAGATATCGCAGCGATACAGGATGTCTGAAAATAAGTTACGGAACATCTATGAGCAGAAGAAACCCAATAACAATAGTACAGAATCCGTCATTCCTATTTTTTTTTCGAAAACCATCTGGTATCACCTGGGGTTCATATCTCTTATATCCTGTGACGTAGTGGACTGAAAAGTGGCAACGGAAAGTTGTCTGTAAAGAATGTTAATATTAGCATTCAAAAATCCCAAGGAAAATGCATGGGGTACGCAGAAATAATCACAAAATTAACTTTTGAACGGAGTTCAGACTCGAAATCGTGACTGAGGCCCGCACGTTGTAGGCTGTTTACATGTGCTGTGCAGTTGACAAGCAATACAGTACAGTGCACTGCGTGACTCAACACATGTAGCATAAATTCTTTTTAGTTTTTGTGCTTGTGTCTGGGCCCAGTGACACACACTACCAAAATGGAATAAAATGTTATTATTCACAGAATGTACAATACATAAACAATTCTCAGAAATCAATTTATCACTAAATCCTCCATGGCCTAAGTACTCCAAAGTCGAGCAGCAAAGGTTCGGCCTGTTACGTCAGGAAATCTAAATGACGTAAATAAGGAGTTTGACAATAATAGTGGTGTACATTTTTGATTAACACCAATCAAAGCGCAGTAATAACGTACTCCACTGTTTTGGAAATAGTTTCATTAGCTTATATCCTAGGATACTTTGTTCTAAACTCAGACTTCAACACCTGTAAATACTATAGGACGTGCATGCATTGTTTACTTTTATTATATAATTTGTGTTACGTATGTACGTCATTTCAGTAATTATTGTGAAGTGTGGCGAAATTTGACATGCACGAAATGTAGTGTTTACCAAAATGCCTAAAAAAAACAAATGCATTGTGCTCAGCAGAAACAGGGAGGAGTTTTACTACTAGGATTTTGAGTTTTGTACGCCAGTCAGTTCAGGATGCCTTAGCGCATGATGACCAGACTAACGACTGTACGTTATCCGGGCACGATGATCAGATGCTGCTCTGAGATACGCCGGCATCACTAGTAGGGTTGTATGTGAACGAGCGACACTTCAGTGTGGTGTGGCAGCGCACCACCCAAGGTTATCCCCCGACAGATTTTGGCAGGAAACACGCTGCACAGACTGACACAGAAGTTGCTCACTATTGAACTTATATTTATTTATTGAATTTCTGGTGAGATTTATCTAGCGGAAAATGAAAACGCTAGAGAACAATTTTTGTATCAGAACAACGTGTCCACTTACACTATCCGTAATCGATTTCCAGACACCTGTATACAGTTTTGTAGAATCCAGAGGCCTATAGTTCGATTGTGCCTTTGCCTGGTTGGAGATAACGAACTAACTTCCTGTAAAGGCAATTTACAAAATACTTAATGATTGGAACCAATACAAACGAAATTTGGAAATCCCCTTTCCCGGCAAGCCTGCAGAAATTTTAATTCTGGATTGAGCGCTGGAATGGAGTTAACCTCAGCCTCGTGAAACCAACTGAGGAGAGGCATGGGATCCTTCGATAACGCCCAGAAATACGCCTGGGCAGCAGTTGTCTTGGCTATCCAAGGCACTACTGGGCTGCTGCACGATGGGTGTGTTACTGCGTTGATGTTTACAAAAGCAAGACATTGCATGTAGCATTTCTTTGAAATGGAATCGTTCACGTTATATGAGTACGTGAATTTTCAAAATTGCGATTTGAAGCTAAATTCTTATAAAGACTTGTGCTTTTGTATTCTTATTTTCTGACCTAAAAACACGAAAAAATACGAAATGTACGTAAAACGCGAAATTTAAATCCGACATAAATGCGAAACCGTCCATTTTTACAATATAACTTTACTTGTGTTTTCTATTTCCTTCTGTAAACTTCTCCCGGGGAATTTTTGCACACTAAGACTGCCTGTAAATGATGTTGGCTGTTGAGCCCAAATACCCGTAGTCTGATCTAGAAGGTTTGCAATGTATGTGAGGTCCTGTCGTAATATGTTTTATTAATTACAATTTAATTTTAAGTTACTGGAAAACACAAATGACAAAAAAATGTTCAGGCATGGTCTATGATTTATTTCAACAACTGCCGGTTGTTGCTACATGAAACAATACGTTATGATACCCTTCCGAGCCATTCGCACTTCCCATTAACAACCATTAACATGCCTCTCCTATCAGTGTAAATGTCAGCCACTTACACTTGGTTTCCTGCCAGACCGAAGAAACAATCTAACAAGCAGTAGCCTATGTTTGAATCCATGAGGTTATCGATTGTATGACATCTCGCTTCACGTTTGTGTTATGACTATTGATCTTCGGACGTAGCTGATAAGTTAATAAATGAAGACGTTCCCTCTCCTTGTCCTCATCAATACTACGTCTTCCTCAGTGTTACTTTTATTTATACTTTCCTTTACCATGCACAAGTTAAATCTTGAACCACTGAAATGTGTTGTGTATTATTATTATTATTACAAGCCTAATGCGCAATGAACTGGATATTACCTGAATGTCTAGAATAGATTTCTGACATAGTCGGACTGAGTCTTATTATAAAATGAAATAGTATGGATCGGGCAGTGAATAGGATATGTGTGGAAGCATGGCTAGTGATAAATAAACATTCCAGTAACTGAGAATATTTGAAAACTTCACTTCGAGGGTGGCTGGAGTTGATTTTCCAGTCATCCATCCTGTGGATTCCAAGTCTGAATAGCTAACCATCAGAGGAATAATATAAATGATAATAACTAATAACTGTACATTTCCGTTATATCCCTAAACGAAGTGTCAATATTTTCTGCTCTTACTAGACCACTGTGAAGAGAAAAGCATGACATTGTTGGGAGCAAAAGAAAAATATGAACACATTTTACTCTTCAAAAACTGGGACCGTTCTCAAGTGACATTATCGGAGAAGTCAAACGGAAGTTTTTCCCCAAAATGGTGGTGTAAAATACCATCAATGATGAAAGTATTCTGGTAGTATAATATTCTTCATCAGCAATATGATCCTCGCCCTTCAAACTGTCGAAATATACGGTAATTATCAAAAGCGAACAACATTCGCATTTATGTTCATCACATGCATACTCTTTTCTAAGATACCCGCAAGTAACCACCTTGAAAGTATTATGGACCAGAACGTTAGGAGATAAATGGTGTTAGTTAAAAAATAAAGCTACCGGGCTAATGTTAATCTTTCATTACTCCGTAAAATACGTGTAGCGTATTTCGGCTTATTGTTCCAACTCCAACATCAATTATTTTCAGTGGTTAGAACGTGGAATCTGACTGATTTATAAATTAAGCCAGATTGACATTTATGCCTATAGATCTCAATAATAGAGGCCAATTTGCTTTTTCAAAATGGACAAAAATTACCTGCAAAGGGTGATCAGATTCTTCGTCTATTTTTCAAAGGGGACATTCCATATCAAGTCGGAAAAAAAAGCTGAAAAATATGAACTTGTTTCCTCCCTAATTAACGGAAATTTTGAATTGGATGTAGAAATAATCTTCTAACTGTAACGGAACTCTTAGAGATAGTAATTAAATTTAAAGTACAATATTGTTCTTCTTCATTTCTAAGGCCTACAATTCAGTTATCTTTCGTTCAACTGAAGTGAGCAGAGACTGCAATTCATGTAGGGTTTCAAACTGATCAAATAAATTGGAAAGCGGTCCTTTTCCTGCTTTGAAGAGGAAATAGTAGGGATTTTCAATATATTTTCGAATGTGGGGAAGTCGGTTAAAATACATTACTTTAAAATTTAAACAAAATCTCAGTTTCTTGATGTCCAGTTTCACATGGAATGTCCCTTATAGTAGATGGTTTATATCACGCTAGGTGTACAATACATATTCCGTCCTGCGGAGTACTGTCATACTAGTCAAGGTTTATTCATTTTTTCTGCAGGAGACAAACGAAATAAGCTTCCATTTTACTTTCACACTTCGCTCTCCAGAAGGATCATCCATCATCTTCTAACTACTCTGTATTACTCACTTCTTTAAATCATGTTATGTATTTTTTTTACACCAGAATATATGCATACTTTATGTAAAAACGCTCACCCTTCAGACCCACAAAAATTGATGAAATAAAATGTAATAAAGAAAATAAATATATCACCTAATAAAGAAACCTTAGCAAAGATGCCGCCCCCTCCCATACCCACCTCAAATTCCTCAATCCCATTTTACCGACCTTTTTCTCCCATGCAACCCCCTTAACCCCTCCATCTCTCCTGGCCAGAGAGAGGGCGTTACTCTCTAGGTGGCCCGCACCTCCCCTTCAGGGAGGGGAATGAAAACGTTAATAGATAGATAGCCAGGAGGCGTAGAGAACTTCACTCATCCTCCGTCACACAGATCTCTGTTGAGGACTCTACACTGCCCCCAAGCAACGCCTGTTTTTTCGGCCGGGTAATGTCGCACCTTTAATTCGCACCCAGCCGATCTCAGTCAAGCAAATTGGCCAGGCACCAAACTGGAAGTAGGCTTCCCCAACATGTACACCCTCCTGGTTCGTGATGTTAACCTTGCTCTCACCGATGAAGACATCCTCACGGAACTTCGCCCGGCAGGCGTCCATTCTGCTTCCAGACTCTACGCCGGACCGATACCATCGCCTGATGTTCTTCTGTATCTCCCTACTTCTTTTTCAGATGCCTACTTCGTCCTTCTAGACAACGGGGCGTGTATCCACGGCCGTCTCCATCGCGTCGAAGCTACTTCTCCGAACATCATGGCTCAACTACTCACCGCACCCGATAC
This sequence comes from Anabrus simplex, assembly GCF_040414725.1. Lineage (NCBI taxonomy): Eukaryota > Metazoa > Arthropoda > Insecta > Orthoptera > Tettigoniidae > Anabrus > Anabrus simplex. The sequence goes on along the minus strand of NC_090266.1, from coordinate 994,937,828 downwards.
GCCTGTCACCGCCGAATCGCCTGCAGCCACCACCCCCCCCCTCCAACATTATCCCATCCCTTCTCCTCTAACTACACCACCACTGTTCACACCACTACTCTTACCACCACCACCACCACCACCACCACCACACCACCACCACCACTTCTACTCACACCTCAACCAACATTCCCGTAACCACTTCAGTTATGTCGCATCCCCTCCCCATCACGACGTCATCCTATCCCTCCCACCCCTGAGCAACTACGTCCCTCGACTACATTACTTCAGCCACCTGGCGAGGTACCTGCCAACGACACGCCTGCGGCTACGGAAAGTCCACCATCGCCATCGCCGCCGTTCGACCGCTCTACCACATACAGCTGCGTCGTTCGCGGTGTGGACCCTAACATATCACCTGCAGCCATCGTCCATGAACTTCGCCAAGTAGGATTACCCGTTCGCCTAGCGTTCCGGCTTTTCAATGCAGATGTACCCACGTATCTCGTGAGACACCAACTTCCTACACTCGAAGATGTTGAACAACTTATGAACCATGGGATACTGCTCGACGGCCGCTACCACCGGGTTGAACGGTCACGTTCTCCTCCTCAACCTTCCACCAACCCTGCAACACCTCGTCGCCGTCCCCGGCCTGCCCCAGCTCCCCACCCACCGATTCCACATCTCCGACCTTACCGACCGCCACCCCAACCCAGTTACTTTTCACCACCATCCTCTACCTTTGACATTCTTCGCCTTCTCCTCACTTCACTTGTCAACTTTTCCTCATTTGCCCTTCATGTTACCCCTTACAATCTAGCTTAAACCTTCCTTTCTTTTCATCTCACTTATAAAGCACTTGTAATTCTGTCAATAAAGCACTATATAGAACTGCACCCCGCTTACACATCTCCTCTCTTAATTAAATCGCCATTTACCAATCTTCCTCATTTTTCACTTCTTCCCAAACCACGTCTAATCTCCTGGCCAGAGAGAGGGCGTTACCCATTAGGTGGCCCGCCCAAACCCTTCAGGGTGGGGAATGAACACATGTTTAAAAACAGCCGGGAGGACCAGAGACTATTTATGGCGAGGCAGAGTGGCCACCTTCGCAGTTGATTTTAGCTGGCTGGGGAGACTGACGACCTCGGATATGATAGGGGTATATCAGTCATCTTGACAGAGAATGGAAATGCATTCAAAACGTCGGCAATCTGCACATAAGGTAGATAAAACCACAAAAACAAGGTCGAACTAGAAAAAATCTAAACAATATTTTTAACAAACCGTGGGAGCTTCATATCTAAGGTGCTTTTATCTTCTTAGCGTATTGCAAATTATTGTTTTCTACTTACTTTTCATACAAGTCACCGAATGAGACACAAACAAGTAAACTTATCTCAATATCACGCATCCACGTAGTATAAACCAATGCATTCTGCCCATGAATGAGCATCCAACATTGCATCAGCACAGCCTACCGTGGCGCCGGCTTGTGAACTGAATGTAGCTCTGCCTTTGTGTAGAATTTTCATCATTTTGGACACCTAATTGTGATGTGGACATATTTCACATCAACTACATTACGTCTCCGGTGACTTCTATCGGTTTTCCTTTATGTAAGACTGTATCATACGTTAGCTATTGGGTTTGGGTCCAAAACATTCTCTCTTAATTCCAAATATAAATTGCCTTGGACTATCAGCATTGAAACTTCATTCCCGATGAAGACGTGTGGATAGCACATACCCACCATAAAGAAACTTTTAGCTCACTCTACCACTAACCTTCGAAAGTATTATGTATCTTACATGTTTACAAGTTGCTGTACGTCGCACCGACACAAATAGGTTTTATGGCGACGATTGGATAGGAAAGGTCTAAAGGTCTTCAGAGTTGCCGACAATGGGGTACGAACCCACTATCTCCCGAATGCAAGCTCATAGCATCGCGCCCCTAACCGCACGGCCAACTCGTTCGGTGAACTATGTGTCTTCAGTCAATGTTAGCTCTTACAAGGGAAGCTCGTTGTAAGCTGAAAGGTGGTGAGGCTCTCTCCTATGAGAAAATAGTCGCCCATATGAATATTGCAGGCGAGATATACAATGCCACAGGATGAGACGGCGCTTTACAGACGCTCTGTTATACGTAACAGCAACGTGAAGCCTGTACCACACAGCGGGATGTGTCAGGACGCCCAATATTTCATTCCCTCATGGCAAGCCGTTACTCCTGTCTTTGTTAGTAAGCTGCTCACCAGGCGACCTCGGTATGCATTATCGAAGTGCCACGTAGAGCTTCCCATTGTCCAAACATCAAAGAGAGTGTCACGTCTATCGATTCCGTCACACTGTGTTTTATAACTTGCGCGTGTTGAGAATACTGAATCTCCAGAACTGTCCTAGTAAATTAAGAGGAAGGACCTGTTACAGATGAGAATAAGAGTAATATAAGATAATCGTGTGATACATGGGTTCGCAGGAATGAATTACTTTCCCAGTCATGTAAAACGCGTTCTTCAACTTTTATAAAACGATTTTCATTAAGGGAAATCACAAACCTACAAAGAGTAAATTTGGACGGTTTTCGATTTCTGTCCTACAAAAGAAGTGCAATAAAATGTGTGTGTAATTTGTTAAGAAACTCAGTCCAGAGGCAAGTTTCTGATGTTTCCAGATTATTGTCAAAACTGTTCTACTTTCGCGTGGTTCTATTGGAACCAATCCCTTTCTCATCCCAACTGGTGCCGAAGACTTTGCTTTCGGTGAATTTGTGGAGAAAGCTTCATTCTATACGTTGGTGGTATTTTCGTAACAAATATAACGCAACTGCCTATAGAGCACTATTATTTGGTAATTAAGTGCTTCCTTGTTCAGCATGCATAATGAATTGCCCTGATAAAAACTACTGCTAATACACATTTTCAATCAAATATATACCTCTGTTTGACAAAATTCTTAACGGATAATATTCGAATTTTCAATAATTTCTTCAAACAATTACGAAGAGTAAAAATGAAAATAGTAGTAAAAGATCTCTCATTATCTCAGGTCTTAATTTCAACAGTAATTTTATTCACTTCAAAAATTACTTTGACCAAATGGAAATTGTAAATCTTATTCAAACGATAAGAATCACTTAATTCTGCTATAGGCCTAGTTAAATTATAAGAGGTACCAAAATAGATCACCAAATTCAAATGTTGTAGCTGATGAAGTTTCCGTGTGATAGAGTGGCATAAATTTATCATCTGAAGGTCTCAGTGGGGAAAAAAAATCCATTTCACAAAAAGTAAATTTTAAGTCAGTGTTTCTCCTACGTAACGTAAGCGCTTAATATGTGGAAAGTGGTCAATGTTTATTAAGATATAACAGTCATATATATACACTGTATGCACCCATATCACGGCAGATATCGAGTCACTCGCACGGTGTAAACTCAGCAATCGAATTGATGCTTGTTGTTTAAAGGGGCCTAACATCTACGGTCATCAGCCCTCGAATTGATTACAGAATGTATCCTTACAATAGAAACCACCGTCAATATACGGTTTCTCTGGCAGAACAGATTTACATTGTATCACATACTGCCTAACGCTGTTCCTTACTGTCTGCTTTTAATGTTACCCTTCCAGTGATACGTATTGTGAGGACTTTCGTCGCGAAAAATATTTCATTTTTTGTTCTAACTGATTCAAATTACTACACGTTCTTCAATGTTGTGAAGGAGGTAAACGTGAGAACTCTTCTAGTATATAGCCTCTCATTCGATGGTTTCGTACGAGTCTTCCTATCAGAGCCCCTGTTATATGAAGCCAACGTACAGTGTGGTATGGGCGTTTATTCCACGGTGATTCTCTCTCCCTGTGAAGAGGACGAATTTACAAATACTTACCATGTCCGTTATATTAGAACCTCAAGACTGAAAATGTTGATCAATCAGGCCAGAAGTGAGAAAACATGTCAGTTAAGCGAAGAAATAAATAATCAGTGTGTATGTGGCATGGGCCCCTACATTTTAAAATTGACAAGATAGGATATTCCAACTCCCCCCTTGTAGAACTCAGCCATCACGGAAGGAGGAGTTCTCCCACTCTTGTTTAAATTATAGTTACTTGAGACTTTTCTGGCATTTTCAGCATTGTATTTCGTTGCTACTTTGTGACTTATATGCTGTATATATGGGTGCCGAAAGATGTCGGTGGTATGTAAAGTAAAAGCAGTCCACTTGTTGGTACCGTTCGAATACAAGTGTGAATATACAGTCATTCTCAGTCCAAAAATGGAAATAATATTTTAGACTTTTCCAGTCACACAAAATCCAATACAGATCCTCAAGCTGTGTAGGAGTGGAAGCCCTTGTTTTTGCAGCCTGCTTTTGTGGAATTAAGAAATATTAGGTTGATAATCACATCCGTATGTGTTCATAGAAACCAGTCTGTGTATCTGGGAAAGGATTTGAGTCCGGTAATTGAATACCAGCCCAATAAGTAAAATTTATAATCTTAGAATTGAAGGTTTGAAAATATTAAAACAGGACTAATCACTACTATCACCAGATAATTAAATTCAATTCTTGAAGTGGCGCAATATTCTCGTTCTGTTAAGGAGAAACTGTAGTTCCTATGTCGATAATGTTATATGTGGTATAATTATGTACCTTTTTCTCAGAACCTTCTCATAATAAAAGCTTGAAATTCTTCTGGCATGTTGCTGAGGGCCTTGCATGTGAACTTAAATTCTTTTCGTGCAAGATGCAAAGGATCGGTAATTGTTAATTATTTACCCTTGCAATTTTTTAAATTACATATTGCATAGGCCTATGTCTACGTTCACAGATTCACTTCTATAGAACCTGTATCCTTAAGAAGTGCCCATAGCTGCTGCTGTATTTGCCTAACACGCTGTGAAAATTATCTAGTTTTAAACTGTAGTAGTTCCAGAGAAACATATTTTTTTGCTAGTTGTTTAACGTCGCACTAACATATCGAATGTTTTCGGCTACAGAATAATGGGGAAGTCCCAGGATTGTAAAGGTTGTAATTGTGATCTTATAAGATACAGAACCAGCATTTGCCTGGTGTGAAAATGGGAGGAAACGTAAAATATTCAGTGCTGTCAACGGTCGGATTCGAAACCTCCATCTCTAGACTGCAAGCTCAGAGTTACGCGACCCTAGCGGCGCGGCTAACTCACTCGCTCCAAGGGAAAAATGTACACATATCTCAATAATAATGTTTTTAGGAAATAGTTCTTAATGTTTCATGTGATGTACACCTCCTTCTCCATACAGAGTTGAAAAGCCTCATTATCTGCATTTTTGCTAGCCCTTCTCAAACGCCTGCCTCCTTGGCTGAATTATCAGCATTGCAGCCTTCGGATCAGAAGGCGTTAGATTCGACTCCCGGCCGGGTCAGGAATTTGAATCTAAAATTATTAATTTTCTTGGCTAGGAGACTGTGTGTTTGGGCTGTTACCAACATCCCCACAACTCATACACCACACATGACACTATACTAAACCAAACTAACACACAGTTTCCTATACACGAGAGATGCCACCCACCCTCATGGGAGGTTCTGCCTTTCACTATGCTTCCTATGACTACACTAAATTATTATTATTATTATTATTATTATTGTCATGCTGCCGAGATCTTTTCTTCAATAATCCCAACTATTCTTTTTTTCACGAATTTCGTCTAGTACTGTGCAGTACTTCACCACAATCACTCCCGGTTCAGTATCCAATTGTATAATTTTTCTAATGCTCTCTTTATTAGATCCCTGGACTGAATGATATATACCTAATGACAATGTTACATACACAACAAATACATGTTCCCCATCGTACTATTGAATGACGGTTTTGGGTTCATTATAGATTATCCACTGCAATCTAGTGTATCAAATTACTGCACATTCAAATTCGAGCATTTCTGAGTGCTTAAAATATACTATTTTGTCCGTGATATTTTATGATCAAGTATTACCCACGTGCTATAAAGACAAGCAGTATGGATAAAACATATGCAAAGTGAATAGGGCGAACGGGCAGCCAGCATAAAAAAATAATATTTATATGGAACTTAGAAAACTGCGTGTGGGATGGAGATCAGTGGGTAATTAAATGTTGATTTTAATCATTTGGGGAACAACAAAGCTTCGCAGGCCTGTGTGCAAAGGAAGATCGAGATTTAACTAGCACACAAAGAAGAAAGAACTCCGGTGATATTGGCGTTAAACTACTTAAGTCTCCCTTTAAAACGCTCTAAGAAGAAAATTAACCTAAATAGTGCACTTTACTAAATGTACAACAATGGAATGAATTAAGGCGCAAAATTACTCAATACGGAAGTATTAATACCAGAAAAATTCCACTGTGGGCAGTCTATCTGTTGACCAGTAAGCATGGCGAGCAATCATGTCAAGCTCCATGTATCAAATTGAACTAAAATATAGACATTAGGTTTATGAACAAACTGTACATAAACACACGGGCTGTTTTTAATAGTGGAAAATTAATGAGCGTTTTAAAGCATGTCATTGCACATAAAATTTTGATATAGTATTCAAGCTCATCAGGGGATATCACTCTCCGGTATAGACCTGGGAGCTAATGTTGAGTGTTTGGACTCAATTCGCGATAAGATTTGGTGCGTATTTTACATGAAAATTTCACTAGGATTATTCCCATTCTTATTCCACGTAAAATCATCATAGTAAAATTAGTAAAATGCAATCCGCCAGACAGCTATCAAGATCATAAGACTTAGTAGTTACACCGTGCATATTATAAGAAGAATCTCCATAATGAAAGTTACTTTACAATTCCGACGGTTACAAGTTTACGAAATACATGGCGAATAGTGCCCTTAGCTGTGGGCCGTTGGCAGACGTAAATGCCGTGGTATTATGTTCTGTTTTGTGAGCACTATGACGAACCTCCCTTGTGGTCCTTCACGACATATGTGTGGGCGTTGTTTCCATAATCGAGCCATTACCACTCTGTCTCACTGACATCTACAATGTGGTCCCTTTAAATCCCGTCAAGTGCTGGTGATGTTGTCTAATGCATCCACGAGACAAATTCTGGGTTTGCTGAATTTCTCTCACTGTGATAACTGATTGACAAGCCCAATAACGATATTGAAGTAAAATTATAGTGCCACCACTAATATACTATGGTGACTGTCCAAGGTGTCATAGGTAACTGTAACTCTGATCATCGATGGTGTTCATGAATACCAAATTACTGAACATTCGAATTAGAGCATTTCTGAGAGCTTAAATATTTTTGTCCGTGAGTTTACCAATATCAAACAATTCGACTACAATAATTGTTGGGCAGCCTTATCGAATTAAATCTGTTCAAATGATGATAGCTGAAAGCACTTTAAACACGTAAGTTTCAATTCAAGTTGCCTGCTTAATTAATATGATTTCGGTAACTTTCTCTTAAGGATATCCGAAATATAATACGGAAATATTCTCAGTACTAGCTGCTTTACGTTGAAGAAACACAATACTAATATAATCAGTTGCCTTATGTCCGACTCGTTGGCTGAATGGTCAGCGTACTGGCCTTCGGTTCAGAGAGTCCCGGGTTCGCTTCCCGGCCGGATCGCGGATTTTAACCTTCATTGGTTAATTGGTTAATTCCTTGCAACTCACACACCACACATAACACTATCCTCCAGCACAATAAAACGCAGTTACCTACACATGGCAGATGCTGCCCACCCTCATCGGAGTGTCTGCCTTACAAGGGTTGCACTCGGCTAGTAATAGCCACACGATATTATTATTAGTTGCCTTAAAATAAATAAATGTTACATGTTCCAGTCTTTTCAATAATAGAATTTTCAATGATCTTTAGAATAACGAAAAAATGTTTAAATTGAAGTTATATACTTACCGTTGACTGACAGGCTATTTAAATGTATTGGTTAAAGGGTATACCTGTATTATATACAGTGCATTATTTGCAGCAAGCAAAGGAAAGGTCTCTTGAAAATCTTCCGCTAATTCAGAATACAAACACAGCATGGAAGGTAACGGTGTGAGTTAATTAGCAATTCAGCAGTATCAATGGAATTAACTCCTCATCTACATCTCCGGAAATCATTGCGTTTCTATGCGGGGAAACACTTGAAATTTGTGCTTGTTGAATTAAGAGCTAAGCCTTTATCGACCAGAGATTCATCTCAATATTACTTTCTTAGTCATATCATTGTACAGCAAACGAAATGTATGATTGCAAAGCAGTAACTGGGGTAAACTAGAAGAAAGGCTTTTGGGGCAGGTTATTCTGCGGAAGTGAATATATAATATTAAGCATTAAAAGTCATTTCAACTATTATCCACCTTAAGAGAAATCAATAATTCAGTCTTTACAGAGGTTCTTATAAAGTGCCGGCAAATCTACAAATTATTGAGATAGGAGACTCACTTTTAAGCGCATTTAAATGTTACCCAGTCTTTTAGGGTTTAATTCTGCATTTTTGAGAAGAGAAAGCATGCTTTAACCCAGTTTTCTCACACAATTCTCCCGATAGATACTAAGAGTGACTGACGAAAATAGGGTACTCCGATGAAATTCACCTGTAGAAACTCAAAACAAAGTTGCATGCCACGTATTCCTTTACTATGTCTTGGTGATAGTTACAGAAATCTTAGGCTAACAGAGGAAGTAAACTCTAGTGTGGATAATTTAGTATCATCGTTGTGGCCGAGATTCTAATACCGCCAAAATCTTGCTAAATTTTAGAAATTAAACTCATATGAAGTTTAGCTTGCACATGAACCTTATTGCCAAAGACATATGATCATGACTTTTATAGTCAAGTAAATCGTATTAGTTTTACCTTTGTTCTCGGTAGAGAGAAACTAGATTTCAAATGTATCACAAGATGAAACTTTTAACAGTTGAAGGAATCTCTTTATATAAGAGAAAATAAAAAATATTTTCAGGACCATGTAGTCTTTTGGAGCACCACTCCACTATCCATTACCTCGGCTCTAAGCATGTTGCAGGAGTTAGTCCCATGTTTGATCATCTTTCGCCCCAGGAATTAACCTCGTACCTTCTTGATGGGAAACCGAACTCAGGTTATTATTATTATTATTATTATTATTATTATTATTATTATTATTATTATTATTATTATTATTATTATTATTATTATTATTATTATTCGTAACGATAACTCAGTGAATTTCTCTACTAAATACTCACAAACCCTTGTTACAGTTCATATATCTTCTTTTCAATATCGTCAACATGTCACCAGTGCAGGGTCTACTGTGACTGGCGTCTCTCTTATTCCGTGTTCTTGATGTTACAATGATATTTAGTTCTTAGTGAAGGGAAGCAGTTTAGTAGATCAGGAATGTTATCTGGAAACGAACCAGACGATTCCCACGTGCAAACTATCGACATGTGTGAAGTGCTGCACACCGAATATGAGAAATGATCTCACATTGGTTCTCTTCTACAGGAGTTATACCATGAGACTAATCATTATATTGCCCGCTTATTACTTGGCCTTGTGCAAGCAGTTCCTTTTCCAACTTATCGATTTACGACCTAATGTTCCTCTATAAGAACAAGTAATGCTCAATGATAAGATATAGCTCGTTACATACCTGGTCTTATTCTAAAAATAAATAAAAAATAGCACTTCCCGTAATAGTTAATTTATAACTGTCAGGTTCTTCAGTCTGTCAAAACTTATTTTGAATAAATACATTTACAAACTACCCGAAAAAGAAAAAAATATGGTTACAGATGTATACACGAAGAAGAAACATTAACATAGTTTGACATGTTTCGTTCTTGAGAAGACATCATCAGATTCTATCAAATCACTCTCGAAACTATTTTGAAATGTATAAACATTTATGCTTATTTCTCCTTAAAATCTTGAAATGTGGAACTTATCATAATGAAGCCCTCACTTCTTTCCAGTCTAGCATACAGTTAAAGTTGTTGCAGTACCGATACTCTGTCTTTGCCGTGAGTCCAGCTGACTAGTCAGTCCGTTAACCTTCTGTCATATCACGCCCCACCCGCAGCCATATCAATAACACGATGTACTTTACGTTTGGGTGTTTCATTTTTGGTGGTCCCCTTATTAATACTGCTATTGTCATTAATATTATAACTATTATTGTTGCCACTGTATTAAGATTGTTTCGTAAATTATGCAGGATTTCTTAACGAGTACTGAATGGGCTGACCGGAAATTTTCCGTAATGTCAGCTCTTTTGGAACCGTACTTGCTGTTTTATTACTATTATCATTATCACTTAGTTTATTCTTTATTTTTTAATCTGGTGTAGAAAATTAGTTTGGCTTGGCCTATATATGTGGCGTTGTAGTTTATAACTTCACATCTGATTTCATTCAAATTATGCTACAATTTTTATTGTAATTATTAATATTTTCATTATTATTATTATCGTAAATGAATATGTTTCTAAAAACAATTTAGGGAGTGTCTACTGAGCGTTTAATGGCCGGTTAGTTTCCCTTTAATTCTCCGTGATGACAATCAAATCATTAACATAAATTGAATCCAATATACACAACAACAATAAACAAAAAGTAATACATCTAGGAATATAGTTCCACGAGAGGCGTGCGCGTATGTGAAATTGACATTTTATTATTATATTGAAGGCCAGTAATTAGTTTTTAAGTTGACACTTTGCATGAATGACAGACCTATAAAGGCTGTTCTGCAGAAGACATTATTCACGGGCAATATAATTTTTCAGACCTAACAAGGAAACACGGATACCATACCTAATTAGATGAGAACTTCATACATTGCGCTTGAGATCACAAAGCCACTGCTGTCGGAGAGCGATAAACGAAATATACATAGAGGGAAGAAAATCTATTGCAGATTTTCATTGGGATTATGAAAATGAATGCAAAGAAAACAACTCCCCGACTGATGATTACATGATGTATTTCCCAAATATATCATGAAGAGCTTTACTGATCTTTCTTCATTCGTAAGAAGGATCAGAGCGAAACGTATTGCTTACTTGAATGCAAAAGGCAAAGAAAAACACACCTACTTTAGACCAAGTTGGCGAGAGGAGAAAAATCTGAAAATAAAACTGAGGATGGGGAATCCTGTGGTAGTTGCTGCGTTTGATCTTTACCGCAGTATATCATGCCCAAATGGATAATATTCATCATTCTACTATGTAACGAAGTTGTGAGTGTTCATTCTCGCGGTATTTAATTTTAAGGTGCCAATCTATGAGATCAAAAAAGGTACACTTGTTGGTTAAACATAAATGCATTCTAATCATATTTTATAGTATCCTTTTATTTGTATCTACTAGGCGAAAAGGGACACTAAATTTTTCTTTAAATACCTTTTTAAATGATTCAAATTTCAAAATATTTTTCTACAATCAAGTTGTAATTTATAATGACGAAATATTGTTCTTTTCATACAATCATTTGACACGTTTATTTGTACAACACCATTTTCCTTTTTTTACCCTATACTTTATAATAAATTTGGTACCGGTATATAAATTTTACGATAAATTTTGTGATTAATCAAGTACAAGTAAGGTGTTCAAATTCTGTGCTTAAGGGTTGTTTTCACAGAATTTTTGGAAACTATGTGAGCTGAATATAGAGGAAGACATAAATTTTTCACCACCGAGAGTAATTAGGTGCACGGGTTCAATATTCTAAACGGGACAATGGAGATTCTCAATCGCTTCTATTGAGAACTGTATTATTCTTTTAGTTGAGTCACTGCTCGTTAGGACTAACGTTATTGTATCAACGAATTCTATTGGTTTATTTCTTAATAATTAGTATGGTATATCCAACCTAGTTATTACATAATTTCTTCCGTTTTTTGTGACTCGATTGCATAAGGGGTGCATGTGCTTATTCATCCTTCAGTGTTGCTCTTATGTCCACCAAATCAGAATAGTTGTTTTAATAATTCCTGATGGAATCGTTATAGAATGAATGTTTATCGATATAGTTGCAGGACACGTAGACCAAAACCGCAAATGACAATCATCCTGTTAAAATATGTCCTTGACTATTCCTTCATACATCTTCTGAGATTTAAGTGAAATTTTTCAGCGAAAATCTTACGTATTATAATTAGTATTCATTCTCAATTTAACAAGAAGCTCACATGCAAAAGCTTCCAACCGTTGTATGATATTGGACCTCCATTCATTTTCAGTTCCTTAGATCTAACACCGATTTTAAATTCCTACCCAACCCCATCGTCAGAGGCATTCGTTCCTTTTTTTTTTGCTATTGGCTTTACGTCGCACCGACGCAGATATTTCTTATGACGACGATGGGACAGGAAAGGGCTAGGACTGGGAAGGAAGCGGCCGTGTCCTTAATTAAGGTACAGTCCCAGCATTTGCCTGGTGTGAAAATGGGAAACCACGGAAAACCATCTTCAGGGCTGCCGACAGTGGGGTTCGAACTTACTATCTCCCGAATACTGGATACTGGCCGCATTTAAGCGACTGCAGCTATCGAGCTCGGTAGAGCATTGGTTCAGGAAGGAGCGGTGTTGCATATACGTTCTAATGGTTTATTACGGCAAATAATTCATTTATCAAACATATATAAAATTAATTTAATAATCAGGCTGTTGACGAGTTTATCATAAATAATATTATTTAGTATATATATATATACACGAGGGGCGATTATTACTTAATGGCTACATTTTTTATTTCCCGACGGACAATACCATCGGCTGAAAAGCGTCTTATTAATATGTGCTAGACCACGCCGATAGGCTGTTACAGTATCCTGTGTGTTCGCAAAGCGTTTCCCACGCAATGACTTATTTAGTTTATGAATAAGATGAAAATCACAAGGACCAAGATTGCGAAAACAGAGGTGCAATCGGGTAACTGTGTACGCTATGTACTCTCTAGTATTGTCATGTATGATTACAGCGTTGTCCAACAGTTCTCGACGTCTCTTTCGCACTGCACGACGAAGACGATACCTCAGAATTCACAGGCAATACCGTGAATTTACAGTTCGTCACTGAGGAACTGGAAGACACACTAAAACACCTTGACTGTCATATGCCAGGATTATCATCAGCTTTGGATTTCGTCGAGCAGTAAATCTCCGTGGTCATTTACTGGACTGTAGCTTCAATTCCGGTTCGTATGCTTTTGCACACGTTTCGTCAATGACGATGAAGCGGGTCAGCACGCCGTTTACTTCACGGCGGAATCATTCCAGATTGACACAATTGGTCTCATGTCGCGTCCACTTCTCTACCTCCGTTAAGTGATGTGACACCCACAATGAAACCATCTTCCGCACAATTAAGTCTGCCGCAGAATTCGGTGCACTGAGAAAGCAGGGGGCAATTCGTTGACGTCCACTGTGAGGCATGTCAACAGTTGACTCCTTCCCCTGTTTGAAGGCCCCGACTCACCTAACCACCGTACGTTAGGGTATAGCACGATTACCCAATGTTTACCGTAACTTTGCGTGATATTCTCGTGTATTGCTGCCGCCAAGAAGTGATATATTGATGTACGAACGCTGTTCACCTTTGCAAACCTCCATTACGCACAGCTGTCAACAGACGGCTGATATCAGGATTGTGATCATGTCCAAACCGGTGCACTCAGACCCCACGTGGTGCCAACATTACGAAGGTCGTGGAACATACTTTACAAGGTATATGGTTATTTTAGAGTGTTGGCACATTGTCGGGAATTTAAAAAAATAGTTTGCCATGATTTATGCATAATATTCATTGCGTGCAGACCTGCTTGTAGAAAAATATAGGAAATACCCTTCTTTCATCGATGGAGGTTTCAGCGTTAACTTATGAACTTTGAACGGGAATATTTCGTGAGAAAATGTAGTAAAGGAAGTCTCAAAATTGATACGAAATATTCCTGATGATTTTTAACGTAAAGTGGCGACATTTTATTTATTTCAAAGGATTCTAAAATGTCTCTGGTTCTCAGTTTTCCAATTAAGTTAATTGCCAGTGAAAAGACATGAGTTAATCCACACTACTTCTCATTTAACTGAGGAAAGCCTTTTGCAAGTTATCGAGTCTGTTATTTTCATCATCAACTGGAATGTTACAACCGGAATGATTAAACAACAGCACTTACAATATGATATACATAACACAAAAATAAATATGATGTTTCATAAATGAATGTTGAAGTTCTACTCCAGTAAGAAAAATATAATTGAAATATTAAGCTGCACCACATGATTCCTGCACGATCGACAAAATGTATTGCATAAATCATGTTCTTGGACTCATTATCAAATTATGGGGCTCATATCGTACTGGTGAGAGGGACGACTCGTGGAAATACAATTTATGATATTTTATGATTGCCCTATAGCACAAATATTGAAGTAATAAAATAAAATATGTCCTTTGTCTAATATGATTTATTTTTAAAACACATCGATTTTTAATCGTTTCAATCTGAATCGTTGCTGATAATGTTGTAAAAAAATTAAGTTAATTGAAATATTTTTTGATCATGTGCTTGAATTATCTGGTATCTGGCGGTACATTTCAGTACAATTCATATTTTGAACTCAGAAATATTATATATTTGCAATACCATACATAATAGTTTTATTTAAACTTGTAAAACTAGTGGTCATTTTCTCGTGGTTTTATTGGATAAAACTGCAAAATTGTACATAGACGCTAGTATATTCTTCTGGAATAAACAGCTTAATGCCGAGCTTATCATTACATTCTTACCTCTCTGAAATGATTAATATTTACGTCTGATTCTACTGAATAATTTGGGATATTCTTCTCATTTGGCATCAATCATCTGAATGACTATTACAGAAAATACAGTATTATAATTCACTTTTTCGTGAATCGTGCGAGTGTGCATTTTATCATCGAAAACTGAAAATTGACTATAGATTTCTTGTCCTCTCACGGATTTTTCCGAGCCACTCCGTTGATAGAGTATTTTGTTTATAATTCTAGAACCACAACCCTTTAAAATTTAAATTTCAGGTGTTTTGAAAATCTGTCATGTTTGACAATTTCTCATTTTACAGGCTTCAGGTGTCCACGCTGCACGCGGTCGTCAACTTCCTCGTGGTTCTTTACTCACGAACTGTCTGCTTTCACTGTCTACTTATAAATAACATAACACACCAGGGAAAGTGTAGATACGCGTTATTCCTTATATACAGTTAATTACCAACTTTGCTTAGTAATCGGTCCCATTTTAAGTCCAACAAGACTTCGCGAGCACACACATTAGTCGAGATTTCAGAAAATATTCCGGGGAGAGAGGTAACTTACCTGAAAAATTATTTCATGATATCCGTGGTTTCTACGTGGAGGGCAGGAAGTGATCAGGGTATGATTCCCGGCCGGATCGGGGATTTTAACCATCATTGGTTCATTCTTCATACTCGGAGGGCAGGGCCCCATCCTTACAGATACGCAGGTTACCCATATGCGTCAATTCGTGAGGCCACAGAACATTATCAAACTTTAAGTTGGGGCATGTAATGGAGTAACTTACAGTTCAATACACTTCAAATCACATTCATATTTTGCCATATTCGAGCAATCCCAAAATCTACAGCCAAGAAAAGAATGAGGGCTGAAATATACACAAAAGGCCAGTTTACAACTGATTATGTAACGAAATACAAAGAAGTTGTAGACAACGAAAGGACCACTAGTGTAACATGGAAGAAAAAGGATTTATTCGCGTTATATTTCTCGTCAAATAATTCCAATAACACGGTATAATTTTGTTTTCCTCTAACAGTAATTGAGAGAGTGCAGGTTACGATTAATGTAAAGTCTATTTCGTAACAACTACCAGCAGTTTTGTTAAGTTGTAAAATAAATAGGAAAACCCGGGTATCACTAACAGGCCTGAATAATAGCCTGGTGCAATATATGGGGTGAAGGATAGTTAATCCTATTAGTAATTACTCACTGTATCGTTGTCAATTTAGCAAGTAGTTATTTTATTTTCTTCAAGACAATGCCAGAGTAATAACTGGAAAACCTTTATCTCACTTCACAGTAAATACCCAGCAGTAAGTTTTAGTGAAGTCAAGAAACGTAGGCTTTTGGCAAGCACTCTAATGATAAGGAATTGTGTACCACCTCCTTTAGTACCTTACCGTCCAACGTTCAGTAGGTAAAAGTATTCCACCAACGGGATGTAAGCCGGTTAATCTCGATGTCACACCGTAAAGAGTTAATGCCGTAAGGATAATGGCCACGAGAGAGATACATCACATTATAACTTATTTTACCTTTATACATCCATGCAGATGCAGATTCATCAGTCCATCAACGCGACGTGCAGCCTTTTTGATTCTTACAGCCAGACAGGGGTCAATGACCTAGGTGTTAGGCCCCTTAAAACAACAAACATCATTATCATCATCATCATCGTCGAGATACAGATAAAATCTTCAACTCCCGCTCCGTGTTCAGGATAGCTAACTAGGGAATATTCCTTGAGATTGTATACAGGGTGAAGCCGAAGTCCACCGACAAAATTTTGGAGTTTGTTCAGAGACACCTTTTGAGTATATTGGTGTAAAGGACCCGTGGCATCCGTTGGCTCATTACAGAGTAATAAATGTCATTACGATTTGTTCGATATGTTACGCCAATCATTCATGTTTTTGTGATATTTTTTATATCAGTGGGAAAGCCTGTAATATGCAATAACCGAAACTTACAACACAAAACACGGGATAATGCAAAGCCTGTAACATGCAATAAAAAACACGTACATCACGAAACACAGTGTAATACAAAGCCTGTAATATGCAATAACCAAAACGTACATCACGAAACACAGGGTAATACAAAGCCTGTAATATGCAATAACCAAAACGTACATCACGAAACACAGGGTAATGGAAGGCCTGTAATATGCAATAACCAAAACGTACATCAGGAAACACAGGGTAATACAAAGCCTGTAATATGCAATAACCAAAACGTACATCACGAAACACAGGGTAATGGAAGACCTGTAATATGCAATAACCAAAACTTACATCAGGAAACACAGGGTAATGGAAGGCCTGTAATATGCAATAACCAAAACGTACATCACGAAACACAGGGTATTGGAAGGCCTGTAATATGCAATAACAAAAACGTACATCACGAAACACAGGGTATTGGAAGGCCTGTAATATCCAATAACCAAAACGTACATCACGAAACACAGAGTAATGCAAAGCCTGTAATATGCAATAACCAAAACGTACATCACGAAACACAGGGTAATGCAAAGCCTGTAACATGCAATAACCAAAACGTACATCACGAAACACAGGGTATTGGAAGGCCTGTAATATCCAATAACCAAAACGTACATCAAAAAACACAGGGCAATACAAAGCCTGTAATATGCAATAGCCAAAACGTACATCACAAAACACAGGGCAATACAAAGCCTGTAATGTGCAATAGCCAAAACGTACATCACGAAACACAGGGTAATGGAAGGCCTGTAATATGCAATAACCAAAACGTACATCACGAAACACAGGGTAATACAAAGCCTGTAACATGCAATAACCAAAACATACAACACAATACACAGCTTAATACAAAGCCTGTAATGTGCAATAACCAAAACGTACATCACGAAACACAGGGTAATACAAAGCCTGTAATATCCAATAACCAAATCGTACATCACAAAACACAGGGTAATACAAAGCCTGTAATATTCAATAGCCAAAACCAACATCACGAAACACAGGGTAATGGAAGGCCTGTAATATGCAATAACCAAAACGTACATCACGAAACACAGAGTAATACAAAGCCTGTAATATGCAATAACCAAAACCTACATCACGAAACACAGGGTATTGGAAGGCCTGTAATATCCAATAACCAAAGCATACAACACAAAACACAGGGTAATACAAAGCCTGTAATATGCAATAGCCAAAACCAACATCACGAAACACAGGGTAATGGAAGGCCTGTAATATGCAATAGCCAAAACGTACATCACGAAACACTGGGTAATGGAAGGCCTGTAATATGCACTAACCAAAACGTACATCACGAAACACAGCGTAATGGAAGGCCTGTAATATGCAATAACGAAAACGTACATCACGAAACACAGGGTAATGCAAAGACTGTAATATGCAATAACCAAAACATACAACAAAAACACAGGGTAATACAATGCAAAGCCTGTAATATGCAATAACCAAAACGTTCAACACAAAACACAGAATAATGCAAAGCCTGCAATATGCAATAAACAAAACGTAGAACACAAAACAACAACCCTCTGACGAAACAGGTACACCTTTGCCACAGTGTGCTCAATACGTTCTGTCAGTGTACTGCACAGTACAGTACGTAACAAATGCAGAACTGTTCCCTTATATGTACTGTTCAAAATGTCGACCACCATGATCGGGCACGTTGTAGCACTCCCACGGGACAAAATTCCTACACCCTGGCGTTTGTCAAGAGCTACCTTTCATTATTTTCAGTGCAGTGCAGGTACAAAGCTAACAGAGTCAACAAACCAAACCAAATGAAATTACTCGGTAACGAGCCACCGGAGACCACGGGTCCCTCATACCAATATACTCAGAAGGTGTCGTTGAACATCCTCCGAAAGTTTGTCAGTAAAGTTAGGCTTTACCCTGTATAAACGAAAGTCGTAGTACGTATTTACAAGAAAAATTCTGGATAAATGTACAATCTGTGGAATAAATTTAAATAAATGTAAATAAATAAATAAATAAATACATAAATAAATTTAAATTGCACATGTATCTGGCGGTCGAAATACAGGACCTTAGTATTCCCCTTTGTATTCTATCTGGAAGCTATCACGAAAATTCCGGGTGGGAGAGACCACTATTCTCAGAGGTCCCGAGGGACCAGTGAGTGATTATAGCCCATCGACCGTTTAGGCCTTGAGTGCTATTTCATTAGTCGAAGGTGGTAGTAACATAACGGGTGTGTGGTAGAGTGGATCTATGTAGGGGATCAAACTGACCAGGATATGGCCTGAGGAGGGTGCCCTAGTAGGGCAAGGGTTGGGGGGGGGACGTTGGTTTTCTACTAGTAGAGGCCAACGGGAGGGGGGAAGCAATATCAGGTGGAGGGTCACCCAACCGTTAGGTGACCACGCCCAATGTTGCTGTCATAATTATGAGTGTAGAGTTTTACATAATTATTAGGAGGAAAGTTAGGGCAGTCAGAGTGGGTGGTGGTGGTGTTGTGCTGGATGAGGAGTTAAACGTCTTGATGCAGGGTGGTGTTTGGACAGGGGGGGATTAGCTAATAATTAGCTGACGGCTTGGCATGGGCTGGTTGAGGGACGAAAGTAGCTGGATGAGGAGCAAGTTGAGAAGGGTGGAATTATCGAGACTTGGCAGGGCGGGGATTTGGGTAGGAGTGGGTACTGGGTTCGAGGTGGTAGCTGTGCGGTGATGAGGCTGAGGGGGGAGGGTGGAGTGTGTGTGCAGGTGTTGTGCGTGTTTATAGTGGGCCTTGATTGCCTGCTTTATGATAGGAGAGCCAGGGTAGGAGGCTGCGTGACTGCCATCGCAGTTAGCGCACCTCGCCTGTTCCTTTGGTATTGTGCAGACAGTGTGGCGGTGAGGGCCACCACATCCGTTGCATCTGGTGGAATCTGGGCATGAAGCCGCAGAATGGTTTAGCTTCAGGCAATTGTGGCACTGTGTAATGAGTGAGGAGGGGCGGGGACGTGTAGCTGTTCTGGAGGTGTTAGGTGTTGGTGAGGGTTTTACTTGGGAGGCAGGTTTGTTACGCCTGCTCCCAGTTTCAGTGTATTTGTTTTTTGTGACCGTGCCGGTTGGGAGATTAAAGGGGTCTCACTTCCGGGCTCGGTAGATGGTGGAGTGTCGGTGAGTGGGGGTGTGAGAGTGGGAGGTGAAGTCTGTAGGTCAGGAGGGAGCGAGATGTCGGACTGAGTGGGTCTGGAGATTTTAGGAGGTAGACGGGAAAAGAGAGTTTGACTGGCTATATGGTTGACATGTGGCTAGGCTTGAGTGAATTGATGGGTGGATTGAGGTGGATCAGTTTGAGCGGCCATATCATCAACTTCGACTAGCTCTTTGCAGACAAAGTAACGAACGTTTTCGTTCTCCAGGTGGACGGTAATGTCGTAGAAGCTTTCTGGATCATTGGCGAAGATGATGATGAAGCCGTTCTTAAGTTCCTGAAGGAGCTGAATATGGTGTAGGATGGGAGTAGTGACTTTGTTCATGTGGTGACGGTGGGTTGAAATAGCAGACTTATCATTGGGTGCAATGGTATGAGGTAGTGGGATGGTGATAGGTGAGTACATGGTTTGAAATTCCTTAGCACAGTGGAGCAAGCGGGGGAGAGTTGGGGGTTTGGAGTCGGATGTTATGTTGGAGTTGACGGGGTCCCAGCTACTCAATCCACCGGAATTGAGCCGACAGGGTAGGGTTAGGGAGGGTGAGGAAGGGAATAGCACAAAATGGGTCAAACTCCGAAGAGGACCATAATAAGGCGCACTCAGTGGGCACCAGTCGTGTCAGGTGTAGTTATGCAGAGTATGATTTACAGCCTTATAAACTTGTCTCTCCCACACAAAAATGTAGTTCCCTGGAAAATCGTTAGTACAGTTCTAATTCTTATACTCGTGTGTACTCACACCAAAAGTCTTATATACTGTATATTCCACTTAACATTACATCAAATTCGGCTCTGAGTTTCTGCAACTATGTCACTACGGAATTCTTTTCGGGTGACTTAGTTAATGCATGCTTTCTATTTATCGTTAGAGTCCTGTAAAACTCCTACTTACCATAAGCTACAGGACTGAATCTCATAGAAAGAACACGTCAGAAAAGTGTCTTTTCATACGAAAGAGCGAAGAATGTGTCCCATAACGTGTGATGATAGAACTTTGCAGAAGTGTAGATGAGGAAGAACATTCATCCAACAATTCAAAACATTTAACGAATCAAATCACACAATATTTCCTTCTCTTCTGAACTAGCCAGTGTTAAATTTACTTTCAGGCGTTACTCTTCAGACGAGGCTTTAAAGTATGTGCATTACTTCTGTAGAACGGAACTCATTTTTACAGAAATCTGGTGTACGCAGATTTCGACACCTACTGCAGACTCTCAACATAACAGCGTGGCGAGTAAGTTTGTATGGTCAAATATCTATAGTGGGCAGAAGGAAAATATTCGTCTCCTGGGACAAAGTCATCATGGTATTCCTGATTCTGACCTTAAATTAAAAATTGACCTCCACTCTTCAAGCAAAGGTGCATAGAAAATTGACATAAATATAAAAATCCGGTCATGAGCAAATTGTCAGATAGCTTGTAAGTGCGTAGAACGCAGCTAACATATAGCAGTCCTTCCCATTTCACCTCGAGCAAAGTTGCAGCATACTACTTATCAATAATTGTTCATGAACACGTGCATAAGACATTATCTCTTTGTTTTTACTGTAAGATATGGATTTATCCCTCTAGATACATTTAAACATTTAATTTAATATTTTTAAAATGCATAATAATTACTCTCAGCCTGTACACCATGTCTCACATTGTAACTTAATGTCTCAAAAGCAGCAGATGGTTTAGTAGTTGTACTTCATCTTAAAACAGTAATCAGCAGCACCAACTTTCAGCAGCATATTTAAATCCGAGGAACATCTCACGTTCAACAAAGTTATGTAACTTCATGCCAATGAGAATTGCATGCCGAGCAAATAAAACACACAGCCTACCCTGAAGTTTTCCGTCGTTACAGTTTGAGAGCTTTGCTTTTGTCCTTCAAAGATAAGGAACATCATCTTTCACCACTCTCTCGTGACTAGCTTCTATCACTGCTGAGCAACTGAAATAAAATTTTCTGGTAACGGGAATGTTCCACAAATTTCTTTAAACAACGCTCCAATCAATTAATTAGTGAAAAAAGACGAAAATTTCAATCATGAGCCCGTCAATATAAGTAAGCAAATCCAAGGTTTATCTATAACTACAGAGCGAGTTGGCCTCAAGGTCCAGGTCGCGTAGCTTGAATTCGGGAGGTCATTTCTAATCTTACCGCGGACAGCCCTGAACATGTTTTAATATTTTCACAACAGTTAAATACTAGAGCTAACCATTAATTCCGAAAAAGGAAGGAGTGTGACGAGCAAACGATTCGCAGGTTACTTGTTTTCGTGTCCTGCTGGCAAATCCCTACATTTTTCTTTAAGGTACGCATCACTTGATATTCGATTACGTAAATGATGTTCATTCTGAGGTCAAGCAATGGTAGGAGTCTACTAATTCCATCCGGTTCGCTGCATTCTTGAGTTCACTGGAGAGACTATTCGATATTCATCCATCTCTTGCCACGTGAAATTGTGTGTTGAGATCCCATATCTCTCGCTGTGCACGCCCGCAATGTTTGTGGACACAGCGCTATCCCATCAGCACACTAGCAATAAGTTCTGCTTTCAACAGGCTGGTATTGTGCGAGAGACGGCACCTACTGGGGGTGATGTGAGCCAGTCTTCACAAACAGCGACCGTCGGTAATATATCACTGTTATGAATATGTTTGGACATACATAGACTTTATATACAATGCGATTCACGGAGGAAAACTAGTAGCCTAATCCATAATAATTGCAGTCAGTATACCAGATGTTGTCAATGGTTTCACGTTAATTTCATATTCTTCTGGGTCTCGGATAAAGCAGATGTCAGTACGATGAATCACTAGTCTGCCGCTCACATAATATGTATGATAATAAACTAGTACTATTAACGTGGGTATTTCCTTCAATATTGCTGTAAGTGATGAGTAACACTTATCAACAACAACAACAACAACAACAATGATAATGACTCTGACGGGCGCGCACCGAATATATGAGTCCAAGTTGGTTGGTTCCATGCCGGCTCAGGTAGAAGTGTTGAAATTTGTCACCCTCATGTCGTTAGATTTACCAGTACATTAAAGAACTCCTGCGAGACGCAATTCCGGCCCCACAGCATTTCTGAATGGCGTAAGATGAGTTAGGAAGACTGAAAACCATATTATTATTATTATTATTATTATTATTATTATTATTATTATTATTATTATTATTATTATTATTATTATTATTATTACTAAGAAAAAATATTTCTTTTCAACGCCACATTCTCACGTTTATGTGTGTTTGGAAACTCGGACACTAAGTTGGGAGTGTAATGCCTAGAGAAGTACGCCAGGAAACATTTGTGGAACATTCCCGTTACCAGAAAATGTTATTTCACTTGCTCAGAAGTTATCGAAGCTATTCACGAGAGAGTGGTGAAAGATGAAGGGAACAATATGAGATCAAAAATGAGATTGTATGCAGATGGTATAATTTTTTATAGGAAAATAAATAACATTGAGGATTGTACAGAATTACAGAGGGATCTTGACAGTATTCAACAATGAAGATTAATGGACGCAAATCATTTGTCACAACATTTACGAACAGGAACTTAAAACCTGAATTTAAATATACTTTCGATGAGGTAGTTAGGTGTGAGATTTGAAAGTAGTTAGCGCTAGAAAGGTCATGTTGACGACGTTGTTGGGAAAGCATACAGATCGTTACATGTCATAATGAGGCTACTTAAAGGATGAAGCAAAGATTTAAAAGAGAAAAGTTACTTAAGTAGGGTTCATTCATGATTGGAATATGCAAACATTGTTTCTGATCCTCACCAAGAATACCTAATAAAAGAATTATATGGTGTGCAGAGGAAAGCAGCAAGATTTGTAACGGGAGTTTTCAGGAGAAAAAAGTAGTGTATCAGAAATATTACAGAAACTTAGGTGGGAAGCTTTAAGTAAGAAAAGGGAGAAAACTGGACTTACAGGATTATATAGAGCCTATACAGGAGAGGAAGCATGGGGAGAAATCCGTGTGAAGCTTCAGTTGGAAAATAATGGTATCGGCAGGGCTGATCACAAGTATAAAATTAGACGGGATTTTAGAAGAAATGATTGGGGTAAATTTTAATTCATTGGGAAAGGCGTGAAGGAGTGGAACATTTTACCTGTGGAAGTTTTTGATCCTTTTCAAAAATCTGAACTGATATTCAAGAAAAGAATGAAGGGCAACTGAGAAAAGAAATGTTAGAGTTCATTCGACCTGGGTAGGTTATTGTGATAAGAAATGATTGTGAATAAATTAATTCCATCCCCTCGTCTATGGAGACTGGACAGCTCAAATAGGAGACTGCCTGTAGGGGTGACGTACAGTGGGGCCTTCAAGGGCCCTGGGACCGCTACGGTAGCTGTGAGGGCCCATCAGGAACCCTGAAAAGCAGTGGCAAAATGCGCCTTGGTTAACACGCAGCAGGTTGTTATGCACGTTAGGTACCAACATGGGTTTTAGAAAAACAATGCACAATTAAAACCTTATAGCAATATTGTTTAGTATTTTTTGAAGTGATTCCACATACTGTATATGAGTTGATTATGTGTATCAGTACAGAAGATATTATGAGTAGAATTTTGTAAATAATATAAATTTGTTAAGGCTGAGCTGTGTGTTTAACAGAAAAAAAATGTTAGCGTAAATTATATAATACTGTATATTAGGAAAAATATCTTTTCTTTTTAACTTAAAATGTAGTTGTTAAGAATAATGTGCTTTTGTGTATCATTTGCCACCGAGGTAGAGACCTAGTTCGCAAATAAATTATTTCGATTTGATTTGATTTGATTTGATTTGATTTGATTTGATTTGATTTGATTTAATTTGATTTGATTTGATTTGATTTGATTTGATTTGATTTGATTTGATTTGATTTGATTTGATTTGATTTGATTTGATTTGATTTGATTTGATTTGATTTGATTTGATTTGATTCGATTTGATTTGATTTGATTTGATTTGATTTGATTTGATTTGATTTGATTTGATTTGATTTGATTTGATTTGATTTGATTTGATTTGATTTGATTTGATTTGATTTGATTTGATTTGATTTGATTTGATTTGATTTGATTTGATTTGATTTGATTTGATTTGATTTGATTTGATTTGATTTGATTTGATTTGATTTGATTTGATTTGATTTGATTTGATTTGATTTGATTTGATTTGATTTGAAATCATCGTGCATATTAGGAATCTGTTGAAGTTGTAAACAATATAGTTCTTGGGAAGGAGACGACGATGGCTATGAATTTATATTTATTTATTTACTTATTTATTTATTTATATATTTATTTATTTACTTACTTATTTATTTATTTATTTATTTATTTATTTATTTATTTATTTATTTATTTATTTATTTATTTATTTATTTATTTATTTATTTGTATAAGAAACACAAGATACAGCTACTCTGAGCGAATTTCACTTGTAGCCTACTGTCAACAGACTAATTAACAAGTGTAAACTTTCATGATAACATATAAGAAGCATAACAAAAGATAACAAGATCACGTACACAGCTTACTAATAACAAATGTCCATATAGAAAACCATGAGAATATCAACGTTCATAGTCAAGTCGTCGTGGGTGTAAGATAACGGTATAACCACTTCGCATCAACTTACCCTTAAGATACTTTTGCACCCCTCTCGAATATACTTTTACCTGATGCTATATCAAGCTCTTGCCTCCTGTTGGTATTGTTAAAGAGAGGTGGGAGGCGGATTAGGTAAGATCGTTGAAGTATTGAGAACTGAGTGTCGGGATTTTGGAGAAGATTTTTGGTTCTGGTGGAGCGGGAAGTAAAACGGAGGTAGAAGAGTGAGACAAGATGTTCCGAGCGGTAATGCCCTTTAAAGATCCCGTGGAGGAAACTCATCTCAGCCACCTGTCACCTTATGTGCAGCGGTGACACATTTATTGCCCTTCATATCTGCTGCGTAGACAGATTTCTGACCTTGGGGTTTCCGTTCCTAACAATTGCAGCATAGGACACTGCTCGGTCTAACTGGTTAATATTGGAGGGGGAGGCTGTTGTCGAAATCGGAGAGCACTAGTTCAAGAGAGGTTGAATGATCGCGAGGAAGAAGTTACGAAGAGCAGTGGGATCAGAAATTTCTGTGAAGTGGTAGAGAATGCCTAGTAATTGCATAGCCTTGGTTATGTCCGAGGAAGTGGAAAGGACAGTAAATAATAATAATAATAATAATAATAATAATAATAATAATAATAATAATAATAATAATAATATGACCGGACGAGTTGGCCGTGCGGTTAGGAGTGCGCAGCTGTGATGAGCATGCATCCTGTAGATAGTGGGTTCGAACCCCACTGTCGACAGCCCTGAAGATGCTTTCCCGTGGTTTCCCATTTTCACACCAGCCAAATTCTGGAGCTGTACCTTAATTAAGGCCACGGCCGCTCCCTTCCCACTCACAGCACTTCCCCGTCCCACCGTCCCCATAAGACCTCTCTGTGTCAGTGCGGCGTAAGGCAAATTTAAAGAAATAATTAAACGTACAAGTAATGGCTATGGGGAAAACTTCTTCCTACGACATTTTCATATTGATATATAGTCACTCTCCCCTCTAACTCTGCCATCAAATTTTGGCTACCACCTAAAATGTAACGGACGAAACAAGCTGTGCGATACATTGAGACATAAATTCCGTCAAATGAACACCATGTGTATTCTAGTGTATTATGATTTTTACTACATGGAGATTATTTCTAGCGGTTTACAAATCCAGCTAATTCAAATGAGATAGGTCCCACGAATTTCGGAATATACAGTTCATTCTGTATTAGTCATGAGATGATTTATATAATAAATTGGCAAGACTGGATCAAATGGAAAGTAATGCTTCCTGAACTGTTATAAAGATTGTTAGGAATGCAAGGAAGACGGATATGACCAGTGTGTTGGGTAAATCAGGTGTAATCATTGTATATCTAAGGAATCGCTGGGCGAAGGGAGGAATATTTAAAATTTCTGCTCAACGATGCTGAAGTTGTGAACAGTGGAGTTCTTGGAAGGAGAACGATAATTGCAATGAAATTATGCGCAAGGAATTGGAAAGGATATTAAATAAATTACATTGTCATGAAGCAGCGGGTAAAAATGACATGAGACCTAAAAAGGTGAAATATCTTGGGGAGACAAGTATGACATGGTTTAACAGAGTAATAGGACTAGTACGGAATGTGAGCAAGGTACCTAGTGATTGGACGAAAGCAGTAAGTGCACATTTCTGTAAGCAAGGGAACAGGAAGAATTGCAACACCTATGAAGGTATTAAATTGATCGGTATACTCGGCAAGGTACGCACAGGCATTTTGGGAAGGAGAGTGCGTCAAGTGGTGGAGAGTATGTTGGATGAACACCAGCGTGACATCAGAGCACGGAAAGCCTGTCGGGATATCACGGCCAGATTTTTATGTGTTAAGTAATAAAATCATGCTAGGAGAGGAATGTTCAAGTTTGGCAGATTTAAGGGAGGCATGAGACAGTTTACCTATGGAAAAGCTGTTAGACGTACTGGGTGATTACCATTTGTGTCGACAATCGGGCCGCAATAAGATCTGTTTTCAAAAGAGTTCTCTATTCAAGGTTGTTACACGGGTTAGCCAAGGATGTAATCTTTCAGTTTTATTGGAAATAGAATAAAGATATCATTCACTAGAAAATTTAAAAATGACACAGGAAGTCAGATAGGTAGAAATATAGTGTACAGTTTGGCTTATGCTGAAGACTAGGGCTTAAACGACAGAATGTGATGAAAGCATGGATACTAGTACCTTGGAGCTTTGAAAAGAGATGTAGTGAGTTTATGGAAAAATGTCCTTCTCAGGTGAAAGTGATGTCAGTATCAAAGAGAACAAAGAGGACTGTATGTTAGGTAAGGAATATGATACTGGAACAAGTGGATCATAGAAAGTGTTCAGGATGTAGTTCTCCCAGGGTGGTAGTCGATCTATTTCCCGACCGACGTTATAGTACCGTAGTGAAAGGTGAGTGGACTCAGGACATCTTATTCATAAGTTGGGAGTAATTCACACGAAAGTTGCGAGAATGATTGCTGGTACAAATCAAATGGGAACAATGACAGGGTGGTATTCGGAGTAAGGAGATAAAAGTTCAATGAGGATTAAACTCGATGGATAAAGGTACGTATAAACCGGCATTTGTGGTGGGGTCACGTGAGTTGAATTGAGAAGGGTATTTTACCTCTGACGTCCACAATTTACTCGTGGCAAATACACTATTCAGAAATCAGTATATCATGTCCTACTATGCATTTTAATTTAAAAATAAAGCAAGGTGGTGTAAAAATAGTTGAGTGATTTTCCCAATGTTATCTGAAGGGAGAATACATTAATTTATAAATCCCGTCAACATCTTTGTGCTTAAATATCATTCTGCACCCCATACTTGGAATGGTATCTCCAGCCAGTTACTAGAATTGAATGGGGAGATTGTCACAAAATGTCATTATAAATCTGAATCAATCTACTTCCCATCGCTTTCCTGTCACATGGTTGGTTGATGCTTCACTTTATGGAGCGATGTATCTGAGTTCATGGGACTCTATGATACATCAGTCAGCATGGAGTTAAAGCAAAGAAATATATAAATATCACTGACAAGTATAACGATATCAGGTAACGGGGGAAAGGAAAAACTCATAATTGAATATCTTTGTCGGTACTTATATCCAACTTGCAAACTTACTGCACAGAGTAGACTTAACAGCCCTGTTAAGGTAATGATAGTCATCAAGGAGCAGCTCAAAGGTTTGGATTGCTTGTTGGAAGATTATTGTTTATATACAGCTTGTTGGAATGACAAACTGAATGCTGTAGCACACATGTTGTAATACTAAACAGCGATGATTACCCTGGTATTGGACTGCAGTTTGGTTGTGCACGTTATTAGACTAAAGGGCCGAGTCACTTATCAATACTACACATAATAATTTTTTTTAATTATTCATAATTAACAAAATGTAAAAAAAAAAACTATTTACAACTTAAAGAATAAAATGAAATGCCTGGATGGCTATCGTCGATTGATTAAGTTTGAACCCATGTGGCAGTGAATGCGTGTCTAGACTACATGTTGTCTCTTGATCAAGTCTTCCCTGTAGTTGCCGGAAACCAGATGCATTCTGGTCACTCAAGCTGGACGCGGACGAGTGCGCGCTCTGTATAAGTTTTCTAAGAGAACGAACCACAGTTGTTTCTCCACTTTAAATAAAGAGGATAGACACTAAATTATCATGACCCCAGTAATAATAAAGCTTTAAATTTTACATGGCTTCGCAGTCTTGCAGTCAGAAGGTGTCACATTTTCGCTTAAAGTGTGCTCCGCACTACACAAATATAATTTCCATTTTAAAAATATCATTTTTATATACCAGGTCACTACAGAAATGTTCCTGAAGTTTTACGCCCAATATTCATACTTGTGAATATAGTCACAATGATTTTAAGAACAATGGGCTACCTGGCCGTGGCAGAAAAGGCGTGCTTGGTTCACCCGGAAGGACGTGGGTTCGATTCCCTGTCAGGAAGTCGAAAAACTTAAGAAATGATATTTCCAATTCCGAAGGTGCATGTGGCCTTAGTTTCACTCAGCCCACACCAAAAATCAGTACCAGGTAATTCCTGGGGGCAAAGGCGGCTGGGTGGTAGAGCTAATCACTCTACCCTATCAAGTGCCGAGTTTACGGATAGTGGGAGCCTTTACCTTCAACCCCTCCAAGGGCCTTCACGGCCTGAATGGAGATGACCTTCCTTCTGCTTTTTTTGGTAGGAACTAGCAGTACTATAGAGTAATCATGGACAAGCCAGTTTATAGCAAACAAGTGACTCAATAGGTGGGTAATGAATCAGGAAGTACGTACAGTGTAAGTAATATGTTGAGTCCGGAGGCGCACAAGTGATTGTTCGTTAACTGCAGGGTTAAACAGTTGCGCAGTTAGTTGTTGAGACATGAATTTGAACAATATTTTCTACAGTGTACTGGGGTAGACTTTCGAAATGGACTTTGACTAATATCTCGCGAGAAGTACCTATACCACCTGTCCGAAAATATTTCTTATTATTTTTATCGTACCGGTAAGTCATGTACTCTATTGAATAAGGGAACAGATTTTCTGAATAAACCTTTAACTATTCATCCGGTAACTGTCACTACATTACACCGTGTCTACTGCGCAGTTGACGTATTCGTCATTGTAGGTGAATTTTTCAATCAATCATCTCTGGTCTCGCCCACGATTCAGATTCACTCTCACTGTCCTAACAGAAGAGAATGATTCTATAACACGCTCTCCCTCTCACTGTCCTGACTGAAGCTCTCTCTCTCTCTCTCTCTCTCTACTTCTTCTAGACATTTCGAACTCTAAGCATTTGATAATATGGATAACCCGCTTATCCCTTTCCCAGCTGACCCACACGAAAGTAAAAAACAGTCTGGTGCACTAACGAGTCTATTTTGATTCGTCAACCCGGATTGCAGTGATAGTACGGGTCTCGCAGAGTGTGTTTCTCTTGTTTCTGTTGCTCTTATTGGCCAGCAGGTGTCAGACCTACAATTTGTTGATGAGAGAATAGAAAAAATACTCGTTGCGTAAAGTGTGATGTCTACCTGTGCTTCTCCAAGGAAAACAACTGTTTTAAAATATTCTACTCACGTTTGTAATGTTCGCAAATAACCTGCTCGGAATAGATTAAATGCAATATCCGACTGAATATAAATTATTCCAATTAGATATGTTAAAAATTGTTAACAGTATACGTGTTTGGTCATTATTTGGTATTCCCTTCCCAAACAATTAGGTACGAGTCCTTTTAATTATTTTACTGTTATCGTTCTTTCGTACCAAACAATGGGAAAATTTGCTTAATCAACAAATTGTGTTCGTTCCTTTCCAGAACACGAATAAGAGGAATAATTTTGTTAATATTTTTTTCCTCTTCTCCAAACCTCGTACCAAAAATAAATGTATTTTAAAATATTCAACAAAAGAGTTCTCAGATTGGGAAGGGATACAGATCTATGTTGGGACTTCCCTTGCCAGTACATCCTTCACACTGTTGCAGGTGTCTAAGATGTTATATTTTGTTCCATAACATCATAAAATTAAGATATTGACTGTCACAAAAGACTAATTGGCTTCGGCAATTTCCAGCAATTCATATTAATCAATATTACTAGTCAATATATGACCCAGGTATTGTCGAAGGGAGATGAATTTGTTTAGGTGAAGGAATTTGTGGGGAATCACGTAACACAAAAATGGCGTATTGTTCCGTTTGACCGGTAAAAAGGCTTATTACTGCGTAATTTGTACGAATTTTATTTTAAGTCAAACAAATTTAACGTTACTGAATAAAAGTAATGAGAGCTCGCACAATATATCCAACGTATACCACATGAAAAGGAGAAATACTTTAAAATTCCTACCTTCCCGTTCAAGCCAGCACAATAAATGCTCTCTGCGTATGTACCGTGAAAGAGACGACTTTTTCGTGCACCCACTAAATCAAATGAACGAAGTAAAGTGTGCAGCACTGCCAGACTGGAGACTGCAAGTATCCCAACAACACGAACCATAAGTAAAGTAGTTTCTGTGTGTCTCGTGTTCAGCAAATCGATTATGACATGTTTGTTTTTTTTTTTTTTTTTTTTTTTTTTGCTATGGGCTTTACGTCGCACCGACACAATGACATGTTTTGTTAAGGACAGTGAGTTTGAAGTAAGTAATAAAAATGTTAAATCTAATTATTTATCATTCGGAACTTCTTGTCAATCTTTACGACTTGCAGTAACGCAAAATGGACGTTTACTTCTTTGGGGTATTATGTAATGTAGATTTACACTGGGTGACCAAAAGTCAGGGGAAGACATTGAATGTGATGTTAATAATCTGTTGTTCCTCTGCGATCCATCGAAATGGCACCAGTACGGCGAGGCACCGACTCTACAAGGTATTGGAATCGTTATGGAGGGATCTGGACCCACACATCTTGCACTGCTACCCGCCATTGGTCTTGTGTAGTTGGTGCGGGGTTCATGGTGCGTACACCAGCAACTACAGCATCCCATAACTGCTCGAATGGATTAAGATAGGGGGATGTTGAGGGCCAATTCTTGGTCGCAACTTCACTGGAGGACTCCTCCAACCACCTGCGTTCCACCACAGAGCGGTGACATGGCGCACTGTCCTGTTGAAAGGTGCCATCCCCATCAGGGTACTCTAGGGCCAGAAAGGGATGCAAGGGATCTGAAAGAATGCCTACATAACGTGCACCTCTCAGCGCTCCCTACAGCCGTACAATGGGGCCTAATTGTGACCATGAGAACACGGCCAGAACAGAAATAAGCTACGGTACCTCCCGCCTGGACACATCCTTGTTGACAAGCAGAATCCATAACTTCATGGGGCATACGCCACACTCCCACGCGCCCATCAGCCCGATACAACTGGAACCGGGATTCAAGAGACCATACCACACGCCACCACTGTTCCATTGTCCATTGCCGATGTTCGCGTGCCCATGCACTTTGTTGAACACAGTGTCGAGGTGTCAGCAAAGGGAGACGAGTTGGTCGTCGTCCGGTGAAGCCTAAGCGGTGAAGTTGTCACCTTACAGTCCCGATAGAAATGGGTTTGTAATTCCCAACATTCAACTGGGCGATGATCTGACTCACAGTAGCCCATCAAACGCCCAGTGTGGTTCTGCGGAGGCGACGTTCTGTCCGTTCGTTAAACACATGCGGTCTTCCCGTGCGGAGGTTTATGCGGTTGGTAACATTCTCTCTGTGATATTGAAGATCCACCTTCGACACTGTTGACTTCGGAAATATGAATTCGTGTGTAAAATCCTCACTGCTATGACCCATACACCGTACGCCGATGATCATCCCACGTTCAATGCCGGTTAACTCGCGGACGTGTTGCCATCCTCACGACACTGGTGTCTGAGGCAGAGTGCTCAGCTACGTCAAAGCTAGCCGCAACGCTCAGGGGACATACACGGCACATTTTCTAATGGGACTCCCCTTCCCGTAACGTTCGGCCACTCAGTGTATTTAACAAGTTAGAAACTGTACCAGGAAGTTCTAACATTTTTTATGTAGTAAATTAGTTTCGAAGTTATTAATAATATATTGTACCCGTAAAAATGTGTTCATATCTTTAAGGCGCTTGATATTAAATGAACGAGCATGATTCTTAATCAAGGAGTGGCTTTATCATTGGAGCTGGTACAGAGAGAGGTATAGTTATCAATTTGAGAGATTATTTTGATAAATTGAGTTTATTGATCATCAAAAGCAAGTTCATATCACCTTCGTACAGCAGCGTGGAAGTGTCGTGGCTGGTTGGTACCTCCAAGTCCTGGGATGGTGCTGGACATCAACTGGGCAGGGACCACACCTGCTCGGCTGAGGAGTTCTGGAATGTCTGGAGGTTCTGGAAATGTCTCGACGTTCTGGAATGTCCCGACGTTCTGGAATGTCTCGAAGATTGGCACACGTTCCTGGGTTCGATTCGACACGTAATTCACACCTGAATTTCCTGCACGGCACTCCACACATTCAGGGCACTGTCTGAACAGATATGACCCTTTAATTATGGTTACTGCACTCTAGACATTAAATCAAAACGTTCTGGAATAATCACTCGAAAAACAAGTACTGGTAGAAATGCAGGTTCATAATGCAAGCCCACTGTAAGTCAGAATGTTCTAGAGGATTACTGTCACTGCAGTCCTAAATGCATAGTTCTGAAGATTTAAAACATATTGGCAATGAGCTGAATAAGTAGCACTCGGAAACTGTCCTGTTGCATTAATAAGCGAAGTGAATAGCCATTAAAGAAAATAATATTCGAAAGAAAAAGTCTGACTTCATAAATTCTGGATCACTCAAAATACTGGAAAGTTCTAGGCTTTCTGGAAATGCGATATGCGTATTCTGAATTGTCACAGTCTTTAAGAATCGAAACATAAGTCCCTGTGCAGCACTTGGAAAGCATTGCATATTTCACAATTAAACGTAATGTTGAATGTCCCCTAAGTTCAATGTTCCAGAAATCGATTCAAAAATATAAGTTCGAATAATTTCGAAACGTAAGTTCAATGCGATACACAACACGCGTGAAAATTCAATCGTCGTCGAATAAGTAAGTCCTTATGTGGCACTTCAAAAAACAAACAAAGTTCCAATGTGTAGAAATAACAAAGTTCCAATGTGCCGAAATGTTAAAGTCCCAACACGACACTCGAAAAAACTAAGTTCCAACGTGTCGAAATGTTAAAGTCCCAACACGACACTCGAAGAAAATAAAGTTTCGATGACAATGTTCCAGTACGTCACCTTAAGAAAATAATAAAGTCTTATCGCGACACTTGGCGAAAATAACTAAGTTCCAATGAGACGCTTCAGAAAAAAAACAAAGTTCTTATATGGCACTTTAAGAAAATATCAAAGTCTAATCACGACACACGAAAAAAACAAAGTCCCAATGTGGCAATATGACTAAGTTCCAATACGATGCTCTCAAAAGTAAAGTCCCATTCAGGCACTTCAAGAATATGATAAAGTCTTGATACAACACTTAGAGAAAATACCGAACTGGGATTTCGCGGACTGTCGACTAGAAGTTCGACACGCACAACACTTCTCCTGTCACCCGTGTCACAGAGACGGCGGAGTGACAGACACAGAATTCGTAGGTCGGGTGGTCTTCCTTTTATACACGTTCGCATGGAAGTGTCTAGAACTCGGGTACTGTCTACCCTAATAACTTCTATAATACTCGGTGGATTTTCTTGAAATCTGAAGAGATGATGTCCATTGTAGAGGCTTTTAAGTTAGCAATGTCAAAATAGCGATAAATTAGCTCAAAATGTACTTTTGAGGACGAGCTGGATCATTACCATATATGGTAGCGGATAGCTGGCTTACGGCGGCCACGTCACTCGCTGGGTACGTCACTGCGTTCGGCGGGCTGCCTACCTTCCATCTCGCGCGAAGTTCAACAAACATACTTCGAACTTCTCTCGTAGCGGTGTTCCCGGTACAATATATTACCTTGAATTCACGTAATAATCAGTATCCAAACAACACAAGCTTTCGATAAAAGTATTAAATGAAAAATTCAAGATGCACTTGTTTAAAATGTTATAAATTGATATATTAATGGTCTCTCATGATATTATACTAAATGTATTAGACCTAACGTCAGAGAATTCAAGGAAAACACCTTAAAGACCTGTACGATTCTTCCAGCGTGCTGGGACGACATGTCACAGGATGCAAGGAGTTAATGACGTTAATAGCTCGATGTTTTTTTATTTTTTCATAATTGTTTAATGTTCATCTTCTTAATTAACAGAAGAACGGATGAGAATGGTTGTATAGAACTCTGGAAATATTCCTCGGTGTTAATAAATATTGCTTGATAACGTACCAGTGAAAGGCTTTCCCTCCGTATTCACTCACGAAATATATCTACCGATTTTAACGGTAAAACTCAAGTCAATTTGTTCTTTAGAAATCCTGCCGTGACTTAATAAAATGACAAACTTACAGTTCAAGAATATCTGAGCTACAAGCAGATTCCTTCATGAATCTCTTTCTCCCAGCTTCAGGGTTCTTTCCATCTTTTGAACAATTTTAGCCACGCCTGGCTGCAAGCTCCCTGCGCGGTTGTAACATGAGCAGCAGCACTCAGGCTCGCTTTACTCCGCTCTTGCATGTTGATTTATGTGAGGGCGAGCTGGGACCTGCCTGCTGCTCCAATGCGTTGCGGCACATTCAATCTCTTACTCTCTTGTGGTACCCTGACTGTAACCCTGAGGTTCACATAACACACAGCCTTTATCTTGTGCGAGACGAGCTGAATGTCTGTAGTTATATTAGCATCCAACAAAGGAAAAATAAAAGTAAATTGGACGGAGAAAGGCATAAGCCACGTGTTTCGAAACTTTTAGTCTCGCAGCGTTTCTCTTTTATGCTTCTCATCATTTACTGGTTTCTTCCCAATTGCCTGGCATGGTAGGTGGTTTAAGCACAAATTTATGGTGGGTTGCCCTTCCTGATACCAACTCCATGTGGAGGGATGTATTCACTACTAGGAGTTTGAGCCAGGAATCTAACCCGGGCCTTCTGAAGGGAAGGCCGATTCGCTTGACATTCAATAACTTAGCTGGACTGTAACAGTTTATTTATGTTGAGATACTCCGTCTATTTGTAAGTAAGAAAGTGTCTCATGTCATGACCAATGTTAATGTCCTATATGAAGTAAATATCATATGAATTCACTCACTGACGAATAAGATAATTTCTTTTAAACCCTCAAGCAATGCAGGCATATAAAGCCTACCAAAGCATCTTGCTCCTACAGAACTTGACGGCCATTTCTTCTCCCATTTCTACGATCTCTTACCTTCGTCACCGTTCATCAAAATGCTGTAGCTCCTCGAGGATAATGCGTTCCACTCAGACAATCAGATGCTGCATCCCCCTACTTGCCAATATCAATTTGACAATTCCTCACTTTAAATTTTTAATTCCCTTGATTTGCTTACGCTGTCTTCCGAGATTATGTTGTCCAGCCTTCCAAAGAGAAGTTAGGGGTTGCTTTGAAATGCGTTTGATAGGCAT
The DNA here is from genome assembly GCF_040414725.1 of Anabrus simplex. NCBI lineage: Eukaryota > Metazoa > Arthropoda > Insecta > Orthoptera > Tettigoniidae > Anabrus > Anabrus simplex. The sequence goes on along the minus strand of NC_090266.1, from coordinate 994,901,155 downwards.
GCAAACAACGTAGTGGACCCATCGACGTTCATGTTTGCTCGTTGGAATGATGTACGTAGTAGTATCTACAGTCTACTGGCATAGGTACAGTGGCCGATATCCTTAATAAATAAGATCTTATCGCGACAGTTTCCTGAAAAGGAGTTGAGAAGTTCTGAGGAAGATCCACAGTCGGGATTTCATTCTCAGACCTCTAAACATGCAGCTTACCATTTCTATAATGGAACATGATTACATAACGAGAAATAAGAAGACGGGTTACCCTTCTTTTAGGCCAGATCTTCCAATGTTCTGGCGCGGGGAAAGTAATTTGCCATCTGGTATTATGCGACATCCACATCTCCAACGATAAATAATATTTCTAACCGTAGATCACTGAGAAAGGCGTCAATTTCAGTGCGACTAGGTAAATCAATATTTCTACTGACCTCGGTAATTGGTTGCAAATACTGTACGAACCTTAGTCTAAGTTGAAGAATACCAGCCCCTAGAACTACAACCAGATAGTTCCCATTACACTCTACTACAGACTTAAATGTAGATCATCATACATACCCTACAAGTACACGATTTGGTCATCTGGAGCTGCCTGTTAAATACGTATAAATCAAGAATAACATGTTAATCTTATTATGTCGTAGGAGGATATTTTCATAAAAACACATAAATTGAGACTTGCAAATGATGTCTCATTTTGAAATGACGTTATGTTACTCATCTAAGGTTAAATTGCAAATACTCGCGTTAGTAATTATGTTACGTTAAACTGAAGAATGTGTATTGCTATTACACGATAAAAATAAAGAGACAAAGTAAACATTCTGTTTCAGTTTTTCATTTTGTGGCTGGGTACAGCATGGATACACACGCTTGCCATTGTTGTGTCTCCTCTAGAGGGTATTCTAGGAATTAAGGTAGGCTAAGTTATAGGCGGAATGTATCATCCATGCAAGTTAGTTCGAGCAAGACAGCTCTCAATAGTCGTCTTACAGGTCATCTTGGTCAGTTTACTGCTGAGTGCTCCCTTTGAAAGCAAACTTGAAGTCTTTGAATATCTCAATTCTGCTGATAATACACCTTGATACCTCAACTGAATATGAATTATGAGGATGGAACTTTGAGTTGACATCACAGCACTTCAAAATTAAATTACGCATTGAACTTTCGTGAAGAGAAGAACTTGTAATAAAGGTAAATATACCTGCCTCGAACGACAGGTTAGTATGAAATTGTTCAAAGCACAATGATGCGCAATACCAGGCTAGTAGCGTATAGTTCCTCCTTTCGCCTTGATGATGTCAGTGACGAGGCGTGACATGGACTCCATAAGGTAAAGAAGGTATTCGCGAGCCATACTGATTCATAACCGCCGCCCAACTTCCCATAACTCACGGAGGTTGGTTGGAGTAAGGTTCAGGACGCAGAAATCATTCACGATAGCATCTCAGAGGTGGTCAGCAGGATTGAGGTCGGGTGACTTTCGAGACTAAGTAAGCATCCCCACCTCTGTGAAGTGTTCATTAAACCATTCGGTCACTAACGTGGAGCGATGGGGAGGTACATTTTCCTGCAGGGCGCTGGAGGCGAACACATGGGTCTGCATGACGAGACGGCATCCTGTAACGTTCTGCGGTGAGAAGCGTTGGCAGATATATAAGAGGTCTCATTTCCTCGCATGTGAAACGAGGAAACCGCTACAACCTGCTGACAAGGAGGGCCAATTTTCTCATGTGCTGGGTGACGCACGCGTACCTTGTCATCGTCGTGTATCAGGTGGTACCTCGACTCATCTGATCAGGTGACCTTCTTTCATACTTCGAAAGTCCTAAAGGCGGTGTCTCTTTGGCCATATCAATCATTGATGATAATTACTCCTGTGGGATAGTGATTCCTGTATCCTATTGCGAGGAGATGCTGCTCGCACTTCGTTGATGTCGTCAGTGATCTGCGGTACTCTAGGCCCATTTGTCACCTCCTACGATCCGGGCTCACCGAAGGTGTCAATCTTCATTAAAACGTTGTACTCTACGGCAGTTGACTCTGGTTGTGGTGGTATTTCCCGAATCTACGAACTCATGGAGCACTCCCGATACGATAGCCCTTGGAGAGCCTACTATGCACGTCTCCGAATTAGGAATGACCCATACGTCTGGCATTCATATTACTTGCACAATTAAATATGCAGAGATCCCGTGTCTTTCCCATTCTGTGGTCACCTTTTAATGACACTGCCAGTACTACGTCTGACGACATTGCAGTCAAGTGCTACACCGAATTATAATATTTACCGGACCAAATTTAAATGGGAGAATGTACTAATCAAACATTTAACATGTCAGAATTTCAATTGTTCACATGTTTTGAAAACATTCTCTTCACATATGGTATAAATTACATATATTTTATCCATTAACAAGGCTGCATACTATCCGCTACTTGGTGATAATATTCTTCACAATTTCTTGTTTTTTCCGATACGTGAATTACCTGCTGATGATTTTTAAAATACAGTATTTTGAAAATCTCACAATTTTGGATATTAGAGACATCAGGCAATAAAACGTTTATGGGTAATTAGACGGCAGTGAAATTTGATGACAAAAATGTTTGTGCTTCTAATAATTACAGGAATCATACGAGGCTATAGTATTTAGTCATTAACTACACACAGTTTACGAAGGCTATAAAAATGAAACCATTAATATGAGAATCGTATGTGAAAATCTTCGAGTATCAGGAATTAAATTCCCAGAAGGGAACCAGAATTTGATTCCACCGATGGCAAATATTAAACTATTGAAGCTGCAACTGACGAGCCCACTGACGCGCTGGGGTTAAACGCTGGTAATTTCATGACTAGAAAGGCCTACGGGGCTTGAGTGCTTTACTCTTTAAGTAGTTTTACTTATGCTGTTGTTGTAGTGACAGACTTAACACATAATGCATTGGAACTTAGAAAGAAGGGCAGCGTGCATAACATGAAATGCAACTTAGAATTATTGTCACTCTTGCGATAATAATTGGCCTAACTAGATTGGTTTCAAGCCAAGAAGTTCGAGCATGTAACCACTTTTTAGTACTTAGGTTATACGTTCACCAGGGTAGCAATAAATAAGTTTTCAGTTTCGACGAACGTTCTCTGTGAGAGGGAAGGAAGTTATTCGATTGTTTGATTATTATCCCTTAAATTGCGTTCGGTTATAAGAGACGCCTAAGTGTAAGCAATTTATCTGCTGGAATTCTTCAACCTACTGGATAACACATAGTATCCGCAATCCAAAAACTTCAAATTCTACTGACCTCAGAGAGATCGAATTTACTTTCCTTGGAACACGAAGACAACGACAAAATGACTGTGCCACTGCCGTAGGTAGAAGTTATATTGGCCTCTTTTGAAGTTATGTCACTTAGCTTTCAGGTGGAACTCCTTGTTTGGTAGCAAAATGAAGATAAAACCCGTCTACCTTATCCACAAATTAGAGGAAACGTAAGTGAGAGATACTATAATGACTTCAGAAAGGAAGCAATATGGGGGAAGAGTGGAAGGTATTCAAAATGTAGGGGATGGAAAGGGTTTGTTTTGATGTTGCCTACGGGGCAATACAAGGTAAGCGAATCCTGGAAAGCAATGGAAACCATTGTGCCCAACTGTAGTATTACGTCACTGTTGATATCGTGTTAACACGAGACGTACATTTTCACGTGGTATACGTGACGTTTCATCGGAAAAATTCCACATACATGGGGTAGAATTTGGATCTCGGCTGCCTTTGTGAGAAGGTAGTGATAATACCATCCACTTATCTCTTGTCTCTTTCAAATAAGAAATAGAGTTCTACCAAATTCAAAGTCTTCTACGAGGCCCAAACTTCGTCTAAGCCACGTTTTCTGACATGTTCTATCCAGGTAATTAGACTAGAAGGGTAGAAAAAGACTTTCCTATACTCTCGAAATTAATAATAGAAATAATGTTCCACAATTTCATCTGGCTCTCTGACAAAACTCTTATCTTTCACAGTTCTCCAACAAACAGACCATTGTTGAACACACATTGAATGCTACAATCGTAAAGTCAGATGTCTGTCTCCCTCCATCACTAACATTGTGACTTGAAGCTTCTTTTCGTCAGTGGTGTGCACTGAACCCCATCTACCCCAGCGCTGCCGGGTTAAATAATTTTGTATTTGCATTTTATTATTATTCCTTAGAAGCTTTTTTAAAAAAATTAAAAATCTGGGAACATCTAAGCCAAGCCAAGCACAGCTGTGTCCATAATCCGCTCGCACTACCGCAGTTCAGCTTCTCCAACGAGCTAGATTTCCTTGCCGACGCGAAAGAGAGCTACCCCAGCGAAACTTAAGTCGCTTGATTGACGCATGCACTTGAAGCTTCCTTGTTCCGGGAGCGGGGGCTGCTGTGAGCCCTCCTCCGACAGCAATTTACGGCGACAGGCCAGCTAGCTTAGGTAATGGATGTTAGTTTTAATACCTGGCACTCGAAGTGTGCAGCACCACCCAATAGAGACTACAAGAAAAATATAAATATGCTATGTTAACAGTATAGACTACGCGACTATAGCAATGTGCTGCTGCGGGTGGAAGTTACGAGAACTACTTGAGGGCACCTTCATCAACAGCTGACCATAAGAAGCTGGAATAAGTGTGATGTTTACATACATAATTATATTAAATAATTTTACAGTGGCCCCCTTTCGCTGAATCCCTTTCTTTGTTTTTGTCTAAAGCCATTATTAGAATATAAGACCATATTCCCAATGTGTTGATCCGGTCATGTTTGTGATGTCGGTAGCCGACGTGATGGATCACACTGGCGTCAAGAGTAGAACCTTGTGTCCCTGTTCATTCTCTATCCCAAGGTTTGTTTTAGTTTGTTTTTGACACAGTAAATGATACCTACGTATGTTTTTTCAGCTAATTTCTTATCTTCCCCTCCTTTACCATTAATATATCATCCTTCATAGTTTTGGCTTTACTCGATAAAACGACTAGTGGCTGGAAAGCGGAATCCAATAAATAAATTTAGAACGAGAGTAAGTAAAAGAAGAAGAAGAATCTGTTTACAATGCTGTCTTCATATGATTCTTTTCTAATATCGTAACTTTCGGGCAGAAGTATATGCTTGTTGGCTGCATTAATAGATACTGTGATACAAAGATTTTCTTCATGGCCTCATGAAATGCATTTGAACAGACGGTGGATCATAGCAGTAAACCGCAAGATGTAATTCTGGATTTATACATTTTAATTAATACAAAATAACTCTTTACAACATGTATTTTAACCATTTTTCAAATAGGTTAACAATTAGAAACAAATTGTTATAGCAATGTTATATTTGCAAAGCAAGCTGCAGTGGGAAATCTTTTAAGGCACACACATCATAATAGATAAATATTGTATTGTATTACCATAGTCTTAATTATAGCCAGTATAATAATAATAATAATAATAATAATAATAATAATAATAATAATAATAATAATAATAATATATCGTACTGTATTACAGACCTAAGCGTGAAATTATATAGCAATCCTTTACAACCTAAGGAAATGGATTTGGAAAGGCAGTATACAAATATAATTACACAAATAGGCCTCCATTACGCAATATCAATAGCTCACAAAAATTACCGTATTTTACATCTGCAAATTCCTACCCTCGTCCCGAAGTGGTGCATTTCTATTCAAGCACACCCCTAATGGAAATGGGCTGCATGCACCGTTTTAACCACATACCAGTTTCTGGCAGTGTCAGGATTCAAGCCCGGGCCCCCGAGGAAGACAGCTAGTAGCGCCAACCGTTATATTACAGAGGTGGACTTGATCATATTATAAATGGAGACACACAATATAATTACTTATTGGCAACTGTAAGTAATTCTGAACTTTGTTCTCATGCATAATTTTTGATAGTGTACATGCAGTTCCAATATCTGGAATTTCAATAGGTCCAACATCAAGCCTGAGACTTTTTATCAGAAAAAGTTCCTCTACTGTCTTCTCCCTGTTGTAGTTCCCTTTCCCTACGTTTGAGATGCGAGTTCGAGACCATTTACACGGTCGATCAGTACGCGAGGTGTCCATCTCCGTAGCGTAACGGTTAGTGTTATTAGCTGCCGTCCGCGGGGGCCCGGGTTCGATTCCCGGTACTGCCAGAAATTTAAGAAAGGCAGGAGGGCTGGTATGTGGTTGAAATGGTACATGCAGCTCACCTCCATTGGGGGTGTGCCTGAAAAGAGCTGCACCACCTCGGGATGAGGACACGAGTTTACTAGTACGCGAGGTGACATGTTCTGAGCAAAATGCATAAACAACAGCTGAAATATGGTTACATTTTATGAAAACAGTGATTTACCTTCATGAAATAAACGTGGTTATGATTAAGGTTAATTAAAATTAAAATTTTAAATGAATCGTCTCCCTAACAGCATTAACCTACGCTAACATGATATCGTATTAGAAATAAACCAACGATATTTTTCTGAAGACAGCATTGCTGAATGTGTATATGAACACTAATCTCGTTATCATCACTACTAATACATAAATGACTACGTTGCCTATATCGTAAAATGGTAGGATATCTAGGGAACCAATGTTTCTTTCTGATCACATTTGCAGTTATTGCTCTGTTGCCATTTCCTGCGAGCTGTTTTTGTTGTAAATTTATTACATGACCACTTTCTGCAAGTTTGGAATAATGCGGCCAATTGTTGTTGCATAAAACACTATGAAAAACCCACTGTTATTATTTAGTCGCCCATGGCAGCACGCGGTGAGACGACAGCGGATATGTGCGCGGTGAAACGCATTAACTTGCACTGTTCGCCACTCGCAGCGCGACGGTGCATTTCTCCCATCAGCGCACGGATCCTATAGCCACCTGCACATCGTCTTGCTAATAAAAATAGAGCCAATTTTTGAAATCAATTGTAATATAGAAGAATATATTTTAGTTTTGAATTTCTGTATGTGTAATGTTATTTTGAGCAGTTCATTCATGGCACGTGTAGAGTACGTTTTCCGATAGCCGCAGAAAAATATTTAGGTTGCCCAGCATGAACTAAGCGCGCAGTAAAAGAATTTCTTACAGTGGTGAAGTTTTGTACTGTTTCTTTTGAATTATAGGTGAAGTTTTTGTGAGTTCTGTGTCATTTTCATTAATATAACGTGTGTTATACATCGTGTCGGATATGTTCCCTCGTTTGTCGTTGATGCAAGTATACTCAGTAAGCGATTGAAACTGTAGAACTTCGGCCACGGTAAAATACCAGTTAAATTTTACTGATTCAGTTTAGGTTAGGCTCTTTAAGTTAAAAACAAATACATGAAGACCATGACTGTACTATCACGAAGCGTCACCGGGTGAAACTGTAAGTATATCGTTTAAAATCTACTCTAGATTAAGTTATGATGGCGTCGGCGCTGCCTTGAATATCAATTAGGAAATATGTGCGAGTGTGTGGTTGAAAATATTCTCAAGCAGACCTTTCTACGAAACATGCAGCCTTATAAAATGGCAATGTTAACTTTAGAGAGTGTAGTGGGGCTACGATTGCTTACATTTAAAAACATTTTTGCAGCAGGAGTAACGAATGTGTTCACCGCACACCACTGATCTTCGTCTCTTTTAAGCCGTGTGTTTGCTCACTTCCGCTAAGAACGTGTTACTCAACATCCAAGTTTCCAATGAAGAAATGGACGAGTGCTGGGTTGCGGTCAGGCGAGGAAACGAGAGAAATAAATGTGATTTCCCGAAAGCCTGAAGGAATAGAGAGATAGTGCGATGCATGCCAGTGAACAACTGAGTCATTGATTGTGACAATAACTTTCTTCAAAACGTGGAGTTTATTTCCACTCATGGATAAAATGGAAGGAGTTGAGTGATATAGACATGTCCTACAGGAAGAAGTGTATCATGTCTAGGGCATTATACTGAGACTTACGACATATTTATAGTAGGCCTATACTCACACGTTTTCATTGAAATATTGTTTTGTAGGGAAACTATGGGGCGGATATAGGAGTAAATTGCCAGTATATTAAGCCTTAGAATTTCCAAAGAGTTAAATATGGTTTAAATAGAAAGTCAAGCTCATGTTGTATTGCTATTTGCTTTACGTCGCACCGTCACAGATAGGTCTTTTGGCGACGTCGGGATAGGAAAGGCCTAGGAATGGGAAGGAAGCGGCGATGTACTTCGCCAAGGTTACAGCTCGTGCAATTGCCTGGTGTGAAAATGGGAAACCACGAGAAACCATATTCAGGGCTAGCGACAGTGGGGTTTGAACCCACTAACCGCCCGGCCAACTCGCCAGATGTTTTATTTTAATGAATATATAATTTTTATGGAGATGTCAGGAAGGTTCTGATGGGCTTTGCGAGGGTTGCGTTCAGTATTTTTGTATGATGTTGTAATATGTGGAATATGTGATTTGACTGAGTCTCCCAAAAGTTCGGTACTTTATCAGTTGATGATATGAGATGAGATGTTTTCATTTTTAAACTGTTGTTTCATAGCAATGCATTTATGCCATGTTCTATTACTGGTGGGATTGCTGTGATATTATTTATTATACCATGGGCCCCATTAGCGCCGGCTGCAAAGGAAGTATAGACAACCATTCAAACAACTGTTTTCTGTTTTGAAGTGGCAATGTCTAAGAGACTGCTGTTGGTTTAAAATAAATCAGAGGAGAAAACTTGAAACAACGGCCTCCTGATACGGGATAGGGAATGAAATGAGATGAAATAGTTATGGCATGGTTTTACTTCCGGATGCCCTTCCTGACGTCAACCTCATTTGAGGAACTAATGAAAATGAAATGAATGATGGTTAATGAAACTAGGTAACGAGGTGGAACGAATTGGCTGAGACCTCTCAATTGGAACTGTCCTAACATTCGCCTGGATGTAAAATCAGAGAAAACCATTCTCAGGAAAGCGAACGCGGGGGTTCGAACCCACTCGTCTCCCGAACGCAGAACTTTGTTCCATAGACGAAGCGCGTTAATACGCACGGTTATTCCACTCGGTAAACAACGTAGCCTATATACATGACTGAATTTTTCTTAATAATAATGTATGAAGATTCTAGTGAGTATTGACTAACGTTAGTTCGAACATAAGAAACACACTTCTAATTTTTTTATTGAAAATGGTCGTTGGTTAAGCAGGTGTTCAAATGCTTGCCCCTGCTGATCGATACACTGGCTCAAGCAACTTCGTGTACATTCATGAACTCGTCTGAGTACATATGGTGTCGCAGATGCACATACATAATTAATTCTCTATCAGAAGTCCTCTATACCCATGGGTTATGTCGGGAATACCTTAGTCTTAATGCAACCCCACAGGAGTTACATCGAGGGAATATTCTAGGCAACGTTAAGGGACCAATTCATCGTTCAGGATACAGTTGATTAACTTGATTTCTCACAAGTCAGAAATCATAAGATAGTGTGCAATCCTGCTGGAACCAATGCTGTACCCTTAGACGAAGTGGAACTTCTTCAACAAATTTTCCAACTTATTTGGAAGGAATTCTAAATAATATCGTCCTCCAAGTCTAGGTGGAAAGAATACAGGCCCGATGAACTGGCCTCCAAGAATACCATACCAGAAGTTTACAACCCAATATTTCTGTTGATGCCCCACCCAAACCCAATGAGATTTTTGAGGAGCCCAATAACGTAGATTGTGCTTTTTGACAATGATATTATTTGCGAAATAACACTCACCGTTCCACATACCACGTTCAATGAAGTCAGGGCCATCGTCGGGTATTTAAATAACTCATCCGTAGTAATCAGTTGTGCGTTGAAAATCATTACCATACAGTTCTTGGTTGAGGTGAACTTTGTACGGATGCCATGAGCTCCCTTTTAAAATTCTTTGCAATGACATTGTGGAAAGTAACATCACAACAGATGCTCTTCTGGACCGAATAATTCTAAAATAGCGTAGGAATTTCGACACGAAGCTATAATTACACCCGGAGAAATTCCCTACAACAACGATTATGATAATAAAACAGTAGTAATAGTAATCATAATAATAACCGCACTAAGGATAATACGACGCGATGAACCTACTTTAGAATCCGTACTTACCATGTACTGGACTTTTCTGAAAGTAACGAACAACATACTGTACCATTTCCTCGTTATCACGTAATGTCTTTCTTTTGATGGTCAGAGATGAACTGTTCCGTCAGCTTGTAACATAGTTACTCTACACTTAAGAACGTCTTACGAAGGTAACCGACGCAAAGAGTATCTCTCTTGGCAAAGCCTGCGAGCTTCAGCAGCATTTTCCCACGTTTCACCACACAACAGAATAATATCAGTGTATTCCTGTCTACCAGCTACGTCAACACGAACTGGAAGTCTACTGACTGCTATACGTGGTAAACACACACGACAGGAGAGAAACGGAACAGACCTAGCGAGCTCAGAACTCTTGTATTAAAAGTTTCGACCACTAGAAGGACACTCGCGATGAATCGCTATCTCAAGTCGTTACGCCTTTTAACTCGGCAACTGTTCATCACGGCTCTACTTATTACGCCTTTTTGTATTGTTTTGCCCCTTGAATAAAGAAAGCCCTTCGTGCTCTGTTCTGTTTGAATTGTCGTCTGTATTAGCTACCCTGCCTGCGCTGATGGCCCACCATGTATACCACTTCCTCGCAATATTACTGTCAGCTTTGATGTGTATTAGAGACCATTTTTGAGGCTGAAACTTTCTAGTAGAATATGTGTATTTCCGAGACAGTGGCATATCGTCGGCACCATATTAAACTAACAAATGTGGGAAAAGGACTTCTTGTTTTATTTTCTAGTGATTCGCGTAAGTGATTGCAAAGTGTTGAATATACAGCTGTCATTGGTGGGCTACATTGAACCTTTGAACTTCCGCGAATATGAGGTTATCCCTAAAGAGGCCATAGTGCAGTAGCGAATAAGTCATATTCGTAAGTGTTTGTGGCTATTTTAGTTTACTATTCACTATTGACCCGCGACTAAGTACCAACACGCCACATTCGCTATTTATCGTAGTTGTTTGGCTTCTGTTTACCAAGGACTTGCTGAAAACTAACTAATATACCAACCACATTGGATACTTTGTGATAATGAAGTTAGTTAACAGGGTAGCGGTCTTCAGTGGTAACTAGCAAATGTGTCATAGGATTTCTGAGAATTTGTAGTTGCTGATGAGTGTTGTTTCCAAATTGTCCACGGAAATGTTCAAAGGTTGTTTATTGAAGATGCTCTGGATGTGTTGGTAAACAACTCATACTGCAGAAATCAAGCTCGTGAATTTTTATTAAAATTGGAGGTCCGAACATTCCTATATACCTACATCAGGCAAATGATTATATACATCTATTTAAAGACAGGAAGGGGTGTCTATATTCTCAATACTTTTTGAAATATCCAGTTAAATATATTATTCCCTAAAACAGAAAAGTAGTATAGTCTCAGATTATCCTGCTGTTCGGTATATTGCTGTAATTAAACAATAAAATATAGAAAAATACACAATTGTTGTAAAAAATTAAATAAATAAATGTAATAAATGTCATATTCGTAAGTATACGTGGGTGGAGCCTGTATTCTCATTATTTCCTTCTGTCCTCTGACTATCCTATTTACGAAGAGCAATAACCACAGAGATGGAAGCGTAATGCACGTTTCCACTTCCTGTGACTAAAATTGTGATTTTTCTCTACTTACCTGTAGAGATAAATGGAGAATACCATTGTGAATGTGATATATTTTTTTTTTGCTAGGGGCTTTACGTCGCACCGACACAGATAGGTCTTATGGCGACGATGGGATAGGAAAGAATTAGGAGTTGTAAGGAAGCGGCCGTGGCCTTAATTAAGGTGCAGCCCCAGCATTTGCCTGGTGTGAATGTGATATAATTTGAAATTTAGTAAGCGAAAATAGCAAATTCGCGAGTTTGTCACTTTACCTTGAGTATAACTTATATCAGCCTGTCGGAAAGCGAAATGTAAACTATGACATACCAGTTAAAATTTAATAATTTCATATTTACTGTGTTACATTTCGTGTTTCAATAGCCTGCAAAATCATCAGTTATATTAACTGACGTAAAAAATGGATGGCTTCTTACTTAACAAACTTCACCTTTATTAGCTAATTGAAATGGTATGTGAAAATGCACAGTTGCTGTACTAAAGCAACTAAGACAATTATACAGTCGACCACTTAAAATGTAAGTGCTGAATACTACCACCTCACCGGCCCCACACTCTAAAGCACAGTCTTCCATAATTCTACTCCTATGAAACCACTTTTATATTATAAATGTTAATTTATGTCATTTATAGGCTAACCTGAAAGACGCCCAAGCTTAAATTATTCTCTTCATTAGATGTCAACTACTGAAACACTTTGAAGCACTCATGAACATCCAGACGAAAAATCTACTTCGAACAAGTATCTGGCGAATACGTGTGCCACAATAAATATTCAGACAATTAATACTTAAAGGAAAGGTCGGTATAAACAAGGTAGTAAAATTGAGGAAGCATATTAAATAAACAAAATTGGAAATAATATATTAATATTTAGGAACCAATTTATAGTGTGCCGAGCTTAATACGGTATTGATTAGAACAGTGGAAGGGGTCAAAATAACACTCACCTTAATTTTTCGTTAATAATGTGCTTACTCTTGCATAATTTCTCTTCACTTATTTTGACTTTTCATAGTTCCTCGTCCTGTTTACGGTGATGTAACGCACAGACGAAAACTTGCATAATTTCATTGTTTTTTGAAATGACATACCCTGGACAGCGGTAGGGGTCATTTTGACACCTGTACAATTCCTTATTACAAAGCAGCAGTTTGCATTTTCAGACAACAGTGTGTACCCTGCCAGGATTTTTTGTATTCTTGAGGTCCTACTGTCAGATGAGTGTTCCAGTTAACGGGATTATTGTATTAATCTCATCATTTAGAAAGTTTTCTTTTTACAGACATATCCTGCTACGAACGTCTTTCTACTGACGATGTGTCTCGTATGCTAGACAATTCAAATGTTGAGTCTGATAGTGAACTATCCGATTCCGATGGTGATTTTTTGTTTGAGACAAACAAGAGTAGTGAGCACGAGGATCATAACGAGACAGAGGATGAATTGGATGCCGTTATGCATCACTAGACCAAGCGCCAAAAGTTGGTTGCGTGATAATCGCGTTAAAATTTGGTTCTATGTGTAAATTCGAGCGAACATTATTTTGCTTAATATGGTATTACTGGCGTTGTAGGATAATAGATTGTACCTTCTCGCCAAATTTCAACATTTTTATACTCGCACTACATAGATTTTCTTGAAGAAATGGCGCTTAGTCTACTAATGCAATTTAAGTTTTTCTCAAGTGCGATTAATGTATCACGATGCTACACCAATAATCCGTAACTGTTGAGTATCTGCTGAGTAAAACTTCAGAAAATATAACGTGGCGGGGGCCATGATTAAAGCTGAATCTCCTACTGTCTGAAAAGGCCCGCTAAGTGCTTGATTTTCCACGAGCCGCGCCACAACTCCGGTACATTATTCAAGTTTTAGATGGAGAAATTCTAGAAGGGAAGCTATTCTCTAAAGTCGTTGCTATAACGACTTACTGATTTGAGGAATTTCAACTTATCTGAGTCAAATACAAATGTAAGACATGAGCCATTGTAGTCTATACAATTTTTGAATGGATTTTCCTTCACGATAGGCCTATTATATTCTGAGAGTAAAGTATTGACGTGATATTTTTAAGCCTATAGGTAAGTTTTGTTCTGCTTGAGACAGAAAATGTGATTAAAGATATTTTTTCCCATAAATACACACAAATCACTGGACAGGTAATAAGATTGTTGCTCTCAGTTCATTCAATCTCGAAATCAGGATCTCCATTAAATCCATCTACATCATCCACGATGTCAGAATCTGCTTGAAGATTCTGGTAAAATTGTTTGGCATCTGCAGGTATTAGGTGCATCAGCGAACCAAAGTCTCTTAGTTTGGCTTCAGAGATAGGTTTTCACTTTGGCCACAAAGGTATTAGTGCCCGGTGAAAGGGAACTCTACTTTCCCGTGGTCGTCTCTGTCTTGACTTATTTAGATTTACTTCATGAGATTCACCATCAAATTCTAGAGAATGATTCTCAGACGCAACCTTCTTAGCAAGCTGCATTAGTAGCATTGTCCTTCTCCTTACTTTTGGAAGTACTTGATACATCGCTGAACTTCGTCACTTGATAAACCACTCAATGTATCATCAGGTAAAAATGTCAGCACTATCGAAAACGCGGGCTCCCTCGCTGTCAACCCCGCGCAATGTGAGGAATGTGGTGCTTGGTCTAATGATGCAAACTGGAACGTCGCATAGTCTACTGATGCAATTTACATTTTTACTGATTACCGCTTTGTCGCTTAGGTTTTCTATTTACTAACAACCAACGGCTTCTTGCAATGCAGTGGGGACTTTTTTACAAATATTTCAAGCCTTCCTCTACACGATGGCGCTAAAATCTCAATTTTCGTCAAATGGCGCTTAGTCTACTGATGCATAACGCCATCCAATTATCGGTAGGAGAAGTCGAAAGTGCTGATCTGCCTCCGATCCCGCCTAAAATATCTCAGTCTCAGTTAGGTGTTTCATCAGTGAAGATGATCGTCCGAGATAGAACCGAGTTGGATGTCTTGGATTCTAACTTTTCACGTGGATGGGGGAACGCAGTGAACGTCCTGAAAGAGCGGGAAGGTCCTGCCACATATGTGACACAGAATCAAACGCTAAGAAAGAAATGAAGAAGACGGACTGTACCATGTCGCTCCAGGAATTGGAGACTATGATTACCATCAAGTATACACGGGGTATCCTGTGTTTGAAAGGTGTGTCTTTGGATGATCTATGGTCACGTTTTGGCGAAAATTCATGAAGCACACAATGTTAAGAGATATATTTCAAGAGCTCCTCAGATTCTTATGTTTTGACGAGAAATCAACCCGAGCTGAGCGCCTGCCACCAAACCGGTTCGCTCTTGTCTCTGAAATCTGGGATAAATTTTTGGGTAAATGTCGAGGAATTACCCTCACTGCTACCGCCAAAGCAAAAATATTACAGTGGATGAACAATTACTTCCCAGAAAAGCCAGGTGTAGATTTATCCAATTTATGAAAACCAACCCCAACAAGTATGGACTCAAATTCTGGATTGCTGCAGATGTGAACTCAAAATACATCTGAAA
Organism: Anabrus simplex; assembly: GCF_040414725.1. Taxonomy (NCBI): domain Eukaryota; kingdom Metazoa; phylum Arthropoda; class Insecta; order Orthoptera; family Tettigoniidae; genus Anabrus; species Anabrus simplex. The sequence continues at coordinate 994,885,858 of NC_090266.1, read as the reverse complement.
TGCCTTTCCATACCTTGGCAAAGTCCACGTGCGTCAGAATTAGCATCCACTGGGAGAATACGTCGTACTTCGTCTCATGGAGCCGTTTCTAAACCAGAGGAGAAACGTTACGGCAGACAACTTCTTCACACCTCTTCAACTTCCTAAGAAGTTCCAAGAGGGAAAGACTTCTTTGTTGGGAAGAATCAATCCCATTCGTCAGGAAATCCCTACTGAGGTGAAGAAGTGAACCTTCACAGTGTAACAAGGGAAGAAGAACAAGAACGTCTTTTTTCCAAGCACGCTGCACGCTCAAGAAACAATCAGAACGAAAGAAGAAGCCAGGGGCTGTAACTTTCTACATTGGCACGAAACATGGGGTAGACGTGGACGACCAAATCTCGTAAATTTAGGACCAAAGCTGCATGTAGGAGGTGGCAAATGCATGTCTTTTACAATATCCTAGACCTATCAGCTATCAATGCTTGTGTCATATACAATTAAGTAATGAGTACGAAGATAAAGCGGAAGAAGTTCATCTTCCAGTTGGCAAGTGAACAACACGGCGGGGGGATCAAGGGAAACAAAAACATTAACAAGAATAGGCTGAAGGACCGTGTACATCTAAAATAGTGGAAGTGACGTTGTGTGCTCACCAGCCGCTAGATGGCACCGTTGTCTACGTCTATGGTAGGTTTCAGTGTTATCAGATCAGTACAGCTTGCCCTGTTACGATGTAGAGATGGCCGCTCCACTCTCTGTTTTCACAAAGGAAGAACAGCGTTCCGTAATCCGCTTTTTGTGGTCTTAGGGTGTACCACGCGCGGACATTCATAGAGTAGCACAATACGGAGACAAATGTTTTGCCATAGCGAAGTGTATACCAGTCGATTAAACAGTTAAAAAGGAGTCGCACGAGCGTGAAGGATGAGTAAAGATCCGGGCGTCCATCTGCAGCCGTAAATGATCCCAATATTGAACAAGTGCCTGATATGATCCTGAATAACATACGAGTGATTGTTGATGACGTGACAAACCAAATGCACATTAGCCATTGTTCTGGGTATGAAATCATACATTACAGGCATAACTTTCACGAAGTCTGTTTGAAATGGGTTCCAAAACAACTCAATGAAGAGCGGAAGCGCAATCATGTGATAATCTGTCAGCACCTACTGGACCGTTATGCTACCGAACGTGAAACGTTTCTGAAACGGATCATCACTTGAGATGAAACATGAGTTCATAACTTCGAACCCGAGAGTAAACGTTAGAGCATTGAATGGAAGCACCCCGGATCTCCAGTCAAAAAGGAATTCAAGAGTCAACCTACTGCAGAAAAAATGATGCTCACAGTGTTTTGAGACTCTCAAGGGCCAATCCTGCAACATTACCGGGAAAAAGGGGAAACAGTAAACAGTGAACGTTACAGTGATATACTGGTAAGCAAGCTGAAACCTGCAAATTCGCAACAAATGCAGAGGTCGATTGTCGGAAATAGTTGTTTTGTTGCAGGAAAATACGCGTCCACATACCACTGGCCACACCGCTCAAACTCTTCAGATGCAGTATTTCGAGGTGTTTGTGCATCCTGCGTACAGACCCGACCTCGCCCCGTCGGATTACTATCTGTTTGGTACACTTAAAATTGCTCTAAGTGATCGTCTATTCAGCTCCGCTCAACAGGTGAAGGAAGCGGTTATACGAGGCTTGCTTCGCAACCAAGAAACTTTCTTGCAGAGAGTATCAGAAAGCTTGTAAAACGGTGAACCACGCTGACTATGTTGATAAGTGATATCAATAAAAGGTGTGTACTCTCTTTGTAATAAATTATAAAAATTTATAGGAGATACTTATTGACTTTCCCTCGTATACTTATTACAATGTGTACGACTGACTAAGAAAAGGTGTTAAGTTGCTAATTTTGTGAGAACTCCTTAGAGAAACAGAAACATGGTGCATTCAAAGTACTCATGGGCCAAATTGCTAGGTATGGTTCATTGTAAGAGTATACTACATGCATCCTCTTCGCAGGTATTCTGTCCCTTTGCCCAATGAAGGATAATGTTAATTGCAGTATACAGTCTGCCAAGATACGGCAGTAACGTAAGTGCTATCTCATGATGCCCAAATGACCGTCAGAAAAGATTCTTTCTCCAGCATATCTGACAAGAGAACTATCGATACGGTCATATCAAAACCGACAATGAAATTTCGCTGAGCGGATGAGGGGCCGTAAGAAAGCAATGTACAAGAATCTAGCTTCCATTTCGAGCTGTAAAATTCTGAAATTGACCCGGAAATATCTAATAAGATTGCACGCGTTAGCATATAACCGGACGTGGACAGCCCTTGCTATCAGCTGAGGCAAGGGCGCAAGGAATATGGTACGGACCCACCCGCCTGTCAAAATAAAATTTCGGGCCCCCTCGAATACAACGTCAAACCTATGAATCTATATGTATTAAAATGGATGTATGTGTGTATGTAAATATACAAATCAACGAAAATAGTGTCGAATCCATACTTTTCGGTGTCGCTGAGGTGAATAGTGGCACTCCGGATTTTTTAAAGTCCAAGTTAAGCCTCTTTGGGGTGGGGAGCGAGGGGGGAGTGATTACATTAAATTAAAAGAAAATAGTGCCGAATACATAGTTTTCGGGGTCGCCGAGGTGAATTGTACACTCCGGATTTTTAGTATCAGGAGACAAACCACGTGGGGGTAAGAGAGCCTATGAACCCTTAGGGGGGGGGGGGGGCGAGGCGAGTCAGATATACAAATTAACGAAAATAGTGTCGAATCCATATATATCCGAGTCGCTGAGATGAAGATGACACTGCGGATTTTTTTAAAGTCCAAGTTCAGCCCCCTTTGGGGTGGGGGCGAGGGGGGGTGTGATTATATAAAATTAAACGAAAATCGTATCGAATACATACTTTTCGGGGTCGCCGAGAAGAATTGTACTCTCCGGATTTTTAGTATCAGGAGACAAAACATGTGGAGGTAAGACAGCCCAGGAACCATTAGGGGCAGGGGGAGGGGGGTCAGATATACAAATTAACGAAAATAATGTCGAATCCATACTTTTCGGTGTCGCTGCGATGAATAATGACACTCCGGATTTTCTTAAGTCCAAGTTAAGCCCCCTTTGGGGAGGAGGTCGAGGTTTGAGTGATATATTGAATTAAACGAAAATAGTGCCGAATACATAGTTTTCGGAGTCGCCGAGGTGAATTGTACACTCCGGATATTTAGTATCAGGATACAAACCACGTGAGGGTAATACAGGCCGGGATCCCTTAGGGCGGGTGGGGGGCGAGGAGTGAGATATTAAAATCATCGAAAGTAGTGTCGAATATATACTTTTCGGGATCGCTGAAATGAATAGTGACACTCCGGAATTTTTAATGTCCAAGTTCAGCCCCATTTGGGGTGAGGGTCAATGGGGGGTAATATATAAAAATAATAGAAAATAGTGCCGAATCCATAGTTTTCGGGGTCGCTGAGATGAATAGTGACACTCCGGAGTTTTTGTATCAGGAGACAAACCACGTGGGAGTAATACACCCCAGGAACCCTTAGGGGCAGGGGGGCGAGGGAGCTGAGGTATAGAAAACATTGAAAGTAGTGTTGAATCCAACTTTTCGTGGTCGCTGAGATGAATAGTGACACTTCGGAATTTTTTTTTAATTCAAGTTCAGCCCCTTTCGTGGTGGGGGCGATGAGAGAGTGATATATATAAAAATAATCGAAAATAGTGTCGAATCCATAGTTGTCAGGGTCACTGAGTAGAATAGTGAGACTCCGGATATTTTATAAGTCCAAGTTCATCCTACTTTGGGGCGGGGGGCGGGGGGAGTGATATATAAAATAAATCGAAAATAGTGTCGAATACATAGTTTTCGGGTTCTCCGAGGTGAATTGCACACTTCGGATTTTTAGTATCAGGAGATAAACCACGTGGAGGTAGGACACCCCAGGAACCCTTAGGGGCGGGGGGCCGAGGGGGCTGAGGTATAAAAATCATCGAAAGTAGTGTTGAATCCATTCTTTTCAAGGTCGCTGAGATGAATAACGACACTCCGGATTTTTAAAAATTCAGACCCCTTCGTGGTGGGGGGCAATGCGAGAGTGATATATAAAAATAATCAAAACTAGTGTTGAATCCACAGTTGTTGGGGTCGCTGAGATGTATAGTGAGACTCCGAATATTTTATAAGTCCAAGTTCATTCCCCTTTGTGGTGGGGCGAGGGGGATTGAGATATAAAAATAATCGAAAATAGTGCCGAATACATAGTTTTCGGGGTGGCTGAGATGAATGGTAACACTCACGATTTTTAAAACTCAAAGTTTAGCCCTATTTAGGGAGGAGGAGGGGGAGTGAGATATAATAATAATCGAATATACTGCCGAATCCATAGTTTTCCGGGTCGCTGAGATGAATAGTAACATTCCGGATTTTTGAAGTCCAACTTCAACCCCCTTAGGCATAGGGGGTGAGAAAAGGTGAAAAAATAAATTGTCAAAACTGACCGAGTTTATGGACGTGTGTATGTTCCAGTAAGACTTTCAAGTATGACTTACTACCTGAAAAGCATACTGTGGGAGTAAGACGCCCTCAGAACCACTAGGGAAGCGGGTGAAGTATAATCCATATTAATAAATTGTAGTCAGTTTGGCGCGATCTATATATATTCTGGGGAAAAATAGTGATAGTGGAGGGAGCGCCACGTCATCTGCATTATCTGAAACAGAAGGCAGCATACTATTGCCAAGTACAGGATGTGTTACGTATTCGAGTTTGAGCCCTGAGTGTGATTCCAGTCAATCAAGTGAAGCGACACCACAGTTGCCTGACAAATCTACCATTTCAAGCTATGCTTCAAGTCCACAGAACAAAATTAAACACTCTGTAGACCTTGCGCACAAGAGAAAAGCTATACATTTATGGTTGGATAACGGGGTAATAAGTGGCTTTCATTAACCTCTTTTCACAAAAATTGTATGGTGACGTCACTGCGACAACTGTACAAGTGGAAGAACCAGTTAGAATCTACATCAGTAACACAGGAAATTGATGAATATCGGGCGAGTTGGCCGTGCGCGTAGAGGCGCGCGGCTGTGAGCTTGCATCCGGGAGATAGTAGGTTCGAATCCCACTATCGGCAGCCCTGGAGATGGTTTTCCGTGGTTTCCCATTTTCACACCAGGCAAATGCTGGGGCTGTGCCTTAATTAAGGCCACGGCCGTTTCCTTCCAACTCCTAGGCCTTTCCTATCCCATCGTCGTCATAAAACCTATCTGTGTCGGTGCGACGTAAAGCCCCTAGAAAAAAAATATGATGAATAAAAATTATTTTCTCGCTTTGCGGAAGCAAGAATATTGAAGCAGAATGTTTGCGATGAAGACTTGCGACTGTGGGCCTTGTACATTTCAAGAGAGACTTCCGTGGGACAAATTACTTTCCGCGCACTTACTGGTTGGTTGATTTGTTTCAAGAAGAAGTATCGAAACAAAAGTAGAAAAATCACGTAATTTGTATCCCGTGCATATGTGAAAGAAGAGGAGGAAAGCAGATAGTCACAAATAAATTTGTGAAAGCAGCTACAGGGCAATTTTTATATTCCACCACTTCTTCACTGCACAATACAGATCAGAATGATTTTGTGCACGAACTGAAAGCGAACAGACACTATCGTTTGTTGGTAAGATACATGCAGAAGCAGTTAATGAATCAGTTAGTGCATTCACCAATTCGTACGCAATTATACCTACTGTTAGTATGGCAGCTACTCTTTATAAGAAATTATTTATTGCACCAGAGGAGGCAACTGGAATTTTGGTCCGAGAATTTTGAAAGAAATGTCTCATGCCGAATACATAATTATAACACACATAAAATCGGGGAAGAGGGGAAAAGGAATTAAAATATTAGTTTAATGAAGTCTTCTTCCCATTTGCGAAAGACAAGTATTTGTTACCGCTAGATTCTTGGACTACTTATAGTGATAAATGCCGCCTTCATGATATTTCTCCTGGCAACAGTATAGACATTTTCGAGATTTTTCCGGCACTACAAGGAAAATTCAGCCCTTGGATAAGTTTTTCACCACTTAAAAAACAATGTGCCGACTAGTGAATACTTCCGATTTGATGTTCGTCAGAGAAACAACATACCGTACTCAAAATGCAATTCTTCGTGCATTTTCAATGTTATTCCCCACGATTCAAGGACATGATTAAAATTCATTGTTCGTAACCAATTGCACAGAGGAAAAACTTCACGAGTTGGAAGTGCCTGCGAAATACTGCCTTCAAACAAGTAAGGAAAACTGAAAAGAACTATTTCGCCTTAAAGTGCACAACTGTTGTGCGTGGTGCCAACAATATTTGTGTTTTTATCATGCGATGAACACACCTCTTTTATGTTTCACATTCGTCCTCTAACTTTAGAGTGACCTTGGCGCGCGTTAGCGTACCAGTTCGTTCCTACTCTCTTCAGCACAACTGGAACTCCACTCCACTGTGCGTCGCGCCAGAAAGATGCAAGTGTTGTTCTGTAGCTGCATTGTCACAAGCATTTTGAATCAGGATTTCGACAACTTCCAGTTCGAAATGACAGCTAGTTTTTTGTACATAGCTGTCTGATACTGTCCTCATTCTCTCACCGAAATTTCATGGTCGGTTTCGACACGGCGGCATCGATAGTTCCATTGTAAGGTATTCCCATGATGATAAAAATTCAAATTAGACTTTTTTCTAGAAATGAGAGTTGATTTAGTGGTGATCATTCTTGATTTGAAATGTCCATGTCAAAATATTACAAGGATTAGCTTTCAAATGGGACCAAATGCAGTATTTTACGATTTGTCACGATAGCGTGCACCATGCATATTTCGTTATCTGACACGGTCATCATTACCCTGAAAGCTCAACACGCTTGCATAAATAGAACTTCATTACGAGCTCGTGTCTAACGACTCCAGCATTACTTCCTGGTCCCTGTAGACTGAAATATAATTAATAGATAACACCTGTAAAGTGATTCTGTTTGATGGAGGGCCTAATAATAATGAAATTAGGCATGTTTGAGAGGAAATCCAGTATCGATTGGAAGAGTACAGCGTCCATACGCACAAAAATTAAACTTCAATAAACCCAGTACACCGATGAGTCAGTCGTGTCAGGTTGACTGAAAGTTCTGTCCCTCAGTTCCTGCAGCTGGAAAGATTAACGTATATATTTTAGGAGCGCCCAGCCGATTTCATACAGATCGGATGAAGGAAATAGTTGTTGCGGTTTATCCTTTAAAAGCGTAATATATCCTAAAATCAAACTGGAAATAATACTTAATCTTTAATGACTTCAGAAAACTCAAGGATTTTGTGGCAAATGAAGGTTAAAGAATAATTTATTTTACACTTCATAATACGTATTTTTGTTTTTTTTACTTCTCACTGACTGCTTTTCTGGATTTCGAAGACACCGAGGTGCCAGAATTTAGTCCCGCAGGAGTTCTTTTACGTGCGGGTGAATCTACGGGCACGAGGCTGACATACCTGAGCACCTTCAAATACCACAGTAATGAGCCAGGATCGAACCTGCCAAGTTGGGGTCAGAAGCCCAGTACCTCAACCGTCTGAGCCAATCAGCCCGGCGATAAGTAATTATTTCGAAATTTTATAAATATCCGGATGAAAAACATAGTTCTATGAAAATTGAAAAATTGACACAATTTTGTGTGAATTAACTTTTATTTTCTAGATTTTAAACATTAGCCATCACAGGAAGTGAATTAATTGGAGTCCTGATGGTTTAGGAATAGTTTATGCTAGGGCAGCTTGCAAATGTGGAAAACAATGAGCATACCCGAAGTTAGCAAAACTTCCCTAAGTATTGATACTGAACTTTGAATTCAATCAGTTACAATCGGAGAGTGATCATTGAAAGACGAAATGTAGTTTTTCCAAACTGGTTTCGTGTATTTACCTAGCTGTTACAGGAGCTTAGACATAAGGTTTTTCTAACGTCAGCAGTAATTATTTGTACAATATAAACAGTTCCGAAACGAAATCTGCACCAATTAATCCCACGTACCTGAATAACAGGTATTTTTAACTGTATCTCTCGGTGTATCGACGTGATCATCATGGAATTGTGCCCTTCTTGTTTGGAAGGGTGCTATATCTGTTTTCTAGCGAGTATCAGTGTTATACTACATGGGAGGCGTGTTGGCAGAGTGACCTAGCCACTGGCTTTTCAAAACGGTGACCGTATATCGAATTCAGGCCAATGCAAGTGGGAGACTTTAAATGAATCACGTCCATCGATTTCGGATTCGACGAAAAACTGCAAGTGTCATCGTATGATTACGATACGAACTGTCAAATAAAACTGCAAGCTTGATAATTCGTCATTTTACAAAATTATCTCCTTAGAGTTAACTATTTTTTACAATCATATTTCTACTGCTTATGTGGCTGTATTGGTCTGTAAGTAATTTCTGGTATTTTATAGAATTTCAAGTGCGATTGTTATGATACTCTCCATAAAAGTAACCTTCTTCACTTCAGAAGAGATCACACTATTGAAGTAGGCTGTCGCTTTATATAGCCTACACTGCCGGCCAAAAGTTACCGGACAAGCATTGAACTGTTAAAGAATGGACTGAGGTTAAAAGAAAGAACATACCTATGTAAGGAATTGACAAATATATATTATAAAACTAATATTTTACAATAAAACCATGTTTTTACATTACATCTGAGCAAGAAATAGACTATATGTACACATTTACTCTCACAGATCACCACAACACATCAAACTCTCTTCTCATCAAAGAAACCCCGCTTTGCTGCAAGTACACCTTTAACTATTCTCGGCATTCTCAAATCAAGTTTTTCTAACACTGTTGCAGGTATGCTTTTCCAGGCATTCTGCAAGAGATCCACATATTTTCCTATGAAGAAGGACACTCTATTCGGACTTGCCAATCCAACTCCTCCAACAGCAGATCAATTGGATTTAAGTCCGGGGATTGGCTGGGAGCCATTCCATTAAAGACAATTCCCCAGAGTTTTGTTTGTTTTGCAGATAATTCATGCAATAGGGAGACCTGTGTTTGGGGTCATTGTTGTGTTGGAGGACAAACCCACGTTGCTGTCCGGACAGAAGAGCATAACGAGATAGTATAGAATGGTAGCCGTTTTTGTCCAGTATTCCTTGAATTCCGTGCAGTCTACCTCAAACCATCACGGAGACCCTCCATGTTTCACTGTAGGTGTTAGACAGTAGTATACACTTTTTCCGATTCTGAACATCGAACATAAGCTCGTCGTCGTTGCACGAAAACCTTCGAAACTTGGTTACATTAATATATTCTGTAATTAAATAATCATTAAACATATTCGTGCGGGTACATATGCTTTGTCCGGAACTCTTTGGTCGGCAGTGTACCTAATTACTGTTTCGTACTTTAGCGACCCTTCACCTTGCCTAGAATCACATTGTCTTTGCTCAGTTTTCAGTAATGTACAGCACAGGGAATTACAATTTTCAGATCCAGTGCACTGTGATAATTAGAAGTGTGTGCGGGAGGGGTGGGGGTTGGCGAAACCTACAATTGTGGCGAGAATTAAAAATCCTCGATGAGCAGCGACAGTGTCGGGCCCGCAGACTGCAAAATTAGAGCGCCAGTTAAATATTGAGGCTTGCAATAAGTAATCTCCTAAAAGAATTTGGAGGATGATTAAGAATGAAGTGGAGGCCAAGAATGATCTACGAAGAGAACGCGACAATCTACACAAATTGCGCAACTGTGGGAGCGCGGAGTCAGTTTCGAGCGAATCGGTCTTGAGTGAGTCATTGCAGTATCAGTTGCGATTAAGTGAAAGTAAGCAGACGATCGCGAGTCCACGACGAGTCATTCGTTGGGTGAAAAGTCTGTCAGACGGTCACGTGCAGTTAAACGAAGCTTGTTAGTTATGAACTTTATGAGTAGTAATTTTAGTTTCATGGATATTCATAACCCGCCACAAGTGGCGTCAGAAGCGGGATTTAATTTGGGGCGTATTTTCCTGTTAAAATATTTTAGAATAATTCTCAAGATGGACTCTGGCCTACAGGTCTTTGATAACTTCTGAGAAGTTAAGGCAGAACCCAAAAAGGGAATTCAAAGCTTGTTGTGATGAACTTAAGTCACGATTTCAATCTAGCCATACGAACTTATGATAGATCTTAAAACAGAATTTAAGTCACAATTTCGGTCCAGCCGGGATGGTATTAAATTAGAATTTTTATCCTGCTAGGACAAACTCAAGGCCAGCTGGACGAGAATGAAGCCGAGTTAACAAACTCAAGTTGATCATTATAACGAGGTGCAAGTTCTTTAAGTAAAATTAAAAAGCTACATTATGGAGGGAGTTGGTAAAATGTTAGAGAAGCACTTTAAGGGAATACCCCCTGTTGTGGAGTCCAGTGTTCGAGAGACGAGGCTAAAGGTTAATGAAATGGTAGATGAATAATTCAAAGAAATACCTGAGATTGTTCATGGCTTGGGTCATGCGATGAATGAAGTGAGGAAACAGTTCAAGATAATATTTCAGATAGAGTCAAGTGTTCGTGACGTGAGAGAAGAAATGAGTGACCTGCTGGGAAGTATTATGGCCCTAGAGACCAATTCGAGGTCTACAAACGGTGACAGAGGTGCCAGCTTCGTGAGAGTAAAACCTTCGCACTTCGACGGGAGTACATCGTGGTAGAATTTCCGAACCACTTGAAGACGGCGTACACCTTCGTAAATGGGCTTTGCGACCCCGACATCCACCAACACCTGACGCTTGGTGCTGAACTCTGCTTTAAGATCTCCACAATCATAGACTTCGGGATGGAAGTGACGAAGATGATACCAACTTTGGCGGCATCGTGGAGGGTACGAACTATCGGGGGCGAAGGAACATCACCACCGGAGTGACACTCACAACCATCGGGACGCCGGTGCTTCACAGAAATCATCTACTGGCAATGCGATGCATGGGGCCGTCTGAAAAGTACCGTCAACAAGAGGCAGCTCCCCTCCCAAAGAGACCAGGAATGGAATCCTGAACGAACGTGAAATTTACCCGGCTAGGACGCTCGTTCCAATAAAAAACCTTGCCGGAACAAACACTCAAAGCGATACTAGGAGACCAGCAGAAAATCTGCAAAGCGGACACCTTGTCCAGAGACTGTGCCTTGAGAACTGTCAGAAGTTTGAACGCAGGTAGGTACAGTGGACGTCTGAGCCGCGAGAGCTGGCAGTAAAAGGGTGGGACTAATGAAGTCCCGGGGACTAAAGAGTGATAGTGATGGCTGAACTAAACGGAGCCACGATGGCAGTGCATGTTGTGGTCAATAAGACCTTGGATCTGATCCAGCAGCATTACTTCTGGGTGCACCTGTGGGAAAGAGTAGGATGATAGTGCCAAATATTCAACACCTGTACCGTGAGCCTAGGCCCTCAAACCAAGGGTAGGATCGCCCCTTTTGAGGATAGATATTAATATACTGATATCGCAGACAGTTTCCCGAAGCGGAAGCCAGTATTCGATAGCTGCTTCAAGCCATGGGCTATTTCACCAAATGGGCTATTATCTACCTCATCCCAATCAGGAAGCGTTAACAGTAGCCGATGCCCTGATGAAGAATTTGTTCTGTTGCTTTGATGTTTCTAGGAAGCTGCACAGGGACTTTGGGTCAACATTGACGAATGAAGTTCTGCAGCGTCTCGAGTACCCAAGGCCTGAACAACACCTCCTCACCCGAAATCGGATAGCAATGCAGAACGGTGCGTGAAGACCTTGAGAAGGATATGAGGAAGGTGGTTTCTGGGTGCCAGAAGGACTAAGTTGAGGGAAAGTCCTCCTTCCTAATGGCTTACCGTGCGTCTGCTTTGAAAAAACGGGTATGACTCAAGCCAACATAATCTTCAGAGGGGTACCTCTTCCATGAAATTTAATGTTCGGTACAGCAAAGGAGCAGGAACAACCAGCGACCGGATACACGTAAAACTGGTGGATCGGATCAACGAATTCCACAAGTATTTCCAACAACACATTAAGGTTGCTAGCGACCGGATAATGGGCCCAGTAAGATTTGCTGCTGAACTCGGCAGGATTCTAGAAAGTTCGCTGAGTGTAGAAAACTCGAGCTCGCCCACTTTTTTGCCAATTGCTTTACGTTGCACCGACACAGATAGGTCTTATGGCGACGATGGGACAGGGAAGGGCTAGGAGTGGGAAGGAAGCGGCCCTGACCTTAATTAAGGTACAGCCCCAGCATTTGCCTGGTGTGAAAATGGGAAACCACGGAAAACCATTTTCAGGGCTGCCGACAGTGGGGTTCGAACCTACTACCTCCCGAATACTGGATACTGGCCGCACTTACGCGACTGTAGCTATCGAGCTCGGTCACACACTTTTGCAGACTGCCATTCTACATCGGTAGGCCTATGTTTTGCCATAGTCCACCATTTCTGGCTTATGAAGTGCACCAGCCGTCATTTTAGCAGTGGTTGAATGTGGCAAGCTTTGCCGTCTGTTGCTTTATTTTTTCCGCTCCTTCTTACTTCCTGCTTTTTGGTTCTTCTGAATGTATGAGTCATTCGGCTACTTGGATTTTAATGTCCAGCTAGTCCATGACGTCGTCCTCTGCTTTCTTCTGTACCTTTCATTCTCCTCGGTACTCTACCCATCCTGCTACGCATGCAAAATAAAGGAAGTGTAGAATGAACCGTAAAGTCAATTTTCTGCTCCTCGCATGTTACCTATATTATGATAGCACTCTGTCGAGGACATCAACTCCTCCCGTCTTACTTCACGAGGAATACCGGTAGGTTGTATTGTTCCAGTTCCATGGTATGAAGCATCATAATGCAGGTAACCTAACAAGGTTTCAGATGTAAAATTCCTGTCAATGTACACTACCGTCTCCGGAGGTAAATTTTGACTCATCACAACTTCCCTCCAACGTCCAGGTAATCATAACAGTTTACAGTTATATCTCATTTACCATCTTACCTGAAGAAATCTAGTGGTAGACGATCAGGAGCACAACATAAAAATTGGTTTAGTCCCCTGATAAACTGTCACAAAGCAGCATGGACCCAGAATGGTACGATCTATTCATCAATAGACACCTGCATCTATCACGAGTTTTTCAAGCACCTCTCGCGTGCCTTCTCTAATGAAGGCCTCACCTTACCATTTAGACGTTCAATTGGCACATAAACATCAATTACAACTTTTAATTTATGTTTAATGGAAAGAAAACTATTTCGGACAACTTTGAAGCTATGTGTTCTACTTCAGTGTATCTCGCCCAGCACATCTTCAGCCTTGGGTATTTTAATTATGACATAATTATTGAAATGCCAAAAAGGTTTTGATTTATTCGACAGTTGTTTTGTGATATTTTACCCAATACGATAGAGACATCACATTTGTACATCGAGATACAACGCTGTAAATACTTTCTGACACACATTTCGAAAAAATATTGAATAGGATTGCAACTCGTCAAAATTCCGTGTTACCTCATTTAAAGCTGGAGCAGGTGAAATAGATTCAAATATGTCACTATATCTCCATAGTGGAATATGATGATCCACTGGAATCTCGAATTCTTCGGTAGGATCCTCGGGGCTGTCGGAAGGAACATCTTCGTAAATAACGTCGTCATTTGTGAAAATATCATCACTTTCCAGGTCTACCCTTTCGAGATCAGAGTAGTTGCCATCAGTTTAAAGTTCTGATATAATCTCCTCTGCGGACACTGTAATACATCAGACCATTCGAAATTATACGTCAGAATGTATTTGAATAATGCCAAATTCACATTGCTTACAAGAATGTCTCAGTCTCGCGAGGAGATAATCTTTTTAACTGACTATACCTGTTAATTCAAACCTAATATCACTGTTTATTGTATTACTATTCTGCTATAATTGTCCAGAAATGTATGTATCGTAAAACACCGGTACTCTAATTTCTTTGACAGGCATAAGAAGAGTTTCAAACCAAATAAGAAATAGAAGCATGTTTAGGTTCCGATGTGTCGTATGAGACACACGCTTTCAAAACACTTCATACAGTCAAGATAATGAATAAAATTCTAAACTATACTATATCAACAGACTATTTAACGCATTTCGATTGCAAATGAAGTGAAACAAACAACTAAAAACAGTAAAAAGTACTTACATGCAGAACGCACCATTTTCAGTTCTCTTTCCGAGGACACGGTCTTAAACAATGATATCCCGCTCTTTGGGCTGGAAACTACTTGAGCACGTTAATTGCACTCTACTATTTACCGCGAGAATTTCAGAACATCGCTAAATGTGTGTGTCATAAAGGATACACAGAGTCCGTTGAAATGAATCTCCAGTCAACATGAGAAGGTCCCTCCACCGTTATCAACAGGATTATCGACGTTGTCCAAAGGACCCAGAGGCAAACTGATGGTAGTCCACTTAGTGTGGCTGGCGCGTATTCTAGGAGTTACCTGGGGAGAGCAGCTTTAAGCAGGTAGCGTCGTAACAATAAAGGTTGAGAGTGCGGGATCAGCGGGATCAGCGGGATCTACACTACTGGCGAGAGGCGACAATCGCAGCACATAAGCGCCAATGTCAGAGACCAGAAGCGAGCAATACAATAGCGTCGGCGAAATTCAGACGCTCACGATTAGGATGCTCCTAGAAGTAGCTGCAGGCTGATTAACCACGAAGGAGGAAACCAGAATGAAATGGCAAGGGACACGATGATATTCCGTGAGCTCATATAAAGAATGCAACTCTGGTAGTAAAAAAGTCAGTGTTGCGTCAATCGTGAGTGAGTGAATATAAGCAGACGGTCATTAGTCCGTTAGCGGTTTAGAAAACAAAAACAGCAGCAATCGTGGCCGCCACTATTAATTCATTATGGATACCTAGAATGAACTCGTAAACGAGCAAAGATACCAAGAACACGTATCTTACAACAGGAGGTGCACACACACACACACACACACACACACAGACCAGGAGAAGGTACTGTATAGGTTGGGAACTGTGCGCTGCATGCCAAGCTTCGCAGTAGCTCACATACCAAGGGCGCGGTGGGAGATATGGTAGTGGACAGTCCGGCGAAGGTAAGTACTTTATTTTTTACCGCCAGTTGACTGGGACATGGTAAGGTTGCATACTTGAATTCTTCTACGTACTGATTTGTTTACTTGGCCCTGTAAAGGGACGTATGTATCGTTGCGTAGGTTATTTAGCTGGGTTGTACGAGTATGAGGAGGTGATGATCTGTTGCTAGGACACAGGTAACCAGTCAACTACTTCGTACATGTTCAAAACTTCGTATACCATGGGTAGAGCTAAGTGTGCCCAATTGGAACGATAACAACATGCGATGGCAGGTAGGTATGTAGCTGTGCGAACTCCTCTCCTTCGAGGCAAGACACAACAACACAAAACTTATTCAATGCCTCTTGATGTATTTCAGCGACGAGTATGTGGGTACGTTGCTCATGTACGGAGGAACACGACAGAAGGCATACCAGGCACATCTGTATCAAGAACGCCACCCGAATAGACGACAACCAACAGGGATGACATTTCCTAGTGTTGAAAGATATCTGCGGGCTACTGCTTTCCTGGGAAGGGCACGGCCTCTTCGAAATCATTCCGTGAGGTTTGCTCACAATGAAGAGGTTATATTTGACGCTACCTGGCATAACCGTCACACTAGCACACGGGCCAATGTACAGAAGACGAAAGTCAACAGGGCTTCTGTTATGCGGATATTCCATACACAACAGTTTCACCAGTACCATCTGCCCTTTCAAGAAGTCCATGGTCATGAATTCGAAGCCCGGGTGGTGTTCTGTCAGTGGACACTACAGTACGTGGACACTGATCGTATCTTTTTTGCGACCATCTTATTTATGGACGAAGCGTGGTCCCACAACGATTGAAACGTCAATCGCCATAATTTGCATAACTGGAGTGTGGATAATCCCCATTGGGTACGACAGGCAGGTTTACAGGTACAGTGGGTCATGGGCACATGGGGTGGCATCGTGGGTGATCATATCACTGGTCTGAATTTCCTTGAGGGACCTCTGACGCGAGAAAACTATCTGTGGTTTCTCCAAGATGTACTACCACAATTCTTGGAACATGTGCCTCTCCTTGACCGCTGCAGAATGTCCTCTTAATATTACGGAGCTCCACCACACGCAGTGGTGGTCGTTAGGAACCATCTCCATGCGACATATCCTGATAAACGGATAGGAAGGGAAGGAACTCTCCTCTAGCCCACCATAAACCCTGATCTTACGCCTCTGGATATTTTCTGTGGAACCAGGTAAAACAACTAGTAAACGCACAGCAGCCGGCCAATCCTGGTCACCTTAGATATCTCATCGCCGAGCCATGCCGATCCGTTACGCTGGAGACGTTGCAACGTGCTAGACAGTCCTTACAACATCGCGCGTAGCTGTGTATCGTCCACGGAGGTCGTCACTTCAGTCAGGTACTGCGTTAAACGACGTAGGCAACTGAAATCCCGTCACAAGTCTTCTAGTCTCTTCCAACCCGGCTCCTTACCATATGCCACCGTACCAACGACCCTTTCCTGGTCCAAATAAACAAATCAGTCTCTGGAAACTGTTAAGAATATAAAACAAAATACTTGCGTAGGATTCGAACCTCATAACCCTCGTGCACAGTTCACTTTCAAATCTCCGACCTCGCCCCTGACAAGTGAGCTATTGCGAGGCTTGACAAACAGAGAGCAGTTCCCAGGCTATACAATACCTGTTCCTGGTCTATGTGCGTGCGTGTGTGTGTGTGTATGTGTACATGTGTGCACCTCCGGATGTAAGGTACATGTTCTTCGTATCTATGCTAGATTTACGAGTTCACTCGAGGTACTCATAATGAATTAATAGTGGCGCTCACGATTCCTGCTGCTTTTTAGCCCGTAACCGCACATCTCGTTCTATTTCGCCCGTTTAGGGAGTGGGGCCGATGTATTTCAGAACTGTTGTAAAGTTGGTGAGTTGCATAAAAGTAGATCGCAAGGGGCGTGTGAATCAGCCGATACATCTGTATACACCACTCTGTTTCCGAAGTGGGGTGGGAGGTTGCTATCTGCTATTCGGTTGTGCTATAATATTCCACAATGTGAAAGAATGTGTTGTTAGCCGCAAACAAACCAACATTGATTTGTACATTACTACCTTTTGTAGTTATCCCACACAACGAACGTCTCAAATTCCCTTCCAGTCACCAGTAGGTATGATCAAGATACAACGAAATATAGAGGACTATACATAATTTGACAGTCACATTGTTGTTAATAATCAGGTCCGACACATTGTTCACCGACTCCACCTTTGAGTGCTGGCACACTGATAATTACGTAGGAAAGTTAATGGAGTGGTGTAGAGATTCTCCTCTTAAAGTATTTATTCTTGATTGTTTGTTAATATGGAGGTCTTGTAACATGATTAGCAATCTCATATACTAAGTATGAGTGGGAATTCTGTCTGGAAAACATTTTTGGCAATGATTTATCCACCGATATGTTGAATTTTAGCTAATAATCAGAAGAAAATGGGCGTAGCTTGCATTTTAGGTGAAAACCTGTCATTCACCAGTTCAGGGCAATATTGCTGTCGCAAATTTCCGTTCATGTTGGTCCTACATTTTTTTACATGTATGCAATGTTAAATTCAAAGAACAATATGCGAACAATACGTTCTTATCATGAGCATCTAGATGTATATAGCACGTTGGCGTTTCGAGGAAAATAACAATTCAGATAAGAAAGGAGACTATGTTGCATGTTTTTTTGGTTGTGTGCACACATACCGACAATATTAAAATCCTTTGAAAGATTTAAAGTCACACTTGATGCGTAAATAATACCGTACAATTAGAATAAGTAACTTGTATCCTTTGGAATTGGACAGTGTAAAGTTTTGCTGTATTGAATTAGTTAGTTAATGTACTAAGACGGGTTACCATTATACATAAGAAGAGTACTTGAACATTACCCACATTGTGCCATACGAGCTGTTTCCGGAAAGATCGTTCATTTCAATTATAAATACACATATAAAATGTGTTTATAAAAATATCCTTCTGTACTTAGAGCAAAGATTAAGTGACCAGTTATCTTCAAAAAATTGTACCGCTGACTGTCTTCACAGTCATATTTGCTACAATTATGTTATACGTACTATGGCAGTACTAAGTAGAACAGCTTTCTTTGTGACTTTGCTGTCATAAAATTATACCCCTTGTGTAATTTTATCCTTTATGACCACAGTTACTCCAGAACAATGAAGGCTTCACGTCCTGGAACACCTTACCTGAACATAGTTCTTTCAAGTCAGAGATGACTACACCACCGTATGCAGTACAAAACACACCCCAATCGAAACAATCTCCACACACTCACACATTTCATATGCTTGATCAACATCAAGGAATTACTGAATACCTAAAAATAGAACAGATAAGTGTTTTTCTTTTCTGCTATTTGCTTTACGTCGCACCGACACAGATAGGTCTTATGGCGACGATAGGATAGGAAAGGCCTAGGAATTGGAAGAAAGTGGCCGTGGCCTTAATTAAGGTACAGCCCCGGCATTTTCCCGGTGTGAAAATGGGAAATCACGGAAAACCATCTTCAGGGCTGCCGACAGTGGGGCTAGAACCCACCATCTCCCGATTACTGGATACTGGCCGCACTCAAGCGACTGTAACTATCGAACTCGGTGAATCGATAAGTGTTGTAAGATTTGCTCCCAGTGGGGTTTGTATCCCAATACCGGTCTCGTACGTCTCCTCAATATTAGAGTAAATTTGCCTTCCACTGAAGACATAGAAACAATATTGCTACCTTCATTCCCATTCAAATATTGTGATTCGTGTAGCAGCATACAGAAATGTCCTACCACATTGTACCTAAACACCGTCGAGTGAAGCTATTAGCATTTATTTGAATAGCATTGGAGCTCTAGAATTAAATGGAAGAACCGTGTGCATTGATATCCTTCCGAGCATTACTACCCCCTTTTGCAGGAAAAATACAGCAATATGGTTTATTGTGTTCACTGTGACTCGGAGATAGGACTTTTAATAGCCTGCTCGTCGATTCCAAACTTTAATGAACTTGAAATTGGCACTACAATTTCTAACTAAATAATTATAATTACGTTACATGGAAAATGACTGCAGTTCACACCGTCAATGGCACAGGAATTAATAAGATTTTTCTAGACTACTAACAGCATGTGTAAGTTATATAACCTGGACTGTCCGGCTCCATGGCTAAATGGTTTGCGTGCTGGCCTTTGGTCACAGGGGTCCCGCGTTCGATTCCCGGCAGGGTCGGGATTTTTAACCACCATTGGTTAATTTCTCTGGCACGGGGGCTGGGTTTATGTATTGTCTTCATTATCAATTCATGCTAATCACAACTCGCAGGTCACCTACGGGAGTCAAATCAAAAGACCTGCACCTGGCCAGCCGAAAATGTCCTCGGACATTCCCGGCACTAAAAGCCATACGCCATTTCATAACCTAGACTGACATCTTCACAAGTGTGCGGTTGTTCATGCACACCAGTGAATGAGGTATTTTCCTCAGTACATTGTATGAAGTAGTCTGTTATCTGTCCGGCCCCGAGGTGTAGGGGGCAACGCGTCCGCCTGACACCCGGCGGTCCCAGGTTCGATTCCCGGCTGGGTCAGGGGTTTTTCATTGTAAATTATTAATATACCTGGTCTGGGGACTGGGTGTTTGTGTCGTCCTTAACATTCCTTTCCTCACATTCAACACTCCACACTTACTGAATTCCAATTACACGCAGGTTCATATCACATGATGCAAGTAGGAGCAAAAGATCTCTATAGGTCGACGCCCCGAACAAATAGCATTAGTTGAAAAAAAACAAGTCTGTTATCAGGTGGTGTTAATACTTTCAGAAGAATTGCTAATATATAAATGTTCCCTCGTAACTTCGATCGAAAGTGAAACAGAACCAAGCTTTCAAAACATACTCGGTGAAAGAAAGTGAAGGAATCATATGTGAATGAATGGACATCTCGACCACGCAATTGTAATACCATCGAAGTTAAACGACAAAAACAGTTGATTCAGGGGTGATGGACGGGAAATATCAATGTCAGGAACCTTGGAAAATTAAGTGGAAGCAAGAGGTAGAGTAGTTGCCAACACATTTCCCAAACTTAGGAGTCAATGGAAAGTCATCCCCTGAATTCGTCTCACACGACTGGCTGGTGATGCCAGTACCCTATGCCCCACCAAAAACACTGAATAGCATCACGGCGATATATTTATAATTTCAGTGGAGTACTACTCCATTCACTATGATTGCAGAAGTCCATCACGGCGTGAATGGTATAAATGACTTTCAACTGACGTCTGAGTCAGCTTGTGAAGTAAGGCTGTGCCTACTACGAAACATTGCTGTTATCGGATTTTATAACTTTCCATTGGAAGTATTATTAAAAAGCGTGGCCTGAAACTCTTTGGTGTTTTTATTTCGAATGAAAAATCATCACTGGCTGCTGATATTTTACGGGAATCTGATGTAATATGGATGAAGATTATTACTTACGATGATAAACTGCTCGCCAAAACATGTATCAGAAATGAAGGTGCACAGATATAGTACTTACCGCTTTTCTAGGATATGGGTACTCATCTGACGAAGGAAACAGACAGATGTGGCCCTTTTCACATACAACTATCCATCAAACCATGAATGATGAAAATAGCAACATATTCCACTTTTCTAGGATAAGGTAAGATATATAGGGGTCTCAAAAGCTATAATGCGTACGAATAAAGGTATCAGCACTGTGGTATTTAACATTAAATTCATGAATACCTAAAACACATGGAAGTTACAGCCACCGAACGAGAAATTTCCCCGTATGTCCGGTCCTAATAAATTATTATTGACTGAATGAATTAGTGAGTATGCTCTTGCATAATGAAGTGGCTTTACTTACAACGATCTAATGAACCATTCGTCATCAGCCACGTATGTGACTCAGTTAAAAAAGAAATACTAGATAATCATATCACCTTCATGATAATGTGAATTAGGTATAATCATGAGTACCGACTTCGTATTAATGTTCTCCGTGAGTTCTTGCACGTATACAAAACATGCTCTAGATATCGTTAAGCCTTATGAAACAACGAGAGTTATGAAAAAGTTCTTTTGAAAACTATTGCAAATTTTAGTGACTCCAGAAATGTCAACAATTCCAATTCCAGTATTTCAAGGTGACGAGACAAGATATCGGCTCGGTGTTAAAAGTGGAAGGTTAACAATAACTCTTTTCAGGAAGGACATCGAATTCACATCTTATAAAGACGATAGTGAGTTTATCCTGTAAATTCTACTTTTTTGCATAGCATAGTGCAAATAGGGCGTGCTTTGTCATACATTGAAACTGTGATTATTGAAGGAAATTTAGTTTTCATTCTCAATTAATTACTGGCAGTTGGTGGCAGCGGGCAGTTCAATGAACTTACAGAGTAAAAAAAATACGAAATTGTACTTTCATAACTCTCACATTTCAGAAACGCCAGAACACTTTTCATTATTTACCGCAATCGTCACGTCCCTGTAATTCAGAAGTTCTGGGAAGCACACTGACTGAACAAACGAAGGTCCACCTCAGCTTCACAAGACCGAAAACTGTGTCTTTCTGCTCGGTGATGTCCAACATTTCCTTCGGTACTGGCTTACAAACAGAGCTTTGAATGACTGCAGGATTAATTGTGTTGCTTTATTGTGTTGCAATCACAGATCAGAAGGTTTGGCCCTCAATTGCACAGCATTGCATATGTGCAAAGGAAAATGTACTTGCTTTTTTAATCTGCTATACGAGTTTAAAACTGTGCATTTACTTCTGAAGTGTGGCAGTTTCTACACTAATAGTACAGCATATACCGGTACTGTATGTAAAAAGGTAAAAACCCTTAAAAGGTTACTGATCCGAATAAAATAATTTCAAAATATTTATTTTGATACAGATATGACTTTTAATATTTTTCTGATAATAGTGTATTACTTTTGGAATTAAAAACCATAATATTTGAAAGCAATAATAAATCGCGCATTTAAGGGTTAAGTTACAGCATGAAAATTAGACCAGGAAACAATGGATTCAAGTATGTTCCCAGGTGAGGAAAGGAATGTTTTAAATATATCAACGCAGTTCATGTTCGTAGTGCAAATAGGCCTAGTGAATGTTACTAAGAAACATAAATTATTGAATGCTGTCAGCAATAAGGTGCCTCACTACTGTTATGAACAGAGATCATATTCCATCACCGCACAACACTAGCCGACATCTACTGAAATACGAATGGACGAATTGATCCTACTGCTACCCATCGGGTGTAGGATTGCTGAGAATAACATGACAGACGGTAGTGGATTATAACGCAGGTTTTTATCGCACTACTCCCGTTAATGACTTCTTTGAAAATTGTCGAACTCACTGGATGATCTGACTATCGGTTTCTCGAGTTAAGACCATGCAATTCACGTTGCTCTTGAAAATAGGCATTGTTTACATTCCACATACATCAGAGACTATCAACTTTCTGATGACAGCTCTAGTACGTTAATTTGATAAACTTTCTCAAAATAAATTTCGCAACCTGGATGTAAGAATAGCCTCCCGTGCTCAAGACTCTCTACGAGTTGATGAAGCCACACACGTATCTGAATAGCCTAACGAGATTTTTAAAAAAATTATTCATTGTAGAAGTTTATGGCTTATTGTTCTCTATTTATGATTCCTATTCTAAGGAGTGGAAATATGTGACAAACTCCACCCAATGACATTAAATTGTATAGGAAGGGAAACACTATTTAACCTGTGAAAATCCAAGGGTGATCTATATTCCATTTCCCATTTGAAAAATAGCATCTTATGGAATAATTTTCATATTAAAATTGTTTAGTTACTTGGAATTTATTTTAATGGTTACCCGTATTAATTCGCCAAAATTGGGTATCGAGACTTTAAAAATCTTCTGAACGTGGTCAAGAACAACACTTCTACTAATGAAACTTTTATTATCAGTTCATAATGGCCAGCAATTACATTAAAACAATCGCTAAACCCACTAATACACCGAAAACGAACACACAACTTCCTTTCAATAAGTTTACTTCAACAATCAATTGTTCAATGAGCTTGTAGTAATAAACAATAGTCTGTCTGTTAGGTCATCAGCCCAGAGGCTCGTTGTATCCTCATATAGCACCACCAAAGGCTATGCAGTTATAGGAAAACCACAAAAACCAATGGCTGTATCAAAATGAGGCGTACTAGGCAAGATGAGGACTGAGGTAGTTTGCCATTGCTTTCCTTACTGGGACAGACAGAGGTATTGCAGCACGACTAACTCTATGAGCAACACCTTTCATGACACTCAGACACACTGGTTGTGCTGTGAATGTCATTACTCAGCACCACCCACATCCCAGCAGCCTCCATATTGTAACAGCCATGGGTGAGATTGGGACTTCGGTGGAAGCTACACTTTGCTCTGGCCTGTGTCAAAAGATGGATGCAAAAGTACTGCATCCATCAAGAAATGACAGAAGGCAGAAAATAAAGTGAAAATCATTCTCTCCTATGAATGACCTATGAAAAGACTTCCTGAGAATGTTTAGTTGTTTGATAAAGTATTTCACGTACTAAAATATAATATTATATGAAAAGACAAATTGATATCGTAATTGGTATTACTTAACATTTATTAAGCACAATGTGCATATCGTCGCTGCATCGGCAAAACCCCGTATTCCAGAACGCCGTTCCTATCCATAATTTTCGTTGTCATATGCCAATGTGTAAAGAAAATTGAACACTACCGCGCTCTAGGAATGCATGTTTGCATCACGTATTTACGCACTAGCACAGTATAATGCATTTACGGTTCATTTTCGTTTAGCCATCAGCGTAGGCAGAGGAACACAACGAAAATTCTTCTGATGGATTGGATATCCATATGTGGCTGGGAGGCGTGACCAATCTTAAGAAGAATAATGGATAGAAAGAGCGTTGTGGGATATGAGGTTTTTGCCGTTGCAGCGACGACATTCAATATAATGTGAGATCTATACAATCATTACATACTTAAAGTAATATCCATAGAAATATAGCCGATTAGGTTCATCATTCAAAATTATTTCACCAGTCTTTAGCAAATGCACTGAGAGTTTGTGTTCTGTTGGAACAGGTCGTTAAAGGACGTCGCGTTCAAGGCATGTCACAAAGTCGGCAGGCGAAGTCATCACCTGGGGTGTGAAATCCATTCTGTACGGAACCCATGGATGCCAAAGCCCGCGCATATGTGGCGTAATTTGTAGTTAGGCCCTCTGCTACCACCGTGTTGAAGAACTCTGCTGGTACTTGTTGTGCCCTTTGTCGCCTTTCCTCTAGTACCTCGATCGATGTAACAGTATGCGGGAGTCTAAATATAGACTTAATTATTCATTAAAAAAATTCATTAGCCATTACATATGTGAATCGGTTTTCTGTATATTTTGGAACATGGGGAATTCGTTTCAGAAATCTGGCCTTTATATTTTCCAACCTTCTCCTGCTTGGAGGAGTCAATTTTCGCCATATTAACTTGATACCGTACGTTACTACTGATGCAATTTTAAATTTGAATAGTGACATTGCGGTATCTATTGATAGATGGCGGAGCTTTGGTATTTCATACATGGCTTTGGTTACTGCTGCAGTTTGATATTATATAGGAGCAAAAGTAACCTAATCTGACTACAGTCGTGATATTTAAGCTCTGTTTGTATTGCTTTGTTGATTAGCGATCATGCGGATTCAATAATGTGTTTCTACATCAAAATACAGTTAATACATACGGCTTTTCCCAACGGTGGAGCTGTATAGCTCGTAATCAGTTTACAGTTACATTGATCCTGTGTTACCTGTGAATATACTGCTCAATATCCAGTGCCTCCCTTGTGTATATGAACAGCTCAGTGATTAAACAAGGGAGTTAATTACTCCAGCAAGCTATGAAGGATCCAAAAGTTACACAGACATAGCCTGGTGGGAGATACTTCCTACTGAGTGCTTCAGAAGGTAACTACGCACTTTGCTCTTCCTTTGTAGAGAAATTATTTCGTGTACTATATTTATTTCATTGCAGTTAAGAAGCGTTCAGGTAATTTATTCGACGAGCGCCATATTAATGTACCACGTAATTTTCCTTTGATAAATTCCAATGCTTAAATATGTTACTATAAACTCGTTTTTAAAAGAAACATCATACCACGCCCTTCGATGAAAATGTCAGACTGAAATCAATTTTCCAGCATAATAAAATACTTATCTATTATCTGTAATTCTGAACTCCTGAGTTACCTCGTTTTCCGCCGTATACATTTTACCTCATCCTAAAAGGTGTCTTCCGAAAAAGGAGTATTGAAAAACAGACACAGCTAAAAGCACCAAAATGGTAGACTTCTTAATGGAGTAATTCATTCGTTTGGTTTAATTTTAGAAAATTAAGGTGAATTGTATAACTTCTTTCTTCTTCCTTTCTTAATCTGTTTACCCTCCAGGGTTGGTTTTCCCTCGGACTAACTGCGGGATCCCATCTCTATCGCCTCAAAGGCAGTGTCCTGGAGCGTGAGACTTTGGGTCGGAGGATAAAACTCGGGAGGAGGACCAGTACCTCGCCCAGGCTCCCTCACCTGCTATGCTGAACAGGGGCGTTTTGGGGTGAGGGGAAGATTGGGCAAGGAAGACGGAAGAAAGCGGCTGTGGCCTCGAGTTCGGTACCATCCTAGCATTAGCCTGCAGGGGTAGTGGGAAACGGAAAACCCCTTCAAGGATGGCTGTGGTGGGAGTCGAACCAACCTCAACTCAGTTGACCTCCTGAGGCAGAGTGGACACCGTTCCAGCCCTCGTACCACTTTTAAAATGTCGTGGCAGAGCCGGAATCGAACCTGGGCCTCCGGGGGAGGCTATTAATCACGCTAACCACTACACCACAGAGGCAGACGAATTTTATATCAGTAATATTGTAAATATGAATCACGCTTGATTTTCTAATGTATTTGTACAAATAAATTTACAATTGTACTTGATTTTTTAACACCGTCTTAATATTCTGTACATGATATATCCATGAGATCGTTGTTGTTGAGTAAAGCACCGATGGTGGTGATTAACCTAGGTGTGATGTTTCCTCTGAAAAAGCTGAATATTTTGTTGTGGGGTAAGTGTACCAGTTAAAGTATGACAAACATAAAAATAATTCTGACATAATTCGTTAAATATGTTTGCTGCCATGCTCCATTAATGTCTACAAATTGGTAAGGAAACCGTTACATGTATTCGTTCATAAGGGGAAAATTTTGTTGCAAAATTTAGTAACTGAAAACTTATTTCCAAAGAACTTGATATCACGGTTTCACACAATTGTGACTTAGTTACGTTAGTTACATTTTCCCGCTTACCATAAATTCTCTATGACGTACGATATCAAATATACGACACTGCAGACACTTATTATTACAAATGTACGATACAGTTAGAAATCGAATACGCTACATTATCTCAGGAATGTTAGGAAATACGATAAATTTATCAGAAAAATTTTCACTCTACTAATGAACCTGGGGCATTTGCAGGTTTCAAGGACGATGAAGCATTTGGAGGACTCAGAAAATGTATTTTCATGTGACACGGAACTAATGGCAATGCCATTTACTGTTATCATCAACGATAAATAGCCTACTTTTGCAAAATACACGACATGTTAATTATGAGAATAATCGGACTTCTGCCTCTCACAGAAAAACGTTTGAGGGCGGGAAAATTATTTTAGTCTGTACTCTGGATGAACGTAGCATATACTCTTCTACCGCTCACAATTTTGAACGCTAATCTTCGAATTTGCCTCTGGAGAAATATGTCATTGAGGAAATTGTGATTTACAGGTACTGTGTATCATACCACTTGAACACATTTTCACGAAAATATATTTAAGAGCTACCATGTTTCAATTCCTTACCTACAATCCACATTTGTAGTATTATATCATGAAGAACGTCTTCATCATAAATAATGTCCTTGAGTAGTTAAGTGGAAAGCATCGGTGCACCAAGCCATATATACTGCACCCATATCTTAACTAGGTGAATCAGAAATGAATTAATGCGTTTCCATATAATTCATATACAGTACAGTACATTGAATGTCTTTCAACGCAAAGCAAATCAGAAGACAACCCAGTAAACCAGCTAAAACACTCTAATACACGATCTCTTTGCTGTTCTTTCTGATACCGAGCTCGATAGCTGCAGTCGCTTAAGTGCGGCCAGTGTCCAGTATTCGGGAGATAGTAGGTTCGAACCCCACTGTCGGCAGCCCTGAAAATGGTTTTCCGTGGTTTTCCATTTTCACACCAGGCAAATGCTGGGGCTGTACCTTAATTAAGGCCACGGCCGCTTCCTTCCTAGCCCTTCCCTGTCCCATCGTCGCCATAAGACCTATCTGTGTCGGTGCGACGTAAAGCAATTAGCAAGTTCTTTCTGATGAGGGTTTTCAAAGCTGAAGAGACTGACAAACCAAAAAGCAATGGTGCCTTCCGTTAAAGTTACGAAGGCAACGCAGTAAGAGTGACAGAAAAACGAATCAGTGTAAGAGATAAACTCCTCCACAGGAGAATGAACGTTTACCGAAAATCCTAATATTAACCCAACAGAATATTTCGAATTTCACTTGTCTGATGACATAGGCCCATGCTATTTAGTTTATGTTTAAGTACAGGCAATAGTTAATAGTAAACTCGAGTTCACAAGAATCGCCTTCAATTATGTGAATTTCGACACCACCCAGGAAAGTAGTTTGATTCATTTCAGCAAGTGCGACGTACAGTATTTTGGTGCCGTAGCTACGACCACGTGATTGTGACTTAATAAGATAAATCCAAAAATATATGCCCATAGTAATATTCATGATATCCTGAACAACGCCGCTGAGTCTAAGCCAAAAGACATATCACTAGGGACGCACATCAGTTTTCATAATAGTTGCTGTGATAGAAAGTGGAAAGTTGTAACCTGTGATGTTTGTACGGATAATTGCGATGTGAAGTATGTCCGAATGTAGGCCTCAAATCAATGATCTGCGAATAATAACGCCATGGAGCCTCTCCCCTCGCGAAAGAAAGTATTTCAGGGCGAAAGGCTTAAATAGAAGAGGAGCTACTATTCGGTATTCATTCTCACGGTGAGTCTTGCTTATTCTGACGGGACGACTGTTGGCGCTCTGTTGTATTAAAAACATGTAACAAAGGAGCTCTAGTGAAAAGCAAAGTGTAGTTTTCATTAGCATTTTCCCTACTGTGGTGCAGTAGAGAGGTAAACTGTTGTAATATTTCGACGTGTGGAACAATTTTGAGAGCCGCTGATATGTAATTTTCGTAAGGACGCGGAAGGTGATTACAAATACTTGAACTAGTGATCCCCAAAGAATGAGTAAGAGAGTGTAGAACGCGTTAGCATTAACTATTCCAGCACTGAAGAATGCGAGGTGAATAGACAGTCAGGTGGAATTAGACTGGAAATATTTCCGTACCCGATAAAGCTGAGTGGCCTACTGAATTGGACAGGACAGAAAGGGCAAGACTGGTAGGTACACGAGCAGTGAATAATAATTTCGCCAAAATACTGAGTTCCCGCCGGTCGACCTTTAGATTACGACAGACGAGTGCTACATTGAATTGATTATGCCGTGTGAAAATTGGTGTATTTGAAACTGATTTGTCCTTCATGTAAATTTTGCATTAAGTGTATGACCAGTGTGTTAAGAAGATGACCATGTGCCCATAGCAATAGCCTAAGCAACGCCACTGTCGACATGGATTAAGTCCATAATCTGGACGCAGTGATAGATAAATGATTGCTGAGAATGGACGCCGTCATCAATATGTAAGCCCGGGAAATTTAAGATGTTGTCTGTACTTTTAAATATGTAAAAAAGAATTACTGGCATTCGTTTTGAAATAATAATAATAATGTTTATTTGTATCAATATCATACTATTATATTTCAGGTCCATTTTATTATTCTCCTGATTTATTTAAAGTCAAATGATGGTAGAAACGATTTAATAACAATTATAATTAAATGGTAATTAAGTGGAGTTCCATTCTTCTGCAGCCAGTTGTATTTCCTTGTTTGATTGAACCGTGATGTTAAGTGTACCGGAGGTACACCTCAGCACCGCACATTTAAAAGAAGCGCCTTAAGGAACTCTATCACATAAAACGTGAAGCAACTGATGCATGAAGTTGGGATATTCACCAGAAGATGTCACCATTGAATTATTGAGTAATGTGTTATTTTGAAGTTTCCTAAACTGACTGGATTTATTTGTTTTGTTTGTGTTTACGTCAAGAAGTTTGAACTTTCTCCACAGACGTCATTAAAAAAATACTGAGGTAATGCACTCTGGTGCAAGGTAGAAGAATTAGTGATTTAGAGAAGTTTTGCGTTTGTAAGTTTTCACAACTAAACTAACTTTCATTTCTTTCTATATTTCAAGGTTTGCAACACTTCCTTCTCATTCCACCAGCTTTTGAATCTGGCCAACCACAAATTTTCTGTAATTATTTTTCAACCAATAATAGGCTTCTTGTACCTTTGAATTTGCCAATAAAAATGAGAGGGTGTGTTCGGATTTAGTCCAGAAACCCCTCGAATCATCCTCTTGGGTATATAAGCTTCGGCTTTTCCAGCTACATTGTCTTATTGATCGTCGACTTACTGAGTGTGTGTGTTAAGAGAGGAGGCGGGGCCCCTCATTCTTCGGCAGGCAGAACAGCAGCCCAGGTAATGGCCACCTGTTTTATATTTCTGTAGCTACCACCGCAGACTTACATGAGGGGAAGGTTCTAATTTCTAACTATGTAGCCTCCTGTTTTCTAAAATGTAAACTTTCTTTCGGCTAATGTAAAATTTCATAAAGACCTAAATTGGAAAACGGGGTTAGAGAGTGCTTTACCCTCTCGAGTTCCCCTTCAATTTATCTTCAGGTGACTACGATTTTGTACCGTTTTTCTTTTCTTGTTCTTCTAGTCACCTCAGTAGTGTGGGATTAGCCTCTGCGACTACGATTATGTACCGTTTTTCTTTTCTAAATTACCAAGTAACTTGTTCTTCTAGTCACCTCAGTAGTGCGGGGTTAGCCTCTGCATCATCGGGCCACAAGCCCAAGTAGAGTTTTAAAACCGAGTTTTCAAGGAGCGCAAGTGAGCGCCTCCATTCATTCCTTTCCACGAAGGCCCCAGTAGTTTGGGTAATAGATACCCTTGTGTACTAAAATTGTAAATTGTAGGTTGGGCCTAGAGAGGCCAGAAATTTGTAAGACGTTTTGGTGTAATGTGGCCTTGAGCGGGGTGTAAGAAATTGGGAGCCACTCTCCTTTGTTGAATTCGGAGAGATTGTAACTTCTTTTTGGTTTTTGTGTAATATTCAGGGGTCCCTCTGGAAGGCTGTAAATGTGTATCGGTTGGAGCAAGGTGCTCTGTTTAGGGAGATTTATCTCCTTATTTGTGTAAACCCCGAGTAGGGTGGATGTATGTGTAATTGCCTCCAGAGGAGAGTGCGATATTCTACGTGGAGTAATTAGAGAGAGAAATTCAAGAAGTCCTCAGTATACAGCTGATTTTAAAGGTACAAATATTTGGAGAATATTAAGCCGAACTTATGATGTATGATGATTGCCACAATAAGTAAGTAAATTCCACTCGCAAGTCAGTGAGTTTACTTTTCTCCGTTTAATAATACCATGTGCTCATTAAGATAACCGTAGCAATAACACGATAGTTTGTTACCCAATTTTAATACCAGGAAATTTTATGTGAAAATTTAGAGCATGTTTAATTTTTTTGAGGGAGAGGATTTTAAAATACTTTTGGAGATATCAATTCATTGGTAATTAAGCTGGACATAGTTATTATTTTGTGCTTAGAAATTGTGTATATGGTCAAGATAATTCAATTAATGAACGGAAACTTTGTTGTGTGTAAACATTGAAAGTCGTAACTCCAATTTTGATAATACTTAAACAGACCATGATATCAATGCTACGCCACGGCCATTGGCCGGCCGCCTTGAGTGAAACGATAGCTTAGTCACGAAGGCCCGCTGAAAATAAAATTCAAGATAATAATCATAATTGCATTTCTCCATTAGGAATACCAGTGATTATATCAAAACGTGTAAACTTTATACTTGTAGAGTTGATACAGTGAGTGTATTTCAATGTATTGTCTGTAGGTCTTCACGTGCATTGCATGAGCTTACGGATTTTTCTTCTTCATAATTGCATTTTTTGTTGTTACGTTAAGCCAACTTTGTCCATAGTGTACGTAACTGACCAGCGATACGCGTTGTACAAAGGTAGAATAGGAATTAGGTTGACAATTAGTACAGGATAAGTGTATACAACATTCTAAAAATGACAGCATTATTCCAACAGGCAATGGCTGAACAGATACGTATTTTATTGTCATTATTTGATTACTGTATGTGTAATCATACTTTCAAATACTAAATCTCAATGAATAATCCATGTTGAAATTAAAGCGTGTTTGATGTTTAATTAATTAACTGATAATGCGTAAAAGTCTGTTCAGATCGATAGAACCGTTTGATGAAACAAGACAAATGCCCTTAGAACAATCGAATTATGTGTAATTATCAGAATAATGTATATTTCATGGATCAGAATTGTAGAGGAAAATATACTCATGGACAAAGTTAATAAGTGTATTGATTTCGTGGGAATAATAATTCCTGGGGGACGTTTTAAGTCATGTGAGACCAAAAAGAGCCAATGTAGTGGAAGGTTCAGTGTTCAATATCCAGAGCGTATATCTGAACATGTTTCAGATGGTATGGATCATGAAGACTATGTGTGATTCTTTACGATAGTTTGACATTTGACATTTAGGAGTTTAATAAATATTGTGCGTATCAAGTTCATGGTGTGGGTTACTTAGTCACATCCCAGTTCGTGAACCATGGGCAACGGCTGAGTGGCCTAGTAAGTGGTCCTAAGAGTCGGGATACCTATTGCTACGGAATTGAAGTCGGCATCTCGGACATATTCTGAGTCATGGCCTTCCTTGTGCTCAGGCAGCTACGGCTATATAATCCACCGGTGGTCCCTAACCCGTTAGAGGAGATTCTCACTTGGACTATGTGTAAGTAGGGTAGCAATCCACTTCATGAATTTACGGAGCTCAGAACATTTCAAGCAAGCCTCGGACCTATGGGAGTAACGGTGTCCCACTACCATTTGGCAGACAAGTGATACCTTGGAAACAACTTGGCGAACGAAATGAAAATCGATCGGGAGCTATCAATATTAATGGGGCTTATGGAGGAAAGAAAGTAGAACAGGCTGAGTCGGCAAAGAGGATGCATCTGGATGTGCTAGGAGTAAGTGATATTCGGGTAAGGGGAGATAACAAGGAAGGGATAGGGGATTATAAAGTGTACTTGACGGGTTTTAAAAAGGGAAGGGCAGAGTATGGGGTGGGGCTGTTCATCAGGAATACCATTGCACCCAACATAGTTTCTGTTAGACACGAAAACGAGCGAATGATGTGGGTAGATTTGGCAGTTGGAGGAATTAGGACGAGAATTGTCTCAGTGTATTCACCGTGTGAGGGTGCAGATGACTATTAAAATGACAAGTTTTCTTGAAGCATTGATGGACATCGTAGTCAGGGTCAACATCAAGGAGAAAATAGTGCTAATGGGCGTTTTCAATGCCAGAGTTGGAAATAGAATTTAAGGATACGAAAGTGTGACTGGAAAATGTTGGGAGGATATGGAAGCTGATAGGAATGGGAAGCTTTTGTAGCATTTATGTGCTAGTATGGATTTAGCAGTTACGAATACATTCTTCAAGCATAAGGCTATTCACCACGACATATGGGAAGGTATACCATATCCATACCATATCCATAATATACTATATCTGAACCGACTCAGAATTCAGGAAGTCTGTCAGGAATGTATGAGTTTTCCGGGAATTTTTCGATGGTACAGACTACTGTGTGATCTGTTGTGAACTACGCATCTCTAGGCCTAGGATAGAGAAAGGGAAATATGTCTGCAGCGAATAAGGGTACAAAATCTGCACGACGAGGGCATTAGGCAGAAGTACATGGATATAATTAGGGAGAAGTTCCGAACAGTGGACAGTAAGCAGGTTTAGGATATATAAAGAGAATGGGTGGCATACAGGGATGCTGTAGTAGAAACAGCAAGGGAATGCCTAGAAACAACTATGTGTAGAGATGGAAAAAAGCGAACATCTTGGTGGAATGATGAAGTGAGACCAGCTTGTAAACGTGAAAAGAAGGCTTATCAGAAATGAGTCCAAACAAGGGCTGATGCAGACAGGTAATTGTGAGTGAATCAAATATTTGTTGAATCCAAAGAGAAGTCGTTGGAAGAATTTGGTAATAACCTGGAAAGGCTAGGTCAAGTAGCAGGGGAAACCTTTCTGGGCAGTAAGAATGAATCTTAGGAAGGGAGGGAAAAGGGAAACGGACAGTGTTTTGGGTAATTCAGGTGAACTCATAATATATCCCAGGGAATCACTCGACAGGTGGAGGAAATATTTTGAAAATCTCAACGTAATTCGAAATCTTCATGGTGGTGTCGCAAACAACGGAGCTCATGGGGAGGAGGAAACTGATGTTGGTGAAATTACGCTTGAGGAAGTGGAAGGGGTCGTAAATAAACTCCATTTTCATAGAGCAACAGGAATAGGTGAAATTATTACTTTTTATTTTTTTCTATTTGCTTTACGTCGCACCGACACAGATATGTCTTATGGCGACGATGGGATGTGAAAGGCCTAGGAAGTGGAAGGAAGTGGCCGTGGCTTTAATTAATGTACAGCCCCGGCATTAGCCTGGTGTGAAAATGGGAAACCACGGAAAACCATCTTCAGGGCTGTCGACAGTGGGGCTCGAACCCACGATCTCCCGATTACTGGATACTGGCCGCACTTAAGCGACTGCAGCTATCGAGCTCGGTAGGTGAAATTAGACCTGAAATGGTGAAGTATACTGGGAATCAGTGATGAAATGGCTACATAGACTAGTAAGATGAGCATGGAGTGTTGGTAAGGTACCTTCAGATTGGACAAAAGCAGTAGTTGCACCTATCTATAAGCAAGGAAACAGGAAGGACTGCAACAACTATCGAGGTATCTCATTGATTTATATACTAGGCAAAGTATTCACTGGCATCTTGGAATGGAGGGTGCTATCAGTGGTTGAGAGGAAGTTGGATGAAAACCAGTGCGGCTTCAGACAACAGAGAGGCCCTCAGGATGAGATTTTCAGTATGCGCCAGTTATTTGAAAGAATGCTACGAGAGGAATAGTCGGTTCATTTTATGTTTCATAGATGTAGATAAAGCATATGATAAGGTACCGAGGGAAAAGATGTTCACCATACTGAGGGACTATGGGATCAAGTGTAGATTATTAAAATCAATCAAAGGCATTTATGTTGAAAATTGGGCTGCAGTGAGAACTGATGGTAGAATGAGTTCTTGGTTCAGGGTACTTACAGGTGTTAGACAAGGCTGTAATCTTTCACCTTTGTTTTTCGTGGTATACACGGATCATCTGCTGAAAAGTATAAGGTGCTGGGAGGTGTTCAGGTAGGTGAAAATGAAGTAGGCAGTCTGGCTTATGCTGACGACATGGTGCCGAAAGCCTGCAGTATAATATCTTGGAACTTGAAAATAGGTACAATGAGTATATTATGAAAATTAGCCTTTCGAAGAATAAATTGATGTCAGTAGGTAAGAAATTCACGAGAATTGAATGCCAGATTGGAGATACACAGCTGGAACAGGTAGATAATTTCAAGTATTTAGGATGTGTATTCTCCGAGGATGGTAATATAGTAAGTGAGAATGAACCAAGGTGCAGTAAAGGTAATGCATTGAGCTCGCAGTTGCGGTCAACAGTATTCTGTAAGAAGTAGGTAAGCTCCCGGACGAAACAATCCTTACATCGGTCTATTTTCAGACCCACTTTGTTTTAAGGTCCGA
This sequence comes from Anabrus simplex, assembly GCF_040414725.1. Taxonomy (NCBI): domain Eukaryota; kingdom Metazoa; phylum Arthropoda; class Insecta; order Orthoptera; family Tettigoniidae; genus Anabrus; species Anabrus simplex. The sequence continues at coordinate 994,850,646 of NC_090266.1, read as the reverse complement.
AAGCTGGGTGGACAAGGTTATCTTATAAGTTAGAAGGAACAGGCATGAAAGTAGCGAGAATGATTGCTGGTACAAACAGGTGGGAACAATGGCAGGAGGGTACACGGAATTTGGTGATAAATGCTAGGTGAGGAATGAACTTAGTGGATGAAGCTTTGCGCGTAAACCGGCTTCTGTGCTGGGTTCATGTCAGGCGAATGGAGGAGGATGGTTACCTAGGAGAATAATGGACTCTATTATGGAGGTAAAGAGAACTAGAGGGAGACCAAGACGATATTGGTTAAACTCAGTTTCTAACGGTTATAAGATAAGAAGTATAGAAATGAAAGAGGCCACAGCACTTCTTGCAATTAGAGGATTGTAGCGACATTTAGTAAATTCTCAGAGGCTTGCAGACTGAACGCTGAACGGCATAACGGTCTATAGTGTTGTTGTATGTATGTATGTATGTATGTATGTATGTATGTATGTATGTATGTATGTACGTATGTATGTATGTATGTTAAGTTCAAGCAATGTTATTCTAATTGAATCAATCAAAGCTACTGTAATTCACTCTTATTTTATGTACTTGAAGTCTAAATTTGATTCCGAGTTATTCTAGTTAATAAAAGTATAAATAAAATTAACAAATTACTTCTATTGAGGATAATATATGGTAATTTTTCTGATTCAGGCTCAGAGTGATGCTACGATATTCCACTGACACATCAACAATAAATTTATGTTAATGTTTTCTTTCAGATATTATGCAATTTTACTGAATTATATAGCGTAACAGTTATCACTATTAGTTGCCGTCCTCGGAGCCCTGGTTTGATTCCCGGTACTGCCATAAATTGGATGCCGTTATGCATCAGTAGACTAAGCGCCATTTGACGAAAATTGAGATTTTAGCGCCATCTTGTAGAGGAAGGCTTGAACTATTTATAAAAAATTCCCCACTGCATTACAAGAGGCCGTTAGTTGTTAGTAAACAGAAAACCTAAGCGACAAAACGGGAATCAGTAAAAATGTAAATTGCATCAGTAGACTATGCGACATTCCACTTTGTATCATTAGACCAAGCGCCACATTCCTCACATTGCGCTCGGATGACAGCGAGGGAACCCGCGTTTTTGACAGTGCTGACATTTTTACGTGGTGATACGTTGAGTGGTTTATCAAGTGACGAAGTTCAGCGATGTACCAAGTACTTCCAAAAGTAAGGAGAAGGACAATGCTACTAATGCAGCTTGCTAAGAAGGTTGCGTCTGAGAATCATTTGATGGTGAATCTCAGGAAGTAAATCTAAATAAGTCAAGACAGGGACGACCGCGGGAAAGTAGAGTTCCCTTTCACCAGGCATTAATACCTTTGTGGCCAATAGGAAAACCTATCTCTGAAGCCAAACTAAGAGACTTTGGTTCGCTGATGCACTTAATACCTGCAGATGCCAAACAATTTTACCAGGATCTTCAAGCAGATTCTGACATCGTGGATGACGTAGATGGATTTAATGGAGACCCTGATTTCGAGATTGAATGAACTGAGAGCAACAATCTTATTACCTGTCCAGTGACTTGTGTGTATTTATAGGAGAAAATATCTTTAATCACATTTTCTGTCTCAAGCAGAACAAAAGAAGGCTTAAAAATATCACGGCAATACTGTACTCTCAGAATATAATAGGCGTATCGTGAAGGAAAATCCATTCAAACATTGTATAGACTACAATGGCTCATGTCTTACCATTTGTATTTGACTCAGGTAAGTTGAAATTCTTCAAATCAGTAAGTCGTTATAGCAACGACTCTAGAGAATAGCTTCACTTCTAGAATTTCTCCATCTAAAACTTGAATAATGTACCGGAGTTGTGGCGCGGCTCGTGGTGGATCAAGCCTTAGCGGGACTTTCCAGACAGTAGGAGATTAATTTTTTTTATCATGGCTGCCGCCACGTTATATTTTTTGAAGTTTTACTCAGTACATACTCAACAGTTAGGAGTTATTTGTGTAGCATCGTGATGCATTATTCGCACTTGAGAAAAACCTTAAATTGCATCAGTAGACTAAGCGCCATTTCTTCAAGAAAATCTATGTAGTGCGAGTATAAAAATGTTGAAATTTGGTGAGAAGGTACAATCTATTATCCTACAACACCAGTAATACCATATTTAGCAAAATTATGTTCGCTGCAATTTACACATAGAACCAAATTTAAACGCGATTATCTCGGAACCAACTTTTGGCGCTTGGTCTAGTGATGCATAACGGCATCCAATTTAAAAATGGTAGGTGGACTGGTATATGGTTAAAAATGTACATGCAGCTCACCCCTAACTGGGGAGTGTCTGAAAAGAGCTGCAATACCTCAGGACGAGGACACCAGTTTACTAAATTCAAGTTGTATATCAGTTTATATCATTATAATTTAAGTTTTATTCGGCTTCAAGGTAATATAATTTTATATGCTTAAATTTCTCATGACATTTTAATTTAATTCATTTCAATTTTTCTTTTGTTAATAAGGCCTTGTTAAGTATAATCGGTTTGGATTCCTTACTTAGTAGCTTAATCCATAGATAGGAACCTTTATATACTCCAAAAGAAGACGAACTGACGGCCGTCTACTCCCTGGGATAAGAGAAATAATGGTAAGAATCTAAGCAGCGCCGAGCCTAAACCCACAACACAACCAAACCATGCAGGTTTAGGGTAATTAAATGGTACAATACTTCTGACCTCTGTCCTAGCTTTAGTTTCTCTGCTGGGGAGAGTGAATAGGTTATGCTGGAGGATTGAGACTGGCTTGAATGAGGAGCATGGATTGCTCATAGCTGTTTGAAACGTAGTAGTATACGGAAAGTACACTTTCGTGCTAAATGGGGTCCTGCTGTCACTAACCAAAATGTTGCAGCTGACTGAAAATTAGAAACCATTGCATCATGGCTGTTCTAATGCTAGAACGATAAATGGAACATTATAAATGAAATTACAGACATATTTTCCTCCAGAATGCGGAGGCTTTGCAGAAACCACTGAGCTGAGACTTATGGAAGACTAGAAGTGAGCCCCTGGATGAAATCTGTTATTGTACCCACGACGAAGTTTGAGGTGTATGGACATTTGCTAGCCGAGAAAGAAGAGATGTGCTGACAAGACGAAATTTGCTCTCGACCGAACCAGTCTCCTTTCAGAAGACATAAGGTGCAAATCAACCAAATAGTCGAAATTTTTCTACTTCTTAATTCTCAGAGAAGGACATGCGCTAATAATAGTGGTAACAAAATAGAACAGAATAGAAGAGGGCAGAGTAGAATAGAGTACAATAGAATATATTCGGTCTTTAAGTATGTTACACATAACGGACATTATCGAAAAAACTGAAACCATAAGTATAAATACACAAATTCAGGATAATATATCAGGATAATATGAAACGAACTCATTAATTTCAAAATATTACTGTGCTTGTAAGGGTAACATCTTTTAAGCATATTTCTGAATATGTTGAGATTTTACCCGGATACCATAATTCTTTCAGAACTGACGGCAGTTTATTAAATAGCATGGCTTGAACCTGTCTTTTGTATCCTAAGATGTGGTTCATAGCTTTATTTTTGAACATCGCTCCAGAAATTTATTTCATGACCTTATGCATCTACCATATGATGCGAATTATTAACCAATACGTTTACAACAGACATGAAAGGTAGTCTAATAACAAAATATCACCTGCAGGGGAATGTTATGGGGAGTTTTGTTACAAAACGCAATGCCCTTTTCTGAAGAATTAAATCCTCAGAAGTATGACTGCAGTTGCTCCGTCCCTCTGTTGCTCCACTTTTATTTCCTGAGCTATGAATGTAATATCACGAGTTCTCTGATTTACTGTTGGTATAACTTGTTATGTTAAATCCTTGCATTTGTGTTCAAATGTAAGTTTTCTAGGCATTCGTTACTCTTCAAATAGTCTACATCAAATTATAAGTTTATTTCTCATTAATTCATGCTCTGGTGTAAATTACTTGAAGGATGGATATCTGCTTATTAAATGTTTAACGGTACAGATATTTCGTATGACTGAAAAACAAATACCAAACAATACTAACATGTTAAAAAAAAGAATGATCATATTTCTTACCAGCATGTTCCATGTACCAACATTCTTCCTTACGTGTGGCCCGCTTTTGGATGAATACCACTTGCTAGTCAATTAGCTTGATTTATTTTTCTGTTTCTCTTTCCTTGTTCATTTGAACTTCCTACACCCCTAACACGAATGAATGAATTCATGAATGAGTGACTTAATGAACTATGAACACTTAATACAGACTGTAGGTTGCCATTTCATTCAACATTAAAGCCACACCTTGAAATCGAAAGATTTTCACGTCTTCATTAACTTGGACTTCATTTATCTGAGGGTACTTAGTACCACCGTAGAAACAAAAACAACGATAATATTTATAAACCTAAGGTTCGGATTATTACCAGATAGGTACATTGACTTAATTCACGTAAACTGCGAGGTTTACTTAGGTATTCAACTCACTAGAAGGTTTTAAGGATGGCAGTTTTCCTTTGAGGGTAATGTCCAGAGAATTTAGAGTACTCCAAACTGAATTAAACTAATTAATGGTAAACACCTCCAGGACATAAATCTTTAGACCTAGTAGTCCACACCAAGAGGTTTGCACAAGGATAACATGAGACATATTCTGAAAATTCTCTTGATATGACTGAATGATTTGCTTTGCTGCGATGTGTTTAGCAACGCATTTTCAAAAGGGGAAAAGTATTCTTCCGTTTTAGTCAAAAAAGAATTTCGATAGCAGAAAATCTGCAAGGTACTTTCTTTCCGTTTGTTGATCTATAATAGATTAAATTCAGGATACTATGGAAGAGTACTTCATTTCTATGGAGGGGAGCATCCTAATTCGATTTTTGGCATGGCATGTAAGAAATCGAAGATTCGTCGTCAAAGAAGATGCCTATTTGTTAAAGTTTTTGAAACATATTCTCTTAGACTGAACATTGATGGTTATCCTAAAGGGATATTCCTTGGCGAACGTGTCTACTAAGTTAATGTTTGCGTAGTACGTTTGCAGACCTCGAATTGAGAAACGTACGTCAAATATTTAATGATGAATTAACTTATTTTCGATATATCTGCTGTTAGATAGTTTTCAACTAGAGTGTGTAACTATTGTACTACACCGTGAACAAGTAAATTTATGTTTCCGTCACTTAGAAACATTGTTAATTCCTCCCAGAAGTTAAGGGTGACTGTGATTCTGTATCACCCTTAAACAGTTATTGTTCAGTTTATGACCATACGTCAGGAACCTCGCCAAACCTCTCATAATGCATATACAGTACTCACAAATTAACACTTAGAGCATTAAACTACCCGTAATGATGTGTAGGAGATGAGGTGCTATTGCTACTTAGCTTTTATGAAACCTTAAAGTATGTGCTTTGTCAATCGTTCATGGGACGGCAACTAACCTTTTTAAAGTAGACAACAACTCAGATAGGTCTGGCTTCTTCCATTGTACATGAATTCATCTAAATCATAGAAGTAATTGATGTTTATTTTTTATTATTTTTAACTGTTATTTAGTATTTTTATGGTCCTTTACCAATTGTTGACTGTTAAACGCGAGGGTATTAGTAAACGATAACTGAGTACTTTCAGTAAGGTACTACCCCGATTTTTACAAAGGGGAAGGGTGTTACATTTCGGGAAGTACCAGCCTTAGGATAGATGCAGTATTCTATTTTTACCTGAAATCTAACCTCATTCAATCATCAACGTTCCCAAAATGCCTATCTTTCCTGTAACTGCTAAACATGTGGATGAGGTCGAATTATGACGAATGAAAACGATTTGTTAATGCCTTCAAATATCCATTTTGTCCGTTAGTACCTATTTTGAAATAAATACTCATCTAAGTTCATAAAATGTCACTTTTATTTTTTACATTTCATTGTTATACTTCGGTATTTCTCACCGGTCGGTCAGGAGTATAGCCCGATGGCATCACATGAGGACGAATGGACAGATTCTTGGTTGAAAGTTCAGCGTCAGTGCCTTCGGTTCAGTGCGCTTCAGGTTCGATTTCTGGTCGGTTTTAACTACATTTCATAACTCATCTAAGCGGCGGGCTAGGTGATAAAGTTTGTCCCAACTCATTTCCCTTGTTATACATTCAACACACCACCACAGAAACATTTAACACATCTTAGTAATCGCTTCAGGAAGGGCATACGGGCGTAAAAGATCCACATGTACATCACAGTTCACACTCGTGACCCCTACACGGTGTGGTAGCAGCTTAATAAGAGGAAAAGAATACGAATTTAGTATGGATTTATAGAAACTTTGATAGGGCCTACTCGTAATTAACACTTTAATATTTTAATTCTACATAAAGTCCTCAGGCTACTCATGATATAGCTATGAAGATTACAGGGGACGGGAAGAAGGTAGAAAAATTCAGTAGTAACAGCAGAAAGTAAATATTAAGGTCGATGATGAAATAATGTTTGTACTCATTTTTCTCACACAAACACATGTTCGTTGTCTTTGTGCTTTTAACTTTGGAACTAGACTGAAGTTGGTGAAATTTGGAGATGTTTGAAAATGACAGCTCTGTGTCCATGGTTTCCAGCATGCTCCATTCGGGACAAAGATATGCCACCTCGGCGTCTCTTTAAAAATATAGCAATTAATGGGAAATAATATTTTTTTGCAACTTGCTTTACTTCACACCGACACAGATAGGTCTTATGGCGACGATGGGAGAGGAAAGGGCTTGGAGTGGGAAGGAAGCGGTCGCGGCCTTAATTAAGGTACAGCCCAAGCGTTTGGCTGGTGTGAAAATGGGAAACCACGGGAAACCATCTTCAGGGCTACCGACAGTGTAGTTCGAACCCACTATCTCCCGAATACTGGATACTGGCCGCACTTAAGCGACTGCAGCTATCGGGCTTGGTGAAATAATAATTTAACACATGTACTTTTTCTAAGTACAATGATATTTTTTGCGAATGTGCTTTTCGAAATAAACATTTCTTAGAATATGTTATCATGTTTTAACTATCGTATCAGTGCAGCTTACTCGTATGATTGTTACGATTAACTAGAGGCTCACACTGCTAAATAGTTGCTATGAACATTCATAGCCTACACTTCATAAGCACTCTGTAGTGCTCGGTATATTTATTGCATTCCACTAATGTATACGATCTCATGCCACCTGTAGCTAGTAAACAGAGTAATACATTGAATTTTGAAATTACGATTTCGTGTTGGAACGAACTCCATGTCATGTCCTGGAATATGTAGCATTCATTCGGATTATATTAGACAAGTTTGCGGAATTACTAACTGATCTGATAGAACGCAGTTTGGGTTTAGGAAATGTTATTACATTGTGGCTCAAGTTGTAGGATCCAGCAAGATACACCAGACAGTTTATAAACAGGACGTCAAATGGACTGCATCAGTACTGTCATATCTAAGGTTTTTCATATGGTAGATCATGGAAGACTGCCGAAAAAAATGAGGGAAATTGGACTAATAGTGACTGAATCGGTAATTATATTTCTAGAAAATAGAACTCAAAGATATAGAGTAGGTGAATCATTTTCTGATCCCTTAATGCTTGAGAGGGGAGTCTCTCAATGCAGTATTTTTGGAATTTTGAGCTCTCTTATATATAACGCATATATATATAAAATAGGGCTAAAAACTGGAATATGAGGCAAGGACTTTTGCAGTTGTTGTTATACTTTCAAGGGTAATAAATAAGTTAGAGGATTGTGAGCGACTACGAAAAAACTTCAACAATATTGTGAGGTTGTGATTGATCAGGTTGTGATTTTCACCAAGGGGAAAAGTCCTATGAGTTCGAATTAGTGTATTTTTTATTATTATACAATCTTCCTGCAACAGCTGCAGGTTGCCCAAAGACAAAGAGTACCTTCACAACAATAATGGATGTGGATACAATAGATAATGTGTTCGTATGATGTTAAATGTAGGCAGTCGAGTGAGGCATGTCAAACATTTATTTGAGGTCCGCAAGCATGGTTCTTGAAGATCATGATGGACTTCTTGAGTGTGGTAATGGCGATGTTATAGATAAAATCTCTATTTAGCCCAAAGGTATTGCAGAAGTTGACAAAAAATGCAGGTATTGTTCCTCGAGCACCTAACATCAAGCCGATTACAGAAATGGATGAGAGCTTATATTTTTGCTTGTAGAAGTCCGCCGTTTCTTCATAAATTCTTCTTTTTTCTGCATCGACCTCTTCCGGCTGGTTTTCGTTGGTCTCAAATCTAATTGTTGGATCAATGATGAAACCTTCAGAACAGGATGGCTTAAAAGCAATAATGTCAATGCGTCGGTTGCTTCCTCTGTTGGAGAGACCGTGTACTTCTTCATAGACATTATAACCTTGTCCTCTAAGAGCGTTAGCTATCATTGATCTGACTACATTATGGCGTAACCTGACAGTAGAGGGATCGCATGGAACGACATTAGCCGACGAATAAGGTTGAGTGCTTTTTAAGTATTAAATAATATATTATGAAGATAAAGTTAGAATTCACGAAGGCAAATTGGTGCAAATCTATATATATAAAGTAGCTTGTCCTGACTGACTGACTGATTCATCATCGCCGAGCCAAAACTACTGGACATAAAGAAATGAAATTTTGGGCATAGATTCATATTAAGATGTAAGTGCTCGCTAAGAGAGGATTTTTGGATATTCCGTCGCTAAGGGGGTGAAAAGGGGGGTGAAAATTTAAAATGAGTGTGTCTATATCTCAAAACTTTAAAAGTTTACACATGTGAAAATTGGTATTTAGAATCTTCTTTAAAAATAAGGAAACACGTATTTTTTTGTTTTCAGACAATCCCAATAGGAGGGGTGAAAAAGGGTGAAAAAGTGTTGAATGCCTTTAATATGGATACGCTACTTATATCTCAGAAACTGAAGATATTACAGACCTCAAAATTGGTACTTTTGATCGCTGTGAAAAATAAAGAAACACATTTTTTTTTGTTTTTGGAAAATCCAATTAATGCGAGGGTGAAAGGGGGGTGAATTTTTAAAATGAGTGCATCTATATCTCAAAAGTTTTACAGTTTAGAGATGTAAAAATTGGTATTTAGTATCTTCATTAAAAATAAAGGAACACGTATTTTTTGTTTTCGGAAAATCCCAATAGGAGGGGTGAAAAGGGGTGAAAAATGGGTTGAATGCCTTTAAAGAGAATACATATATCTCACAAACTGAAGATATTACAGAGCTGAAAATTGGTACCTTTGATCTCTTTTAAAAATAAAGAAACACGTATTTTTTTGTTTTTGGAAAATCCAATTAATGCGAGGGAGAAAAGGGGGGTGAATTTTTAAAATTAGTGAATCTATATCTCAAAACGTTTAAAGTTTATAGATGTAAAATATGGTATTTAGAATCTCCTTTAAAAATAAAGAAACACGTTTTTTTTGTTTTCGGAAAATCCCGATAGGAAGGGTGGAAAAGGGTGAAAAAGGGGTTGAATGCCTTTAAATGGCTACTTATATTTCAGAACCTGAAGATTTTACAGACCTGAAAATTGGTATTGGGGATCCACTTTAAAAATAAGGAAACACGTATATTTTCGTTTTTGAAAAATCCGGATAATGGGGGGTGAAAAGGGGGGTGAATTTTTAAAATGAATGTGTCTATATCTTAAAACTTTAAAAGTTTACAGATGTAAAAATTGGTATTTAGAATCTCCTTTAAAAGTAAATGAATAAGTATTTTTTCGTTTTCTGTAAATCCCAATAGGAGGGGTGTAAAAGGGTGAATAGTGGGTTGAATGCCTTTAATGAGGATACATACATCTCAGAAACTGAATATATTACAGAACTAAAAATTTGTATATGGGATCTCCTTTAAAAATAAAGAAACGCGTATTCTCGGAAAATCCAATGAAAGGGGGTGGGGGAAAGAATTCTAAAATTAATTGACTTAATTGTATGAGAATACATACATCTAATAAAAACTAAAGTTGTTACGGACGTGAAAACTGGTATTTTGATCTCCTCTAAAAACAAAGAAATACGCGTTTTATGGGGGAAACCATCTTGGGGGGCGGGAGTGGAAAGGAGTTGAATTCCTTTCATGAGGACACATAAATAAAAAACTGAAGAAGTTAGAGTCGTGATAATTGCTATTTAGAAGATCCTTTACTATTAAAGAAACAAGTATTTTTTGCCGGAAAATTCACTTAAGGGGGGGGGGGAGGAGTGTGAAAGGAAGTAAAAAAAGCGAATTATTTTTATGGGGATACTTATATCTCAAAACTCAAGGTAATAGACGTGAACATTGGGGTTTGGAATCACCTTTAAACATAAAGAAACACTCCTTCTTTTAATTTTTTTTGGGGGGGTAAATAAACTTAACGGCGGTGGGGTGTAAAAGGAGGTGAGACCAATTGATTTTGCTGTTCATAATGTACTTATAAGGAGCCTCCGTTGCTCAGGCGGCAGCGCGCCGGCCTCTCACAGCTGGGTTCCGTGGTTCAAATCCCGGTCACTCCATGTGACATTCGTGCTGGACAAAACGGAGGCGGGACAGGTTTTTCTCCGGATACTTCGCCTTTCCCTGTCATCATTCATTCCAGCAACACTGTCCAATATATCATTTCATTTGTCATTCATCGATCATTGCCCCAGAGGAGTGCTTCGGCAGCCGGCACAATTCCTACTGTCGCCGCTAGATGGGGCTTTATTCATTCCATTCCTGACCCTGTCGAATGACTGGAAACAGGCTGTATATTTTCGATGTACTTATTCTGATCATAAACCGATCTTTTTAATCTTTCCTGGGTTCGTTTTCAACAGCCAACTTTTCCTTCGGAGAACGTTCTTATATTACAGTAGATTCTCCTGGCATATGAATAAAAATTTGAACACATTTGAAATAAACGATAGGAATGAGATTGACCGTCCAATTGTTCACCTCTATAATAAGGTCAATAATGCACGGACGTATGTCATTCGTATCGCCAGAAATCCCGCACACTTGCCTACGCGCGACATTGGTGCTGGTCACATTGTCAACAATGACAATGGCAGCAGATGTAATTTACCGCCAAGTAGCGGTCTTGCATCTTGCTGTGGGGTCCAGAACATCTATAATAATAATAATAATAATAATAATAATAATAATAATAATAATAATAATAATAATAATAATAATAATAATAATAATAATAATAATAATAATAATAATAATGTTCTGGACCGTCGTTAAATGTGCGGACCGCGGTGGAAACGGGTCCTGGACGGGTAATGACTAAGAATGCAGTCGGGCCGCGGGTTCAGTACCGCCAAGGCACCCAAGACGACACCACGCCAGATCTCCTGAAGGATTTGTTCCATATTAAAAATGCTTATAAGAAAAGATGGCAAGGATTTAGGGACCCAACTGACAGGGTGGAATACCTGGACCTAGCCTGGGAAGTACGAAATCGATTGCTGGAAATAAAGATTGAAAAATGGGAGGAAACTTGCCATAATCTATTAGAAAACGAGTCAGATCGCGAATTTGGGCGGATTCTCGCAGAAAACGATTCAGATCGCGAATTTCGGCTGATTATATATCTAAAACAACATTCAATTATAAATTTCAGTATAATACCGTAGCGAAGCACGGGTATCTTGCTAGTATTCTAATATAGGAAGACGAGTCAGGGATTGCAATAATTTACCGAGAGATATATTCGATGCATTTCGAAATTCTTTGACATAATTTAACAAAAGTCGAGGTAAACAAGTGATAGGGTATCTACCACCTGGACGACTGACCTAATTGCAAATTAGTGGTGATTAATTGAATAATGGATGCCTCAGGTAATTAGAATTGGCAATAAAGTACCCAGTGGAACTCACGCAATTAAAGCCAGCTATGAACGATTAATTTCTTCCTGCCCATTGCAGCGTGTTGGTGAGTAGCGTATGTTGTGAATGCTGAAATGAGTTAGTGCTTAATACAGAAGTGGAGTAAATTACTTATTGCAGCATTCAGTACCAACCCCAACTACGAGTAACTGAACTGCTTCAAACAAGGCAACACATGAACTTCTTCTCACAAAGATGAGTGTCTCAGTTCACTGAAATGGGATGAAACAAGTTAATCGAGGTTTTTTGCCATGTCCTTATGGTTCAGTTTAGACCTGGGTGGGTAACTAATTGAAATGTGTTGCTAGATCGATTCTGGACGTATGTAAGTTACTTCCATAGTTAATAATTTTAGCCTTCAAAATAGATGTTATATTTGATGTATCTTCTTACTTCAAATAAACGTTGATGTACCTTTCGTGCCAACGCTAAATTTTTTTATAATCATCGGGCGAGATGGCCGTACTGTTAGGGGCGCGCAGCTTGAGCTTGCGTCCGGGAGATAGTGGGTTCGAACCCCACTGTCGGCAGCCCTGCAGTTGGTTTTCCGTGGTTCTCCATTTTAACACTATGCAAATGCTCGGACTGTGCCTTCATTTGGACCACGGCCGCTTCCTTCCCACTTCTAGCCCATTCATATTCCATCACCGCCATAAGACCTGTCTGTGTTGGTCCGGCATAATGCAGATTGTAAAATAAGTGTTGAACAATTAGCAGCAGAAAACGATTATTAAAAATGAAAATAAATCAATATTCCGACATCTGTTGATGTTCTATTCACTTCAAACGCTCTACAGTTAACAATGTGTCTGGTTTTAAAATTCTGACTTCTGTCCTGGAATCCAGCTGATACTGCCTTAACTCTTGAGCCTTGGAACTAAATATATAAAAACTTACTTTGGGCTTAATTCGATCTGTCGAAATGAATAAACTCATTTTTATCCGGCTACTGGGACGTACCTTAATGTTATTATTAACTCGCCTCACAACTTAATTCAAATGTTAAGTCGTCTATTTTATGATTTTACACCCTTCTAAATTAGGGTCCTACGCCAAAAACGCAGGTTACTGGATAGAATTCATCGCCAATGCTTACAAAACGTCACATATCTGCTTAAGTATGTAACGGCGCAACCCACCGGGTACATTGCACCAGTGTTATATAAAATGCTCCTGTATAATATCGTGGCTGTTGAAGAAGAAGGGAACTGTCAATAGGAGCTCGGGGGAAGTGATACTGTGATAGTTTGCCCACCTTGCTTATTCTAAGGTGGGAAGAACAAGTTAGTCTGTTCCTGGCCGCGAGCGACGTCACCGAATTATTGGCCCCACCCGCTTGCCCCAAGTCAGGAGAGCAAAGCCAGCCCTTCTTATTCATCGTCCTGTCCTATGATTGGAGGCCTCCCAACTTTACGAGAAAGACCTGGAAGTTAAACTCTGATCGTTCACAAAGGAGAGGACACTCATTCGGGAAGTATCTCGAGGAGTTGGCCTTCCTATTTAAAGCAGGCAATTTAAGCTCACTAGTTAGTTCAGATCAGTCAGTCAGTCAGCGGTCAGTGCCCGGCGTGATGTGAGTCTGTCGACGAGGAGTTGAGACTCTCGTGTCCAGCTGCTGAAAAGTCGAAGTTGTGTCTCTGGTGGAGCATTGTAGGGTTCAAAAATGGAACAGCAATGGACAGTAAACGAAGACTGATTTGTGTGTGCGATCAATGGCCGAGTGCGAGTGGTCGTTGTAACGGACAGTGTACAACGTACAAAAATGTGAGACTGTTTTATGCACAAAGTGTGAGCAATGCAGCTGTGTTAGTATAATTGTGAAACTCTATTAGAGTATAAGTGACAATAGAGCTGCGCGGGGAACAAAACGGTTAGTGGTAAATTAGAATTTGTAGATACAGTGGATATAAATTTGCAATTGATCCACAAATCTGAATAATTTTATTCTAACATCTGTTTCTTACTGAAGGGCTTTAGTAGTATAATGGGACAGTTCGGCCGCCTCCGCCGCCGCACGCCTCCTCCTCCTCCGCCGCCGCCGCCGCCGCCCGCGGGAAATTTGAATTTTGGCGGGAAATTTGAATTTTGGCGGGAGATTTGAATTTGTAAACAAAGCCACGTGCTTTTTGACAGCTGTCATCGACAACAACGCATCGCTAACCTCCCTGCTGCCATCTTGACGTGCCTAAACCTCACTAGTGCCAACTTAACCTAACTAGCATGAGGTAAACAAAGCCACGTGCTTTTTGACAGCCACGTGCTTTTTGACAGACAACAACGCATCGCTAACCTCAGTACTGCCATCTTGACGGGCCTAAACCTCAGTAGTGCCAACTTAACCTCACTAGCGCGAGGTAAACAAATCCACGTGTTTTTTGACAGCCACGTGCTTTTGACAGATTTGTAAACAAAGCCACGTGCTTTTTGACAGACAACAACGCATCGCTAACCTCAGTACTGCCATCTTGACGGGCCTAAACCTTAGTGGTACCAACTTAACCTCACTAGCGCGAGGTAAACAAAGCCACGTGCTTTTTGACAGCCACGTGCTTTTGACAGATTTGTAAACAAAGCCACGTGCTTTTTGACAGACAACAACGCATCGCTAACCTCAGTACTGCCATCTTGACGGGCCTAAACCTTAGTGGTACCAACTTAACCTCACTAGCGCGAGGTAAACAAAGCCACGTGCTTTTTGACAGCCACGTGCTTTTGAGAGATTTGTAAACAAAGCCACGTGCTTTCTGACAGACAACAACGCATCGCTAACCTCAGTACTGCCATCTTGACAGGCCTAAACCTTAGTGGTACCAACTTAACCTAACTAGCGCGTGGTAAACAAAGCCACGTGCTTTTTGACAGCTGTCATCCGCCATCTTTAAACTACAGAGCACAGTGCTGCCCTCTTTCATCACCTGTCATCGGCAGTGCCGCCATCTTGGCGGGCCTAAACCTTAGTGCTACCAACTTAACCTCAAGATACCTTTGAAATGTGGTGGCGGCAAATTCCACGTGCTCTTGTTTGGAAACAAAGCCATGTGCTTTTTTTGACAGCTGTCATCCGCCATCTTTAATCAACAGAGCACCGTGCTGCTATCATGCGGGCAATTTCGTCAGCTGTCATCCGCCATCTTTAATCCACAGAACACCGTGCTGCCCTCTTTATGGCTACTACCTTAAGCACGTAGTAGCGGGCAATTTGAAAAGTTCAGTTAGCTATCACCCGCCATCTTTAATCAAGAGAGCACCGTGCTGCCATCTTTAGTTGAAATGTGGTGGCGGCAAATTGAAAAATTCCGCGTGCTCTTGTTTGGAAACAAACTCACGTGCTTTTTTGACAGCTACCATCCGCCATCTTTAATCAACAGAGCATAGTGCTGCCCTCTATGTGGTGGCGGCAAATTCTACGTGCTCTTGTTTGGTAAACATACCCACGTGCTTTTTTGACAGCTACCATCCGCCATCTTTAATCAACAGAGTATAGTGCTGCCCTCTATGTGGTGGCGGCAAATTCTACGTGCTCTTGTTTGGTAAACATAGCCACGTGCTTTTTTGACAGCTACCATCCACCATCTTTAATCACCGTGCTGCCCTCTTTGTGGTGGCGGCAAATTCCACGTGCTCTTGTTTGGTAAACATAGCCACGTGCTTTTTTGACAGCTGTCATCCGCCATCTTGAATCCAGAGAGCACCGTGCTGCTATCATGCGGGTAATTTCGTCAGCTGTCATACGCCATCTTTAATCTACAGAGCACCGTGCTGCACTCTATGTCGTGGCGACAAATTCTACGTACTCATGTTTGGAAACAAATTCTATGTGCTCTTCAGCTGTCATCCACCATCTTTAATCAAGAGAGCACAGTGCTGCCCTCATTGTGGTGGCGGATAATTTGAAAAAAATTCAGCAGCCATCTTTAATCCAGAGAGAACAGTGCTGCCCTCTTTAGCTACTTACCTTTGAGGCGGTTAATTTGAAAAATTCAGCAGCCATCTTTAATCCAGAGAGAACAGTGCTGCCCTCTTTAGCTACTTACCTTCGAGGCGGTTAATTTGAAAAATTCTAGCTGCCATCTTTAATGAAAAGAGCATCGTGGTGCTATCTTGCGAGTAATATTTTACGTCACAGCTGTCATCCACCATCTTGCAATGCTAACCTTAGTGCTGCCCTCTTTAGCTACTTACCTTTGACAAGCTGTCACCCGCCATCTTGCATCGCAAACCTCAGTGCTGCACTCTATGTGGTGGCGGATAATTTGAAAAAAAAAATCTTTTTGACAAGCAGCCATCTTTGTGCACCATGCTGCCATCTTTAGCTACCGCCATCTTACCTCGCTGCTGCACTCTTTGTGGTGGCGGCTAATTCGAACACGCATCGGGCAAGCTAGAGTAAGCACGTGCTGCAGTGATGACGTCATCATGCATGCTTAGTCTTGTCCGTTTTCTTAAGAGTAAGTCGGTGTAAAGGGATGTGGTAGCGGTAAATTCGAACAAGTTTAAACATGCATCGGGAAAGCTAGAGTAAGCACGTGCTGTTGTGATGGCGTCATTGTGCATGTTTAGACCTGATCGTTTTTCTTAAGAGTAAGTCGGAGTAAAGCAATGCAATAAGTACAACATTTTTTGAATGCGATCAAATATTTATTTACAAATGTACTACAACAGTGTTCGTTTTTTGCTGCTGACAAGGTTGGTGTGCTTCTTAACAACGTATGCTTCTGAAATACCTCCTGCAACTTTCAAATTAAACAAAGCATTTAGAAATATATATTATACTAAGTATGTTGTGCTTTACAGAGAAGATCATATACTTCTTACCTTGCTGTTATTCCTTTTCGGAATCATCATCATCATCATCATGAAGTACTAGAGAAAGTTCATTCATACACTGTGTACAGTGTTCAATCCTCGGATTTGGTCCATCCCAATCATCATCACCATTTTCTCCTCGATGCTTGTAATGTCGTTCACAAGTTCTGCATAAAGCTACTTCGATTGACATCTTACTGTGTGGAGGAAGGATGTCCCAAAAATTATGCACGTAAGAGGCAGCGTACGTATATAAAAATCCTGGTGGTAAGTATTGAATAAGATGTTTCGGCATCGATGATCTACGTTTATAGAACATCTTAATAGCCTCACTCACTCGTGAAACATAAATAAGATGTTGCGTATGAGCATGCAAACAGCATGCACATTTACAGTTTTGTTCCATAGCGTACGATGTCGAAGCACACACTAATGAAAATGATAAAGATCTATTCTTATTTATAGTCTCGTAACAATATTCGTTAGCGGATGGTAGGTAACATCACTCATATGAATAATAAGACAATAGGCTGCTGTGTTAGCAGGAATGTTTTCAGATGTTTCAAATTCTAAACGAATATCAACTGGAGATTCTTTTATAGATTCTTCATGATAAGAGCAGTCTATAACTACAATCGGTGCTTTATTTTTAAATTCTTGAGGTGTAAATAGCGGACGATCTTCTTTCTGATAATACGATGATTGAAATTTACAAAACATGTCATAGAGCATCCCAAACTTATTTTTCTCAAAGTTAATGTCGATGTTTTCGTAGGGATACGTAATTCCGTTGAGATATAGTCTAACGTGTCTTAATTTGCAGTGATCAAACAGTGAGCTATCTTTTTCGTGATTGAATTTACGATTAGTTTGAAATCCAAAAATAATGTACAAGGGCTTCTCAGTAAAACGTGATGTTTTAACAGCCCAGCTATGCTTGTTTGTAGGTGGTAACACAGGATATTCATGCAGCTCCCAACTTCTAAAACGTATAGGTAATGGTGTATCATTTTCTACAATCTTGAGCAATCGAAGTTTTTCACGATCAGATAAGGTTACATGTGGAATCCGCCACAGTATACGATGCAGTGTTATTTTCGATTCTACAGGTGTTTCTACTGCTTTAAGAGAATTGTAATCACTTCGATCACGGATTAGAATAAGCTCTTGTTTTGCGTTGATTATAATACGTGTAAAGTCTTCTGCGAATCCAAAAATATGTTTCAGTGATAACATACCCGTAAAAGTTCCATCCTCATTAATCATCCAGTTGTTAGTAGCTTTTGGACACCATCCAGCCATCCGCAAAAGATTACTTTCTTCATCACAGAAAGAAGGGTAGAGTTTCATTGCACTTGTAATACCAACATTCTTCGTTCGATCTATTTCAACATTATTTACTTCATATCGCGCTTCAGAAAAGAGAAAAGCTAGAGCATGGTTGTTTAGTTGTGAAGTGCTTGGTCCACTTCCATCAGACTTTTCTAATCGTCCTTCAATATAGAGGTAGCTTTCGTGTGGTAAGGTGTAAACATCTTGTTGATTAATAATAAAATGAATTTCATCATTGTTATTTAATCCAAACGTAAAAGGTTGATAGGAATGAAGCTCACTTCGTACTACACCTTCACGACTTTCTACTGTATTCGTAATGTCTAGCATTTCTTCCATTCTGTTGTAGTAGTGTATATCCTAAATCTTGGAGTATCTGCTTATGGGTATCTGTTAACTCGATGAGTCTCTGCACACATGTAGTATGTCTTCGGAATGTACACCGTGTTTTATAGATGGTTTTCATACTGGTTTAAGATGTAGTTTGTAAGCTACGTACGCGTGCTGATCTAAATGAATAAGCTGATTATGTTTATTTACAAGTCTAAGAGTAATGTTGCTAATGTGTTTTACAGACACAGGATGATAAAGAACTACTGCTGGTTTCTCACAAATAGTATATCCACGTTCCTCTGTAACAATAAAGTCGTGCAGGACGTGCGAAGTTTGTAGATTACTATTCAAGTCTGTAATAATATTACAAGTAATGTTCACATTATAATCATCGAAGAGTTTTATAGGTTGATCAGACTCGTAACGTACGTTCGGTAGGAGCTCCCTCGATGAAAATCCAAGCAGTGGTCCAATCGAATCAGGTTGTGATTTGAAGTCAATCTTAAATGATGATTCAATAACACATTTATGTGTAATGTTGCTTATAGTGATTGAGAACTTGTAATTATGATTACTAAAACTATCTTCCCCAAACTGATCAATTAACGTACTTTCAATATAGTCGTGAATATCATCTACTGTATAACTACCTGAGGGTAGTGTTAGCACATACTCATCGTAATAGAACTTGTTTAAACCATCACGCACATTATAGATTTTATTGTAGCTTTCAAACGATACTAGTCCAAGACTATGCGGCTGATAACCAAGTTCGATTGGTGGATTAAAATAGACGGTTGTTTCAGGTCCTTCTCCACGTACAGCAAACGTTCTTTCACTGTTCGTCATCACGTAGACACTAATGCACTTTCTCTACTGTCTGAGTTTGATATAAGAACATAAGACATAATCGTCCGCACATGCGTGTATTAAAGTTTTGCACACGGTTTTTATTGTAAACAATGTCTGCACTGCTTCCGAAATAACGTATGAGCTCAAAAGGAGGAGGTAAATCTCCATAGCTATCAAAATACCATACTTTAGATTTACGTTTTACATAAGCAACGTAATGAGTTCCAGGTCCACGACTGTCGTCCAAGTTAATTACGGCACTTTCACGTTCACGTGGGCGTACTGGTAGTTGATCGCGCATATACACTCCTCGAAAATAATGAATTCCTAGTTGTTTAGCAAACGTAAAAACTTCATCATGCGTTAGAGCTCGATATGGCAGTGCATTCAGTAGACGTTTTTTTGGAGAAATGTAGATACCAAGCCCTTTCTTGTATGGCGCTAGCTTCATGTTCACACCTTTGCCTCGTAACGCAATTGCCTCCATCGTCTTGTTATGACGTTCACTCTCTTTCAACTGTTGTTTCGCTTCTTCTACAGCTTTGACAGTTCTCGCTACAGCACTAGCACCACCTAGCAATGACCCTAAAGCTGCTAAGCCAGCAAACAGCGCAGGAAGTAATCCACCTCGTTTTGGTACAGGAATAATTCGCGCACGTTTACTAAATATTGCTCTACACTTTGGAGAATTTCTCGCTCTTGCTGCGCGTAACGCCTTAGTAATAGCTACACGAGGATTGTATTCCCCTCGAATAGCTTTTTGTGCAGCCTTTATAACATTTTTCCATCCAACAGTTTTTACTTTCTTCTTCTTCTTCTTCATGTCGTTTGGATATCGTTGTTTCACCATGCTGGACACGACTTTACTAGTCAAGAGCAAATCATAAACTAACCGTTGCCTCTTGTTTCGTTTAATATATATATTACTATTACGTACTTTATGATTCAGTTATCATGAAGATTATAAAGCAGCAAGACACGCTACCTGTTACCGACATTGTACCACATCTCTTACCTAGTTCTAGTACAACTACAAGAAAACGTCATGGAACGTTGTTTCCTTTTACTGTTCGATGTATTATATCAGGTCCGTCGGGATGCGGTAAAACAAATCTTTTACTCACACTTATTACTTCTGTAAATGGTGTACGCTTCGAGAATATTTACGTTTTCGCAAAGTCACTCTATCAGCCGCTATATACTATTCTACAAACTGTAATGCACGATCTAGTTAAAGATGGAATAAGATATTTTAAATTTAATTCACATGAGCAAGTACCATCACCAGACGATGTGCTTCCTAATTCTATAATGATCTTTGATGATGTCGCAACAGAACAGCAAAACGTTATTCGTGCATTCTTTAGTATGGGTCGACATAAATATGTTGATTGCATCTATTTGTGCCAAACCTATTCTCGTGTGCCTAAGCAGTTGATACGCGACAACGCAAATGTTATTGTGCTTTTTCGGCAAGATGAGCGCAACATGCGACATGTGTATAACGATCATGTTAACACTGATATGACATTCGATGACTTTAAACGTATGTGTGCTAAATGTTGGTCATTACACCGTTACAGCTTTTTAGTTATTGATAAAGAAAGTGATGTACAGCATGGACGATATCGCATGGGTTTCGATCATTTTATATGCATTAACACAGAATTACAGTAACTACTTGATTAAAAACCACCATCATGTTAACATCTAGCAAGGAGATCACAAAACATGTCATCCAAGCTCGAAACAATATTCGACGGAAATTTAAAGAGCTTAAACGTATTCAAGCAGATACGGATTTATTTTTAAAAACACAACTAAGTACACCACTCAAAGATATTCTTAATTCTACCTCATTACCGCAGTCAAGTTTTGCTTCTATGCAAACATCATATCATAAAGAGAAGCATGAAGAAGAAAAGCATGAAGAAGATACGGAAGAGAAGAAGCAGGATGTAGATCAAGAAGAGGAAGATAAGGAAGAAGAAGAAGAAGAACTTAATGATACATCACCATCTAAGCGTGTTGAGTTTTTAACTACAGATGTTATTGCAGAAACACCTACTACATCGACGCAAAATCTACCATCTTTGTCTGAGGTTATGATTACACCAGAGTATCGCAATCAGTTTAGAACTTTTATTCAAGATACCTATGGATCTCTCTTCGCACCTTATATAGAAAAACTTTTTACAGGACAAACTGACACTACCTATGGTATTCGCTACGAAGATGACTGTTTCCGGATAGGAAATTCAAATGTTAAGATTAATAGCAACAAACTCATTGTAAAAGGTGTTACCTATAAACCTACGAAAGGACACTTAGAACTTCTTTTCTCACGAATACCTGACAAGGATATAATTTTACAAGATGATCTTAAAAAGTATAAAGCAATACTTTTTGCTACTGATGCAACACGACGTAATTACAAGAGAACAGAAGCTGTAAATGCGAATAAGAGTTACAAGTATCGTGAGTTTATTTCTAAGCTGTTTCCGACTGCGCGTAGTCTAGACGTTATCTACAAGCCTTTGTTGCCGTATATGGATGTAAGATACTGGAATGACCCAAACTTACTCGTTGAACGATTACAACTTTTAAGAGCATCGCAAGAGGCTGGTCACACTGGTCACGGATCAGAAATTCTAGAAATAGAAAGAGAACTACGTTATGCCGGTATTATTTTGTAATGGCTCGTCAAGAGAAGATCTCACCTGTAAAGGTAAACATCGCACATGAGTTACATAAACCAGCACGTCGTACCTACTGTCGCAGACGCGTTATTACACGAGGAAAAGATGATCTCTGGCAAGCAGACTTAGTAGAAATGATTCCATATGCTTCTAGTAATAAGGGCTATAAGTATCTACTTACTGTTATCGATGTGTACTCAAAGTTTGCTTTTGCACAACCCGTGCGTTCTAAAACAGCAGCTCAAGTTAAAGAAGCATTTAAACATATTGTTGAAGAATCGAAACGCTGCCCAAGGCTTCTTCAAACTGATCAAGGTAAAGAGTTTTACAACAAGGATTTTTCTTCTTACCTCAAGTTACTTGGCATTCAACACTACTCTACGTTCAGCAATCTCAAGGCAAGTGTTGTAGAACGCTTTAATCGTACACTCAAAACAATGATGTGGCGAGAATTTACAGCGCAAGGTTCATATCGTTGGATTGATCTGCTACCTAGACTTTTATCTACCTACAACGATACACCTCATCGCACTATCGGAACAAAGCCACGTCTTGTTACAAAGAATACACCTCGTCTAGATGCTATTCATCTTGTAATCAAAACAGCTGATCCACGTCGCTATCGCTTTAAAGAAGGTGATTTCGTTCGCATCAGCAAACACAAGTCTATCTTTGCAAAAGGATACACACCTAACTGGAGCACTGAAATTTTTCAAATCAGAAGTGTTAAGCTTACTAATCCAGTTACGTATTTACTTCGCGATCTCAGAGGACAGCCTATTGAAGGAGGATTCTACATCGAAGAACTGCAGAAAACAAAATATCCTGATCACTATTTAGTTGAACGAGTTATTCGACGTCGTGGTAATAAACTGTATGTTAAATGGCTTGGTTTTAATAACAGCTTTAATTCATGGATTAATAAAGAGGATGTACTTTAAATCTTCTGTGTGTTTTCTTTTAATCCTCTACGTTTCCTTTCTTCTAAGTCACTAGGACATGCTGTAGGATTAAACAACACCTGTAATATATTTTGACAGTTCATATTTATTTTAGACTATATACATACATTTTTATCCTTTGTTTATGTTACGGTCTTTGACACTCAGTTTTCGTTTTATTGCACCAACAACGACAAGTGCTGCTATATTCAGATAAAGCACTAGGTAATAACACACACAGCATAACTTTACGAAGCAGATTTTAACGGCTACACGACATACAGGCAGCATGTAACTACGTATCAGGCGAATGTGTTCTAGGGCCGCAGGGGAGATGAAGCACGAAGAAAAGAAGATCAATCACTCTATTGATGAGTCCACGCCCAACATGCTTCCTCATCTTTCTCCCAGCACGTTTCTTCACCTTTTCCTTGTTTACTCTCTCCACAGCCATGATAAGTGTTTATAAGCGAAGACAACTCGTTAGTTTTAGGTCCGTGATACAGTTTAATTAGTTGACATGTACGACACTGTCTCACAGAAGGTCTTCTAGCTAAACTCACGTGTTCATGATGTAAACTACACGTTTGAAGCTCTGACAAAACAGGATCTTGAGTCCACTCACGAGGCACCTTTTCCCGCGGCTACATTAACCAAAAATGCCTTTGGTAATGCATTTAACTCTTCTTCAGTAAAAGTGTTTAGTTTCTTTTTGCATGCATAAAACTTTACGATCGCCTTTTCAACTGCGTTACACTTAGTATCTGTTAGAAATGACATGATGTCTTTACTCTACAAATGTTTCTTTTACACTAAGGTTATTTCGACACTGCACTTTACATATGTTGTTCACTTCCCGGCATGCACTGCGACACAACCAATCAAAGAGCATACCTACATGTTGTAAAGACTGTTTACTTGTTTCTCTGCTATGCTCTTTCGGAAGAGTTTTAAATGATGGGCACCCCAATTCATGCATGTCGATAACTTCACATGATGATGGTAGAAAATCACGCAACCATTCTTTCTTTTCACAACCCTTTAAAAGAACAAGATCCGCTCTTGACAAATGTGCATTCATCATTAAAGGTAGAAAACGATAAGGTATTCCTTTTTCTTCCCACTTCAAACCTAAATTGTTTTCAATCCACTGAGTCTGCTTTTTATCTTCATCTGTTTGCAAACAGTAAGGGAACGGTGGACTAAATACTAAACTAACAAGTTTTGGAGCCCACAACACACTGCAATCTAACACAGCCACCTCTTTAAACACAAATTTGTTTCCGTTTACTTTAAAGCATTGCACATCAACTATTAATGTTTTCGTCATGTTTGCACTCTACACTCTATCACTGTTTCTCGAAGACTAAAGCTTTTAGTCAACGAACGGGTTTAAACATGCACAATGACGTCATCACAACAGCACGTGCTTACTCTAGCTTGCCCGATGCGTGTTCGAATTAGCCGCCACCACAAAGAGTGCAGCAGCGAGGTAAGATGGCGGTAGCTAAAGATGGCAGCATGGTGCACAAAGATGGCTGCTTGTCAAAAAGATTTTTTTCAAATTATCCGCCACCACATAGAGTGCAGCACTGAGGTTTGCGATGCAAGATGGCGGGTGACAGCTTGTCAAAGGTAAGTAGCTAAAGAGGGCAGCACTAAGGTTAGCATTGCAAGATGGTGGATGACAGCTGTGACGTAAAATATTACTCGCAAGATAGCACCACGATGCTCTTTTCATTAAAGATGGCAGCTAGAATTTTTCAAATTAACCGCCTCGAAGGTAAGTAGCTAAAGAGGGCAGCACTGTTCTCTCTGGATTAAAGATGGCTGCTGAATTTTTCAAATTAACCGCCTCAAAGGTAAGTAGCTAAAGAGGGCAGCACTGTTCTCTCTGGATTAAAGATGGCTGCTGAATTTTTTTCAAATTATCCGCCACCACAATGAGGGCAGCACTGTGCTCTCTTGATTAAAGATGGTAGATGACAGCTGAAGAGCACATAGAATTTGTTTCCAAACATGAGTACGTAGAATTTGTCGCCACGACATAGAGTGCAGCACGGTGCTCTGTAGATTAAAGATGGCGTATGACAGCTGACGAAATTACCCGCATGATAGCAGCACGGTGCTCTCTGGATTCAAGATGGCGGATGACAGCTGTCAAAAAAGCACGTGGCTATGTTTACCAAACAAGAGCACGTGGAATTTGCCGCCACCACAAAGAGGGCAGCACGGTGATTAAAGATGGTGGATGGTAGCTGTCAAAAAAGCACGTGGCTATGTTTACCAAACAAGAGCACGTAGAATTTGCCGCCACCACATAGAGGGCAGCACTATGCTCTGTTGATTAAAGATGGCGGATGGTAGCTGTCAAAAAAGCACGTGGCTATGTTTACCAAACAAGAGCACGTAGAATTTGCCGCCACCACATAGAGGGAAGCACTATGCTCTGTTGATTAAAGATGGCGGATGGTAGCTGTCAAAAAAGCACGTGAGTTTGTTTCCAAACAAGGGCACGCGGAATTTTTCAATTTGCCGCCACCACATTTCAACTAAAGATGGCAGCACGGTGCTCTCTTGATTAAAGATGGCGGGTGATAGCTAACTGAACTTTTCAAATTGCCCGCTACTACGTGCTTAAGGTAGTAGCCATAAAGAGGGCAGCACGGTGTTCTGTGGATTAAAGATGGCGGATGACAGCTGACGAAATTGCCCGCATGATAGCAGCACGGTGCTCTGTTGATTAAAGATGGCGGATGACAGCTGTCAAAAAAAGCACATGGCTTTGTTTCCAAACAAGAGCACGTGGAATTTGCCGCCACCACATTTCAAAGGTATCCTGAGGTTAAGTTGGTAGCACTAAGGTTTAGGCCCGCCAAGATGGCGGCACTGTCGATGACAGGTGATGAAAGAGGGCAGCACTGTGCTCTGTAGTTTAAAGATGGCGGATGACAGCTGTCAAAAAGCACGTGGCTTTGTTTACCACGCGCTAGTTAGGTTAAGTTGGTACCACTAAGGTTTAGGCCTGTCAAGATGGCAGTACTGAGGTTAGCGATGCGTTGTTGTCTGTCAGAAAGCACGTGGCTTTGTTTACAAATCTCTCAAAAGCACGTGGCTGTCAAAAAGCACGTGGCTTTGTTTACCTCGCGCTAGTGAGGTTAAGTTGGTACCACTAAGGTTTAGGCCCGTCAAGATGGCAGTACTGAGGTTAGCGATGCGTTGTTGTCTGTCAAAAAGCACGTGGCTTTGTTTACAAATCTCTCAAAAGCACGTGGCTGTCAAAAAGCACGTGGCTTTGTTTACCTCGCGCTAGTGAGGTTAAGTTGGTACCACTAAGGTTTAGGCCCGTCAAGATGGCAGTACTGAGGTTAGCGATGCGTTGTTGTCTGTCAAAAAGCACGTGGCTTTGTTTACAAATCTGTCAAAAGCACGTGGCTGTCAAAAAACACGTGGATTTGTTTACCTCGCGCTAGTGAGGTTAAGTTGGCACTACTGAGGTTTAGGTCCGTCAAGATGGCAGTACTGAGGTTAGCGATGCGTTGTTGTCTGTCAAAAAGCACGTGGCTGTCAGAAAGCACGTGGCTTTGTTTACCTCATGCTAGTTAGGTTAAGTTGGCACTAGTGAGGTTTAGGCCCGTCAAGATGGCAGCAGTGAGGTTAGCGATGCGTTGTTGTCGATGACAGCTGTCAAAAAGCACGTGGCTTTGTTTACAAATTCAAATCTCCCGCCAAAATTCAAATTTCCCGCCAAAATTCAAATTTCCCGCGGGCGGCGGCGGCGGCGGAGGAGGAGGCGTGCGGCGGCGGAGGCGGCCGAACTGTCCTATTATACTACTGGCTTTTAACATCTCTCTTCTTCTACACAGACATAAAAGAAACAGGAAACAGAGTACACCACATTACATATACAGTAATAAATACATTACAGTGGTCGAGATACAATTATTTTACCCAAACACACACTATGATCAAAGCATAATGGTAGATCACCATATGAGAAGATTTGCCGAGAGTTACTGGAAAACGTAACTGTCCACTCAAATCGTTGCTTGACAATACTTAATCACTCATCAGTTTTATCACTGATGAGTCAATTGTCCTACTGCGTTGGTTTTAGTGACAAGAAAAAATCATGATGAACAGGAGGGATATAATCTAAGAGTGAAAATACGTTAACAACTCCCTTGTTTTCAATAAGCCAGGGTCGGTCGTATTTTAAGCGAAGAGTAGGAATTGCCTCCCACGTTTACTGAAACTTATTTCACTCCAGATGTCATGAGAGAAAGTTTCACTGAAGCATAAAGATGAAGGATATTCAGACGTCACCTTCCACCTATATACATCATTAAGTTGGCTGCCAGACCTTCAGCATTCTTCCGAAGACATATTCCGAGTGCCATATTTCGAAGCAATAATCCCTTTTTATATTATAGACAAAAAAAATGGATTCTTCTTGGCTGACTTCTGTATGATATTCCACCACTGATCGGGACTGTACACATCTTGTACTTGTCGGTGCGTGTAATATTCAATTGTCCCAAAATCCCTATCAGACGGCAACATTGTGTGACCGCTACCGAGGAAGTGTTGCTCAATGTTATGAAATCATCTAGTTGATATCACCGAGCTCGATAGCTGCAGTCGCTTAAGTGCGGCCAGTATCCAGTATTCGGGAGATAGTAGGTTCGAACCCCACTGTCGGCAGCCCTGAAAATTGTTTTCCATGGTTTCCCATTTTCACACCAGGCAAATGCTGGGGCTGTACCTTAATTAAGGGCATGGCCGCTTCCTTCCCACTCATAGCCCTTCCCTGTCCCATCGTCGCCATAAGACCTATCTGTGTCGGTGCTACGTAAAGCAACTAGCAAAAAAAGAAGTTGATATCAGATAATGCCAGAATAGGGCCATGTTCCAGTTCATATTCTGGCCAAAACAGCTGTCAGAAATCGCAATGAGAGTCTTTCCTCTGACGTCGTTTTCATCAAAATAACGTAACATGCAGATTGAGTTTCCCTCTGATCCACTGGCAGCAATACCCTCATTCCACAAAAAACAGTGTCCTTTGATTTTTCCGCAATCGTGAATATTGAGGTTAGGCCTATATAACCAAACTTCCTCTTGTAGAAAGCTGGTCCACAACTTAATTTAGGAACTGGGAGAGTCTGATGCGCATCAAAATTCACAACATGAAGACCACTATCTGCCTCTACACGTTTTGACTGGATTCTAATATTAGCTTGCCCTGACTCAGCTCTTCGCTGGTGGAATTCATACTGATGTTCAAGACTTCCTTTCAGCTTGGGCTCATCAATACTCTCAGTCTTCACTTTGAGCACGTCACAAGTTTTACATGCATCGCATGATATTCTTCAGTTAATATTCGCCTGTACTTGTCTGCAGATACTGGCTCATAAGACACGTCCTTGCAAAATACATTCTTATAGTGGTCATAAAAGGAGGCGATTGTTGCGTCAGCACCCAGATAAAATCTACAACCATTCATTGAACGTCTGTAATGACTCTCATACTTAGGAATTGTATCGATATGTTCCCAAACATAGTTCACTCTTGTTTCCAAAAAAGCATGCGGCCCCGTTTGTCTAGCCGTGGTGTGCTTGGTCTAGATTCTATTTGCTTTTGTATATTATCAACACGACCACGATTATTATGTAGGCCATGAATTGCATGTAAAGCTTTCTTACATACTTTAACATCACTTCTATTAAATTTTAAGTAGAAATAAACGGTCCATTTTCGTCGGGAATTTTCACCAATCGTCTTACGACGCGTGAAACTGCATCACATTTCAGTGCACAAAATATGTAGGCTACGCATTCTGAACACCAAAGTCACCTCATTCGAGAATGTCTTGAACGTTAGTTTCACATTGCTTCCACCTACTTTCTCAAAGCACTTAACAGGGCAGCGTCAATTACGACCGACATCCTTTTTATCTTAAGTATTTTCTGTACGAGATACATATTTCTTGCCTCTATTACGCCTCTTCAGATTAATGTTCCGTTGTGAGGTGAATCTCGACATTCTACGAGAAGACCTCTTCGTCTGTTCAATTGTACCTTCAAAACAGGCTTCTATGGCAGCAACAGGCTGTTTGTTATTCAGGCCTATTCGATCTCCTTTCGCCGATTACCTGAAAGAAAGATTATTATTATTATTATTATTATTATTATTATTATTATTATTATTATTATTATTATTATTATTATTATTATTATTATTACGTGTACCAGTATACGCCGTCCCCGTGCTGTAGGGGTAGCGTACCTGCCTCTCGCATGGAGGCCCCGGGTTCGATTCCCAGACAGGTCAGGGATTTTTCCCTCGATCTGAGAGCTGGTTCGAGGTCCACTAAGCCTACGTGATTATAATTGAGGAGCTATCTGACGCTGAGATGGCGGCTCCGGTCTCGAAAGCCTAGAATAACGGCCAAGTGGATGCGTCGTGCTGACCACACGACCCCTCGTAATCTGCAGGCCTTCGGGCTGAGCAGCGGTCGCTGGGCAGGCCAAGGGCCTTTTTTGGTTTGGTACCAGTATACGTAAATAAATATGCAAATACACGCCATCGAGCCTTCAACATCCTACAACCTACAAATTCACGTATTTCTTTAACATAACGGCATGTGCATGCACTTACCATTATGTTCATGAAGAATACAAAGTACAAAAGTTTTGCAAATTTACCTACCTCTGAGTCATATGAAGAAAGTACTCGAGATCACGGTCGGGAATATCAGGATAACTAAACGCATCTTCGTCATCTAGTAACTAGTCCAATGTGGCGATAATCTCTGAAGAAGCACACGGATCCTCGCAGCGGCTGCAATTTGCTCTGTCGCTTACCATTATGTTCCCGCGGCAGCCATTTGCTCTGTCGTTTACCATGGAGCTTCTCCCTGACATCTTTTGAGTAAATTTAGAACTTTTACCTTGTGTATTATATTCTGCTGCTCATAGGTAGCGTCGATGGCCGAATAACTCAAAATGCGTGGCGGTGGTGCTCTACCATTGTGTTCCCTCGAGCGCCTCGTGGAAAAGAGTGTACTGTGTAGCTAGCCGGAGTATGTAATTTGTAAGTGACAGGATAAACAACAGGTATGAGTGAGTTAGCCAGAATAGAGATACCACAAACTGGTGTACTTATGCACCTGGGTAGTGTTTAAGAATTAGTAGTAAATAAATCTTAGTCGTAGAATTTAACGCTATCAATTATTGTGCGTTTATTTATCAACCCTAACCACGTCACTAGATAAATTGTGGGGTACCTCACACAGTGTTAGAACTAAGTAATGGTCAGTATGCGCGTACTGAATTGGTAATTTCTGGAAAAATTATTTCATTACACAAACAGAAGAAATGTTCTTCACGGATGACATTATTTTTATGTCTTAGGCAATATATCTTCCAGACGTTCAAAACCGATTTCTAGTTCTGCATGTGAAGGACAAACCGTCACTCCTTTTGAAGGACTGAAACCTTCGTGATTACCATAGAGTAAACACTGCGTATTAGCCCGCATTCTAAAAGCAGGTCTCCTTACGGTGTTACCTCTTCTAACTATAATGGTAAGGTCCTTCATCCACTCATAAGACCTGTCTGTGTGGTTGTGACCAAAACTAAATTTCTTCATCCAAACAATTGTAGAAATCAACTTTCATCGTGTTATATGCACAGCTTGTAATCAAATAAGTGTGATTATTACAAACCATGCTAAACTCTTTGTACTTATAATATTCTCAAAGATATTCTATTCTGATAATTTACTTAGGGAGATTTTAATAGCAGGATTATTTTAACTACCGGTACAGTTCTAAATGCTTTAAACTCTTATCACAAGAAACTGGTCATACATTGTAACATTAGGTGGACTGCTTGTGTCTCATCCCACTTATTTCTTTCGGAGACACCAAACCCAACCAACTCTTATATTATAGCCAACCTAAAATCTTGGGTATCTGATTCTATATGACTGCATTAGTAAAACAATACAGTGATCTAGATGAAATCTTAGCACCAATATTATTTCAATGAGGTACACAATAATTTAAGTTGAAAATGATCATAGCTGCAAACAGCTACCTTACGTTTGGACAGGAAATGCCTATCCGTACTATGAACAGATTCCATACGTTCTAGCCATACACCACGGCTTTCCGTAGCTAAGATGGCTAAAATCACGCATCGCTGCTGTTGTGCAACCACGCTGACAGGAACGTGATTCATTTCCCAGGCTGGAACAATTTATCTACGCTTTATGACGTTTAAAATGGATGTGGTATGGCTACATTCCTAGTAGTTCCAACGAGTGAACCATTATTTGTTCCTGAAAAGGACCGTTTTATTGATATTAAGCAGCCAGGTTGGACTAGAACATGATGTCCTATAGGTAGGAAGAAGAATAGCCTGCTTATTCAGCGCAGCAATTGCTCGAAAAATTGACTAACTTAGTTTATACAGATTTCAGCAAAACGTATATTCTTGCTCGTTGTAACTCGTGAGGTGGAACAGCTTAGCATTCCTCGGTGATCAGTTGCCGAAGGTGTCCAGGATTTTCAAGCTCCACTGCATACACTACCTGCTTTAAGTGACCTCACAGAAAGAAGTCAAGGGGCTTAAGATCGGGTAACCTGGTGAGCTGGGAAACGGGTTTTCCCCTTCTATCCACTTAAGTTGTAAGGATATGATGGTTCCAGACGACAACTGATCCGTAAGGTGGAGTCCCCGTCCTGCTGAAACCACATTCGTGGCACGTTCACCACCAACTGTAGAAAATGAAGGTAATGTGTTCACGTCAAATGGCCTTCGAAGAATTAGGTAGTCGCCGAAGATCCCACACCAGATATTTACTCCCTACTGCACTTGAAATGCGTACTGTCTTACCCAATGTGGATTCTCCGCACTCCAGTAGTGCATATTATGCCGATTCACAGAGCCATCCTTGTGAACTAGTTATACATCTGAAAACAGGATTATTTACTAAAAGGCTGTATGATTGGTTACACTGCGTAATTCCCATTGACAAAATGTTACTCGAATATTACAATCACGTCCGTGGAGCTGCTGGTGCAACTGAGAATGGTACCAGTGAAATGTATTGATTGTAACGTTCGCATAACAGACTGTATGATTGGTTACACTGCGTAATGTTTATCTATCGTGCTACTGTCCGTGTACTAACAAGAGAATTATTCTGGACAACGACCAAACCAGCCTCTTCATTTGTATCATACGTTAAAGGAGCATCTATAACACGAGGTATCCTTACAAGTGTCACAGTTGACCGCTTCCTAGTTCAAGGTTTCGGAACGAATTGGTAGTCGGTAGTCTCCTGAGATGAAACTGCTCATGATACTGGTTCCGACATCAATGCGTTCTAGCGTATTTGTTCATAAATTAGCAGCATGTCAACGTAATAGTCTCTGAAATACTTCGTGAGTGAACGAATAAGTGCTGTGATGTGACCTGGTAGGTGTGGATAAACATCAAATCACCGTTATAATGGGGCACGATCCATAGTTCAAACAAATGGGTAAGGTTCGATTCAATCCACTATACTAGCGATACTGCGTTACCACAGGCAACAGGCGCTTTACAGACTCAACCATGAAGGCAACATTCGTGATATTCGCCATAATAGGACCTTTTCACCTCAAAATTCAATATCAGTGCCAGAAGTTTCAGTCAAGGTCTGTCTGTCTGTCTGTTAGGTCATCAGCCCAGAGGCTAGTTGGATCCTCAAATAGCACCACCAAAGGCTATGCAGCTATAGGGAAACTGCAAAAATCAATGGCAGAGCCCAAATGAGGCGTACTAGGCAAGATGAGGAGTGAGGTAGTTTGCCATTGCTTTCCTCACCGGACCAGAAGGTGCCACTGCAACACCTTTCCTAACACTCGGACACTAGTTGTGCCCCAAATGTCATTACTCAGCACCACCCATACCCCAACAGCTTCCATATTGTCACAGCCATGGATGAGACTAGGACTTCGGTGGAAGCTACACTTTGCTCTAGCCTGAGCCAAGAGACGGATACAAAAATACTGCATCCATCAAGAAATGGCAACAGGCGGATCAGTCAAGGTATAGAGTGTTTATTTAACTTCTTATCATTACAGATCAGCTGGCAAAACCCATTAATTCGATCGTATTACGCGCACGCGTGTTATTTAAGGGAGTAATTAATCGCATGTTTGTACAAAGGTCCGTAAGATTGGGAGGGGATATTTTTGCTAGTGGCTTTACGTCACACCGACACAGATAGGTCTTTTGGCGACGATGGGATAGGAAAGGCCTAGGAGTTGGAAGGAAGCGGCCGTGGACTTAATTAAGCTACAGTTCCAGCATGTGCCTGGTGTGAAAATGAGAAACCACGGAAAACTATCTTCAAGGCTGCCGACAGTGGGATTCGAACTCACTATCTCCCGGACGCAAGCTCACAGCCGCGCTCCCTAACCGCAAGGCCAACTCGCCCGGTGGAGGGGAAATTGGGCATAGTGGTTTCATCTTTGCTAGTTCCAAGGCTCATTTTCATTGCTGACACACAGGCAGGATGCAGAACAAATTCGACCTGAAGAATAAATTTAATGGTGGTTGGTTTTCATAAAACGAAATAGTGAGATGTGAGCGGGTCACCCGGTTCTCCGGCATTTGTAATAATCTTCGATATAATTTCTCGATATCCGAATTTGCCTCTAGCTTTACAAACTGCATAGTCACTTCCTCCCGTGAACCTCCGCAATTTTACTCGACCCTGATTTTTAACATGATGAATGTTGGAAGGAAATCACCAGCACTTCTAACTTTTCATAACTTATCTGGAAAATAAACACTTTTAACATTTGGGTCAGAAGTCATGTGGCTGGAAACTCCAACAACGTTTTGGTATGAAATTAGGTAGATGCACTTTAGACAGATACAAAAAGAAAAAAACTGAATTTAGTCGATATCCGCTATCGGATGTACACATTACCCGACCCCTCTCTCCACGCTCTGGTTCACGGTAGATCACGCTATCGAGAGCACAATCATTCGCTGAAACGTGCACATTGTATCTTGATTCATGAGGCTGTGTTGTGCACTTCATACTGATGACGTCATGATACTACAGTGAATTGAATAGTTGTTGCCTCATTTCGTGACAGCAAACTTCTCGAACATTTGCCTTGATGCATATTGTCCGGCTAATGACGCGCTCATAGAAGTTCATGGTAGACCACGCAACTTTAACTGATGTCTTTAATTTGGATTTGTTGTGCTTAGGATGCACTAGACAACAATTTCATGTACTTACCAGCATGTGTCAAAACTGTTTGATAAGCTACCTTACGTTCTGTGTATTCTGGTAGAATTTAAGACGTTTGTGCTTCTAGTTTAAAGGGGCCTAACGTCTAAGGTCATCGGCCCAAGAATTTAAGATCAGTGGGTATAGATTAACGGAAAAAGAAACTGTGATGTTCATTAAAGTGCTGTCCTAACAATAAGAGGGATTTGAAATACACCATGCAGAAAATTTCGGAGAAACTGTCATTGTGATCTAGGATGAATCCAATCTGCCGTAGCACAATGCAATGCCGACGAGGTTAGGTCGTAAGAAACGGTTCTAGGGACCGGAATTTGCTACCAACCCATTGAAAGTTCATGCTGAGTATGATTCTGCTTCAATTCAGCCTTGATGTGGTAGATTGTCCAGTGCAGGAAATTGCAGCTTCAATTAGAATACGGTGTAGAGGTTGATGGCACCCAACTCTCTATTCCAGACCTAGGTGAGGGAATCTATACACTATCACAGCATCTGAATGGCTGTTAATTGGAATATTTACAATATTTGAAATCATTATTTTAATTTAGTATTACTTTGCGATATTTGTTACAGCATTTCATGTACGATATGCCATGACATTGGTTATTTAGAGGTCTTCCTTCAACTTAGAGAACTGTATCTCCCATAAATTTTTAGATATTAATGGCGCATTGCTATCACGTATGACAATTTTATAAATAATGTTTACCATTCCGATGTTGTAAAAGTGCCCATATTTACGATAGACTTTGTAAATAAAGCTCTAGGTACATGCCACTATAAAAGCAATGAGTCACGTAATATTACCACCGGCAATATTTATTAAACAAGAAGGAAATTAGAAATACAAATCCTTCACATACAGAACGTTACAGAAAAGAGATCATGACATTATAGTCCGACTCGTTGGCTGAACGGTCAGCGTACTGGCCTTCGGTTCAGAGGGTCCCGGGTTCGATTCCCGGCCGGGTCGGGAATTTTAAACTTAATTGGTTAATTCCGATGACACGGGGGCTGGGTGTTTGTGTTGTCTTCATCATCATTTCATCCTCATCACGACGCGCAGGTCGCCTACAGGAGTCAAATAGAAAGACATGCACCTGGCGACCCGAACCCGTCCTGGGATATCCCGGCACTAAAAGCGATACGACATTTCATTTCGTGACATTAGAGATAACATTAATTTTTTTAAATGTACAGAAGTTTAATTTTCAACACAGAATCACGTAATTTTAAATGGAAGCACTATATTATCTACAGCTGAAATCAGGAAACAAAAAATGAATAATAATCATCATCATCATCATCTGTTTACCCTCCAGGTTCGGTTTTTCCCTCGGACGTAGCGAGGGATCCCACCTCTACCGCCTCAAGGGCAGTATCCTGGAGCTTCAGACTCTTGGTCGGGGATACAACTGGGGAGTATGACCAGTACCTCGCCCAGGCGGCCTCACCTGCTATGCTGAACAGGGGCCTTGTTGATGGATGGGAAGATTGGAAGGATAGGCAAGGAAGAGGGAAGGAATCGGCCGTGGCCTTAAGTTAGGTACCATCCCGGCATTCGCCTGGAGGAGAAGTGGGAAACCACGGAAAACCACTTCCAGGATGGCTGAGGTGGGAATCGAACCCACCTCTACTCAGTTGACCTCCCGAGGCTGAGTGGACCCCGTTCCAGCCCTCGTACCACTTTTCAAATTTCGTGGCAGAGCCTGGAATCGAACCCGGGCCTCCGAGGATGGCAGCTAATCACGCTAACCACTACACTACAGAGGCGGCTAAAATGAATAATATCATTCGTTAAAATGTAGCTGATAGGCCTACATTAATTTACTCCCGAGTAATGTTTCTTTCTAGTGGCTTTACGTCGCACTGACACAGATTGC
This sequence comes from Anabrus simplex, assembly GCF_040414725.1. Taxonomy (NCBI): domain Eukaryota; kingdom Metazoa; phylum Arthropoda; class Insecta; order Orthoptera; family Tettigoniidae; genus Anabrus; species Anabrus simplex. The sequence continues at coordinate 994,814,531 of NC_090266.1, read as the reverse complement.
TCTTATGGCGACGATGGGATAGGAAAGGTCTAGGAGTTGGAAGGAAGCGGCCGTGGCCTTAATTAAGGTAAAGCCCCAGCATTTGCCTGGTGTGAAAATGGGAAACCACGGAAAACCATCTTCAGGGGTGTCGACAGTGGGATTCAAACCCACTATCTCACGGATGCAAGCTCACAGCCGCGCGCCCTAACCGCACGGCCATCTCGCCCGGTACTCCCGAGTAATGGTAATGTGAAGTTGTCGCATGAGATATACCCCTCAGCTGTTCAGCCATGTGTCTATCGCAGAAAATGTCATTAAGGTAGAACAGTGGTAATGTAGCTTAGCAGTTGTACGGCTTGTTAAGAAATGAACATTAACAGAGCATTGCATGCACATGCCAACATTTTATTAACTTTGTTCCTGTACAAATTCTGTATAGTATGGAATACCTTTGTCAGGGAATTGTACACATTCAATTGCAGAATTTCATGTTCAAAGTGTTGCCCATTGTTTTTCACACAGACCCGTAATCGACCGCGTAATCGTTGTATATCACGGTGCAACATAACTGATGTAATTCTACCGCAAGCTGTTATTGTCCTTTATCCACCTTTCAATTATGCTGAGGCTAATAGCAATTTTCCACTTAATATACGTAAGTTTGTTTTGAAAATTATACGACTACTTCCGTAAATGTTTAATTAATTGTATCCATCAACTTAATGAGACCGTCCCTTATCGTACTGTCTGGGAAATTTGTTTTTCAAAATTCCTTGTTGTTTAATGTTAGGTGACTCACCCTATATAGAAATACTGAATATGATGAGAACCGTAGCTCCTACCCACTGTAATGATTAAGCGTCTTATTATGGGGCTTACTATAGACCTACATTACATATTCCAGTCCCACGATTGATTTAATTGTAATATCTCTCTCACAGTACTTCTCACTAATGCTCACTTATTCATGAAATTTATGTCAAAGTTCAGACTATTTGTGTTTTCCTGGTATGACGGCAGTCTAATCCTCGCCCCTCGGTAGCACCCATTAACCCCCAAGCCTCGTGTTGCTTTCTTAACAAATGGGATCACTCCCAAATGGGTTCGTATTGTGTCGAGAGAGCAATTTCAGCGCGAGGAAAGTTATATGATGACTCGACGGTCTATACCACATAGGGTACAGTCAATTCCGAACAGTGTAACTACTGATTTTATAGCCCAAGTCAGGCACGGAGTCTGGTGTCGGGGAATTAGTACGAGTTCTCAGATGACATTTCTGTTATCAGACCCATCGATTTATATTCCAAACATAATTGACTGTACATAGGAATACGTTCTACATTCGATAAGGATGGCAATTTCGGTTAGTGGCATTTGTCTATCACCATGGACCTTTGCATAATGGTGCCGCTGTACAGGATTATCAAGCACCTGTGTCATTGTGCTGCCCATAGTGCATGCAATGTGTTACAGGTCGTATTTTATTTACACACGTAAAAAAGGTATCGAAGAAAGATCATAGCCCTTACGAATTTATAACCTAAGAGTTCTATGCGTCTGATACAAATTATCATACCCTAATTTCAACTTTGTTTTGCCAGAAATAAACAAATCGGTGTACAACCTTCCTTATTCGGTAGTACGTTACAACTCACTAAAAACTCCTTCAACAAGTTGATAATTTACACCTGTAATCCATGAGCTTTGGCACATAAGTGTAATTACAATACTTAACTGTGAGTTTGTATAACCGTACAAATTATTATCTACGTACCGCAGAAAGGAATAAGTAGGAGGCAAAAATATTACACATTGAAATAACGAAATGAAATGAATACAACATAAACAGAAGCTGCCTGTGCTTAATATACTACATTTCTAATAATTTGGATAAAATTAATCTTCAGTTACCGAATCTAATTCATTATTAGTCTATGATTATTTGATAAACTCACGAAATATTTCAAAAGAGCGGGCCTCTGAGGTCAGTTATTACTAAGTCGGTTGATGGTTTACACATACATCATCTTTAAAAATATTATCAGGGAGCAGGCAATATTAGAATCGCTGTCTGTTCTTAATTGGTCAAAATTTCACAACGAAATGATAAATACTTCACAAGATTCCTTGAACTTGATTCTCTCAATAGATTACTGGAGAACTGCACTTTTCATAGATCGAAGGTTGGAGCTTGTGTGTTGTCCTTACTACCTTAACTTTCTACTTTAATTTTAGGAAGGAGTCCTTTAACAGTCATAGGAACCTATGAATAATTTCAGTCACGCACTTCACTATAAATACAGGGTATTTCAAAAAGAATATACGTATTTTGAATGCATATATTTATTAAATTGTAAGACGTACGAATATGAACCTTTTTTTGCTATTTGCTTTACGTCGCACCGACACAGATAGGTCTTATGGCGACGATGGGATAGGAAAGGCCTAGGAATTGGAAGGAAGCAGCCGTGGCCTTAATTAAGGTACAGCCCCAGCATTTGCCTGGTGTCAAAATGGGAAACCACGGAAAACCATCGTTTAGGGCTGCCGAGAGTGGGGCTCGAACCCACTATCCACCGGATGCAAGCTCACAGCTGCGCGCCCCTAACCGCACGGCCAACTCAGCCGGTAATATGAAAATTTACACACATATTTACGAACCTCTCAAGTTCAGATTACAGATGTTCAATATGTCCTCCATCAGCGATACGAACAATATCACATCGATCCTCAAATTCCTCGCACACTCGGGCAAGCATGTCCTTCGTCACTGATGTTATGGCAGTACGTGTCCGGTTCTTCAACTCTTCCAGGTTCTGTGGGAGTGATGGTACATAAACGCTGTCTTTAACGAAACCCCACAGGAGGAAGTCACAGGGTGTCAAATCCGGTGACCGTGGAGCCCAGCTGAGACATGCTAAGTCACCAGCTCCTTGACGACCAACCTAACGGTTTGGTAGAGTTTTATTTTTATTCCGATATTCACGCACTAGGCGACTCCAGTGTCTGCCCCGTCTTCTTGAAAAATGAAGTTGTCTTCGTGCAGCCTCGGAAGCAACCAGTTTCGAAACATAGCGAGATACTGCAGACCGTTAACGGTGTTTCCATCAAAAAAAGAATGGGCCGTAAACAGATGATCGGGATATCGCACAAAACACATTGACTTTGGGCGAATCTCGTACATGTTTAATGACTGCATGTGGGTTCTGTAGGCCCCAAATTCGAACAATGTGTTTGTTCGCCTGACCACTAACATGGAAAGTAGCTTCATCACGGAACACAATGCGTTGTGCGAAAGGGTTATCATTCTCAATAGCATCAAATATCCCGTTACAAAATGCCACACGTTTGCGTTTGTCATCAGGACGAAGAGCTTGTAACAGCTGTAACTTGTATGGCATCATAACCAACCGACGTCCCAAAACACGCCAAATTGTTGTTGTAGACAGTTGTAACTCTCGACTAGTACGACGAGTTCATTTTGAAGGACTACGTTGGAAAGCCGTTTCAATTCATGCAACATTTTCTTGAAGAACACGAGGGAGGCCAGGACACTTTCCTTTACATACACGTCCTGTATCTACAAATTGTCGATAACCATCTGCGAATGTTCCACCCATTCGGAGGATCAATTTGGTACCTCAACCTGAAACGTCTTTGCACTGTAATTACGGAATTGCACTTCGAAAACTCGAGAACACAAAATGATTTCTGCTGCGGAGTAGCCATTTTAAACGTACGAAGGTTACCACGCAAAACAGAAGAAAACTGACATCTAGCGGCTATTAATATAAACAAGACTATGTATTCGTGTCTTTAATAGCCGAGCCGAGGCGCATCGATCGATAGTTTGGACAAAATAATACTTTGTAATGCGTATATTCTTTTTGAAACACCCTGCATCATAATTTATTACATTAATCATTTGAGAGACTGCCCATTACTAGTATTCTTGCTGCATGTCCGGTCCCTAAATGAAGCAAACATTAAACTATGCTCTCTTTTACTAAGATCTCTACTTTTAGTCTATTCAGTTGCTGGAATACATGAAAGTATGGAACAAGTGTTTTCGTATTTCTACCTGAATGAAACATTCATTTAGTGCATATATTAATTATTCTAAACATACTCTGTTCCAGAATTCAGTAAATAATTTATCTTTAAATTGTCCACGTAATCATAAGTGTGTAAAATAGTTTCCCAAGAAAGAATTTCCGCAGTAGAGAGTGAAAGAATTTCACTGCAGCTGCGAATAAAACAAATTTTTTACCTGATCAAATGCATTTCAATTTCGTCGTTTCCATTTTGCTATAATGAGGGCCATTGTGAATTTGCAACTATAGTACAGCAGTTTCCCAGAAGAACAAACTTGATCTTCATCACTTCGAGTTCCTGTACACTCTACAAGAATCTCAAATAATTAAAATCAACCTGTTACGAGGTAGCTGAGGGTGTTCCATAATCGCATGTGAATTTTACTATCTAGGCACCTGTGACCTGGGGAAATATAGTATTTACTCGTCAAAGATGTCGAGAGATGTATTCATATAATAACGAGGGAGAGCATAATGTTTAACTCTGAAGTTGAAATTCCATCCTGCCATGCCTCCAAAATTTCTTTAAACTCCTAAAGCATTGTGTCTACAATACCATGAAGAACATCCGTTGCAGAACGCTGTTTGGGCGATCGGTATACATCATTGAGTGCCGAGACTAGGATACGTTCCTCTCCTCTCAGGATCTTCATACCCTGAACGGGGTAGTCTTACCTTGCTTTACTAGCTTACGATCAATGGGAATACGATCAAATGACGGTTTGTTCAATGGATTTACTAATATTATTTTACGAACAATTTCCATATGGAAGGTGCGCGAGCATTACTCACAATGTTCTTCCTGTCTATTATCTCCTTTAAGACTGGTCACGCCTTCCAGGCACACATGGATAAGCAGTCCATCAGAACAATGTTCGTTGTATTTATTTTCCTGTGTTAGTGTGTAAAGTAAAATTAATCCTAAAGGTTTCATATTGTAGGAATGCGTAAATACACTGGCGGAAAAAATTCCAAACACTATGAAATGAGGTATGTAGGATACCAAAAGTTTGGCTATATATTCGTCGAGGTAAAATATTTAATTGATTAGAGGTACAAGACTAGAAGTCCGCGAGAGGAAAGCCGTCGCAAATGTGCCATGCTGGTCAATTAATAAATGGTGTAATCGTCTGACGAATGCAGGCATGCAAACGTCCATACGTGGTGTCGTACAGTGCCGGATGTCAGCTTGTGGGATGGAGTCCAATTCTTGTTACACTTGGTTGATCAATACAAGAACGGTTAATGCCGGTCGTGGATGACGCTGGAGTTGCCGTCCAATGATGTCCCTTACGTGCTCGACTGGGCAAAGATCGGGGGTTCGAGCAAGCCAAGGGAACACATAGGCACTCTGTAGAACACTTTGGGTTACAGCAGCGGTATGGGGGCGTGCACTATCCTGTTGGAATACGAGGCCGTACAATAGGGCTATGTGCAGGTGGATATTCCTTCAGCGCTATTGCAGAACAAGTTGACAGGAAGGTCTCCACTGTGCATGCGTGGTGGCAGCAGTGGTTACGGGAAGGTACGCTTGCGGTAAAACCAGGCTCCGGACGTCCCTGTGGCACCACTGAGAGGGAGAACCGCCGTTTTCGGCGAATGGCTGTGGCGCAGCGGACTGCGTATGCAGCAGCAATTCGAGCCGCAGTTGGCACCACAGTGACGAAACGAACTGTTCGGAATCGGTTACTTGAAGGACAGCTGCGAGCCACTTCCAGGATGGCTGAGGTGGGAATAGAACCCACCTCTACTCAGTTGACCTCCCGAGGCTGAGTGGACCTCGTTCCAGCCCTCGTACCACTTTCCAAATTTCGTGGCAGAGCCTGGAATCGAACCCGGGCCTCCGAGGATGGCAGCTAATCACGCTAACCACTACACTACAGAGGCGGCTAAAATGAATAATATCATTCGTTAAAATGTAGCTGATAGGCCTACATTAATTTACTCCCGAGTAATGTTTCTTTCTAGTGGCTTTACGTCGCACTGACACAGATTGCTCTTATGGCGACGATGGGATAGGAAAGGTCTAGGAGTTGGAAGGAAGCGGCCGTGGCCTTAATTAAGGTAAAGCCCCAGCATTTGCCTGGTGTGAAAATGGGAAACCACGGAAAACCATCTTCAGGGGTGTCGACAGTGGGATTCAAACCCACTATCTCACGGATGCAAGCTCACAGCCGCGCGCCCTAACCGCACGGCCATCTCGCCCGGTACTCCCGAGTAATGGTAATGTGAAGTTGTCGCATGAGATATACCCCTCAGCTGTTCAGCCATGTGTCTATCGCAGAAAATGTCATATTTAATCCTGTGAGCCGCGCACCGTGTTTCCCCACTAATCATTTCGTCGCCCGACATGATATTCCCATTTTGTACATGTCAAGTCGATCGAATACACCCTTTCTCGTGTTGTAATTTAAAATACTGAAAAGTTGGTATTTAGAAGGTCGTAGTGAGAAAAATAAGGCATTTACTTAAGTATATGAGATACCAGGACAGTATTTCTCTGAGTTCCATCTATTTTAATTACGCTATCCATTCAATGCTGTGAATCGACGTTATAAAAATATTTCTGCGGTTGGGTTGTGCGAGTGCTGACACATGGTGTGAGTTAAGTCGTCAGTAACTCTTATAAAGGCCACTATTGTACTGTACAGCATCCTAAAGTCACGTTCTAAAGAATGCTTCTTGAGATTCTCAAGGACCTGTTCACGTGCCCAGCGCTTCACAATCTGTGAAGGCGTCTGCAGTATTGATCTGGAACAATATTCTGCCACTGTGTTTTGATCAGGAGTAACCAGACTACGCTTTATCCGACGAATCAGCGGCCAATATGTAAAATATTGGATGTAAAATATTAAAAATAATCAAACTCTTAACAAGGAAATTGGTTATGGTAAATATCGGTGTATCGAACCAGAACGCTCTATATATTGACGCTAGTTAAGAATACATCATCTGAGCGGGTGATTGATTAAAGTATTTTTCTCCAAAGATTTTGGTATGTTTTCATAACCTCTCAAAATCATGTTCAGAAAAGAAGTAAAATGATATTTTTGTCGTTTACACCCTATGATATATTTTATTTGTTTCCTGGAAGTGAAATAATTATATATCTCACGGAATATTTTATATTCACGTCATTCCAACCAACTATGGATCACGACATTAAACTGTCTTCTTCCCCGGGCTTTAACATTTGCCCAGTATTCCTGCATTCGTTGTCGGTGTTGTTCCGTTCTTGCTTTCGGCCCACTCTTTTCCTGTTTTCAGCTCCGGCTTTTCTTGGAAACCCTTGTGGTGTTGAAGTTTCTCCTTAAGCGGGTTGGCCTCCAGGACATCATCATGTGCGATGCCCACCTCTTGTCGAACTTTGTTCTACCTCACTGAATCAGGCTCCGTTTGTAAAATGGCCGTTCTTATTGCTAAAGTACTTCACTTTTACACGTTTACGTCGCAGATAGGTTTTATAGCGACCATGAGACAGGAAATGGCTAGGAGTGGGAAAATGGGATTCCACGGAAAAGCATCGTCAGGGCTGCCGACAGCGAGGTTCGAACCCACTATATCCCGAATACTGGATACTAACCGCACTTAAGTTATCGCAGCTTTCGAGCTCGATCATCATCATTGTCATTATTATTGCTAGCTTCCCACCCAGGCTTCACATGTGGCAGTTATGAATTTAAGGCGAGAGGATACGTTTAACCGAGGATTTCCTTGTATAAAACATCGGGCTTTTGTCCCCTAGTAGTGACCACTAAACGATTCCGTTCTTGGCTGCACGCGAAAGGGACTCGTAAAGCTATCCATGACAAAAACATACTCCACTAATCAACTGAAGCTGCTCTAAGTGTCTGATACTATGCTTTCTTTATTTCTATGCCGAAGCAGACTCTTACTGGGAATTCGATTCGTTTGAAACAGAACGAAAATCTGAAGGATTCATAGAGGTTCTCGGTATTAAGACCGTCCCACCTCTGTTACAGCCAATTAAAATGGTAGTTTCAATGAAACGATTTTTCAGTTTTCTCTACCAATCGCGTCCAATTGCCTAACATAGGTGGGTGTACAATACGTAACAATACAATAGACACCCCCACTTTCAAAATCAACTCGTATGGTGGCAAGCCGGAAGGACGTAAATAAGGTCGAAATCCTGTAGTGTAATGAACAGCTTCTTCACTATCGACTACTGTGTCCACTGAACCTACTTGAACCTGGGCAGTGAATTTGGAGAAAGGTGACTCTGTTTCTCTTTGTGAAGTTATTATTTCTCTGTCCTGTATCCTCTCCTTCGTTCAGTTTCACTGTTACGTGGTAAACACACCTTTTCGAATGCAATGTACTGTACCACGTCCTATATTCACTTTCTGTCTCGGCATGATGGGTTATCGTAGATTTCGTATAGATAACGAAAAATCAGTGGAAAGCTATTAATTATTTTATCGTAGCATGTGCAAAGAACTGTTTCAAGACGGATTTTTTAAAAAGCTGAGGTGCATCAAATTACCACGGTAAACACCGAACGCCTGCCACCCTCCCCCAACCCCTGCATCATAACTCGACTGTGGAGGATGTGGAAAGTAATGTTCACAGACTGAGTGCAGAAAAACAGAAGTGCATCAAATTATCACGGAAACTCCAAACAGACTGTGGAGAAGAATGTTCACAGAAAAGACTAGGTGAATCGAATTAATACCGAAATTTGCAACATATCCATCCTTCTCTGAAGTCTTAACTCGACCGAAGCCGATGATGCCTTGGGTGAGAGGCTCGTGGGCTAGCTCGCAATGTACTCACTCGTTGTGAAGATTGCCATTTAGATTTCCATATTTCCCAATGGACATTGCGCAATAAAATTGAAACGACCGTACCTCCGAAAATATAGGTGATAATTGGGGGAGGGTGGGACAAGCGAGTCATACGGGGAATGTGAGTCCACCCCCATCTAATTTTCAAAACTATAGGACGTTAGACCCAGTGTGAGGCTTCGTGGACTTGGCCTGTGAGATGTGCAGGTTGTGTCTCGCTCCAATGGGAAACTTGGAAGTTACCAGTCTCTATTTTTGTCGTTTTGTCTCTAAGAAATAAAATGTATTTGTATCCTGGCAGAGATATTTATAAGATGTTAAGCTAATATTAAGAAGGCAGTTCGTAAACACATTATATTAGGTCTCTCAGCGTGGCTTAGTAGCAGTGTTCATTGTGTGTTCTGTATGATAAGAGTCAATTTATTTGAAAGTTTAGTGCGGGGTCCTTTCCTCTATCTTATTTTAAATAATGGTCAGAAATAACGTAAAGAAGACAGGTTCGGAAGTGTCATGGAGTGAAGGAAATGTGCATGAGGCTTTGGTGGATGCATAAATACAGACGTCTATCCATGGTAAAAGCTTGATTAACAATCAGTAGTAAAATGAGGATCACTTGCCCCACCCTGGTAAACCCTTTTGCCCCATTAGTAGGGGAAAGTGAGACCACATGCTCAATGTTGCTAATTTTATTATTTCAAGTGTACATATATTTTATTTACTTCTTTTGATTGCAACGTGTGATTAAGTAGGTCTTAAGCTACTTTTACTTTCAAATAATTATTCAGGTCATTGTGACATACTTTGGCTTAAGGTGACTCACTTGGCCCACTCTCCACTCTATGCTGTAAATTATATTTTAATCTACACTGGCTACTTGAGGTGAATAGACAATTTATTTTGAAAAGGATCAGATGATTAATTTAAAAAGTGTTTTTAACATTTGATATTTTTACTGCAAACTGTAACATAAAAACAATTATAATGGGCTACACATTAATGATAGATATGAAACGTCGCGGACATTTTTGTAGTACTTATTAAGCTGAACAATTCTTACCCTCAGAATATTGATCTTCATATCTTTATCTGATTAGCCAATGCAAGCTAAAATGTCGCACGGATGGTCATCTTTCCTTCGACTTGTTTTCCAGAAATCGTTACTGCTCGGTTTCCTTTGACCATAGATTTATTCTAGATATAAACATGTCTTGATAAATGCGTTATAGAACGATGAAAAGCACATCCGAATCCATCCAGTGGTTCTACAGATTGGCCGTCACAGACAGATAGATAGACAGACAGACATACAGAATAGAGGACTTCATTTTATACTATGCGGCGACTACCAGAATTTGCTGTGTGCGACATTAATGGGCATTTATTACAAAAATATGCTAACAAACTCAAATGATTCGTATTCCTGATGTTTCTTTATTTTCGGCCAGGTTTCAATATATGTAAGTATACTCTTTCATATTTAACCTACATCAAAACAGGATATTTTGTTGGTAACGTAAAAATTAGCCATTAAAATCATATTGAAATTTCCTTCAGCTTTCGATATTTTAAATTTAATAAACTCAATAATATTTTGAAATTATTGATGACATACGATAACTTCTTAAGAGTCTTAGCGAAGGATTATTTTATTTAAATAATATATTATGCATTGCGGGAAGTGGGAGATATTGATTCATGCTCGGGTGGAAAATTCAATTTGCATACAGGCAAACAAGCAAGCATATAAAATGAGCTGTATTTTACATGTCTTTTTACGTCGCACCGACACAGATAGGCCTCATGGCGACGATAGGACAGGAAAAGGCTAGGAGTGGGAAGGAATCGGCCATGGCCTTAATAAAGTAAAGCTCCCGCATTTGCCTAGTGTGAAAATGGGAAACCACGGAAAACCACTTTCAGGGCTGCCGACAGTGAGGGTCGAAACCACTATCTCCCGAATACTGGATACTGGCCGCACTTAAGCGACTGCAACTATCGTGCTCGGTAAAACAAGCTATTAAACAAGAAATACTGAAGATATTCCTCAACATTAACATTAAATCTCAGATAACAGGAAGAGTTACTGGACTTCCTTGCGAACGGTGTACAGGAACAATCCGTAAAATAAAAGTAAGTTAGGAATGAAATATAAGGTATGAAACCAAAACTCCTTTAAATTACTGTGTTATTATTATTAACTATGTTAAACTGGAGTGTGAAAAGAGAAATATATAAAGCTGAACAAGTTCAAAATTTAATTAATTTAACAAATATCAGTGTTTATCATTTCACATATCGTTTGAAAATAATTCAGCATTTTCAAATCATGCATAAATTACTAGAAAGACCAACAATATCATATCACATGTTTAATGTGAGCCTTGCTGCTTGATATCTAAAGGGGCCTAACATCTAGGGTCACTGGCCCAAAAAATAGTCTAACTAGACAAAATTTATTGTAAAAGCTCTAAACATTTATTGTTTAACAACTTATTTTATAATAAACATGATATTTACTGTACCTTGTCAGGGCATGAAGATTTTACTCCTAACCTCTTCCTCCAATTTTTAACAAATTCTTAAGTAAGTTTCTGTTAAGTATCAAACATCATTTCCTTGGATGTACTCTTCAGGAATTTGTCGTGTATTTTAATTATATGTAAGTGTTGTCGTATGCAAGTTTATATTTTACGCTGTATATTTCAATGTTGCATTTTTCTATTTCGTTTCCCTGGTTGTTTAATGGCTATTCTTATGACGTTGGATCAAGTAGTACTAGAAACTGGAAGTGGCCATCGCCGTGGTCTCACGTGAGGTACATTCAGGTCATTAGAATTCCGGATGGAAAGGGAATCAGGTAACGTTTGGACGTAGTTTTGTCCAGCCCTGCGCATGGAAAAGGGACAGACTGAGCAACGTCACATGCGTTCTTCTTCCGGGATTGGCATTTGTCAATTTTCTCGGGAACCGTCTAAGATTATTCTGTGATGAAATATTCTAGATATATTGGCTTTTCCTAATCAAGGGAATTAATTAACTATAAGTTCATTGTTAAAGAATATGCGCGATGTAGTCCCCAACCAATAGTCCGACTCATTGGCTGAATGGTCGGCGTAGAGGCCTTCAATTCAGAGGGTCCTGAGTTCGATTCACGGTCGTGGATTTTAATCGCGTGTGATTAATTCTTCTGTCCCGGGGACTGGGTGTTTGTGTTTGTCCCAGAACTTTTCTCTTCATATTCAGACAATACACTACATCCCCAAACACCATAGAGACACGCAATAGTAATTACATCCCACCATATAAGGTTGGCGTCAGGAAGGGCAACCGACCGTAAAACATGGCCAAATCCACATGTGCGACACATTTCGCACCCGCGACCCCACATGTGTGGGAAAAGCAGAGAAATAAGTACAAGAAGAAGTCCCGAACCATTACGTATGCTATTTAAGTGTTGATCAGCACTGATAATCATTCCAAGGGAAGGTTTTTCAAACACCTTTGCGTCTGTGATGATCATAAGTACTTTATTCCAGGTTATATTTCTTTGGTTGTAATAATAATACGCCATTTGGGAAATAACCTCAATAATAATTATTTAAAATTCACCGGCGTTATAACCGTGGAAACAATGGCGCTAATGAGAAGCGATATTTTTATGTCATATGGCTGTCCGTGTAGGTCCAAGGAAAGGAAATGAAAACACTGTTCCATTTAGCACGTTAGTATGTTTTCGCCTGTGAAGAACTTCTGGACTCGTAATGCATTTGCGTCAATATTGCAATAGCACACAGCACCAAACCCTTGACCCATTCGAATACTAATCATGACCAGTAATGCATAGATACGTATGTCTCAAGTAATTCAGCATTTCCATACTGCTAAAACATAGCAGTTGTATACAGACGTTGAAATGTTTAAGTGTCGGTGACTACTGTACATTTTCAGTGCTTATGCTATCTTTCACAGTTTGTGAAGACATGGACACAACCGACCGTACGAAAAGTGCATGAATACGGAATAACTCCGCAACGAATGAAAGGTTGCAAAAACACTCCCTCCTCTTTCAGGTGAATGGGGCAGAGGGTCAAGTCTTTTAATACGAACGGCCCGAAAGTCTGCTTCAAATCTGCCGACTGCTCTGCTTGATGACTGAAGCGGTAGAGGGCTGTAAAATCATTTCCGTATTTGTTTTACGTGTGTTGAGTTGTGTATTAGCATTCTCCGCCTGTTTAGTGTATTTTTATAAGAGAATATATCACCACCCATATTTGAAGATAAGTATGACGAAGCCATTTTCACTTTTACATCGTGGGAATATGATTGATTATATCACTACCATGCTTACATTACAAAAGACGGATAGCTTTAGTGAAAGCATGGCTTTTAAGGGCGGCGAATGTGTTTCCATTTGTTGGACTGGTGCTACCAACTATGAACTACCTTACGGACTACAGTAATTTGAAGCGTGTCAACTTGTATTACGGCCAGCGGCATGGCAGTTTCACATGATTAATTAGAATTTGCGCTGACCTATAAATATGGTTACATTTTACATGCAGTTTAAAATTCATGTTTTACGTATTTCTTGATCTTCTTCCATAGGCTTATACAGATATATTTTCTGAATAGATTGAAATACACTGTAGAATTCTAAAAATTTGTAATGTTTAATACTATTTTACATAACATTACGTACATTACAGTATACTGTAGGAGTGCATTAATACGTCATACAAACTTACATTTCTACGTTACAGTACGGTAAGTTTCACTTCCCTTTAAAAGTGAGTATAGGAAATTAAACACAAGGAAAACTGTGCTTATGGACTGTATAACCATACGTGGCTGGAAGTGGTAAACAGTCTTACGGAAATTAATTGATAGGAAGAGCAATCACAGATATGTAGTATTAGAAGTAGGCCATTGAGATTTATCTTTCCTCTTCAGTTGTGTGCTTGTGTTTGCTACTATATGGCTTTGCTCTCTGACCGATAAGAGATAGTTTAAGCCGGTACTGTTCGGTTCTGAGAGCTGTACAGGTTTACTTGCCTGAAATGAATATTTATGTACACTAGATACAAATGATTGTGAGTATACATTCACACACAGCATTTACCTGCTCTAAAAATGGGAATCCATTTTCAAGGCTACCAGAGGTGGCGTTCAAACTTCCCATCTCTCAAAGAAAAGCATACAGCATCCCAACCAGTTCCACGTAGCCTAGTCACTCGATACTGCAGATCATTTCATTCATTTAACTACCTACTCAATACAACTCGATATTTTAGTAATGAGTGTTTCAACGGAGAAGCACAACACAATCATAAATTCAGAGGATACTTACCACTCGGTGTTAATCTGGAACCAGTTCAGTGACACTTCACACGCCAGTTACGGCTCCTGTAAAGAAAAATAACACACCTGGTTGTAAAATATTTCTTTATCTGTGGGCAAACAATTACGATGGTTTATGTCTAAATTTGCGTCATAATTTGAAATACTGTACATACAGAAATCTCCTAGTTGTTGGATACCTATAATAATTGACGCATATATTTTCACAATCCCTTGACCATCTGACAACATCTGGACTCCAGAACGCAGTTGTTAAGTATTTCCTTATCTATAGATAAACATGTCCCTTGTCCTTTCCATTCAACGTTTTACGAAAAATATGGCCATTCATGGCAAGTAAATTTCATCCGCCAATATCCACATAGAAGATGATTGTTGATCAGCAGATATAGAACATCATAAATAATACGAATCACACGTATTCTTGATTTTTGTGTAGCTTCACTCAGAATGATTCAAATACTGCAGTGCACCATATACGTTTTACAGAAATATATCTACAAAGTCAAGTCTCTCTCACTTTAATAAGAAGATAAACAAGAGCTAACCGTTGAAAAATCTCGTTTTGTACATATTATCTTAATTCCACTGGTGAAACAAGGTCTGTCTCGTCAGTGTTCGTTAATGGGCATTCCTATAGACTGAGTGTGAGTCAAAAACCAATTCTAGTCGTTCCCTGCAATTCCGTGCACACGCCGGAGAAAATGTTATGTGGCTATGCTGTTTCTTCCATACACAAGTCTCGTTCAGTCCGTTTGAACGCTTCTGCCGTCCCACTAAAATCAAATAGTCCTTAAGAGAAATAGATTGGTGACACTAGATGTAACGAAAAAAGAATGCACGTGTTTGATTATAGAGGGAAAAATACACGGTTAATGAAGGTGATTGTTTTTATATATACATGAGTGGCTTTATCACATGGCCTGCATATCTGTTTATATAACGTACAAACAGTTTGATTGGGAGGGCCTTTCGTACAGCTACAGTATTTGATTGTCGGAGCTGTACTGTATACGTACGTGCGTCAAGAATTGAAATAATCACCTTCAACTCCAGAATGAATCCTCGGAGCTCTGGATGATAAAATTGTTCCATCCTATGCTCTTGAGTGTTCCGATATAACACTAACTGAATGAGGTTGAGGGAAGTTATAGGGATTGTTCTGATGTGATGTATAGGTTAAAGTGACAAGTGTGATAAATGCCACGGTTAACGTTTTAAACATTGACAAGAATGAATTGTGTGTGTGGATTAACATATTTAACGTACTTTAATGTCAGAGCCAAGAACATTTTCGGAAAATTACTTTTACCAAAATAAAGTTCATGTTATTTATGAGGTGCAAAGTACATACATATTTTACCAGGAGTGATGATCCGAGGTAGAGTCCCCGATGATCAAAGTTATATTCCGCGCCAAGCCATCACATCCGGCAGCCTGCAAACAAGCCATCTGAGAGCGAGGTGGAGTTGTGACGTCACGATCTGAGGAACACGGTCAAGGCCAAGTTACGTCAGCCGATAGAAAATTCTAAACATTCAATCGTCAATATCTTTTGGTTGGATTAACGTACTGGAAAATTAACCACATCAACGTGTAGCTCAAATTTTTGTGACCATTAGACCTGAACATGGAAGAAATATGTCAAATATTAAGGGAAATATTGAATGGGATAAAATAGCCTCAATTCTCCAAGATCCGGTATAAAAAGGCAGGCATTTTGATTGTTAAACCAGTCTATTTTGTGCCAAAGCCGACGCCGGTCGGTCGGCTGTTTGTCATTCTCCGCCGTCGTAATGTAAGTCTCCAGTTCGAGCTCGACGAAAGTTTAAGTCCGCGTTATGGAACTCTAGGTCTGCAACGTTTCGATCAGCATCGTGTTGCGTGTGACAATAGAAGTTCCACTACAAGACGTGTACATTTCAAGTGATTAATTATTTAAAAGAACAGTGTGGTTCGAACTAATATTTTTTCTCATGGGTACGATTCTACTTTACCAAGCAATCGACCATAATTTGACGTTTGAATTTGATGAGGTGATAGAATTTGTATGACAGTGAAACATCAAACTGTACGTTTTCTTGATGAAGTGACTTAACACAACCCAGTATTTGAATTCTAAAAGTGATAATACTTTTCCGACAGTGAACTATGGATTTGCACATAATTCAGCATTTAAATTCCACAAGTGATGGAACTTTTCTCACAGTGAAATATCGAACTGTACATAATTTGGGATTTAAATTTTCCAAGGTGGTGGAATATTTCTTCGAACTGTACGTTTACTTTACCAAGTTTCTGACATAATTAATTGAGTCTAACAGAGCCAACGAACATAGATTTTTTCCAAGTGATCAGATTCTTGGTAGAACTTAGTCTCAAATCTGTGATTAAATAAACTGGTGTAGTTAACGTGCATAAGACACTTATTACTTCATAGGATAGGACTTGTGTGGAACTCAGGACGGTTTTAGAACAAACAGCGTTTTCATTTCAACATTATTTAATTGTGAACGGAACTAACTTCACAGAATAAGATTCTTTAGTTACAGTTTATTTCAAGGATCAATCCGGAATAGAACTGTGCGAACTTGAATGTGATAACACGTGAAATACATTATTTTCTGCGTTATTATTCAGCCAACATGATTCATATTTGACTGTGATAAAGTGATCTGTTTATTTTCTTTCTGAAGTGGCTGATACATCACAGATTCAATCTCAATTAACATTACGAGTTCAATTTGTTTTTTATTTTATTGACTGTGTTAACATCGACGTCAGTGACATTATATCATAATTATCAAGTGCGATCAGACTTTAGGGATAGTCTATCGTAACCTGTGATCCGTTTGAAATCGTTAATAATAATAATAATAACTTTTTTGTGCAGAGATTGAATACCTTACGAGTTCGTTTGAACACTAGTGCAATGTCCTTCCCATTTCTACAAGTGCTCCTAAATTATCGAGAACTTCCAGAAATTCGAGATACTCCAGACCCTCTCGGAAGATGGTGCAACTGTAAATGAACATAGCAAACCCACAGTGTACCAGTTCGAGCCCAACCCAAGGAGAGATACTTACTGTAAATACTGTAATGAGGTGTTGTTTAATTTTGACCTTTACTTCATGAATAAACTCTTCAACAAATTTAGAAAAACTCCATTATACTTATTTCTTGCTACCCTCTCCTCTGTAACGATACAGATAGAGACCGGAAACACCCTGTGTCAAGTCTCATGCATTGCTAGCCGACGTAATGAACTGTCACTGTTACAGAGAGGGGAAGAATAAGTATAAATGGCGCTCCAGTCGTATAAGGGCCGATCTGAATAGCATGATGGTACATATGAGTATAAATCGCTCTGAATCAGTATAATAAACACTTAAGTATTAAATGAAGCTCAGACTTTCATGACTTGATCTGGATAAATAAGTGTACAAGTAGAACTTACAGACATTTTCAAATGAAGCAAAGAAATATTAATGAATCATTTCAGATCGTGTTTACTTTACTAAAGTGCAGTGATAAAAATATCAACATTGATCGTTTGTTATTTAATCAGAGTAAATTTTGAAATCAACAGATACATTTTTTTAAGTTAGTTGAATTTATTTAGAAGTGATACTTGGTAATTTAAGGAACATTGAACTCCAAAACTAATGTCTTCAAAGTGATTCAATTAGACTGTCTTGATCTTTGATGTTGTATGTTGAAATATTTGCCAGTGTCTAAGTAATGTTTTTTCTACAAACTGTCTACCATTGAACATTAATGGTGATACTTACTAGTTTAATAAGTGCTTTATAATTGCTTGTTTATCATATATCTGGTCAAATATTAATTTTCAAATTGGAAAACATATCAGCAGCCATAGAAGCTCTAAAAATTAGCTTGAATGAAAGAAACGAACACCATTTTAGGACGACGTATTCAGAAATCCAACGCTACCACTAAACAACTTGGCGTTAATTTAGAAGTCCGCATGAACGAGTCCAACACTATCTTAGAAGCGCGTATTACGGAATCCAACGCTAGCTTAGAAGCCTGCATTAACGAGTCTAACGGGGCCACTAATCAACTTGGCGTTAATTTAGAGGCGCTACGTGGTGACATAAATCCGCGTATTAACGAGTCCAATACCCATCTTGAAACATGTATTACTCAGATGACAGAAAATATAGATAGTAAGTTTTCTGAAGTAATTACGATATTCTTGAGCGTAGACTTGCTAAAGCTGGTTCGGAGATCGAGAAAAGATTTTCTGAAACCAATACCAAAATTAATTCACAATTTTCCTAAATCAATGAACGCCTTACTCGCGATTTAGACGCACTAAAGAAGATATCAAACGGCAAGTAGTTGCAGATCTAAAAACTGCCTTTCCTACTTCACAACAATTAATTGAGCAAGTAGGGAGTATAAAGGCATAATTTCAAGAATCGCATGGACAGCTTTCTCAAGCAGAAGCTAAGATCGCTTCAATACAAGATAATATTCGCGAATCATTCAAGAATGGTATTCACAAGTTAACTAGTGAAGTCGACTAACTAAACAAGAATAAAGCGACAAGCATGTCAGATTCCAACTAGATAGCGCGCATACGCAGATAACCCGCAAGAGCCGCAATGTTGTCGAAGTCAAGACCTCGGAAAAGAAGTTCAGGATGTAGAAGTTTCAATTAGTGGTCAGGTCAGAAATATTAAAGTAGAAATTCAAGGATAAACTGAGACACTTAGTAACAATGTTTCTTAAATTGAAAAGGACAGAACAGTGCCAAATTTTCAAACTACTTGCAGAGAGACTCCTAATATTTCTCCTGTTATAAGAATGTCAGATGTCGAACCTGCGAAGTTCTCTGGGAAAGAGGAATATGCCGCGAAGGAATTTCTCCTTGATATTGACGAACATTTCTTTGGAAAATCAAGTTACATCTGATTGCAAATTACGAATAGCTTCCCGATTTCTAGAAGGAAGAGCGCTAACATGGTACTCAGCGTTCGAATTCAATATTTAGACGTACGATGACTTTAAAGAAGCATTACTGAGAAGATTCTGGAACTCGGAAATTCAGCATTTAATCAATCTACAATTATATTCAAGAAAATATAACACGGCAATTAATTCCTCACGTTATTGTAATTTTTTAATTTACCAATTTAAGAACATGCAGTTTTTAGACCCGCCTCTACCCGAGCATGAATTAATTCAGGCAGTGACTCTTCAGTTTCCTGAATACGTTCAAGAGATTCTCGTAGCAGCTAATGTTCAGGACTTAGAGCAGCTTGGCGATGTTCTCAGAAGATTGGACACTACTCACACGCATAATCCAAGTAAAACGAACAAACCAAAGGATGTCACGAATAATCATGTGGAAATAGAGTTTCAGCCGCGATCTAACCCTGAACCCCGCGCGGAAATGGAACACAGAAGAGATCCACGTTCTCTTTTCCGAAGATTTCGAAGACTCCCATATGAGGGTAGAACACCCTATGATCGTAATCAAACTTGAAAAATCCCACTGAATCAGCTGATCCAGACCGAGGTACTCAAAAGGCCGAAATAGAAAGAAGATGGAGGGAGGGAGGGAGGGAGGGAGGGACGATTTAAAGAAGACAGAAGATGTATTCTTAATGCCAGTCACTCAACTTAAGGTTAAAGGGATTGTACCTGACAAATTCATCAAGTGTAAGACACAAGCATTCTTAACAGTTGAAATTCAAGGTGTGTACTTTGAACAAGTATTTCTAGTAATCACACAGATGAAATTCAACATTGTTATGGGGTCTGATTTTCTGGTCAAGTATGGTGGTGTTATTGACTATCCTGACAATACCTTGATGTTTTTCAGTGTTAACCCTGCAGAGTTACAGCGGTTAAATAGTGAAGATATGAACTGCCAGGGCCTGGATGCCCCTATCATTAATTCCGAAGGCAATAAGAGCGATGTTCCACCTGTTGATGAAGAGGGTAGACCCGATGAAGAGGGACCAGTCGAGAGCCAGGAAGCGCCCATCATTGAAGATGAGTTCGAATTGGGTAGTTCTGACAAATAGTGTAACTGAAAGCCCAGAGTTCAATTATCAGGTGGCAGAGGTGACCCAGACATTGTTTAAAGAATATTCAGACGTATTCAATGACAAGCCTGGTGTGATTAAGAATTTCCAATAACATTTGAATGTCAGGGATACTTCACCGTATAGAGAAAGACCGTATCCTGTCCCAGAAAATTACCGGGAAGAATCTAGGTCTATAATCCGGCACATGGAAAACGATGGCACTACTTCTAAGTGTTTTACACCTTATTTAAACCCTATGGCTATTGTAAGGAAACCAAATGGCAGTTTACGCTTATGTATCGACGCGCGTGCATTAGATGAGAGACTAGTGTTGGAATACGAACGCCCACCTCTACTTCGAGACGCCATTAGGATGTTTGGAGGAATGAAACTGTTCTCTGGGCTGGATATGACATCATCATATTTCCGTATTTTGTTGGCAGAAGGTAGCCGGAATTTTACTGGATTTATTTTCGAAAACATTTCATATGCCTTTAACAGACTTCCGTTTGGAGTAGAGAACTCGGGATCCGTGCTGATAAGGGCCTTAGAAAGTCAACTGTCCGACAAAGTCAAAGATATTGCCACTATTTATGTTGATGATATTCTCGTAGCTTCAGAAACACTTGAGAAATATATTGAGGATGGTAATACTGTATTATGTGAACTACGAAAGAAGAATTTCAAAATCAACATGCATAAGGGTCAATTTTTCAAGACAGAGGCGTTATTTGTGGGTCATCTCTTCTGTGGAGATGGGATTAAGCCTAATCCGGCCAAGATCAGCAGTATTTTAGACTTTTCTAAACCAACCAAAATAAATCACGTACGACAGTTCTTAGGACTGTGTCAATTCTTCTCAAAACACTCCCCCAACTACACGGACGCAGTAGCGCCATTGCAGTCACTATTACAGGAAAACGATCGCTTAAAAGCATGTGACGAAGCATTTCGTAAGACCAAGTTAATGCTCCGGAATAGTGTGCAACTTGCCTATCCGAATTTCTAATAGCCGTTCTGCATTGAGTGCGATGCCAGCTCCATGGGAGTGGGTGCAGCTTTGTATCAGATCAATCCTGAAGAACCTGATGTTAGGACATTCATTTCCTTTATGAGTCGAAAACTAAGACCGCATGAAGGATTGTATACAATAACGGAGCTCGAAGCACTTGCCATTGTACAATCCCTACTCTATTGGAAGAAGATTGTTTACGATTACCCTGTGATCATTTACACCGATCATAAGGCACTTACCTTCATTATGTCTCCTGATATTACCAGTGACAGGGTAACTCGTTGGGCACTCCTTATCCAACAATTTAATATCACTTTGGTTCATCGATCTGGAAAGGAAAACATCCTTGCAGACGCTCTAAGCCGCAACACAGTTGATGTTGTTACTGTTCGTCCAATTGAGGTCTTAAATAGGGAAGATGAAGAGTTCCTTCGAAAACTCCGGTATTTACCACAAGCTCAAGCACGAAATGCAAAGATATGCGAACTTCTTTAAGGGTTCGATTCCCGTCGATGATGACGACTATGATCGCATCTCACGTCTTGCACGATCATTATTTGTTTGCTTACCCAGCCAGTTCGACTTCATTTCTTCCATATACCCAGTTAATATTGATAGCTTCCCACTGAATTCCATTTTTTGTTCGCTGAGATGTTTCCAAGGAGTCCCTCGCCAGTTAAATTGAAGTGGGATTCCGTTACTCCCACAGGTTTGAGGCTTCCTTAAAATGTTCTGGGCTCGGTATATTCTGTGAAACAGGATGCTACCCTATCTACACATAGTCCTAGTGAGGATCTCTCCTATAATGGGTTAGAGACTTACGGTGAATGATATAGTTCTAGCCACCTTAGTGCAAAGAGGATCATTACTCAGAATATGCCGGAGATATCCACTCCAATTCCATAGCAACTGGCATCCATACAGTCAGAACATGTTGCTAGGCCACTCAGCCGTTGCCCATGGTCCACAAACTAGGACGTTACTACAATAACCCACACCGCGAACCAAGCTGAGTTGAGAAGCATATTATCAATTTAACTGATGTATATCACTGAATTGAGCATTACTGTGTAATGTCTGTTATCTATAAGATTAAACAAAATTCATCCTTTTGTGGCGAAACCTAGTGTTTAAAGTGCACTTTTTCTTCTGGCATGGGCTACATCAAACTTTTTACTTTCATTGACCCGTCCCAGTCTCATTCTAGGCTCTGAAAACTTGAAAATGACTGAGATCTGAGTGATACTAATAATACATTCCTCGTCCCTTTCATGAATGGTGTTAAAATGTCACCAATAGTATCGGCTGGTGCGTGATTTTCAGTGGGCTTGGCAGACTGATACGCAATAGCGACTTCTTCCTCGGTGAGGAAAGCGGGGGAAAGTACCTCACTCCCCTTTCCCTTGCACTCTTCTTCAGTGACACGTAGGTCATCTATGACCGCTGATGGCGGAGCTCTTGTTGCAACATGAGTCACACCCAAGATTACAGCAAAGAACTGAGTTTAACATAAAGTGACGTGAAGTGTGCTCGAACACTCCTAAAACCTGAGTTGAACTGTTTTACTACGGCAAAAGATGATGTGTGTTGCTCTCTGAACCTTCCAAAAGACTGAGTTGAACTGTTTTACTTCGGCAAAAGATGACGTGGGTTACGGTCTAAAACTTCAAAAAGCTGAGTTAAACTGTTTTACTATAGCACAAGATGACGTGTGTTGCTCTCTGAACCTTCCAAAAGATTGAGTTGAACTATTTTACTACGGCACAAGGAGACGTGTGTTGCTCTCTGAACCTTCCAAAAGACTGAGTTGAACTGTTTTACTACGGCACAAGATGACGTGTGTTGCTCTCTGAACCTTCCAAAAGACTGAGTTGAACTGTTTTACTACGGCACAAGATGACGTGTGTTGCTTTCTGAACCTTCCAAAAGACTGAGTTGAACTGTTTTACTACGGCACAAGATGACGTGGGTTGCGGTCTGAACCTTCCAAAAGACTGAGTTGAACTGTTTTACTACGGCACAAGATGACGTGGGTTGAGGTCTGAACCTTCCAAAAGACTGAGTTGAACTGTTTTACTACGGCACAAGATGACGTGGGTTGCGATCTGAACCTTCCAAAAGACTGAGTTGAACTGTTTTACTACGGCACAAGATGACGTGGGTTGCTTTCTGAACCTTCCAAAAGACTGAGTTGAACTGTTTTACTACGGCACAAGATGCGTGGGCTGCGGTCTGAACCTTCCAAAAGACTGAGTTGAACTGTTTTACTACGGCACAAGATGACGTGGGTTGAGGTCTGAACCTTCCAAAAGACTGAGGTGAACTCTTTTACTACGTCACAAGATGACGTGGGTTGCGATCTGAACCTTCCAAAAGACTGAGATGAACTCGTGTACTATGGCACAAGATGACGTGGGCTGCAGACTGAACCTTCCAAAAATCTGAGTTGAACTCTTTTACTGTGGCACAAGATTATGTGGTTTGCGATCTGAACCATCCAAAAGACTGGGTTGAACTGTTTTACTACGGCAAAAAGTGACGTGAAATATGCTCTGGAGCAGTCCGTTAGAAATGTTATGGGGTGCTGTCCTTATAAGCACTTCACTGTCTGCGTCATGCGTAAAATACAAGGAATGTAGGGATTCACAATTCACCTCTATCAAAATTATTCCAGTGGACTGATTTTTCTCATTAGCGAACTTCCATACTCTTTTAGCATTGTTGCAAATGTTCTAGAAATCTACGCTGATTTCTCATGTAACAACTTGATTTCTGAACAGGATTTCAATATTCTTTGTAATCATCGCGTCATTAGAACTAATTTCCTTCCACGTTAACTTGGTCGGTAGTCAATCCTGGCTCTTTAATAACCGCACCAATCATGGTTGTGTTGTCCGTTTAGTGTGACGACAACGACATGCTCCAAAATACTATATTTCTTGATGCAAAATGAAAATATATCGTGAAAATATATTATTTATCAATTCCTAGTCTCTCACAGCTGATATATTGCAATAACAATAGACGTTTGTCTAGTTCCGGCGGGAAGTCCAGTTTTCAAATTCTGGTCATTCGTGTACGCCTCACAACCCCAGATTTACTCTGCACAGTATTTGCAGCGTGGTCAAGCTCGGCCTCTTCTGAGGATTGGTATAAGATGTTCAAGCTGTTCTGTTTACACCTGATTTTAAAAGGGATATCTCATATTGGGAAGATTTTCTCTCTAAAACAGTTATTTGTATGTATTTCGCGATAGTGATTGAGCAAATGCTGCATCGTACCAATAACAATCAAATGAATACCACTAGTAATAATAATAAAGATAACGAATGGAAAGGTTAATGATTTAATATTTGATATGACTGAACTGGAAGTTCCGTTTGTCTGCGGGCATATATCTTGACACTTGTCTGTCATCAGACCAAATTTTCTACATAGGAGTGAAATATGGGTGGACTGGAAAACGTATTTATAAGTTGTAAATAACGGACATGAAAGTAGCGAGAATGATTGCTAGTAGAAAACATTAGCTGCCAACCCCCGGATACCCGGGTTCCATTCCCGGCTCTGCCACGAAATTTGAAAAGTAATACGAGGACTGAAACTTAATGCCGCGGCCGTTTCCTTCCCTCTTCCTTGTCTATCCCTTTCAATGATCCCGTCCCCCCACAAGGCTCCTGTTCAGCATCGCAGGTGAGGTCACCCGCGCGAGGTACTTTTCCTCCTCCCCAGCTTTATCCCCCTACCCAAAGTCTCACGCTGCAGGACACTGTCCCTGAGGCGATAGAGGTTGGATCCCTCACTGAGTCCGAGGAAATAATTAACCGTGGAGGGTAACGGATTAAGAAACAAAGAAAAACTGTCGGTAACAATGGCAAGAGGTTACTCGAAATGAGGAGATAAAGGGTAAGTTAGAAATAAACTCGATGGATAAAGCTGTACGTATAAACCGGCTTCGGTATTGGGGTCACGAAAGGCGAATAGGGAAAGATAGGTTAGCTAAGTGAATAATGGACTCTGTCATTTTGGGTATAAGAAGTAGAGGGAGACAGTAGCAGATGGGAGGGAGGGGGTTTGATGATAGAACACAACGAAGGAGCGTGCATGACTTGACATTATAAGGACACTGATATCAGTGAATTACAGGTCTGTTGGTTCTACAATTATGTACCTGCATGTTGATTTACTTTATTGCCTATTGTCACTTTCTGTTTATTTTCTTTCTGTAAAATTTCTTAGGGGGAAGATTATCTAAGTAATCCTCCCTCCCTGGCTTCGCCCCTGGACGGAGAACAAAACGACTTTTTTTTTGCTAGTTGCTTTACGTCGCATCGACACATATAGGTCTTATGGCGACGATGGGACAGGGAAGGGCTAGGAGTGGGAAGGAAGCGGCCTTGGCTTTAATTAAGGTACAGCCCCAGCATTTACCTGGTGTGAAAATGGGAAACCACGGAAAACCATCTTCAGGGCTGCCGACAGTGGGGTTCGAACCTACTATCTCCCGAATACTGGATACTGGACGCACTTAAGCGACTACAGCTATCGAGCTCGGTCAACGACGATGTTAGACTCACTTTACAGGTAAGAGGTGTGGAACTAAACGAAGCCACAGAAGTAGCTGATGTGGAGGCGCTTACTTAATTTACAGATGCTTGCCGACTGAATGCTGAATGGAACGACAGTTATAAGTAGTAATAATAATATCAGTGAAAATAGTGATGAGACCGACTCTTTGACTGAATGATCGGCGTTGAGGCCTTCCGTTCAGAGGGTCCCTGGTTCCATTCCCGGCCGGTTCGGGGATTTTATTCGCATGTGATTAATTCTTCTGGCTCGGGAACAGGTTGTTTGTGTTTGTCGCCATACTATCCTCTTCATACTTTTTTACAAGTTGCTTTCCTTCGCACCGTAGGTTTTATAGCGACGATGGGAGAGGAACGGGCTAGGAATGGGAAGGAAGCGCCCGTGGCCTTAATTGAGGTACAGCTCCAGTATTTGCCTGGTGTGGAAATGGGAAACCACGGGAAACCAATTTCAGGGCTGCCGACAGTGGTGTTCGAACCCACTATCTCCCAAATGCAAGCTCACAGCTGCGCGCCCCTAACTGCACGGCCAATTTGCTCGGTCTTCTTCATATTCAGACAGCACACCACACTACCAACCACTACAGAAACATGGAATAGTGATTACAACCCTCCACATATGGTTGACGTCAGGAAGGGCATACGACCGTAAAACAGGGCCAAGTCCCCATATGCGTGACACAGTTCGCACCCGTGATCCCACAGGTGAGGGAACAGCGGTAGAAAAGAAGACAGTGTTGAAGCCAGCAAGAGAATCTTTGACAGTTCTATTTACTGTATGTGGAATATTTCTTTCATTCATTTATGCAGTACTCAAGTAGAAATACAGTATTTCAGAATTATTGGAGTACATTCTTCACTTTTTTGTTATTGTTTAGAATTTTTTAAATGTGTGCATAATCTCGTACGATTCAGCGCTGTTAGCCATATTTCTCAAGGTGAAAATACATCATTAGAACGCAGATGCCTTGTTGCCAGGTGTTGAAAGTAAAGTACATGATACTCCTTTAAGCTCTTTAGGATTTTTCAATCGTGAAATTACCAGCGTTTCACCCCAGTGTAGCAGTGGGCTCATCAGTTTGATTGCTACACATTTCCATGACGCTGGCGTCTAGTGCGCAATTGAAACACTTCTGCAAGCCTCTTATATAGGACAATGCAGTGACGGTACACTAGGGGAATTTGCAATCGATGAAATTATATTATAGTTACCTTCCAGGAACTTCATTTTTGATCGATGATACTCATTTGGATTGTGACAAGTTTCATCATGCATCATTATAATACTTGCGAACTTATCGCCTGTACTGCCCTAGGAATTATAGTATCCATATACGCCAAGGTACAGCAAGCTGACGAAATACTCTAATTGTAAGATGCTAAAATAATTCGTCATTCATTGTTAGAAGAGATTAGTAATAATACTTTGAAACCGTAGGTACTCCTGTGAACTTTCAACCCGAGTCCTCTAGGTTTGCTTTAAGGTATAATAATTGTCCTCCGGTGATCGCCAACGCTCTTCTAAGAGGATTTCATCTACAATATTTTAGTGCTTCATGGGCAGCTTCCACATACGAGATGAAAGAGTTCAACTCCCGTGCTTCAGACGGTATATCAAATTGTATATCACACTGGCCACGAAACCAGTAGGATTCTGGTTCAAGTCCTGATAGCGTCCAAATTTTTCATCTAATTCCAATTTAACATTCATTCATTGCAAGAGATTGAAATGAAGCTGATCTCAAATTTTCTGATACCGGGCGAGTTGGCCGTGCGCGTAGAGGCGCGCGGCTGTGAGCTTGCATCCGGGAGATAGTAGGTTCGAATCCTACTATCGGCAGCCCTGAAAATGGTTTTCCGTGGTTTCCCATTTTCACACCAGGCAAATGCTGGGGCTGTACCTTAATTAAGGCCACGGCCGCTTCCTTCCAACTCCTAGTCCTTTCCTATCCCATCGTCGCCATAAGACCTATCTGTGTCGGTGCGACGTAAAGCCCCTAGCAAAAAAAAAAAAATTTCTGATGAACTCTTGGTATTATATGACGTAAAATTTCTCCCGTATCTTTAAGCTGATCTCTTAGAGAGAATTAAGGCAGACATGCACTTTCCTAGGAGCTCCCAGATCTCCCAGTATTTCCACTTACCTCAGAATTTCAGGACATTTATTCAGAATACCCTTACCTCTGGTCCCTGTATGTGGATAAGGCGACTACAGTGTAACTAACACACGTTTACACAACATACATCAGGCGAAATAAATTCTCCAGGGATGTCAGTGTGTTTCATAGAGGAAACCACCAAATGCCATTTTCAAATAATGCTTTTGGAAGATATTTATCCAATGGTATGCGTAATATAACTATTTCAGGGTTATCTTCTCCACATTCACTGCCGAGCACAATTACTCAATGGTAAACTGTGGAGTCCTCTTTCATCACTCAAAGATTCGAAATTCCACTAGTTTTCAGAAGGTGAATTTTCCCTGACATGAACCTAGAAAGAATTTGTATCAAATCCCAACTCGCAAAGCTACAAATTTAATTAAAGGTGTAACTCATCACTAACATGATCAACAAACACGACAGCAGCTAATTTCTTACCCACACGAAGTTTTCGACAAATAAATAATGAGCTGACTCTGACCTCCTCATTACGGTGGAAGTGCTTAAAGTAATTCCTATCATGGACTAGTTAAATACCGGTGGAGAAGCTGAAGATGAAGTTGGAGCGAGATGTCTCCCTCGTGATGGCCAGACTCCCACTGGAGAGCATTACAGGGCAACGTAATAATGCGTTGCAAGGAAGGGGTACAGTAGCTGCACTGGCACGCTGCTCAATTAAAACAACCAGCTCTGGAATGTGGCCAAGAGCAGTCATGTAGCACACCAGGATTTAAGGATTTCTAGTCTTTCCTATTTTCTCGTATATGTGCAGTATACGATACAACTTTCCCCCATTAATATATGTGACTTTTGCCTTTTAACCACATCAATGCGAACTCGTTCGTCGGGTCATAGTCATGCTAACGTTCATAAAATAACTAATTTTACATTCACTTTAGCACAGATACAATTCAGTGGCATTTCTATAAAGGTGTTCGAAAAATCGCTTTTGTGGCAGTGGAATGAAAATAACTATCATTCAAGGTCATATTTTCATGTTCTGAAAGACAGAATATCAAGTTATGTAACAGTGTTTTGTACGCGGAAATATTCCAATAATAATAATAATAATAATAATAATAATAATAATAATAATAATAATAATAACCGAGACTTGGTGGATCAGCAGAGGTGAAAGAAGGTGCCGGGGTGAATGGGTCTAACTACATTGTCAAGAAAGAATTTAAACTGAAATGGAAGGTTATATTTTCAGAAAGCAACGATTTCTCATTTAGTGAGATAACAATAACATAGCAATTTTAAAACAAGATTTAGACAAAAAAATATCAAAGATTTCGAATCTTTAACACACTTCGGCTACAAGCCCTTAGTTTTACAATTGTTGAGCTTTCAGATCAAACATTACAGAGGAGCGTAATTTTACAAAGGGCAGAAATCCCCAAATACCTGGAGCGCTTGCTCCTTAATTTACCATGTCAAGCCTCCTAGAGGCACTTTTACAATACTTGGAAAGAGCATAAACGCTCTCAGTTTTTCAAGCCTCTTCAAGGCAATAGTAGACTTTACTATTACTTGCCATTAAGACACCACTTACAACAATGACACGGGGGTATCTTGTACCCAATCTGCTGGGCCTTAACAGAAAAAAGAACAGGTTAAGTAAATGGCCCGAAATACAAAAAATGAATGGAGGCGTGTACTTGCACTCCTAAATACTCATTTTAAAACCTAAAAGGCACTCGGCCGGTGAAACAGGGGCTATTCCCGAACTATGGAGGTGATCCGTATAAAAAAGAAATTTGAAACATTAAGGAAGGTACCAAAACGTAGTCACCTCAAACCAAAATGAAGGAGGGCTCGAGAGGGTAAATCAGTCTCTATCCTCGAATTACACTTACAGATTTTATGAAGTTTTTACATCAAACGGCAGAAAATTACATGTTGGAAAGATTGGTTACATTGTAAAGTTTTCGGGCCTTTCCAGCGGGTTAAACTGCTGAGCTAGCAAGATATAAAGATGTTAATCGGCCATTACCTTACTGAAGACCAGCTGCCTGATGAAAGAGGCACCTCCCGCTACACGTCCACACACTAGGTCAGATGTTGATCAAGTGGCCGAGAGACGAGAAAATCAACAGTTTATAAACCCTCGGGGAATGTTCGAGACCTTTCATGAATAATTAAGCCACACCCTCTCTCTTTTATTGGGTCGCTTTAAGTTACACATCAAATCGAAGAAGAAACCCATGATTGGTTAGAAATTAATTACAGAAATTCTGGATTGGCTAAATTCAGAACTGGCGAAAAGAAAGATAAATATTGCCAACCCACAACTGAATGAACGAAA
Organism: Anabrus simplex; assembly: GCF_040414725.1. Taxonomy (NCBI): domain Eukaryota; kingdom Metazoa; phylum Arthropoda; class Insecta; order Orthoptera; family Tettigoniidae; genus Anabrus; species Anabrus simplex. The sequence goes on along the minus strand of NC_090266.1, from coordinate 994,784,156 downwards.
TTTAGTAAAGAACAAACTTATGAATACAAAATTTCTTCAAATAAAGTTCCTTCACTTCTCACCAGGGTGCATGATCATAGTTTTTTAGTAGAGACATCTATAAGAGAGTATCCACACTTCTTGAGGAACAGAAAACGAATCAAGTTGAAATTCACACAGTACTGGCAACTTCATAATCACAAAATTAAGGTAGTGACATCTTTTGAGAAAATTTATAATTTGGTCCAGTTTTAAGTTCCGAGTTTCTCCTGTAGAGGAGGTTTTATTGGCGCAAGATATAAAAGTGCGGCGTAGGGGTGTACCTCCCGGTACAATAATAATAATAATAATAATAATAATAATAATAATAATAATAATAATAATAATAATAATAATAATATTGATTTCCTGTCTCATTAACCACGTTTACGGTTTTCGTAGACGTTGAGATGCCACGCAGGAGTTATTAGTTGTGCCGGTAAATCTACTGTCATGAGGCTGAGCACCTTCAAAGACCACGGGGCTAAGCCTGGATCAAACGTGTCAACTTGGGCTCAGAAAGCTAGTGCTCTAACCATCTGAGGCACTCCATCCGGCTGAATATTATAACACGTTTTCTTCTTCTACCGCTTTTGTTCCACACCTGTGTGGTCACGGGCGCGAACTGTGCCGCACATATAGATTTGGCCCTGTTTTAGTGCCAGATGCCCTTCCTGACGCTAACCCTGCGTGGAGGGATTTAATCACTATTTCGGGACTGAGTGGCTCAGACGGATGGGGCACCGGCCTTCTGACCTCAACTTGGCAGCTTCGAACCTGGCTCAATCCGGTAATATTTGAAGGTGCTCAAATACGTTAGCCTCGTTTAGGTAGATTTATTGGCACGTATAGTAACTCCTGCGGGACTAAATTCCGGCACTTTGGCGTCTCCGAAAACCATAAAGTAGTTAGTGGAACGTAAAAACAAATAAGATTATTATTATCGTCACTAGTACGTGTTTCTGTGGTAATTAGTTGAGTGGTGTGTTGTCTGAATATGAAGACAAACACAAACATCCAGTCCCCGAGCCAGAAGAATTAATCAGAGGCGATTAAAATACCCGACCCGGCTGGGCATCGAACGCGGGACCCTATGAACAGCAGACCTCTACGCTGACCATTTAGGCAAAGAGTCGGACTTTAATTTTTTATTTTTTTACAATTTGTTTTACGTCACACCGACACAGACAGGTCTTACGGTGACGATGGGATAGGAAAGGCCTTGGAGTGAGAAGGAAGCGGCCGAAGCCTTAATTAAGGAACAGTCCTAGCATTTTCCTTGTTTGAAAATGAGAAACCACGGATAACCATCTTCAGGCCTGCCGACAGTTGGGTTCGAACCCACTAACTCCCGGATGCAAGCCCACAGCTGCGAGGCCCTAGCAGCACGGCCAATTAGCCGGGTTTAAATATTTTAAAATCAAAACCCATGAATGCCAGGTAAATGGTAGAGCAACCTGAAGGGACATGTAACTTCTCTGAAGTGGAAACATTACTCACTTTGTTTCAAAATTCCATGTGGTGTAATTTCGAAGATATAGCCCGTTGAAATTTTCGTGAAGGCGAGAAGGTAGCAATACTTGAGGTCGAGACGTGGCACAGACGCGGCTTGCCACATGCTCAGTCAAGCAGTGGCTCCGCTTGATTCGCCTGACTTGTGTGTGTAGCCGAGAAAGCCGGAAGATGTCTCACACACAGTACACGCACATGTTTGCTTTCCCAGAACAGTTTGCAACATGGCCACTTGTAGGTACTGTGCTGTGATGCCACGTTCATTGTAAGTTTTTAAATTGCACTTAATGTAGAGCAGTCTAAAGGAAACTATACCAGTTTTCTTTCACACACAGAATTCTGCTGAGCCGCATCAGAACTCCGTGTAGATACATACAGCTTGAAGAGTAAAAAAAGAGACCTAGGAGTGGTTGTTTAGATGCGCTGTTTAATCCTGTGAAGTACCAGAAAGGAGAGGATGCCACAATGCTCGTACCAAGTAGATTATGGAGGTGAAAAGGCTTTTCGCGGCGTTTGCAGACTGAACACTGAAAGGTATAATATCCAACGGTTTCTTCCACTTCGTCCCCACTGTTGTGACGTTGCAGGTAGGAGTTGTGTCGCACGTGTTGTCTTGGCTCACTTTTTACGGTCGACTCTCCTTCCTGACGTCAGCCCTACATAGAGAAACGTATTTATCTATAACGTGATCTGTGGTAGTAGGCAGTGTGGTGTGTAAATGAAGGAATATGTATTAAGGCAAACACAAACACCTACTCCTCGATCTTGAGGAAGTAACCAGATGTGACTAAAACTCTTTACCTGGCCCGGAATTGAACCCGAGGTCCTCTGAACCGGAGGTCGCTACGCTGACCAATCACCAATGGAGACGGACGAGAGACATAATACTCTTAACAAACAATTAAAACTCATGTATTTTATGAACATATGTACACAGGGTACATTTGAAACAGTTTATAACGTTCAAGGAAGTTGTACAGAATGACATTTTAAGACATAATTGGAGTAGATAGTGTACTATGTAAAATGGTAAACGATTTATTTCATTGCAATTGGCTTCACAACCTAATACATGTCTAGAGTGTATAAAATGAAGCTCGTGGTTTGATTGGTTGCCGGAAATGTAGACAAATGTAATCCAGGAGAACATGTTTTGTTTTAATAATAATAATAATAATAATAATAATAATAATAATAATAATAATAACAAAAATATTAGAAAAAATAACAGCGTAGAACGTTTCTTGGGCGGACAAGGAATTCCGTATTGATCTCAGAGTCATTGCACCTTATTTTCTCTGCTTCCCTTCAATTGCTATTGATTTTAAGAGTTGCCCGGCGTAGGAAGTTTGTAACATAAGAACTCTTACATATGCTCGAAGCCAGCGACGCGAAATTGTCTGAGTGTCATTGACGTTAGGCAGGACTGAGCCCACTATAGGAAGACTGACTGACTACGTGGACAACTGAATAGACCTACATGTTTGAAGTAAAGAGAAGTTAATGACTAACACAATTTCCAAGGACGAACTAAGGGATAGTAGGAGTGGAGTAATTGTGTACAGTGACATGCTCTCTCCCATCCTCGTTCTCTCCTTCTCCTCATTATACTTGCATAAGTGGCATTACTGCAGGCCGAGCGAGTTGGTTTTGTGGTATGGACAATTTAGCTGAAAGCTTGCATTCGAGAGTTGACGGATTCGAACTCCACTATCGACAGTACTGATGATGGTTTTCTGCGGTATCCTATTTTCACACCAGCGTGTTTCCAAATAAAAGCTACGTTCGCTTACCACCTGGTCCTAGTTCTCTCCTATCCCACCGTCACCGTTACCAAAAACCTACTTTAGTCAGTGCTACGTCAACAAATGTAAACAATTCATTATTGCGCTGTTTAAACGTAGCAAGCTTCATCTCATTTTCTTCGATCGGACGGAAGGAGAAAGGATCGGTAGACAGATAGAGGGAACAAGTTTACACTCTACCAATAGTGACGCCATGTTTCATGTAATCTGTCTGTAAGTCAGATATTGTAATATTAACGTGCTCAATAGATTCTCGCAGTTTCTTGTTTCATTTCTTTCAAATAATTAGTCTTAATAAGGTACGAGATGTAGGATAATTTTGTTACTTAATTCTTAATATTCCGGCGGCATGACAGAATTGAAGTAACAAAAAGCTTCCACTATATGAATGATAAAATAAGAGACAAATGTTATTTTTTATCGAAAACTACAGCCGAAGCAGGGAAATTTCTCTGTACGTTATGAAATGGACAGCATTTCCGAAGAGTTCCAACCGTATTTCAAATTCTACCAAGATATGTATGACCGAGTTCGATAGCTGCAGTCGCTTAAGTGCGCCCAGTATCCAGTAATCGGGAGATAGTGGGTTCGAGCCAAACTGACGGCAGCCCTGAAGATGCTTTCCCGTGGTTTCCCATTTTCACACCAGGCAAATGCCGGGGCTGTACCGTAATTAAGGCCACGGCCGCTTCCTTCCACTTCCTAGACCTTTCCTATCCCATCGGCGCCATAAGACCTATCTGTGTCGGTGCGACGTAAAGCAAATAGCAAAAAGATTTGTATGTATGTATGTATGTACCGGTATATATGTATGTACATATTGAATATTTTCTCAAAGTAATATTGGAAAATATAAAAACTCTATTAATAAATCAGTTTAACCTGCGGTATTCATAATAACAAGCTTTCTGGAAGGGCGGGGTATGATTTGTCACTGCAATTGAATTTCCGAAGCCCAGGATCACTCTGAACGAGTAATTATTATAAAGTTAATAGATATACCAAACTTTTGTGTGCTTCTATTCAATTTATGTTGAAATTGATCCCGTTGTACTTCACTGTAAATAACGATCTCCACTAGTACTACTTTACCTCCTGACGAAGTTTTATATGATTACGGTTTGAGTAGGACTAATATATCAATTAGTGAATAGCATGGACGTTTATTAGAAGGGTATTTAACTGAAATTGATGTTCCTTTGCTTGATCATTATTCCCATTTACGAAGAGTAATGCTATTTATAGGAAGCTTCACAAACCGGCTTTGGAATACTGAACCTTCTTTAGCGTTCAGGACACCATATTTCTAAATTACACTTCTTGCATATTTATATTAATAGTTGGACGTGGCATGACAGTTGAGTGGCTTTGTCTCAGACGACAGCGACTGCCCGTGACAACTTTGACAATTGTGACATGAATTTCACCTGGTTTATTTTTTTCGCTTTACCCTCTTGCTGACTGGTTAATGCAAGGGCCATTCCTACGTCTGATCGATGACGTACAGCCATAGCCATTTACAGCACACATTTCAGTAGTTACGGGTTTAATAGAGTATATTTCAAGTGGATCGTCATTGTGAATGTGTGTAATATTAACTGCTATAATAACAACATAAATTCCTTTCCTTCACATGACAAAACCGCTGCTTAATATTTATGCAAGAAAGCTGTCCACTTGTCAATACTGCCTTCCGGAAGAAATTGTATCCGAGAAACCATTAAGGATATTTACATCCAGTATATTATTATTAAATTCAGTAACATTACTTGGATAGATAAACATTCAAACCTAACGCAATAATTTGATCACCAATAGCTGACTTAATATTGTGTATTTTTTAATTAAAGAACTTTTTTCTTCTTTTACACGTTGCTTTACGTCGCACCGACACAGATGGATCTTACGGCGACGTTGCGATAGGTGAGAGCTTGGGGGTGTGAAGGAAGCGGCCGTGGCCTTAATTAAGGTACAGCCCCGGCATTTGCCTGGTGTGAAAATGGGAAAACCACGGAAAAACATCGTAAGGGCGGCCGACAATGTGGTTCGAACCCACCTCTAACCGCATGACCAACTCGTTCGGTATTTAAAGTACAGTTTACTAACAAGACAGTGATCAATTAACGAGGAATATTTCTCGCTTTGTCTTGTACGATACTTAACATTAAAACAGAATAGTCCGTATGTTTAACAAAGTAACTTATAAGTTTTAGTATGTTATAAAAGTTGGTCAAGAGTATTGATGTTAAAATCGCCTGTCACAATCAGCGTCTCTTTGGGTAATGTATGTAAAACATTTTGAAATGTTGTTAGAAATGCAGCTGCATTACTCACACTTGAGTTGTATATACCAATAAAGGAAAAAAAGCTATTATTCCTAATCTGAACCATCAGTAGCCTATAATATGATCATCATTCTCTAATGTACTGACAAATTTTTAGATCGAATTATTATTTACATATATGGGTATCCCCCACCGGTTTTACTTGTCCTGTGAGAATGATACGCTCTGAATACATTCAGTTCATAAAATTTACTGTCAGAGGTTTTTAGCTATGATTCTATCAAAATCAGCACATCTACATTGCCAAGCTGAGAAACTAGTAATTCGAGGTCTGCTACCGTATTTCATATACTTCGCACGTTTAAACAAAGAGAGTTAAAATCTGCCTTCTTTAATTGTGATTGCTGGTGATATTGTTTAGGACAGACATAAGCTTATCCTTCAACATCCAAAGATGAACCGCCACAATTATGTACAATGCCTTGAACATCAGAATGCTGACTGCTCTCAACTATCAAGGCTACAAATGTCCCTACATCTGAAATACAACAATTCATCAAAATTACCACTGATTTTAGGTAACGATATAACCGGCACATTATGAGCTTGACTTGAGGAATGAAAACTTGTATTTGAACTGTTCTGAAATAATGTCTGACTCTCTGATTAATGATAGACTCGTACGACATTATTCTAGGAGGTCAGGGGCCGGTGAAAAGGGATGGATATTCCGCGTAGGCGATCCTCCGTTGTTTAGTTGAGGAGAGTGCCGATATGCTCCTCGCAGAGTGATGCTCCGTTGTTAGTTGAGGAGAATGCCGATATGCTCCTCGCAGAGTGATGCTCCGTTGTTAGTTGCGGAGAGTGCCGATATGCTCCTAGCAGAGTGATGCTCCGTTGTTAGTTGAGGAGAATGCCGATATGCTCCTCGGTGATTGATGCTCCGTTGTTAGTTGAGGAGAATGCCGATATGCTCTTCGGTGATGGATGCTCCGTTGTTAGTTGAGGAGAATGCCGATATGCTCTTCGCAGAGTGACGCTCCGTTGTTAGTTGAGGAGAATGCCGATATGCTCCTCGCAGAGTGATGCTCTGTTGTTAGTCGAGGAGAATGCCGATATGCTCCTCACAGAGTGATGCTCCTTTGTTAGTTGAGGAGAGTGCCGATATGCTCCTCACAGAGTGATGCTCCGTTGTTAGTTGAGGAGAGTGCCGATATGCTCCTCACAGAGTGATGCTCCTTTGTTAGTTGAGGAGAGTGCCGATATGCTCCTCGCAGAGTGATGCTCCGTTGTTAGTTGAGGAGAATGCCGATATGCTCTTCGGTGATGGATGCTCCGTTGTTAGTTGAGGAGAGTGCCGATATGCTCTTCGCAGAGTGACGCTCCGTTGTTAGTTGAGGAGAATGCCGATATGCTCCTCGCAGAGTGATGCTCTGTTGTTAGTCGAGGAGAATGCCGATATGCTCTTCGGTGATTGATGCTCCGTTGTTAGTTGAGGAGAATGCCGATATGCTCCTCGGTGATTGATGCTCCGTTGTTAGTTGAGGAGAGTGCCGATATGCTCTTCGGTGATTGATGCTCCGTTGTTGGTTGAGGAGAGTGCCGATATGCTCCTCACAGAGTGATGCTCCTTTGTTAGTTGAGGAGAGTGCCGATATGCTCCTCACAGAGTGATGCTCCTTTTTTAGTTGAGGAGAGTGCCGATATGCTCCTCACAGAGTGATGCTCCTTTGTTAGTTGAGGAGAGTGCCGATATGCTCCTCACAGAGTGATGCTCCTTTGTTAGTTGAGGAGAGTGCCGATATGCTCCTCACAGAGTGATGCTCCTTTGTTAGTTGAGGAGAGTGCCGATATGCTCCTCACAGAGTGATGCTCCTTTGTTAGTTGAGGAGAGTGCCGATATGCCCCTCGCAGAGTGATGCTCCGTTGTTAGTTGAGGAGAGTGCCGATATGCTCCTCACAGCGTGATGCTCCTTTGTTAGTTGAGGAGAGTGCCGATATGCTCCTCACAGAGTGATGCTCCTTTGTTAGTTGAGGAGAGTGCCGATATGCTCCTCACAGAGTGATGCTCCTTTGTTAGTTGAGGAGAGTGCCGATATGCTCCTCGGTGATTGATGCTCCGTTGTTGGTTGAGGAGAGTGCCGATATGCTCCTCGGTGATTGACGCTCCGTTGTTAGTTGAGGAGAGTGCCGATATGCTCCTCGCAGAGTGATGCTGCTTTGTTAGTTGAGGAGAGTGCCGATATGCTCCTCACAGAGTGATGCTCCTTTGTTAGTTGAGGAGAGTGCCGATATGCTCCTCGGTGATTGATGCTCCGTTGTTGGTTGAGGAGAGTGCCGATATGCTCCTCGGTGATTGACGCTCCGTTGTTAGTTGAGGAGAGTGCCGATATGCTCCTCGGTGATTGACGCTCCGTTGTTAGTTGAGGAGAGTGCCGATATGCTCCTCGGTGATTGACGCTCCGTTGTTAGTTGAGGAGAGTGCCGATATGCTCCTCGGTGATTGACGCTCCGTTGTTAGTTGAGGAGAGTGCCGATATGCTCCTCGGTGATTGACGCTCCGTTGTTAGTTGAGGAGAGTGCCGATATGCTCCTCGGTGATTGACGCTCCGTTGTTAGTTGAGGAGAGTGCCGATATGCTCTTCGCAGAGTGACGCTCCGTTGTTAGTTGAGGAGAGTGCCGATATGCTCCTCGGTGATTGACGCTCCGTTGTTAGTTGAGGAGAGTGCCGATATGCTCCTCGGTGATTGACGCTCCGTTGTTAGTTGAGGAGAGTGCCGATATGCTCCTCACAGAGTGATGCTCCTTTGTTAGTTGAGGAGAGTGCCGATATGCTCCTCGGTGATTGACGCTCCGTTGTTAGTTGAGGAGAGTGCCGATATGCTCCTCGGTGATTGACGCTCCGTTGTTAGTTGAGGAGAGTGCCGATATGCTCCTCGCAGAGTGATGTTCCTTTGCTGTTAGCTGTCGAGAGTGACGATAGGAGCGTCGCTAGGTGCTGCCAGCTGTTTTTAGCAATGCTATCGTGCATGCTGAATAAAGAGTTAAATTTCGTTTACAGCTATTCTTTATTGGTTTGCGCACGTCCTGGCTTAACACGTCAGTGATGTTTATCAGCGAGCCTCTAACTGCGGTGAATTCTGGGAGCGATGCAGTGCTTAATAAAATGCATATAATGGTAGCGAATGTTCACCGGAGGATTATGGGTAATGGCGGAAAATACATATGTTTGGTGGAAACGTGTGGTTCCACCATCGGCGATAAACACATCTCTCGTCAACAATCATTTTCAGGTAACATTCATATACCGGGTGACCAACCCACCTCTTGGGATCTAGTTTTATACAACCCACCACGTTTTCTACAATTCTGATAAACGTCGGTCCCTTTCCCTAATCCGGAGTAACATTACGAGATGACGAAATATGTGGTTACGGGCTTTTTTATTATTATTATTATTATTTAAATATCGGTTCGTTTGTTGATAGAATACTTGCAAAGGCATACATTCGTACAGGCAATAGTTACGGTATTTCATGTAGCAGTTCAACGGTTCCACCTATCCCGAATGTAATAATTTCTTTGAATAACACAGAATATACAGTATTTCACTGGGGACACAGTTAACAGACTTTGTATTGTCATCGATTATTGCCATTCTTCGTATTCAAATATTGTGTTGTTGGCTACGGTCGTGAGAAAAAGAGCATAGTGTAGTCAAGAAAAAATTAAAGTTAGCTGATCGCTGTATTCCGATAACTTATTTGTAATTCTGAGTAGGTAGTTCAAGTCTCCGTTATTTATACTTTGCACTCCCGATCCATCAGTATTTAAGAGCACTTTAAATTTCTGTTAGCTTGTAGGAATGAAACAAAAACTTTCTAATGATCATTTACTTTTAACAACATTTATGTTGTCTCACTTATCTAATTTGTAATTAGGATAAGTCTAAGCCCAGTTTAGGAATAGTATCACGTACCAATTATTTAGCTTTAACCCCAGTCCTGTTGTTTCAGTTTAAGTGTTATGAATACGTGCTTATCGTGCTTACTGTATCATTACTGTATCATTGCGTAATATTTTTCTAGTAGGGTAAACCACCCCCGTGGTACTACAGCCCTTGAAGGTTCCTAGCCTACCAAGCGACCGCTGCTCAGACCGAAGGCCTGCAGATTACGAGGTGTCGTGTGGTGAGCACGACGAATTCTCTCGGCCGTATTCTTGGCTTTCTAGACCGGGGCCGGTGTCTCACCGTCTGATAGCTCCTCAATTCTAATCACGTAGGCTGAGTGGACCTCGAACCAGCCCCCAGGTCTAGGTAAAAATTCCTGACTGGCCGAGAATCGAACCCGGGAACTCCAGGTAAGTTGTGGGCACGCTACCCCTACACCACGGGGCCGGCTCAGGGTAACAATATCCCTTCTGTTAGCGCGTAGGTACTAAAACGAATAACCTGACTATGTATCAAGTATTTCTTATTCCAGCTCTATTGTTAAGATTAGGGCAAGCCTAAGTGCAGTTGACAATTGTAGTGTACCGGTAGTTATTTTATGAATTAGTATCTCGCTTGCTATATTCGTGTGTTATCCTCGTGTACAGTAACCCTTTCCATATTTCAGCATTTAATTAACGGCATTGTAGGCTACATTTCTACTAGAGCATTGTAGGATATATTAATAATAATTATTATTGTAATAATCTGTCTCTGTATTTAGCTTTGTTGTGTAATCTTTGAGTAGTTCTTTCGAATTTCAACATTAAACTGAAATGTTCATTTCTGCTCGCACGTAGTTGTCCTAATAACACTTTGTAATTAGGATACGTCTGAACGCAGTTTAGAACTATTGTAGTGTAGCTATTGTATGGGAAAATAGCGTGCTTATTTTACTATAGCGAAATATTTATGTAGTACGAGAAATTTGCGTAGTAGACGAAATATATCTCTGGAAATAAGGCTCTTAGTAAAATTATATTGTCTTAATTAGAATAGGCTTCACTACAGTTTAGAATTGTAGCCTAGCTATTCTTATTAGAGAGTATCTTCCTTGCCTTTTCTGTTCACAATTAATAATAATAATAATAATAATAATAATAATAATAATAATAATAATAATAATAATAATAATAATTTGTCCATAACTAGATGTATTTAGTGTATTTGTACAATTCTATAGTAAGCCTCTGATTCCTAGTATTTTATAATCAGGATACGTTTAATTGGGGTTATTATAGTGTAGTATTCAAACAGCTTGTTTCCTGATTGCATTATTGTCGTGTGATCACAGTGTAGTAAACATTATTTCCTTCGTCTGACATATACACCCACTTCTATTCATATAATACCCCATTTTACTTCTGTTGATATTTCTATATTATTTCGCATTTCTTTGAAGAGATACAATAATGGTTGAGAGAGGCAGGTATAAGGACTGTGAGTGTGAGTGGGAACTAAGGAGGATGAGGGAAGGGATAGCGAGTTCGAGAGAGATAACTAGATTTGCAATAGAGGAGAGGAATGAAGACAGGTATATCTCATTCAATGTACAGGATCAGATATGTAGGCAAGAGGGTGGGAAGGGAGGGGAGATGTTTTGGAAGACAGGTGGGCTAATGTCATAAGGTCAAGAACAGCGAGGGTTAAGGGTTTTCCTGAGGAAGTAAGCCCAGTAAAGGTATCGGCGAGGAATCAGTATGAGTCACTGCAGGTAGTTCGGCAGATTAAAGACGGAGATCAGGAAAGTGTTACAGAGGAGGGGCGGGGCAAAGGGAAAGGGACCTAAAATGTTCAGGGAAAACATCCATATGTGAGTGAATGAAGTGCATCATGCGTGACGTGTTGCATTTCAGTTTCTCATAGGCACACATAACGCCATTCACAACTTCAATATAATGTTCAGCCCTCCTGTTGCCCAAGAACAATGACGTAACTTTTGGAAAGCATTGCCACGCGTATAGCTCATCAGGGACGGATGGGAAAGGGATACGTAGAGTAGAGGATAGGAAGAGGGAGGTGGAACAGGGTAGTGAGAGGGAGAAAAGGGAGGAAGAAGTGAGTTCAGAAAGCGCCAGGGAAGTTAAGGGAGACCAGAAGTGGAGGGGATCTAATGAGGGTGGTATTGAAGTCTGATCATGGGTGACTCAATTGTCAGACATCTGGGGAAAATATGTGGAGGAAAGGGAATCAGGCTAGAGTGTTATCCTGGAATGAGGTTAAGGTGGATATTGACGAAAATAGAAAAGGGGGAGGAGGGTAATGAGAACGTGCTAATTTTCCATGTTGGTACTAATAATGAAAGGCAGACGGGAATTTGTACTAACATAGGATCTGATTACGGCAGCACGGTGGAAGTTTAAGGACGCAGAGATTGTAATCAGTGGGATACTGTCCAGGAGGGATACTGAATGGAGGGTAATTGGGTATTTAAATGAGACTATGGAATGGGTATGTGGGAAATTTGAGTGAGGTTTGTAGATCCTTATGGGTGGGTAGGTGATAGGGATCTACGCTCAGATAGCCTTCGATTGAACCGCAATTTTACATATAAGTTAGGAGCTTCGTTTGGAAGAGTTATAGGGAGGAACATTCAGGGGAACTGGGTGGTCCAGGGAGAGGTGATAACAGTATGGGAAGCATGAAGTAAGGATGACACAAAATTACACTAGACAACAAATTTTTAACTTTCTTTTTCAGAAATGATTAGAGTGCGCTGAAGTCGAAAATGACAATTAAAAATGTATATTAGCTGAGGTTTGGAAGTTATTGTAACGTTTACGTTCTTCACATATTATAATGGACCATAGTCTAACAAGTGTAGCACTGTCCAGCACACATTTACTTACCAAATATTTGACAGAGGTTATGGCGTCAATTTGATGCATTGATTACAAATGAGTCCTTGTTTCTAGAATGGCGCTATTTTTTAGATACAGGGTGGTTAAATGCATATTTTTACTGAAATATTGATATTTTTTCATATTCCGTTCAAATATGTAAATGACGAGAATATCTAAATGGATTTGTACAATATAAGGTATGCTGATTCAATATACCACATCTTTTTGTCAGATAGGCTCTAGTTTTTACAATCATAAGGTGCAACCTATTCACAAATCATGTGAGAAAGAAATGAGAGTGCTTTAGACTAAGTGCATGAAATGTTACAATCAATTTAGTTAAATTAAAGATACACTATTAACAACTACCTTGTTTAAACACGCGTTTTATCTTCGCCTGCCTCTTATGGTGAAGATGCGAGTCTTTCTGCAAAGTCCAGCAGAAATCTGCCAAGATCGAAGCACTGAATCTTCTTCGGTATCGATGATTCATTACTGGGAATACTTGGTGGAACCTCTCACCATGTTCATCACTAAACGCCCTAAAATGTTCAGGGAAAACGTCCATGTGTGAGTGAATGAAGTGCATCATGCGTGACATGTTGCATTTCAGTTTCTCATAGGCACACATAACGCCATTCACAAGTTCAATATAATTTTCAGCCCTCCTGTTGCCCAAGAACAATGACGTAACTTTTGGAAAGCATTGCCACGCGTATAGCTCTTCAGGACAGAGAACGCATTCGAATTGCTTGTCTCCAAGGACCTTACGTATTTGTGGACCAAATCACACTCCCTGCTTGAAATTTTCAGCATTCAGTCCAGGGAATTTTGCACGCAAGTGTTCAAATGCTCTTTCGTTGCTCTTATTCACTGCTTTTGAAAATGACTTCATCATTCCTAGCATCACATGTAGTGGTGGTAACAGGACTTTACTGGGATTTAAAAGCCGCACCAATGGGACATTTTTCTTGCCAGGCAATAAAGCTTGTCGTCGTGACCAGTCCATCTGTTTGCAATGTAAATCCTAAGCACGACTCTCCCACTCACTAATGTAACATCACTACTTAGTGTACCCACACTGTAGGCCCATAATCATACTGATGACTTTTAAATCAGCACATATGATCCATTGATACTTACCACTGTCGATGCTGTTTAAATACCTCTCATCGTGATGTAACTTCCTTTGCTACGGCTGCCTATGCCATTGAAATGTAATAGCACGGCTCTCAAACTAGATTTCGAACCATGTATGGAAAGTCTCCAATCGTCCTGTTAGTACAAGATATTGAGTTCTTGCAATAAACCTTCAACATCCGTACAGTATGTCAGTTCATTTATTGTGTTGAAAAACCTTTCTAGTGGCTTTTGACGTTGGCGAAAAATACATACTCCAGCTTTATCTTCCAGAAGGTTCCACTCCATTAAACGAGAAGCTAATAGTTCGGCTTTATGTTTTGGTGGGTGCAAGTCTTATAAAATATCAGTGAGTACACTTTGTGTGATTTCTTGCACTTCAATCGATGATCTTGGTGTAAAGGTGGTATCGTTAGATATGGAAGAATGGCATGTATCTGACTGGTCTTCATCTTCACTGTCATTAGAAAAGTTTATTGTTGTTTGACGATCTGAAAATGGAAGGCGCACTCTATAAGGCACTGGTTGCATCACACTTGTTATGCTAGGGTACTGTATGACGCCCTTCTTTTTCTTGATAAATCCTTTACTTAGCGGAGGCACCAAGCAGAAGTAGCAATTCGTTGCGTGGTTTGAAGGTTTGCGCCAAATACTAGGCACTGAAAAACGCATGGAAAATTTTTCCTTTCATCCATGCATTTAGAGTTGATGAACATGTCGTACAACAAACATGAGGAGACCATGCTTTTGAATGGTCAACAACACGGTACCTGAAATATAGGAAATAACATTTTTTTCACGGTTTCTGTCAATGTTCGCTTCCTTTGACCAAAAATTGCATATACACATGTATCTGTGTGTCTGTAAGGTCATTAGCCCAGAGGCTGGTTGGATCCTCAAATAGCACCACCAACGTCTATGCAGTTAGAGGAAAACCACAGAAACCATTGGCAGCACCAAAATGAGGCATACTAGACAAGATGAGGAGTGAGGTATTTTGCCATTGGTTTCCTCACTCGGCCAGAAAGTTCAATTGCAGTACGACTAACCCTATGAGCAACACCTTTCATAACACTCAGACGCACTGTTTGTGTTCTGAATGCCATTACTCAGCACCAACCATACCCTAGCAGCTTCCATATTGTCACAGCCATGGATGAGGCTGGGACTAGGGTGGAAGCTACATTTTGCCATGGCCTGCACCATGAGATGGATGCAAAAGCACTGCATCCATCAAGAAATAACAGCAGGCAGCCATAGCCACATATCTAACAAAAATGTTTCGGTTATTAACACATCTACGGGGCATTATAACAGCAGTTTTGATTTCACACAGTAACTCAGAAACTAACGTCACAATACACAATGGAGCACTGCGGAAGGCATGCATTCCCAGAGTGGGTTAGCTAGAAACAAAACAATGACGTAATATCACACAGAGCACATATTCACCGATTGATATATCTGAGGATGTGGTCAAAGTCGGCACTTCCTATGATAGTGTGCGTATCTTATAACTGAGTGAAAGACAGCATCCATTGATATTCCAGAAATGAAAAGAAAACGCGAGCTAAAATCAAGGCGTAACAATCTTCATATAGCACGAATACGTACGAAAGTGAACCAAAATTTATAAAGATTGGGTATTTTCCCTTATGTAAAAAAGGGAGCTAGAAAACAAAAATTAATGTCAATTTCGAATTCAGCGTACCAGAATCTACAAAGATTGTGTATTTTCCTTTATGTAAAAATTTCATTGTTGTACACTGTTATTAGTGTTAAACTGTAGAAGTACTGTGACGAAAGGAATAGAATTAAGTAATTTGATAGATATAAATTTACCGGATATTGTAACAGGAATTGAATCATAGTTGAGAAATGATATTGTGGATACGGAAATATTCTCACGGAACTGGAGTGTTTATCCTAGAGACAGGAACGATAAGAGTGGGAGTATAAAACTGGTTAAAGAAGAATTTGTAAGCTACGAAAAAGTAAAGGACAAGGAATATGAAATTCTAGGTTTAAGACTTATCTCTAAAGACAATAGGCAACTTGATGTTTTTGGGGTGTACAGACCTGACAAGGCTGGCGCTAACGTTGTGCAGAATTATATTTTTACATAACCAGCTATGTGTGGAACGACGCAGAAAGGAACTTTATTGCAGCGCGTGACCTGAACTTGTCAAATGTTAACTGGGAAAGGAATACGAATGACGAAAACATGACCAACAAATGGTGAATGAATTATTATCGGAAGGACAGCTGAATTAGAAACTGATGGAACCAACTAGAGAGAAATATATTCTAGACGAGGTGCTGATAAAAGCAGATGAGCTTTATAGGGAAACTAAATTGATAGATGTGATCATGAAGCTGTCTTTATTAAAATTACAAATAAATATGTTAGAAAGGAATGTTGTAAAAGTAGGGCTGTTAGACAACACCATATGACTGATAAGAGGGGAATGGGGGAATTTTTATAAAGCAATTATGATTAATGGAAAATGGTAAATAGAAATGTAAACAGCCTATGGATGGTTTTAAAGTAATTGTTGAGAAGTGTGAAAACAGATATTTACCTTTAAAATCGGAAAGGAATAGTAAGGATCCTTTATATTATAACAGGGAAAAATATATATTGAGAAAGAAGTGCAGATTAAAAAGAAATAGAGTTAGGAATGGTTGAGGGAGTAAGGAAGGATTGGAGGAACTCATTAGGAAATTGATTTCAGCGAAAATATCATCTAAGAATAACATGGTTGCAAACATAATTGGTAGCTGCATGAATATTAGGGAGCAATTGAAGGACTTTTAAGGGTATTTTAAGGCAGAAATAATTTCCAAGAAGGACATTCCAAGGATCATTAATGAACAAGTGGAGTGTATATGCGAGGACTTACAGAAGCCAGTAGTATTCAGTCAGCAATATGTAAAGGCAGCTGGATATAAAGACAATATCTTGATAGAGGAGGCGACTAGTATTGGCGAAATACTGAAATTAACCTGTGTTAATAAATACATTTCTAAAAAGTACGAAATTTGAAAGCTAGAAAGGCAGCTGGGATTGATAAGATTTCTGGGGATATATGAAAGGCTATGGGTTGGGATATATTGCCATATCTGAAATATTTATTTGATTACTGTTTGCATGAAGGAGAGATACCACAGAATGGAGAGTTGCAAATAGTAGGTCCAGTGTACAACGGAAAGTGTGACAAACATAAAGTGGATAATTACAGACCAGTCAGCTTGGCATGTGTTGTTTGTAAGATCCTGGAAAACATTCTTTCTGATTATATTAGACACGTTTATGAAATTACTAACTGGTTTGGTAGAAGGTACTTCGGGTTAAGGAAGGGTTATTCCAGTGAAGCTCAACTTGTAGGTTGGATTCCCGTAAGGTATAGCATATATTTTAGTTACAGGAGGTCAAATGGACTGTATAGCTATTGACCTAGCCACGACTTCTGATAGGGTAGAGCATGGGAGATTACTGAAGAAAGTGAGGGCTGTTAGATTAGATAAAGGAGTGGTTGAATGGATGGCTACATTTCTAACAAATAGAACTCAGCCAATTACAGTAGGTGAGGCGTTATCTGATCCCGTAATGATTAAGAGGGCGTCCTACAGTATTACTGGACCTTTATATTTCTAATACATACAAATGATATGAATAAATATCTGGAATCATTGGCGGTTGATGTTAGACTGTATAGTGTAGTAAATGAGT
Source organism: Anabrus simplex (assembly GCF_040414725.1). NCBI lineage: Eukaryota > Metazoa > Arthropoda > Insecta > Orthoptera > Tettigoniidae > Anabrus > Anabrus simplex. The sequence goes on along the minus strand of NC_090266.1, from coordinate 994,766,828 downwards.
TCCAGAATTGTGAGTGTTAAAATCTGCCTTAATTAATTGTGATTGCTGGCAATATCGCTTAGGACAGTCGTAAGCTAATTCTTCAATACCAAAAGATGGACCGTCACAATAATCTCTGATGCCTGCGAACATCAGAAAGCTGGCTGTTCTCAACTATCAAGGCTGCAAACGTATCTCTGAAATACACCCATTTATCAATATATAACCTCGAACACTTCCCCATCACGAGAACGATCTTCGATATCATTTATTTCCAATGATATTTTTAATGAATTCATTTATTTAATCCGTTTATTCTCCAAGGTTGGTTTTCCCCGGACTCATCGATTGATCCCATTTCTACCACCTCAAGGGCAGTGTCCTGGAGCGTGAGAAATTTGGTAGGGGATACATCTATGGAAGAGGACCAGTACCTCGCTCAGGCAGCTTCCCTTGCTGTGCTGAGCAGGGATCTTGTGGGGGATGGGAAGATTGGAAGGTATAGGCAGGGAAGAGCGAAAGAAGCAGCAGTGGCCTTAGGTTAGGTACCATCCCGGCATTTTCATGGAGAAGAAGTGGGAAACCAAGGGAAGCCATTTTGAGGATGGCTGAAAGGGTAATCAAATCCTCTTTTACTCAGTTGACCTCCCGAAGGTCAGTGGACACCGTTCTAGTCCTCGTATCACGTTTCAAATTTCATGGCATGCCTGGAAATCGAACCCGGGCCTCCGGGGATTGGCAGCTAATCACAATGATCACTACATCACAGAAGCAGGCACGATATTTTTAATACATATCCCAAATGCATTGTGAATCCTCAAATCTACTCTTAGCTTGCAACAGTTCATGATAAGATTGGTTACAGAATCTATAAACGTCTGCTTGTGACTGAGGTTAAAGTTGAACAATCCTGGCTGGTTTGAAAATATGAAAATTACTCCTTATTAGCTGAAATGACGTTTCATTACACTTATAAATAATACACAAATAAAAACATGATACAAGAAAACTAATGTCTGTTATAAGAATAATTCCATTGACAACGATGGCATGATTCTGTCTAACAAGAAGTTCCGTGCCATGCTGCCTTTACAGTCAAATTCATCTCCGGTTCAAAGAAGTTAAAAGCATGAAATGTCACCAACATTGAAATATGCACAAACTAGCCTACTTACTACGCGAAAGATTAAAGCATGAGTAATAAAATATCAAGCAGAAGATAAGATGACATGCATTAATGTGCTGAAGAGAAAGCTCAAAACCTAGTGTGCACACTAGACATTCCTTTAAGGGAAAATTTCGTGAAGGCTGTTATGTGAGTGTTGCTTTTCAATATCACAAGCCTTTCAAAAAGCCAGTTCACTACGCGGTGTCTCGAACTCCTCTCTCCTACGAGCACTACTGAACGACTTTCAGTCCCATCGGGAATACCACGAGAGGGAGCGAGTGAGGAAATTATATTGTGCAAGAAACATGCTGAGAGAAAGAAGTTCCTGGGGAAGAACAGACCAACGAGCACAGAACAACATAGAGATGGTGATGCCTACTGCAATGCATTGCCTCACTGAAACCGAGTTTTGCGCGCATCACCATGTTGGCATATTCATGGGTGCTAGTTTTTCCTATAAGAGACACGTTAATCCTATCAGAATCTGTCGTTTTAATGGTATTTCTATATTATTATTTCTTTTTTAATATATCTAACTTAGTAGAAAAGTGCCTTAGTCATAATGATAAGCCGGCGAAGGTCCAGAAATCCTTTTCAGTCGCAGTACCGGTAGTTTAAAAATTCGGAAATATGAGCTCAAATAGCCTGTTATTATATCAGATTGTATTTAGATCAAACGAATTGCCGAATTGCAAGGTAAAGTTAAAAATAATGGAACATTTTCATAAAGGCCTATATTATAAAAAGAAAATAAGGTAGTTAACTGACCATGAACATTTATATAGATGCCACACTCAGTACACATCCACACATAATAAGAAAGCACAGTCTTTAGGCCTATAAATGAAATAATACGTGGTCAATAATAAAGAATGCCCGAGAGAACAGTAAGTATGAGGCAAATAATAATTATTGAATTGTTAAGCCAAGCAAATCATATAATAAAATAGAGAGATATTTATACATTAGTACATTTGATGACTTTAATTAATTCAACTCAAGGAATATTTTGTAATGCAATGGAATATATAAACATATACATATATATACAGAGCTATATTGACTTCCAGTGAGATAAAATAAGGTACGCATAACATCCATAAATATTACACTTTCAGTGACACTCACATAAAATAAAACAATCTTCACCTGACTAGGCCTGATATTTAACTCGTCAGAACACGCAAAATCATTACAATTATATACATATCGTCGTTGCCGGGACGGAACCTCCTATGTGTTAATATTTTTGGAGATATACTGACCCGCAGCACATACATTATGAAGAGCGAGAATGCCTTGACAACTGTCACACAATATTGCACCTTAGATGACAGAACCTTACCGGCCAAAGTTCTATGCTAAAATATTTCACATAGGAGGTTTTTGTCCCGGCAACGACGATATTTTAGTATGTGTGCTATATAGGAGTCTAATGAAACCATTTCCACGTTCTTTGTGAAGTTTTTTTTCTAGTTGCTTTACGTCGCATCGACGCAGATAGGTCTTTTGGCGACGATGGGACAGGAAAGGGCTAGGAGTGGGAAGGAAGCCGTAGTGGCCTTAATTAAGGTACAGCCCCAGCATTTGCCTGGTGTGAAAACGGGAAACCACGGAAAACCATTTTACGGGCTGCCGACAGTGGGGTTCGAACCTACTATCTCCCGAATACTGGATACTGGCCGCAATTCTAGCGACTGCAGCTATCGAGCTCGGTCTTTGTGATGTTAAGTAACCTCCTCTCCTGTAAAATAAACTTAAAAACAAAGTAGGCATACTCTATAAATCTGTATTTCTATATATTTTTCACATCAAACGGCTAAAACGAAAAGAAACTAACATTTGGTTTTATTTGTTGGTACATGGGGAATGCAGTAAACACAGATGCCACAGCTCATTGCCTCAGCCACACGACACACAATGAAGTGCGCTCAAAATCACTTTCAGTAAAGTGAGCTGAACAGAGGATACTGAATGGTGTGGGGTCCAATTTCCCCTTCGTATAGCTCTTATCTATTTCTTCCTTCGTTCATTATCTTTACGAAAACTGTAAATGATAAACGGGCTTCTTATATTACATTGCATGTGTAAGAGGAAAAAATATGGCACTGAATATTCGTAAAAACATATTGCTTACCTGTGAAAAGTTATCCCTGGTATTTTCTTTCAAGATCTGTTTACACATCTATACGCTACACAAGTCGGCATTTTAAAATCATAACACAAACTTCCTTTATTTACTTCGTATGTGGTTCACTGCTCAATTACTTACACAAATCGGTCTCCAATGTTTTGGTGCAAGCAACATAGCGACCGAGTGTGTCCAATGGCTTCAAGTCAGACGGCACATTGCCTACCGTATGTGCCCGTTCGAACAGACATGTGCACTTACTTGTAGGAAGCCTATGTGCTATGGAAAGGGAACAATTTCGACGTTGTAATAACTTATTTCCCTTTCTTTTCCACCGGCTATTGCAGGCCTTGATATTGCAGTTGCGATTTATGTAACTCATGTAGACTGGGCCCAGTTTCACGGCTGGATTATATTCTTAACTCAACTCTGTTGTGCTTCAAATTATAATGTGTTGCGTGTAAATAAAGAGCTGCTTTTCGAAGCAAACTTAAAGACGCAGTCCGTCAAAAAGAAAGGTATTAACCAGACACGGCTAACAGGGAATTGAACCCAAAACCCCCCGAACTGAAGGCCAATATGCTCACCATTCTGCAAAGGAGCAAGGCGACGCTTCGCAAGTTAATAAAGTACATTTGTGTATTAAATCACAACTTGATTTGTGTTGGAGTATCTCGTTGACAATAATACAGGATACCTCCAGTTACTGAATGACGATATGAAACTTTCTTTCCTTACGATACCCTCTTGGCGTAGGAAGTGAGAAGTATATAAGATGAACTTCATGTGATTTCGGTAACGTGTTCTGAACAACTGATTTAACAGCCAATCGAGTGAATTATTGTGACCTACTTAAATATACTCTAATTCCAAACGTTTTTGTCAATCGTTGTTTGCGTAATTCCCGGTGCAAAATATTATTATTAGCAATTTTTCTACTTTCGTGTATCGTTTAGAAGTCCAGTGTTCGTACAGTGTGCTAAGTTTAAGCAGCGTGCGGACACAGTAGATGTAAGTCAAACTGATTTGAATTTGGTGGACAATGTTGAATCTTTGGCCTGAAAACTGTTTGATGGAACATACAGTAATACTGTATACATCAGCAGTTTAACGTTCGTAGTTCTGCGCGACCTAACCTTTGAGTGTAATTATCAGATATGCATGTACTGTGGATCGTAGGAGGATATATTTTCTAAACGTTAATTGCATTGACTGAAATTCAATATTCAGTGGCCTTGGTAAAATGAATAAAGGGACAGTTATCACATTGCTCGCCATTACACCAGTGAGTGGTCGTATTCAATGCTATTGAATTTGTGAAGCGTGTGGTGTGTGGAGGAGTGTTCATTAGCCGTAGGCTAGGATTGACAAAACCTATTTACAGCGGGAATGTTGATGCCCTTGCCTTTTTAACCTTAGACTAATACATAATCAGATATATTTTAAGAAATTTACTGTTAGAGCAGAGTTCAGGCAGACCAATGCAATCTCCAGTATTTGAATACGTGATGGTTGTGCCATTGAAACTACCACCCTGATAAAGTACGGAGGAGCCATGTCAGCTTGTTCTGCAATCATGTATTCACCACTTTTCCTGTTATCAGTCTTTATAAAGTACTGTAGTTCAACATTTATTTTAGTTGGGTTCTTTGAGGTATTGTAATGTTCGCCTCCTGGGCTGAATGGACTGCACACTGGCCTTCAGTTTACAGAGCCCAGGGTTTGATTCCCGGCAGGACCGAGAATTTTAACTGCATATAGTTTATTCCTCTGGTTCGGAGACTGGGTGTTTATGTTCGTCTTATACACTTCACTTCATCTACGAAAATTACACCAAATTACAATCCATCACTGAATCAAAGTGTACTGGATGCATCTCTCCGCATAGATTTGAGGACAGGATCGGCATCCGGCCGTATTACTGGGCCAGATCCGTGTCAGGTTCCGACCTCAATAAATTGGTAAATAGACATGGTCTAATATTAAGATATTATATACTTTAAATTGCTTGCTACCTGTTTTACGTTGCACTGACTCAAATAGGTCTTATGGTGACAGAGTGATGATTGGGAAGGGAACGACTGTGACCTTAACTAAGATAATTACAGCCTGGTATAATATATAAGAATAATAAATTGATATATCCTTCGGTTATTCTACAAGGAAGAAATCATTTTTAGAAGCTATTTCTCATAGATACAACAAACACAACTTTTTCGCTATTTGCTTTACGTCGCACAGACACAGACACGTCTTATGGCGACGATGGGACAGGAAAGGCCTAGGAATGGGAAGGGAGCGGTCGTGGCCTTCACTAAGGTATAGCCCCAGCATTTGCCCGGTGTGAAAATGGAAAACCAGGCAAAAACCTTTTCAGTGTTGCCGACAGAGGGGTTCGAACCCACTATCTCCCGGATGCAAGCTCACAGCTGCGCGCCCCTAACCGCACGGCCAACTCACCCGGTCACAACTTTTTCTAAGAAGGGAAATGTGGCTAGGCAATGTAAATATTAATACAGTGAAAAAAACGAAAGTAAATGCATGAACGATTCAACTAGTACATCAATGAACAAAGTACAGCAGAGTCGTGACGAGCATTATCATTTATAATAGTTACACGTATACCTCCTCACTGTGTGACCAATTTTTCTTCATTATTCCGTGTACGTCAGTACTGAACATTATATTGCACAAGCACGAACTGTATGCTTAATATGTAAACAGTAACGTTAAATCAAATTCCAAAGTAGATATATTTTCTCTAAATGTAACAGTGAAAGATATTATTAAACATTCGTTTTGAGAATATTCAGGGATATTTTAATCATTATAAACCTTTGTTGTGGATTTTAAGAACTGGGTCGTACGATCCAAATATACCTTTAAATTGAGAAATAATATAGAACTTGTACTTCATACATATTCATCATCAACATACTATTTTAACATATGTATCTTCAATTGCCAATCTAAGAACGTATTTCTGGAAGATAGTTTTAGCGAAACTTCAATCAAACGAATTAAGGAACATTAAATTTGTGACAGAAAAGTATACGGAACTGATGGTGGTGCGGAAAAATCGCATGAAATCGTGTGACACTATCACCAGTGGACTGATTGGCCATCGCATATGATATGGCATTGCTATGCGAGAAAGAATAAGATGAGACGATGGCACTAGAAAACCTAGCTGAGGCTGCGGCGAAGGTTGGCCTGACAATAGCGTACAAGAACACCAAGGTACTGAATGCACAGGCCAATTGGAAAGTTGGAGATCACGTAGTAGGGAGAGTTGACAGGTTCCGATACCCAGGTGAGAATATAACAGGAAAAATACAGAATAATAAGAGTGCGGGAGACAAAGCACAACTTGTGCAGAAACTACGATTACGGCCAAGAAGACTTATGAGAAGAAGGACCTAGCGAGGAACGCCAAATTGTGACACTATACGATGACTATACGGGACGATGAATTGTACGTTACAGAGACCATGACGATGATCAAAAGAGCTTGTACTCGATTGGAAAATGAGTTACTAAGGATCCAGAGAGATATACGGGGTTCCAAAGGGCAGGGTAAAATATGGATGCATAGATCAAGGCAAGAGCTATACGAGAAAGTAGAACCAATTTCAAGTGTACTACGGAAAATAAGGTTGAGTTTCGTAGGAATTTTGATGAGGATGGTTCGCAACACTTTGACAAAGAAGAAATGGAATGCGACATGCTTAACGGGAATGAAGGAAGTTAGGGAGAACTGGAAGACTATTGGCATAGTGGATAAATGTCCACTAACGACTTTGCGGGATAGATCTGTTTACAAAAAGATCGTCGAAAGTCACAAATGGACTGATGCTAAGATGAAGATCCAAATCACAGAAGCGGAGAGAAATAGGATGAGTGAAAAAATGAAGAGGTACTGGGAAGAACTAAGACGTGCTGAGCAAGTCACTCGATATCTTAAGAGTCGAAACGAATAAAATAAATAAATAAAACTATCACCAGTGAATTTGGCAGTGTCACTAATTTTGCAGCAAGCACCATGACTGTGCCCTTGTAGTTCAAAACTCAGACACTCACCATATACCGCTCATTTCAGCGGTGAATGCTAAGTACCGCGATGGTTGGTACAAAGAACTCAGCTATTGGTTTGTGGACGACTGGTGACGGAAGGCCTGGAGTGTTGAATGTGGCAGTCAGATGGGAGGGTATGAGTGTGGTGAATGCCTGCTGAAAGATACAGGCCAAATTGTACAGTGTCCATTTTGACAGTATGGGGGTTAAAAGCTATAGAGACACGTCGGCCAGCTGAGTCTTGTCTACAGTAGAAGATCATTTCGGAGATGATCACTGGGTGTTTCAGAATTATAAAGCCAAGTCTGATCGTGTGGAATTTGTGGACAATGAAGTTCCAGAAGTGGTTTAGCCAGTACAAAGTCCCAACCACTATTCTACTGAACAGTGTATATTAGAGGGAAACTTAGAGAACTGTTTGGAGTTGATGTCCGGATATATTTGATCAGGAATTTACGGGATATTAAGCAATTCTTATGACATATAAATGGCACCGAAGTAGTAGACTTACTTCATTTTTATCGAAATTTAGCTTCCAGTAGGGACACAAAGCACACTTCACTCGCGAAGTTGCAGTAAAATGTTTTCTTGCCCATTTCCAAGCACTATTTGACGTTCAAAACTAAGTTATGCCAGATATGAGAACCATTTTCTGATATCAAACAACGGTTATTTTCTCATAGTGGTGATCATTCAGAAGATCTCTAATCTGGTGCAGTTCAGCCATGCTTGCAGGTTGCTGGTCATTTATTCTTCGACTACAAATTTTCTATGTGGTTCTGTGTTATCAATGGCAGGAGGAGATAGTATGTAAAGGCCTTTCCTAAAGGTAGAAATCTGGATAACACTTTGGGAATACATATTTCAAAAAGCTGTATTTATTAAAACGAGCATCAAGTCTGAATATCTCCTCAAGAAATAAAACCAAGAACAACAGGAAAATCAAGCATTCCTATGGAATAAAACTATCCCTCACTTCTGCATGACGATTCAACGATATTATTGCAAGTATAATCAACAATTAAGCAACAAACTGAGCAGAAATCAACGCAATGAGGATGTTTTAAAAATCTGCTTTACGTCGCACTAACGCATGGAGGTTTCAGGGCGACTATAGGATAGGGAAGGGCTAGGAGTGGGAGGGACATGACCGTGGTATGAAAATGGGAAGCCACGGAAAAACCTCTTCAGGACTTCCGACAGTGGGGTTCGAACGCAAAATCTCCCGAATGCAAGATCACGACTTCACGCCCCTAACTGCATAGCCACTTGCTGGGTAATTAATTGGTATGTATATATGATATATGACCCCCTAGAAACTACATGTACTTCCTGCAGTATTCATTGGGACATAATTTATCTATTAAATTGTATTTTATATTTATATTTATTATTTTAATAAAGTAATAAAGTTATGCTTGGTAAAAATCTAAACTATTATATTGCTTTTGGCCGGCCCCGTGGTGTAGGGGTAGCGTGACTGCCTCTTACCCGGCGGCCCCGGGTTCGATTCCCGGCCAGGTCAGGGATTTTTACCTGGACCTGAGGGCTGGTTCGAGGTCCACTCAGCCTACGTGATTAAAATTGAGGAGCTGTCTGACGGTGAGATAGCGGCCCCGGTCTAGAAAGCCAAGAATAACGGCCGAGAGGATCCGTCTTGCTGACCACACGACACCTCGTAATCTGCAGGCCTTCGGGCTGAGCAGCGGTCGCTTGGTAGGCCAAGGCCCTTCAAGGGCTGTAGAGCCATGGGGTTTGGTTTGGTTTATTATTTTGCTTTATTCATGCTTCATTTTTGACACGAAATTTCAAGTCACGCTCAGCTTATTTAATTTACGAACGTCGAAGTATCTTTGTAACAATAACATTGTAAAAATACAGAATCATAAATTCACATTAACGGCCGTGGGGATTCGTCGTGCTGACCACACGACACCTCGTAATCTGCAGACCTTCGGGTTGAGCAGCGGTAGCTTGGTAGACCAAGGCCCTTCAAGGGCTGAAGAGCCATGGGGAAAAGTAAAAAAAAAATACAGTGAGAAGTACTACTTAAGCCATTTGAGCCTTCAGTAAATAAACAACAACAGCAACAAGAATACTGTATAATAATTATAAAATGATGATAATAATAATAATACACCACAGTAGCATGTCATGAAGACGTACATGGTGCTAAATCCTCGACCCTCACCTAACACAGTGAGACAGAGACAATCCAATTGAAAAAGTGGAAGTTCCTGCTAATAATCTTCGGCCAACGTCAAAATTCTGAGATCAAATGCAGAGCTGCACTCTAATTTGTTAAAAGTTCTTGCTTGTTACAAGGAAAGCCATCATGCGTTTTACGGCCATCTGTCTCGAACGCCTTACACCAGCATACCTGGAAGAATTCTTGATTTAGTCATGATGTGGAAGTGTAACACTCCAAGGGCAACTGCAGTGAAGGAAGATCTGCCCGGCGTCTCAGAGACATTGGTTCAAGAGAGAAGTAAGTTCAGGACCTGGATATACGGTATAAAGGATCATTCGGAAAGAGTGAGAAGATGACCAGGTGCAAAGTTGTGCGAACTGCATTCTCCATTCAGATGAAGGGGTACTGGAAATCCAGCGAGACTGACAAGTGTTAATGGTGGTCCAACGAGGCCGAAACTATAAGTTTAAAAAGAATAGTAACATAGCAATATAATACTAATACTAATACTAATACTAATACTAATACTAATACTGATACTAATACTACATAATACTAATACTGATACTAATAATAATCATCGGCTGTAATTCGATCCGAGTATATATAACTTCTTCCTGCATACATTGACCAGTTCAACTCAGTTTATGGATGTGTTTGCGATGACTAAACAGACCAATCCTGGCATAAAATATACGCCCACACTAATCACACTGAATGGATGGAGGAGGGCGGGGTTGTAATTGACGGAGTTTTCTTGCTTGTCGCTTGGCTTCTTGATGTCTGCGGCGTTCTCTTTCGAACAAGTTGACAGAGGTGGATGTAGTGTTCCGCCGTCCGACTCGTTGGCCGAATGGTCAGCGTACTGGCCTTCTGTTCAGAGGGTACCGGGTTTGATTCCCGGCCGGGTCGGGGAATTTAACTTTCATTGGTTAATTCCAATGGCCCGGGGGCTGGGTGCTTGTGCTGTCCCCAACACCCCTGCAACTCAAACAACTCACGTAACACTATCCTCGCCCACAATAACACGCAGTTACCTACATATGGCAGAACATATGGCAGATGCCGCCCACCCTCATCGGAGGGTCTGCCTTGCAAGGGCTGCACTCGGCTACAAATTGCCACACGAAATTATAATTATTATAGTGTTCCGCCACAGTGAGCGGTCCACAGCACATTCTTCTCATGTCTGTGTATCTATACCAGTTGTCTTCATGACGTGTTCAGCTGGTCCGAAAAACGCTTAAGAGGGGCTCCATGAGGTCTACTGCCGGAGAAAAGTTCACCATAAAGGATTTGATGGGAAAGCCTGGTATCACCCATGCGGTGAACATGGGTTAATAATAATAATAATAATAATAATAATAATAATAATAATAATAATAATACATGTTTCTCGTTCTTCTTGGAATGATTGTACATTAGAACGTTAACATCAGAATTATATTTTCATATTCATTCTATTACACCCGATGATTGGAGGGCAAATGACGGATTATTTTTCATATTCGTCACAGAAACTTACAGTTCCACTTTTAGGCAAGAACAATAGCAGTTAAAGGTGCAAAACAAACTCATCCTTTCCTGTCTATTTTTCATATTTCTATTCCTCTCTCGACAATATATAACTAAATATATCATCTCATTCTTATTACTCTTGATACTGGTATTGTTTATTTTGTCACGAAATGTCTAGTGAGAGAGAGACTGAAGTACAGACAGAAAAATCTCTTATTCCACGCAGATAAGTTAAAATTCATGAGCTCCTGCTACTACTCTCACCCCACCCACCAATTCAGCCGATCAATGTACAAAGGTCAGTTAATTATATGTTATTATTCATACTCTAGTCTACTATTACGCACTCTGAAACATGTTGGGAAATCGAACGACTGACGTACTGTTCACTAAAGATATTAGACCCACTTATCTGTTAAAGGATGTACACGTTTATTAATAAAATATGTATGTTATACTCTTACTGATTCTAGCCATTCTTTCAGAATATGTTTTTCCCGTCTCTCGTGCTGTATGGTCCAGGAGACACTTGTAGAGTCCAAAATTGCTTATGGACAAACTGATTATGACAGAATTTACGAAATCTACTAAATATCATAAGGTTCATGGAAGGATTTCGGACCGTGAGGAGTGATTGCTTCATATCTTTCGCCAGTTTTGAGACAGGAGAACAAGGCATCCCGGCTAGTTAGGATTGTTACACTACGGCATTGACCGTGCACGTTACAACCAATTACGTTAAACTGCACGTGTAACACGTAGAAAACGTAATAGAAGCAAACGAATGACTGGAAAAGAGGTTGCAATTAATGTTCTAGCTGCTGTTGCTGTAGATCGGCACGTTAGTCCCACGAGGAAGTGGCATGAGTTCGGTAAGTGTACCACGCGTTCTTCGCCGTCGAAATTTTCATCCATACCATAACTTCCTCCATCGAGAGCTGCATGGAAACTATTTTTGAAACCGTGTTAACTCTGGTGCATGGGCTTTAAGACAGGATACACCAGTTTTATCATGTCTCTTGTTTAGTGATGAAGCAACACTTACAAATCATGGCCAAGTAAACCTCCGAATCATGCACTATTGGTCCATAAACAATCTCCATTTGGCTTAGTCAGATGGAACGTAAGCGTCCATAGAGTTTAAATTTGTGGCGTGGAATAGTGAACGAACAGTTCTTTTCGTAGAAGGGACACTAGATTCCCGAAAGTACCTCTACCTCCTAACAGACCAACTTCCACAGATACCGGGCGAATTGGCCATGTCGTTAGGGGCGCGTGGCTGTGAGCTTTCATCCCGGAGATAGTGGGTTCGAATCCCACTGTCGAAAGCCCTGAAGATAGTTTTCCGTGGTTTCCCATTCTTACACCAGGCAAATACTGGGGCTGTACCTTAACTAAGGCCACGGTCGCTTCCTTCCCACTCCTTCTTTCCTATCCCTTCATCGCCATAAGGCCTATCTGTGTCGGTGTAGCATAAAGCCAGTTGTAAAAAAAGAAGTTCCATCGGCGACTAGAAAGGACACGTGGTAACAGTATGTTGGCTGCCCGTCGCACAGTACAAGACATACTACAACTTGTCTTTACCGATTCTTTACAAATCATTGGATTGGACGAAGGTGCCCTGTACCATGCCCAGCCCGTTCACCAGATTTAACTCCTGTATATTTTTGTTCTCTGGGGAATGCTGAAATACACTCTTTACAAGGACAAGCTGACTACATCAGATGATACGAAACGACGTATTACTGCTGCCTGCAGTAAAATTTCTGATGATGTTAGAACGAGTGCATCAGTCTCTACATGCAAACTGAAATATTGTATTGAAGCTGGTGGTCGTCATTTCGAATAGAACCTTTGAAGGCGAATTCTCTTCCTTCTTCAGAGCATAAATTATTTATTTAATCACTTTTCTTCTTAAGTCAGTGGAGACAAATTGAGCAGAAAACTGCCGGTATTCAAAATTTTCAAAATAAGAAGGCTCGTAAACTAATTGCAAAAGAATCCTGAAAAAACACCATTGAATTCTAATTCACTCTAACTTTTATTTGTTAATGTTATTAGGCATTGTTCCAGTTGGAAAATGCATCTTCCTAAAATAAATACCCATTTCAATAATTATTAAAATCTGTGTATGGGCTACAATTATGAGCTCTTGGTTACACTTCATTTTTGTGAAAGCAGCACATCAATAGTATGTACCATTTCAGAAATATTTGAGGAGCAACTTTTTAAGTGATTCACTCTGTATTCCAACCTACCAGTAGCACAGAGTATGCGACCCCCAGCAAATCAGAACCAATCCTAGAACTCACTAGTGGAGATTAGCTCTCTACAAAGTATCAAGATGACGATATGAAGAGAAGACTCTCATCATGCGTATCCCCATTAATATGTTTGAAAACGGCGATTTGACGATTAAGGAGCAACTCAGACTAGCTGAACCATGATGAGCTATGCTATGCAAATTTTGAGGAAATGTGCACAATTGGTTATGCGTAATGACAGTTTGGGACATAAAGATAAACAGATGTTTAAAAATGTATGTAAGGAAATATCAATTCGACTTCCAGATAGAAGATGTTTATCTTGAGATTTACACTTCTATGTAAGAGGATATGGCAGCATTTATTTCTCAGACAACTTCTACATGAAATTGAGGAAAATAACGAAATCATCCTAACAAATTAATCTCTCTTGTAATTCTACCTGAAATATTCTAACTAGTGGCACAAACGAGTGAGGCGCTGGCCTTGTGAACCCAACTTGGTAGGTTCGACCCTGGCTCAGTCCGGCGGGATTTGAAGGTGCTCAAATACATCAGCCTAGTGTCGGGAGATTTACTGGTACGTAGAAGAACTCATACTGAACAACATTCCAGCACCTCGGCTTTTTCGAAAACCATCGAGAGGTAGTTATTGGAGCGTGAACAAAAATAACATTATTATGATTATTATTATTATTATTATTATTATTATTATTATTATTATTATTATTATTATTATTATTATTATTAAATCTTCTAACTTAATTTAACTTCTCCATGCAGTAACAGACGTGTTAAGCGACATCTTAAATTCATCACGGGAAGCATAGTTCAGCAGATATTTTGTAAGAGCGGTGGAATTCAGTATCCAACTGATTCTAGTGACATATTCTCTTATTTTTTTTCTTCTCCTTCTTCTATCATGCTCTTTATCTGGACAATGCCAAATGGAAAATGCAAGTACTGATAGGTTGTAGGAGTACTCGTTGGCTGAACGGTCAGCGTACTGGCCTTCGGTTCAGAGGGTCCCGGGTTCGATTCCCGGCCGGGTCGGGGATTTTAATCGCTTCTGATTAATTCTTCTGGCTTGGGGACTGGGTGTATATGTCCGTCCCAACACTCTCCTCATCATATTCAGACAACATACTACACTACCAACCACCACAAAAACACGCAATAGTGCTTACATCCCTCCATAGAGGGTTGGCGTCCGGAACGGCATCCGGCCGTAAAACAGGGCCAAATCCACATGTGCGACGCAGTTCGCACCCGCGACCCCACAGGTGTGGGAATAGCGGCAGGAAAAGAAGAAGAAGAAAAGATAGGTTGTAGGAGTGGGTAGAATGCAAAATGAATTAACTGACATTGTTCCAAGAGAAATTTAACACCAACACTATTCCAATGGTTGGCAATACAAGTTGCTGTCCTTGATCCGACGTCCTCGATGTTTCGTCCCTTACTTCAGCATTGGCTTAAAAGTCTATCATGAAATGAGGATGACGGAATTTTATATATTGTTTTTTGCTAGGGGCTTTACGTCGCACCGACACAGATATGTCTTATGGCGACGATGGGATAGGAAAGGCCTAGGAGTTGGAAGGAAGCGGCCGTGGCCTTAATTAAGGTACAGCCCCAGCATTTGCCTGGTGTGAAAATGGGAAACCACGGAAAACCATCTTCAGGGCTGCCGATGGTGGTATTCGAACCTACTATCTCCCGGATGCAAGATCACAGCCACGCGCCTCTACGCGCACGGCCAACTCGCCCGGTGACGGAATTTTAAGAAATGTGGAACAGGATTTACTCAGGTTCGTGATAACAACTGAGGAGCTATCTGATCGGAAATAGCAACATCTTTCATCTGTTAGACAAGTATTAAAGATGAAGGAAATCTTCGTTCTGAACTCATTAGGAGAAACAGCCATCCATTAATAGGTCATGATTCGATTGTACCACGTGTCTTTCGTATCATAATCGACAGCTTGTATGTTTTGAATTCAAATCAGAGAATAATACTTTTAGAACATATGTTTTCACCATTGGGCTAGGATTGCTTCAGGATCTAGTACATCCTGTGTAACTCTGGTTATTCCCAAATTTTCCTTCGGTGGCAATTTCTAATCGCATTCGTCCCCAGATGAGGTTTAATGTTCCTGATAGAAGAATATACACGTGTATATCTATCGTGTTGCAAAGACATTGACTGTGGATTGAAAACTAAAAGTATTAAACAGTCACGAATATTGGAGTACTGTACATTAATAGAGTAAATTTTCATAGTAACCTCCCAGATATTTCGGCACTTTAATATAAACCAGGACAAAAGTTATTTTTACACAGCTATGGAAAACCAATTTTGAAGTTTCCAAACCCGGAAGGGATTCGTCCAGTTTTCTGCATAACAGGTTTCTGCTGGTATAATAACTGGTTTAAAGGCACAGAGGACCTCCCTAATGCCGCTGTCGTAACCACATTGAGGAAATAGACATGGTGTCGAGTGTTCTTAGGTGCTTGTTACTGAACAAAATCACTCCAAAGCGGCTGAATGGGTTCCACAGTGTTAAATCATGTACCGCCCATACATAGCAATAGAGAGAGAAAAATGTAAAATGAAATAAAAATGAAGAATTTTTTGCTATTAACTTCGGGTACATTTACTATAATACTTGTTATGAACAGCATAGCTGTGTTTCATGTATTATGTCCCTCTACCTTGGTTTTCATGACGAGATAGTATCGAATATACTTTAAGAAAATAAGTAAAATGCCGCCTCTGTGGTGTAGTGGTTAGCGTGATTAGCTGCCACCCCCGGAGGTCCGGATTCGATTCCCGGCTCTGCCACGAAATTTGAAAAGTGGTACGAGGGCTGGAACGGGGTCCACTCAGCCTCGGGAGGTCAACTGAGTAGAGGTGGGTTCGATTCCCACCTCAGCCATCCTGGAAGTGGTTTTCCGTGGTTTCCCACTTCTCCTCCAGGCGAATGCCGGTATGGTACCTAACTTAAGGCCACGGCCGCTTCCTTCCCTCTTCCTTGCCTATCCCATCCAGTCTTCCCATCCCTCCCCAAGGCCCCTGTTCAGCATAGCAGGTGAGGCCGCCTGGGCGAGGTACTGGTCATACTCCCCAGTTGTATCCCCCGACCAAGAGTCTGAAGCTCCAGGACACTGCCCTTGAGGCGGTAGAGGTGGGATCCCTCGCTAAGTCCGAGGGAAAAACCGAACCTGGAGGGTAAACAGATGATGATGATGAAATAAGTAAAATGAAGAATAAAACTGAGTGTCAGTTAACTAATAAGAGCGGATTCTACGAAGTGGAAACGAGTTCTGGTGTCAGAGGTCGAGATTGTGTATTTTCAACTGTTGAAAATTATGTCCAACGGACGTCCTTCTCCCTGGCTGAATTGTCAGAGTAGTTGCCTTCTGTTTAGAGGTTCCTAATTTCAATTTCCGACCGGGATGGGGATTTCAATTACGTATGATTAATTCGTCTAGCTTTGGGCTAGGTATTTGTACTCATCTCAGTACACACATCCTCATCTACACACCTCACTACCAACCACCACTGGATCATGCAATAGTGAATACATCCTTCCACATAGGGTTGACTTTGGGATGTGCATCCAGTCGCAAAAATATGCAAGATCTACATGAAATGGCAACCTCAAGAAATCAGGTAAAGTCCAGGAGGAAACACGAAGACATTTTTTTCATTAATGTACTCCGGCATTCAATCTACAGTGCCTAACATATATACGGAATGAAGTCACAAAATAGGAGGTATTCCTATGAGACAAATTATATGACTCCAGAAGCTATTACATAAAAAATGTGTGCTTTTCTGGACAAGTTAGTCCTAGTGTAGGACACATGGACTAACTTGGCATGCTAAGAATTTAGGATGTAAATCTAAAGGTAACATATCAGAATTCTAATCCGATAACTCCTTGACAGTGAAGTTTCAGTCTGCCGAAACCAATGTAGGATTAATAAATTTAGAACATACCTGAAAAATAAAACGTTTAATAACGGATTATACCTGAAAATGATATTAAATTAGAGCAGAGTTACATATCTTTCTTGAAACGCCATAGTCAGACTCTATCAAAACCCAATTTTAATTTTGTATATATATACCTTTTTTAATGAATTTATGAACATTATTAACTAATGTAAAAACATTTCAGTTAAAATTATCTTCATACCTTCCTAATAATTCTTGAATTTTTTCAACTTATATGAATGATGTACTCGTATTGTGCTCCTCTCTTCTCACTGGACTGCAGTGCGTCGTCCATGGCTTAGTTACTCTCCGTTACTCCTGCTCCGGAGAAGTCATCGGCTTTGCGTAACTGCACTTGTAGCCTATTATTATTATCGTATTTTAAATTGATCTGGGAATTATTTAGAGGACGTTTAATGAGCGATAGTGAATTACTACTTTCTCTAATGGAGTTTGGATTGTTGTGTATTACTGATATGTCACTTATTTTGGTAGAGTGAACAACAGTGAGTTTTTAGGTGTGTGTTTGTTGAAGTTATTCTGGATGGCTTTTTCGCGATTTCTATTGCCTCATTTATATTATTTTCGATATGTAATATTTTGAGATCTGTGTTGATGACCTTAAAATTGGTGGACAGTATCATAAATGTGTTCACAGAAGGCCTAGATGCGATTTTGTGTTCCCTGTACCTGGCGTGGAAACTACGCTGTGTTTGGCCGGCACGTGTGGCATTAAAATATGGCCTTTGACATTTGAGGTCATTAATTCCTGATTTGGAAAATTTTTTTTCTGTTTAGATTGCATTAGCTAGTTTGTAATAGTAATGTGTTGTCTTGAATGTTTTTTAACCCTTTCTTGTGAATACATTGGATATTTCGTACGTGTTGCTGTTTACGAAACTGAGTATTATGTATTTATCGTTTTCGGGTGGAGGTTTGTTCTGGCGTATTCTTCTTTGTCCACATTTTTTGAGGACTGAGCACGATGGTACACAGAGCAATAAACATACCGATGAAGGAAACAGATTTTAACAACGAAATACGAATAGTAAAACAAATCGCGAAAGTAAACAACCATCCACCCAACACAGAAAAGCGTTATGGTCTGAAACTTGGTTGGATGTTAATGAACTTACATTCACGGGAACAACTCCTTTTATTCCTGTCACTCATGTCCTTGTTTCAATATCAATCACACAAAAAACGGAATATTAGTCGAATGGATGAAGTTTTGTTTTCTGAATAAGCTCTTTTGTCTCTTTGACCCCCGAAGAAAGCGTATCCACCCATTCAGTGAATTTCAGCGACGAAACCATGGCCACAGTTCTGCTTGCTTATAATTCTGTGACATCCCCGTGTAGGCTTCAGAGTTTATATTGACAATACAGAGGCTGAGAGACGACCATATAATCGAGATTATATGATTAAAGGATAATGACACAGGTCAAAGAGAGAGAATGATGACGGAGTTAGGTCTCATAAGCTCGCCATCCATTGGTGCAAATTAATGCACCAAGAGAACAATGATGATGATGATGATGATGATGATGATGATGATGCTTGTTGTTTAAAGGGGCCTAACATCAAGAGGAAAATGCTCTGCTGTATATTAATGCAATAGTTGGAGGCAATGTACACGAACTCCAACACTCAATACTCTTTAAAACTTGAAACAAACCCTGTGATCCATACAAATATTAACAGCATATAAATACACTTAGAGTTTTACACAGCTGAAAAATATGTCGCAGTCGTCAGGGGGATTGAGAAACTTGACTGACGTTCGTAGACATTTTGCAACATAGTATTAAAAATCAGAAACATGAGCTAATTTACCTAATACCTTCCCTACGCTGGAGAACATAATGCAAGCCTCCACACGTTATAATTATGGAGAATACAACGAATGAACGTTCGGCGTAAAATAAGAAATATATTTCGATTGTGCAGCACAAATATTACGCGATATTCTCGATTTCTTTCCCTATTTGGCTATTTGTTTTGCGTCGCACCGACACAGACAAGTTTTATGGCGACGATGGGAGAGGAACGGACTAGGATTGAGAAGGAAGCGACCGTGGCCTTAATCAGGGTGCAGGTCCAGCATTTGCTTGGTGTCAAATTGGAAAAACATGGAAAATCACCTTCAGGGCTGCCAGTAGTGGTGTTTAAACTCGCCATCTCTCGTTTTTCTTGCTAGTGGTTTTACGTCTCACCAACACAGATAGGTCTTATGGCGACGATGGGATACGAAAGGCCTAAGAGTTGGAAGGAAGCGGCCGTGGCCTTAATTAAAGTACAGCCCCAGCATTTGCCTGGTGTGAAAATGGGAAACAACGGAAAACCATCTTCAGGGCTGCAGTCAGTGGGATTCGAACCCACTATCTCCCGGATGCAAGCTTACAGCCGCGCGCCTCTAACCGCACGGCCATCTCGCCCAGTATCGTTCGTTTTATAAACATACTCGTGTCTTAATTATTGCAATTATAGGCTTGTTGCATAATGTATTATTAAGAGTGTCTCAACATTATCATTCTTCTCCTTGTTTTCAGGGACTTTCTACCGTATGCCCTAGTTGTAGGGAACGAAGAAGAGACAACGTGCATTGAGCATCAACTTACTGTGTATTAGGGAGTCTTGTTAACTTCAGCAATTATCGGCAAGTCTCGAAAAGAGCGTTGTGACATAAGACAATTCGCGGTTCAAATAAAAGACTTCCTTCGTTTGATCTAGTTTTCTTTAGCTCATTATGTCGACTCTCGAGGTCAGATTGTATGGTAGTGTTGTTTACTGGATCCAGAATGCTGAGTGAGAGCTAGAACATGCTTCCCCTGAGCCAGTGTGCAGTGAGATATTATACGAGGCAATTACAAGTTTTGTCTTGTAACAATGAGGGGTGCACACCAAATCGGTGACGTCACTTACATTTTGACCCTGTACGTCCGGCTGTCCTCATAGAAATATCTAGATAATTGTTGTTGTTTGTCCAACCCTTGTCCCGTTTCTCTACGCGGTCGGGTATGAGGTGGGATGAATCTGTCGTGGCGGGTTCTTATGACCGGATTCCCTTCCTGACGTCAACCTCATCAGAGGATTTAATGAGATGAAATGAATGACGGGATATACGATAGTAGGGGGAGGGTGAAACCCCGTTCCGGCACATAGCCTACTCCTGTCGATTAGCACCAAGGGGTCTGCTCCAGGCTTAACGTCTCCATCCGACGGACGACTCGCCATCAACAGCGTCATATGCCCTCACTCCATATGAGCACTGCGGAGAGGTTTGGATTTTAATCCAGGTTTTTGGCACGAAATCTAGTGATTAAAAATTGTGTACCGCCACTTCCCCTACCCTGTCGGCCAACATTCTGATGGTGAAAATTTTTCGTCCAACGGAACTCGAACCGGCTAACCACGGTGTCGAATCGTTTAGATTTCAGCGCCTTAACGAACACGGCTACCAGGTGGGCTTAGAAATAGCTAGATCGTCCGACTCGTTGGCTGACTGGTCAGCGTACTGGCCTTCGGTTCAGAGGGTCCGGGGTTCGATTCCCGGCCGGGTCGGGGATTTTAACCTCCATTGGTTAATTCCAATGGCACGGGGGCTGGGTATTTGTGCTGTCCCCAACATCCCTGCAACTCACACACCACACATAACACTATCCTCCACCACAATAACACGCAGTTACCTACACATGGCAGATGCCGCCCACCCTCATCTGAGGGTCTGCCTTAGAAGGGCTGCAGTCGGCTAGAAATAGCCACACGAAACAACAACTCAACGCATCAAAGGCAAGCATTACGCCGCTATCCAGAGACACATCCCACAGAAACCATGGTTCAGTCTACTATCTCTAACTCGCCGCCATATGACATCAATTATTAGAATGCGACTTGGACATGCATCTTACCCCAGTCATCTGTTCAGGCTCAAAGTCATAGACTCCCCAAATTGTCCCTCTGACCCCAATCAAGAAGCAGACCTCAACCATACAATTTTAGGATGCACTAGATACAAACCACAAGTGACCAACTTATATCAAACGCTTATACAACTGAAAGTTCCATTTCCCACTTCCGTTTCGTCGTTGTTCAGCAGCTATGACATCCTTATATATCAAGCAATAGCCAAATTTTTAAGTGAAGCTAATTTAACATTGTGATACGTTTGTTCTGTAGTCTGTAGTTAAACTGTTCTCATCCAACCAAAGTTCCTGTACCGTGGCTTTCCATCACCAATTAGTCACAATGCCATGAACGGTCCCATGTTGTAAAGATGTTGCTCTTTGACTTTCCTGTTTTCTAAATGTACAGAGCTGGCAGCATGGTCTTACGGACCAAATGCCAAAATGTAATAAAAAATAGCTAGGTAATTATTTAATTTAATTTTGTTTGGTTATTGTTTGCCTGGCAAAGCCTTTGTAGGGCAGACCCTCCGAGGCAAGTGGACGACATCTGCACTTTATGGGAAACTGCGTATTATTGTGGTGCCTGTGCAACATGATTTAACTACAACTACTTCAGTGTCACATCTACCTTCTAACTTGCCTCAAACAATTTACTTTCTTCATTTGAAGTTGTGTGTGGTGTGCGAGGTCCATGGATGTTGGAGACAGCACAAACACCCAGCCTCCGAGTCAAGGGAAATCAAATCCAGGGCCCTGTGAACCGGAGGCAACTACGCTGACCATTCAACCAAGAAGCTGGGCATATAATGATTTCCAACAGAAGGGTACAATCTACTTTAATTTCTCATTGTTTTCAGAGAAATCCAGCCCGGTATTACGTTTCCACTGCGGACATTGGTAGTGTACAAATTCGTTTGATTCTTGTAGTTAACTTGGACAAATTACAGTGTGTGTTGGATATCTTAAAATATCTGTGTTCTGAACGCAATCGAAGCCTGCTGATCGCAATTAGATATATCGCTCTCTGTGGATCAGTGGTTAGACTGTCGGCCTCCGGATCCCAAGATAGCGGGTTCAAACCTGGCAGTGGTAGTCGGATTTTTGAAGGGCAGAAAGAAGGCCATTCGTCATTCCAAATCATACGATGTCGGCATGCCAAAGATCTCTGGTAACACATTTGGTGTTTACCCGACAACATTAATTAAAACTCAGCCATAGACGCCCAAGAGAGGTTCGATTTATTCTGCCATCTAGTAGGCCTGGAGTAAAACGGAAGGTCGAAATTGACGGACAAACAGGCAGATGGCGTCAGATTAAAATGTCTGCACCCGGTAGCTGTGGCCATACGAATATCATCATTATTTTACCACAAGACATGTGAACTTTCATGCTCGTACGCGCATGCATTCAGAATGCCTGTGGAACATGACTTAATCACAACTACTGTGGTGTCACATCTACCTTCTAACTTGCCTCAATCAGTTTACTTTCATCATTTGAAGTTAATCTTGTTCAGACTCTTAACGATAACTCTCATACATTGAACTGTAGATTTAGAATTATTCTCAATATCAGTAACGATTGCAAGCACCAATAGGTCGATAAAGAAAAGTATTTTAGGAGGAAATTCATATCATAGTAAACATCTAGATAGATACAATTTTGAACTTTTTTGTCTCATTTGTAAACAATAAATGTCCTCGTCACTCTTAATTTGTCGAGGAAGGATTTGCCAATTTCTTTATAAATATTTATCTTGTCATTCATGGATTCTAGCTCATAAAACAGGGATGACGCATGCACGACGCTCGATTGGGACTGCTTACTACTGGCCAAGAGTGGTCTGGTAGAAGGCAAGGCGCTATTGGTCTTTCATTGAATCAAAGAGAGCAGGTGCTTGCACGATACTGCCGTAGATCTTAGAATATGAGCGGCAAGTGCATCTATTCGAGCACCAACTCTGAAATTTTTCACACGTCCTTTGGGCCACTAATACATCGAATCATAGTATGCTACACAATCATTTGAATTGTATATACCTGTGCCCACTACAATGCTACTCAGTATGTCTGTGGCATTATAGAATCAATATGTCAATGAAAACGATTATTAAAGAATGTGAGTCTAATTTAATTCCGAAAAATATGTATTCGTATCACAGAAAATCAACCTTTGTTCCTGTATGTACGCATGCAGTGCACATCTCCTTGATTAAAACTGCATTTTTCATCATATTTTTGAATTCACATCGCTATGAGTACAATAATTCTTTAATGTTTTCCATAAAGCTATCTAATTACTCTGCGATGGATGAGTCTGATCCATCTGTCTAGTAGAGTAAAATATTCTGTTAACAATATTCATATCGAGGGATATATGCTGTACGGTTTATTGACATGTTAATATGTAAATATTATTGACCTGCTTCTGATCGTTGGCAACTGCCAGTTTCGATTCACAGGACATAACAGCGAGATAATTGGAAGTGAAAGAGTGAGCTGTCATCCTTTATTACAACGTAGTGCGTTGAAATGTTAAGGTGTGTCTGGTATCAGGGAAGAACAGAACATACCGCGAGAATGTTGTATGGCACACCGGGCAACGTATTTACCAAATAATTTCACAATGACTACCTTAACAGCAAGATTTTATTATTGTCCTTCGATATCACTACTTGGATGGTTATCTAACCTAGAATCAAAGAACACCCATACACTTAAATTTGTACAAAGTGTTTGTACGCAAGTGCAGTGTCTTAGATATTGAAATAACTGTGTTTGTCTACTTGTGTGTATAAATGTGTTTTGCTAGAAATTTATGTAAATATATGTTGCGTTGCAAAACCGCTTAGGTGTAATACGAAGAAAGTCGTTATAGACATTTATTCCTGTCCGAAATTATTAGCAACTCTGACTCCCATCCCAAAATGTTGAGGGAAAAACGACATGGTAAGAAACAATACTGGTTATTTCTTAATGATTGATAAGTTGGGTACATTAATTGAAATAATTAGGAAGATGCTGACTGATAATAATTGCCATGTTTCTAATGCTATAAATTTAGCTGTCGAGAAACCTCATCATGCTTGTCACGAACCTAATACAATTTCGTACTCACTGTATAGGACTAATAAAAATGTAATTGATTTTACCTTCCACAAAGTATGGTTTTTGGAGAAGCTGAAGTGCCGGAATCTTGTCCCTCTGGAATTCGTTTACGTTTCAGTAAATCTACCCTTACGGGGCTGACATATCTGAGCACCCTCAAATACCATCGTAAGTGAGCCAGGATCGAACCTGCTAAGTTGGATTAAGAAGGCCAGCGCTCTACCGTCTGAGCTACTCAATCCGGCTACATATAGGAGTGGGTTAGTTGTTTGGTGTGGGAGAGTTTCAGTGTCCCCAGCACATGAGTTGTAGGAAATATTTCACTCCGAAATGTGTTAAATAGAATCCTCCATTATTTCGCTCCCTGTTACCCATCTATATGCTGGTACAATGTTGAGCGCTGCCCATAGGGGTGAGGTGTTTCACTGAGCTATACATCAGTAAATAGGAGCTGGTCACTCATCAGTACCTAGTATTGCTTCCGTATTGTTATCTTGATGAAGAGAAAATTATGAAAATCAAAACAAACTATTTAGAGAAAAGGTCATATAAAGATGAGATTAAAAATCTTCATTGTTTCAGGACCCTATAAGCAAGTGGCAGAAATGAAAGTATCCATAAATACTGTGTAACTGATACTAAGTAGTGATAAGCGTACCCTCAAAGAAGAAGTACATGTCAAGGAGATGATCGTCAAGTGAGTCAATCATACGGAGGACGCCAATATAATTAAGAGATGTAGAGGATGCAGGCCCAGACGTAGACTAGACACTAATAGTTCCATGGTTGAAATTCGACAAAACTTCTTTCATTCAAAATATAAATGTGCAGGCATCATTATGATTAACATTCGTAGAGAAATCCAGTTTGAGTGCTGAAGGAAAGAATCATGTCCTATCTTCGGGTCTTTTCAAAATAAGTTTGAGCAATAAACTGAAGGAGACTAATGAATAACTAGTTAACTTGAATATCAGTCACGTAAGTTTACGGTTTTATGAAACAGCTGATAATTTGACCTTAGCCATCTCAAGGTTTACATACAGTAGAATCCACGATACAGGGATGTAATATATAATTTCAGGAATAATACTGTATATGTGTCGGCCGAAATTTGAACTAAGGCTGCTTAGAAGAGAAGTCACCACTCAGCTATCATGTCCTCCAAATTGGAATTCAATTACCCACTATATTCATAGGGAATTGTAGGCGCCTTAAAATTACTAAAATAAGAGCACCAACATATCATGATAAAATACTTTACGCTTGTTCTAGTTACTAACCAAACGAAAGAACATCATTGCCTACTATTCATAATCAGAACGGAGTAGCAGTGGCAAATTTCTTTGGAATTTCGCACCCGTAACATTCATATTTCTCACCTTGCGCGAGAGCCACCTAGTTGGAACATGCTTTATGTGAGAGTTTTGTATACCCATTCATAGTGAAATCATCGCTGCAGTAACTAGAACGTACACATGAAATATTTATAGACCGAGCTCTTCTATATTAGATCAGTGCCGTCCGACATGGAATATTGAAATTGTGGCATATAAGAGTTAAGAGTACCAGAAATGTATGCCGTTCGGAACTCCTTGCTGTCTAGAAATGACGAACTTGAATACAGACTTCCGCTATAGCAAATCATACTTTTGTCCAGAAAGTTTTGATGACTATTTGCGTGAAATTACGCGAATGCAATGAATTATAGGGATCAGTTTCAGATAGTAAATTATTTCCCAGTTCCTCCATTAATTTAGTCCATCGTATGAAATTTTTATCATTTCTTCCTAGTAGAATTACGATGGCGGCGATGAGAATATGTCGCTCTAATGCTTTTTCGCACCATCGAAACCGTATCGATATTTTCTTTTTGCTAAAATATCTAGGTAGAGACCGAAACGAGAGAAACTTGGAAGGGGCGGTATTGCATCAATTTTGAAAGTAAAAATTTATCTTGTAACATTCTTAGGGTGATATTCGAGTCCATTTCGTTCGGAAACGATACCCTCACTACTTTGGCAATGAATGTTTTGTCACGCTGACCAAATTGTAGCTTACAAGTGAATTAATCACCATACCTGCAAAAGTCTTTGAATATCATCTCGGTGCAGAGCATAACGTTTATAGCATGAATATTTCCGAAACAAAGTATAAACGGTTAAAAAAAGAAAGAAATGCACTTCACACAGTTTTCGTAAAGGCCCATGCATTATTTTCCTAATATTTTACGGAATAAAAGAATTAATAACAAGATAAAATATATGTTTATCCGTCGTATGAAAAACGACCGGCCCCGTTGAGTAGGGAAGTATATATGCCTCATACCTGAAGGAAACTTGTTGGATTCCCTGGTAGTTCAGTATTTCAATCCTAGACCGTGGAATGGAACGGGGTTCACTCAGTCTCGTAAGTTCGACTAAAGAGCTATGTGATATGAGATTCAGCGGACCCGGCCTAGAAAGCTAAGTAACGTGGCTGCGGATGTCTTCATACCGGTCAAGTGACACTCCAGTATCTGCAGACCACCTGGCTGGAAAACTGTACTCTTAACAAACAGTAATAATAATAATAATAATGATAATAATAATAATAATAATAATAATAATAACAATAATAATAATGGTTTTATGCCCCACTAACTTACATTTACAGTTTTCATAGACGACAAGGTGCCGGAATTTTGTACCACGGGAACTGTTTTACTGTCCTCTTGACAGGTCAAAGACCTTAACGAGCTGTACATGCTACTGGTTTGTTTTGTTTGTATTAGGAACTAAATAATAGTTTACTCCTATTGCGGTAATGAGGGATGTTGAAAAAAATTTACTTGGATGGTTTTAAAATACCTCTTTTATGTTCCGACAATTATACCGTGTAAGGAATGTTCAGAGTCACTACTATCAAAAAACCTTCAAAATGTCCGTACAACTCAGTTGATTTTAAGGTAAGAAAAATTACATTTCCGTATTTTTTTACTTCCCAACAAGTTCTGAAGTGTAGTCGTTGTGATAACGTGTACAACTCTGCAGATGTAAACAATTGAGCTTATTAAGTTATGTACAGAGTCAGAACCACCGTGTGAGTCTCGACCGAGATTAGTGCAAATTATCGGTGCAGATTTCTGTTCATTTCTCGCTATGTAAACAATTGCTAGGCATACAAAATCTGCCACGTAGGTGTTATCACTAAGTGCAGATCATTGATGAATGATGATAGGTGTTCCTTCAGAACTACATGCTTGGTAAATCCTCAGATTAAATCCAATACTAGCAGATATTCCTGTAAATACAGCAATATTAATTCGATTGTCCAACTTCCTTCACTGATTTGATGCTATTATATAGGACAAACTATAATCTGTGTAGAAAGGACACTCCCACAATACAAAGAATAGTTGTGAACTCTGCAAGAACGCGTAGTTTCCTTCCAACTGGTTTCATTATTTGAAATGTTTCTAGTCCACTCTGGGATGAAAATCCCGCTGTTCCGCCCTTGAAGACCAACAGCAAATAACCTCGCCATTCTTAACATTAGGTTTGGGAAGCATGTGTGCACTTGGGTTGTTAAATCCAACAGCAGAAACAACTAAGAATGAAATCGTAACTTATATATTATTGATATTTAAAGTTAATTTCGATTTCGTTTCAATTGAACATTTCACCAGAGCACCGTCCTTCACCCCAACATTTCTTTAACTACGATATATAACATCGGAGTTCAGTGTTAAGTCGCTAACAGATCCTTCAAATGAGCAAGGTGTTGCTCTGTTGATCAAGGTGAATTCAGGTTATGATTGGTAAATTTACGTAGATACATCGAATTTCCTATCCGTTTCTTTTTTATGTTAATATGATCTAATTGTTGGGGACATTCAAAACTCCTCGTAAGTCGTAAGATCCTCTAAGACATTTTACAAACAGTGTTGTGTAAACTCAATCGAGCGCGTGCTTCGAGGTTTTGAAGTTTGAGTAGCAACTAACTTATGAAACAGAATATTAACTAGCTAGAAACTTGGAGACAGTGTTCAATGCCGGAAGGACTTTGGGAGCTAGTCGACTACTTATATACACAAA
The DNA here is from genome assembly GCF_040414725.1 of Anabrus simplex. Taxonomy (NCBI): domain Eukaryota; kingdom Metazoa; phylum Arthropoda; class Insecta; order Orthoptera; family Tettigoniidae; genus Anabrus; species Anabrus simplex. The sequence goes on along the minus strand of NC_090266.1, from coordinate 994,738,416 downwards.
GAGACAATAAACATCAAACTTGCAGGCAATTACTGTTTCTTGGAGTGAGACGAACGTCCAATCTTAAACTGTGTCACAAAATTCATTGTGAACACACAGTGGACTATAATTATGTTAAATTAGAACGCCAAAGATTTCATACATAGATAGTTTGAGAGGAATTCAATTTCGTCCCTTACGTACTAGAGGTTGATCCGAGAAGAATGTTCATGAATCCATTCATATTACTGTAATGTGTCCATCTTCTGATTACCGTAACTCTAAAATAAATTTCTGACACATAGATAATTAACGAAGAATTCGCATTTTAACTAATGTGCTTCCTTGTCAACAGTATACATCTTTTCAAAAATTAGACGCTTAAATTTCGAAAAGGACTAGAATTTTGAAAGTGACGAGTAAAAAACTCTCAAATGAAATAAAGTAATGTGTTCCCAATACAGACCCCCTTGGAGGAATGGACGGTAATGTCTTTGATTATCCGTAGCCTTGGCACAAAGTGGGATGGACTGGTCAGATGAATGGTCTATATCCCATTATTTGACGTCGTGATGCTTCTGCTTGTTGTTTTAAGGGGCCTAACATCGAAGGTCATCGGCCCGATTTGACGTCGTATTGTAGTCACTTTTGGAGTAGACTGAGTGAAACTTAGGGCCTTATGCCTCTCCAGAAGTGAAAATATAGTTTCTGAATATTTTATATTTCTTAACGCGAATCGAACCCAAATCCTTTCTAATGAACCAAACACGTCTTAACAGCTTAAATGAGATAATAAACTTTAAGAAACTTGTTTGAAGCGTGATTGTTTAGATACAGATACTTTTTTTACATATTGATTTAAGTCGCACTGTCACAGACAGTCTTAAGGTGACGATTGGATAGGGATGGTATAAGAGTGGGAAGGAAGTGGCCGTGGCCTCAGTTAAGGTAGAGCCCCGGCATTTTCCTAGTGTGAAAATTGGAAACCACCATCTTCAGAGCTGGCGATAGTGTGATTCGAACCCACTAACTCGCGAATGCAAGCTCACAGCTGCGCGAACCTAGCTTTCTTCATGTATATTTCAGTGATAAAGATATCATGATCTGTTTGTACCACGTCGACGAATCGTGTGGGAGAAATAAGTGCCCAACTATCGTTTGCATAATCGGGGGAGGTATTCATTCCAAGGATTATTCTTTGTTTTAAAAACTGATGGAGCTGAGTGGCTCACAAGAAAAGCGCACACGCCTTCGGAACCCAAGTCGACGGGTTCGTCGGGCTCAGTCCGGTGGTATTTGAAGGAACCTCATGTTGGTTACCACGTAAAAGAACTCCTGCGAGACAAAATTCTGGCAACTCGGTAATTCTGAAAGGCGTAAAAGTAATGAGCCGGACGTAGAACCAGTAGCATTTGTTAACATGCAGATGATTCCACTCATAATGTCATCCCATCACTATTTAAACCTAGCGTTTTGCGGCTACATCTCTAGAGGCCTCAAATTCTTCAATGGTGAAATCAGTCGTCCCGACAGGTTTCAAACATATCTCATTGGCAACATTTGCAGGGATTTTACCAGTCAGAAGAAATCTTAACACTGGTAAATATTTCAGGTATTTATCGATCAGCACTGACTTGTCATTTCGAGGCATGGTTTCAGGTCCTATCACATGTCAATGTGGTTGGAGTCCCTTTTGTCGTCACTAATGCTGGTCGATAAAAATATGAAAGAGCTCTCCACCTCATAACACGAACTACATTGGCATCATATTGTTCCGCGCTTCTATCTGGATTTGTTCTGCTCTGTGATGTCCGTGGTGGGTCACTGAATCGAGAAAGGAGCGCCATTCATCGATTAATGTGGTGTAATATTTCATCCATTAGAAGCCAGCATGGCACTACATCGTACATAATAAGTTTCGCTGAGAACTGGAAGTTATTGTCAAAAGACACTTAATTAATGTGAATGACTTGACATTGGATGCACGTATTTGTAAGTAAAGTTTATAACTCTTAAACAGGTGTATACTGGACTTGAGGTCATATTTGTTTAGCAAGTATGGAAGAGTATTGTTATTATGGTAAGTAAGGTGACTATCTGCCTGATTCAACACTAATGAAGGATATTTTCGCTAAACTTGCAAAGTAACTCAACATCCACCCTGCCCTAAGGTTGTCTGTACTACCGATTACGAAAATATAGGGTAAATTATCTGAATGTATCTGTATCAAGTAGGCATTTTACAATAAGTGAGGCTAATACGAAATAAAACTGTTTGTTTAAAGTTAGAGTGGTATGCATAGAAGTAAATATTCAAATGTGCACAGCACTTTACAAATATATACGAAAGGAAATATTTTTGGCTGAGAATCCGTATTGTCCGCCTCTGTGGTGTAGTGGTTAGCGTGATTAGCTGCCACCCCCGGAGGCCCGGGTTCGATTCCCGGCTCTGCCACGAAATTTGAAAAGTGGTATGAAGGCTGGAACGGGGTCCACTCAGCCTCGGGAGGTCAACTGAGTAGAGGTGGGTTCGATTCCCACCTCAGCCATCCTGGAAGTGGTTTTCCGTGGTTTCCCACTTCTCCTCGAGGCGAATGCCGGGATGGTACCTAACATGAGGCCACGGCCGCTTCCTTCCCTCTTCCTTGCCTATCCCTTCCAATCTTCCCATCCCTCCACAAGGCCCCTGTTCAGCATAGCAGGTGAGGCCGCCTGGGCGACGTACTGGTCATTCTCCCCAGTTGTATCCCCGACCAAGAGTCTGAAGCTCCAGGACACTGCCCTTGAGGCGGTAGAGGTGGGATCCCTCGCTGTGTCCGAGGGAAAAGCCGACCCTGGAGGGTAAACAGATGATGATGATGATGATGATGATGAGAATCCGTATTAATAAGAAGATAAACATTTTAAAACTTGAACGCAACCACACACACATAAATATGAAAGTCCAGTAATTGCAATTTAGAGTGACCTATGGAAATACAAATCATATTAAAATGCTTCAGAAATCAAGGTGGCTGCGAAACTAATGCAGACAGCTGTCGTTATAGGAACTTTAGTCAAAGAGTAAAGACTGAAATAATAATGATACAATGAATACTTACGGAGCTACGTTTATGAAGGGACAGAAAATATGTACTGGTACAATTTATTTTCAAGAGAGGGAACACGTTGCCACAGATGAAGCTATTAAATTAACAAAAAGGCAATTGAGTATAAAAGAAAAATAACGTTTTCAATCCAATGTTGGGAACGAACAAATGATGTATTCCTTCAAAGCTTATGAGAGGTACTGACGTTCGCTAATGTTCAAGGTATTATTTTCCTGGAATAAGTATTCTACCGTTGCCAAAATAGTACCAGGACTCCAGTATCGTGAGTCGGCACTAGAGCCCGGATTATATGCAATGACATATTCTGTTCCCATATATGTAGCTGCAAGAAAAGCTAAAATGTTGGCAAATCACACCAAATGTACCATTATTCCAGAAGTTTAAAATTACATATTTTTACATATATTGATGGATAAATAAATATTTTTATAAATATTACATATTTTAAATATTTTGAAATATATTGCGTATTTGAAAGAAAACGCTTGCTCGAAAGTTACTCTGAGTCTCGCTATGGCACCAGTCGAATCCATACTAGCATCACAGTTAAAGATTGGATTTCGACTGATGAAGATTTTACAATTGACGATAAATTCGTGTTATGCAGAGATTGTGACAAACGTAGCCTATTGGGTGCTCCATGACGTCACCATTAGAAGAGCATTTAAAAACTGATCTTCATGTGAGAAATAAAAAAACGTATTCAGTCGATGAAACAAGTCCTTCTTACGCAAGGTGCGCTGGAGCTACTTCGTTTTCTACCCGTGAATTTAATAAATATTTGTGCATGGTCTTTGCAAACCTACCATGGAATAAACTTGGAGCGCCGAAGTTTCTAGGATTCCTACGCAAATACTGCAACTTGAATATTCCGGATAAATCAACATCCTGGAAAAACTATTTGAACTCCTGCTACATTGACACGATGGGAAGGATAAGAGCTGAACTTGGCGATTCATACATCTGGATTGCCGTTCATGAGTTGATCGATGCCTTTGGTTGTTTCACTGCAAATCTCTTATCAAGTAACTTCAATCCAGAGGCTGTGTGTAAGTCTTATTTAACTTACTGCAACCACTGGAGCAGACAAATCATGCTACAGTTTCGCGATTCATCAACAACGGACTTAAAGGTCTATTGGTTTACGAAGAAAAAGAGTTGGTGCTCTACTCAGATGCTGCATCCTATGTGCTGCATAAGCTGGGGTTGCGTTGTCTGTGTTTTACTCAAATATGGTCCACTTCACATGTTTGGCACATGGATTACATCAAGTATCTATGACCATAGGAGAAAAATTTTCTGAAGTAAACGGTTCAGTATTACCAACAAGAAAAGCTTTCCGCAAATCTCCCTATCGCGTGCAGTGCTACAAGAAATTATCAGATGTGCCTTCACCCACAGAGCCTGTGATCACCAAATGGTGAACTTGGATAGAACCTCAGGGCTGAATGAGTGAATTCAGTGGTGGAGACATTTCCTCCTGAAAGTGCAGCGTCTGTGCGTGAGTGTATGAGTACTTTTCAAGATTCTAAGGTGGATTCATCGAATGCACAAAGCACAAGCCATTATAGTTGGATTTTTTACAGCATTACAAAAATGAGAACTTCTGGACTGCCCTTTCATGAATCTAAAAGTATGTATATAGTGGAAGATGCAATCAGTAAATTGAGTGTTGTGCCGGGAGCAATCGGTGAGTACTGAACGGTGAGTCTATGCAGCGCCCTGAGGATGACAACGTACCTTCAAGTAACAGTCCTCATTTGAAAAACGTGCCAGTGACTTCATGTGAAGTTGAAAGGTCTTTTCTATATATAAGAACATCCTAACAGATATAAGGCATTCGATGGCAGCAGAAAATTTTGAGAATATTTAGTTATTAATTGCGCCTCCAAATGTAGAGGTTGAATAACTTTGAACTTTTCGGATTGTTTGTTTGTTTCCTTTTCTGTGTACAAGAATACATTAAATAGCACATAGATGTTAAGTTACATATTTTTCACTTTTAACATATTTAACAACATAATTAGTAAATTTTAGCTACATGATTATGTACATATTTCCAATTTTATATTACATATAATCCGGGCTCTATCGGCACTCATGAAATCTTCTCGTCTCAGGGGTGGTTGCTGTCCGTTGTAGTCACATCGTCTTCTGATTGAGAAACTATAGACGAATATATCAACTACGTGAAATGAAAGAAAGATTTGTCAAAGAGGCATTTATTTCCCAAAACACAAGGATAAAAATTGGAAAATTAAACACAACACATCGACCAAAGAAATAATGACGATATCAGATAAAATCTCACAGGATTATGTGTTACCAATACATTGGTTTGGCTTAGTTACTGGCTTCATAATGCTAAAATGTATTTATTTTAACTTCTTTAAAATGTTATAAAGCTACAAAACACGAAGTTGAAAACTAAGTAACGTTCCAAGTTGACAGCAGGTTAAGTTGTCTGTGTGCGGAAGTTCAGTTCTCGAATATTCGAATGCCAAAATACATCTCTGGTAAGGATGGCCAATGTTTAATATCGCAAATAGGGTACGAGGTAATCACCGAATGAGTCCTTGACTGTTACGACCTTGAACCACTGTTAATACTACATTTTGATGAAGTCAAACGTGCTTCTAATTTGAGCCTAAATGCTCTTAAATCCATTCACTAGTAATATAAAGATAAGAATGTACCAGCAGCAAAGTAAATTGCGTCACTCGTAACAAAGTTAACACTGTTGACCAACGTCACTAAATGTGAAACGATTCTTGAAAATCAGTATCGCAGAAAAACTACGTCCCAACTGAATAGATGAAATGACTTGAGGGTGTTCAACTTATTCTAAATGAAATTACGTTAATCAGTTAATACAGTACATTAAGAAATTAATCTTCAGGCCCGTAATAATGAATTGAAAATGAAACTATCAAGTATGCTCAATCCTAACATATGCTTTGATATGATTGAGCGAAGCCGTGGTCGGTGCGAATAAATATTCCATTGGGTTAATATAGATGATTATGACTTGTCAATGATAGGCCTATTTTCATAAATTCTGTAAGTTCTAACGTTCCTTTACGCGAAGAAAGGAAATTACACTTCATAAATTAAATCAATCATCACATGTTGACAATACATTAATCCATTTACCAAACCTCAGCCCAAACTCACTACAAATCAACAAATAACAACCCCGCGTTATAATGTCCTCATAAATGTACTTGCACCAATAATAGAGCAACCACAGCGAAGTCACTACCATTACTACCAATCGGCACTAAACGCAAAGAAGAAAACGTACCAAAATAAACTGAAATCTGGAATCCATATACCAGTGGTCAGAGTCCATCACCATCCATGGGTTTCCATGGTGGGAGAATTAAATGAGCCGAACTGGGTCATACAATGCTAACTCTAAAAACATGCCCAACTGACTAAGATAGACCTGTTGTAACGTTCCAGACGTTACAGTGTAATTATGTTAATTTTATTATGTGTAATTAATTCAGGAATTTAACGTCATGATATTTATTTGGTATGTAATTGTATTATAATTCATGTTTAATCATTTGCTCACTATCATTTCATTACTTTGTAACTACGACTTATAAACGAGGGCTGAATATCCTAATATTCACTTAGATTCTTGCGACAGTTGGTTAAAATTAACTTGCAGTAGATTTCAGTTATCTTGCCACATCACCGAGGAGGAAGGGAGGACAAATTTTGACATCAAGTTCTGAGAAAAGCGAGCACGTGTTCACGCGTCCTAACGTAAGCTACCGTATTTCGACCAGAATTATTCGAACTGATCAACGCCTATATTTTAAAAGGAGCGTCATGTTGCCATGGATACTGATTGAAAGGACGAATAGAAGAACAGTTGATATCTTGTGTGGGACCCATCTACTCTAAAATCTAGAGTGGGGAGTGAAGTGTCATCTGATTGGACCACGTGTAAGCAACCTGTAATTAGCGCGAGAGAAGGTTATAAGAGGGCGTGTTGGAGCTCCTGGAGGGTCTCTCTACAACGTCTTATTCGCTTCTGCGAGTCTCTCTACATTATTCTACGATCTTCTACGAGGCTTCTACTTGATTTTCTACTTGATTCTTCGTCTTGATACTTAGAAATTCTGAATGAGGGGTGTATAGCCACTCTCATGAGGAAGTACGTACAGCACGGCTATAAGACCGGTTTGAACCAGTCTAAGTCAATAGATAGTTTTAATCTAGATAGAAATGAAACTTCAGAGAACATTTTCAGTAAAGTTGGAAGGATTCTTAATTGAGTATCCTCTCCATATAACCCAAGGTGGTTCTTCTAACTGTGACATAGGGCTTATCTCCAATCTATGGGATAAAGCATAATAGGGAGTGTTAGTTTTGAAGTCATCTTCCAATTAGTGGTGGGTGCAATTGGCAAGGCAGGAATGGTACTGAGCTGCAGATGAAGAGATATCAAAGACGACCGGTGATGTTCCAGCTGCAAGGATGGAAGCTTTCCAAGGACCAGCAGAACAAGACGACATGGTGAGCAAGCGAGTTAAAGATATTGCAAGTTTTCGCGAAGTAGAGTCATTCAATTTTTTGTTAAATTCATTTTCGATGTTAAATTCAGTTCTCGTTAAACCGTCGTCATTTATATTAAATATAATAAATAGTATTTTTCTAGTTTACTTTAATCAATTTGCCTTAATTAGCCTTTTGATTTCTAATTCTCCTGCTTAATGATTAGTGTACTATCACCTCACCCCTGTGATAAGAGTCTGTCCAAGCTTGATTATAAATTTTATCTTTAAGTCCTCAACTTAAAGATTGGCGCCCTTTACTTGCTTGGTTGCATTTCTCATTTGATGATTGTTCTCCGAGAGGGGAAGTCACATAAATGCCGCTCCAACGTGTGGCGAGAAAATCATTAAGTACGGAGCAGTTAATAACAGTAACAATATCAGAATTCGTATTATGGGCAAAATTTGGATATCCACGTTTCATTAGGAGTGTTTGATTGTGGGAACTGTCATGGCTGATCAGACGAAAGAGGAGAGGATGTTGCGCAGTGGACGGGCGATAAAAGGCAATAATGTATTGAGTTCAGAGGAAGAGTTGTGTAGTCATGTAGAGGAAATTGAAGATAGAAGTGTAAGTAGTATGGAGAGTGAAGGCAAACAGAAAGAAGTCAGTATGGAGTCAGATGATAGTAGGATGGGGGGCGAAGCGGAAGTCAACACTAACAATGAAAGTAATAATAATGATCAGTTAATGGGAATGATGCAGTTAATATTGAGTAAGATAGAGGACAGTAAATCTGAAATAAAAAATGAATTGGAACAAATTAAATCTGAGCTTAAAAGTGAATTAGAACAAACTAAAGCTGAATTAAGCAGGGAGATGAGGGAAAATAAGGAAGAAGCGAATCGGAGAATGGACGAACACAGTAGGCAGTTACGCGATCTGGTGGTAAAAAATGAACATTTTAATAAGCGATTAGAGGACCAGGAAAGTGAATATGTACGGCAAGGGAAAAAGGTAGAAGAAAAGTTTGCGGAACAGAGAAGTGAATTCCTGGAATTAATGGGGAAGGAAAACAACTCTACTAGGGAGGAAGTAATGAGGCAGGTCACTAGTATTGATAAGAGAGTTGAGACTCAAAGAGAGGAAATACGGGTATTTAAAGACCACGTTCAACAAGAGATTGACACGGTAAAGCTTAGAATAGAAGATGAGACCCGGGGAAGTGAAGAAAGGTTTGCGATAGCGGAAGAGAATAAGATTGAAATTAGGACATTGAAAGAGAAGCAGGTTAATTTGGAGAGAGAAATTGATAGGAGAGACAAAGATGTAGAATGCCGGATGGAAAAAGCAGAAAATAAGTTAAAACAGGTGGCAAAGGATAAACAGGTTTTCACGGGAAGGCAATGTCTAGGAAATAGCTACATTAGGGAAATAGAACTACCTAAATTTAATGGGAAACAAACGAACCCGCTAGATTTCCTTAAGATGATAGAGAAACGGTTTGAAAAGCGTCTAGAGGAAGGGTCTATGGACTGGGAAGACGTTATGGAAAATATTGACCATGCTTTTGTAGGAGAAACTCGATCTTGGTTCATGGTATATAGGCAGACGATGACGAACCTGAAAGAATTCAGAAATAAATTTAGAGAGAAATTCTGGAATGAAGCGATACAAGCTAGGGAGAGAGAAAGGGTGGTATTTGGGAGGTACAAACAGCATGAAGGAGTTACCATGACCGAGTACTTCCTGGCACATGTCATGATTTGTCAGAACTTAGATGGTATAACCGAAGGGTCTGATGTAGTAAGACTACTTTTAAGACATTTTCCGGACAGGGTGAGAGAAGCGGCCTGCATGCAAAAAGTTGGTACTATTCAGGAGATGGAGAATCTACTAGGCAGTTTTGATGCTTTAGGTAACCTTAGGAATAGAACGGAGAATATTCAGAACTTTAGTCATCACAACGGAATGAGACATAACGGTAGTACACAGAATCACGAAGCTCGCAATCAGTTCAGACCTCAGCAGAACAGCAGGAGAGGAGCATCTGAATATAGGACAGGAAATTCCCAACGGAGGCCAGAGCAATGTACTAATGAGTCCAACGTCAATACACAAAGGGAACCTTTAAACTAACGAGAGGCTGTAATGTTAGGTCAGAATTCCAGCCTAGTAAGAAGGTAGCGAAGTGTCTTGCCATGAAAGTGTTACCATATGACCTCGATGTTAGAGACGATTTGTTGTATGAACCCGAGCAGAATAATGGAGATTCAAGTAATAAAGTAGTCAATCCCGTTGTTAAATTGAAAGTCTGGGGGGCGTGGGTTAAAGTTTTGATTGATTCTGGTAGCCAAATATCATGTATTAGTTCTCAGTGGTATGAGTCATTAGTGAAACAGGGTATTCAGTTGGAGGAAATGCCTGTTAAGTCTACTTTCATCATTACGGCTGTTGGAAAGAGGTCTAAGCAAATTTGTAAACAAGTAGCTGTCCCGATCTGTATTAATAATTTTATTAGCGTTCAGATATGTTTGGTAATTCCGCATTTAATATTTGATCTTATCTTGGGATCTGACTGGTTAACGTTAAAATTGGCTCAGTTAAATTACAATGATCTAGTGCTAAATTTGAGGTGGAATAATGAGGATATTAAGGTCAAGTTTGAGGAGGAAATTCAGAGGAAAACGGAAGTTAGTACAGTGTGGAGAATGAAAGAGGTTTCTAAAGTAAATGAAGAGGCTAGTGAGGGCCTGAAGTTGTGTCAGTTGTGGATTCATGAGGATAAAATATGTGGCTTGAAAGAAGCCGTAAGTAGAAATGAGTTGAATGAAGTCCAGAAGGACAAGTTATTTGAAGTGTTATGTGAACACGTGGAGATTTTCTCCGAGAAACCTGGTGTTACCCATCTGTATGAACATTCTTTTTCTGTGCTGGATAAGACTCCATTCAGCGGACCGCGATATCCGATACCACACAAATATGCATAAGCCGTAGAGGATCAAATTCAAGCTATGTTAGCAGACGATGTGATTGAATTATCAAACAGTCAATATGTTAATCCCTTAATTGTCGTGCCTAAGTGTGATAGATCAATACGTTTGTGTATTGAATACGAGAGCGTAGTGAGAGTATTAGGTTTGCCTGAGGAACCCCTTCGTAATGCTGAATTTTACGTCCGACTGGCACGGGAGAACCTGATTAAATCTGGAGATAAACGTAAAAGGCAACAAAAACGTAAGGTACGGGATAACTTTGAGGTAGGTGATATGGTTTTGGTGAGAGTTCCAATGTTGTCAAATAGTGAGGATAAGGTAACAAAGAAATTTTTTCTGTTATATCAAGGCCCTTATAAAGTACATCGTAAACTAGGACCCTGTGCTTACAAGTTAGCGGATGGCGAGAGCGTAATGAATGGTTCATATAACATTAGTAGTTTAAGGAGATACCTGTCGTGTGAGGTGGCTGAACCGGATTGTGAGATATAGGTCAGTAACTCGGGGAAGTTGCTACTTGTTATGTCAGACTACGAGCGGTATGTGTTTACGTCTCAATTGTGGTGGTATTTCCTAGTTGTGTTTGTAAACAAGGGAGATGTTTTGTGTGACGGTAGATTTACGCTCGTTCATTAACGATAGATCATCTGTTTTCCGTATGTGAGGCCATGAAATTTTATATATTTGTTTCTGAGATGTTACATAAGGCTAATTAAAGCTGACGACGGCAAATAATTAATTTTCCCGCATGTGCATTTCTAACTTGCAATAATTTTACCGTGAGCTTAAATCACGTGTGTATTTGTGTGAAGTGTATTGCATCCTGCTTCAAGATAAGGTTGAAACATTCGAAAGAGTGATAAAAGTGTAAATTGTTTGTATCATATGTTTTCCATTTTTTAATGTAAAAGATTGGAAGAGAACGTGTTACTGCTATCTAGCAAAGAATGTCGGAGAGATGGGGAGGAAAAGGACAGATAGACACTCGGCAGAGTTTGTAATCTGAATTGTATATATTATGTTATATTCTCTAGAATAATCTTGTTTTTTTCTTACAAAAGTGAAAAGTTGCTCATGATGGGCAGAACTTAGCATCTAAACCTCAAGATGAACTGAAATAACAGACAGTCGCAATGGGAAGCAGTCTAAGAGAGATATGGAAAGAGTGAGATATAATTAAGTGTATGAAAATAATGTCGCTCGTTATGGGCAGGTAATAGAGGTATTTCAAGTCAATGTGGGAGTATGTGTGTGAGTTCTCAACTCATGTGATATTTGTTAAGAACTCATGGGGGCGTATGTAACGTTCCAGACGTTACAGTGTAATTATGTTAATTTTATTATGTGTAATTAATTCAGGAATTTAACGTCATGATATTTATTTGGTATGTAATTGTATTATAATTCATGTTTAATCATTTGCTCACTATCATTTCATTACTTTGTAACTACGACTTATAAACGAGGGCTGAATATCCTAATATTCACTTAGATTCTTGCGACAGTTGGTTAAAATTAACTTGCAGTAGATTTCAGTTATCTTGCCACATCACCGAGGAGGAAGGGAGGACAAATTTAGACATCAAGTTCTGAGAAAAGCGAGCACGTGTTCACGCGTCCTAACGTAAGCTACCGTATTTCGACCAGAATTATTCGAACTGATCAACGCCTATATTTTAAAAGGAGCGTCATGTTGCCATGGATACTGATTGAAAGGACGAATAGAAGAACAGTTGATATCTTGTGTGGGACCCATCTACTCTAAAATCTAGAGTGGGGAGTGAAGTGTCATCTGATTGGACCACGTGTAAGCAACCTGTAATTAGCGCGAGAGAAGGTTATAAGAGGGCGTGTTGGAGCTCCTGGAGGGTCTCTCTACAACGTCTTATTCGCTTCTGCGAGTCTCTCTACATTATTCTACGATCTTCTACGAGGCTTCTACTTGATTTTCTACTTGATTCTTCGTCTTGATACTTAGAAATTCTGAATGAGGGGTGTATAGCCACTCTCATGAGGAAGTACGTACAGCACGGCTATAAGACCGGTTTGAACCAGTCTAAGTCAATAGATAGTTTTAATCTAGATAGAAATGAAACTTCAGAGAACATTTTCAGTAAAGTTGGAAGGATTCTTAATTGAGTATCCTCTCCATATAACCCAAGGTGGTTCTTCTAACTGTGACATAGGGCTTATCTCCAATCTATGGGATAAAGCATAATAGGGAGTGTTAGTTTTGAAGTCATCTTCCAATTAGTGGTGGGTGCAATTGGCAAGGCAGGAATGGTACTGAGCTGCAGATGAAGAGATATCAAAGACGACCGGTGATGTTCCAGCTGCAAGGATGGAAGCTTTCCAAGGACCAGCAGAACAAGACGACATGGTGAGCAAGCGAGTTAAAGATATTGCAAGTTTTCGCGAAGTAGAGTCATTCAATTTTTTGTTAAATTCATTTTCGATGTTAAATTCAGTTCTCGTTAAACCGTCGTCATTTATATTAAATATAATAAATAGTATTTTTCTAGTTTACTTTAATCAATTTGCCTTAATTAGCCTTTTGATTTCTAATTCTCCTGCTTAATGATTAGTGTACTATCACCTCACCCCTGTGATAAGAGTCTGTCCAAGCTTGATTATAAATTTTATCTTTAAGTCCTCAACTTAAAGATTGGCGCCCTTTACTTGCTTGGTTGCATTTCTCATTTGATGATTGTTCTCCGAGAGGGGAAGTCACACTGTCTCTCTCATGAAACCGTCGTCCTAGAGTGGACCTTACCCTCAAGCAACAACGCAAGCACAATATCACTAGTAAACCCTTAAAAGCCAAGAATAATATAAAAGGAAATCATTTAATCATCACCGTGTCACATGTTCGCCCCAGTGTTATCGGATAGAGAATCCCACTAACTGTGGCCGAAATTCCCTTTAAATGAAGTCACACCATCATTACAGATCTCCTCGCAAATGTTCAACTCCACCTTCGATAGAGTTGGTCATACTTTTAAAATAATTCGATGTGCCAAGCTGGTGGTTATCAGTAAGGTTCAGACTCACCTACAAATTCGGTGGTAACTCATGAATATCCGCAGTTCCAATCCACTGCCACTAATGAAAAATGTTAAATACTGACGTGACTTCGCTGTTTTACAAACACAGAAACGTGTTTTAAACCGTTAAGAAATTAACGCAATTCGTTATTCCGAAGCTAATAGTTAAACGACAACTTCCCAGATGAAAATATCTGACCGCCACATGCAGTGAAATTATCACAAAGTGAAATGCAAGGGATTTAATACAGTCTTCCCATCAACTCGGTAAATCCAAATCATTGAAGCCGTGAAACAATATACTTTAACAACACGTCACTTCGACATAAAATGAGCAATATATCACATAACCTACGGTTTTACGCGTAATCAGAACCAATAGCACAAGTCATAAAACCACTTCAGACTCTCATAATATTCACGTACGCCCTCAGACTAAAACACGGATCCAAAACTCGTGTACACACATTCTCACACACTGACAAAAGTGTTTACACTAACTACACCCTGTCCCTACATCGCAAACACACATAAAAATCTACATGGGAAGGGGGTTAAATCACGATCTGGATACGTTTCACACTCTGGAACAAAAGTACTGTCGAGGCTAAATTCAACATTTCCACCATGTAACAATCACGCTTCTGCCAAAATGAACACTGTGCTCAAACCTATACCTTATTTTACATTAAAATATTACCAGCTTCACAGAAATAAATGGTAAACAACGGCGTTCTACACTCAGAAAAGTCTGCACAGAACGTAAGTAACCAGACGTCGCACAAAAAGTGGTATGTCTAAACTTTATAACATATATTTTACAGTTTTCCTTATTATTATTATTATTATTATTATTATTATTATTATTATTATTATTATTATTATTATTATTATTATTTCTTGGAAAAACCTCAACTTTAAATTTCTCTGGTCACGGTCTTGGATACATACATAAACAACTAACTGGATGTTACAAGAAACTACCGCGACACCCCCATTTCTCCAGTACATTATTTTATATGCCCACATAATCATTGGAGGTTTACCTTTAACACTTTTCTACATATCTACTCTTCAATAGATTTCCGGTCAACATGCGTCAAGTAAAACTTATTTGACAGTCCTTTAGACACAATATTATTATCCTTAACCTATAAAATACAAGTAGGGTTTCTCCTTTGTTATCCAGCAATTTTCTGCCGGTTATTTTTCCATACTAAGTTGCTCCTCTTAATTTCTGTACCCGCAAAGTATTAAAGGATTCTGCACATTTCTTCCGTTTATTTCGACCTTTTACTGTTGAATTTTGTAGCATCGTCGGATAGTCGTTCTTTTGTTTCTAAGATAAACAGACTCGATCCTGGCTGAGGATGATGACATTTGATGAAGTTGAAGTGTGGTAGCTCCGCGTCGTTGATTTTCATTACATGAAATAACTTCTTCAGACAAAATCTCAATAGACTGGTGAATGTTAAGAGCGTTAGCGTTTAGAATGTATGTTAAGTAATAACAATGTTATTGTTATCTTACTTAGGATTCACCCTCGCAAGCGTGTTCGCAGACGTTTCCCGATAGAACTGGAGGTACGGAACTGGAAGAATGGCACAGGCAACTGCAGTTCTGTTCAATATCATTCCCCAGCTCTTCTCCCATTCCTTCCCAGAGATAGCATCGTCTTTTAAATACGTCTTTCATATCAGTCATAGGACAAAGGAATAACAGTTATACTGTTCAACGTAGAACCCACGGTGAATCCAATTAATTAGACGGTGCCTACGGAAGTGTGTATACAGAACCCTAAATCGCCAGCTTAAACCAACAGCGATACTGAAGACGTATATACTCGTATTGTTCCAGTATTTTATCTTTTGATGATCGGAGTTTTCTTGCAAATGAAGTGTGTTCAAGAGGTGTTGAAGGTGAAGTAATAATAACAAATGTATCATATGGCCTCAGCAACAATGTGCAGGCAGTTTACTTTGACGCCATGTTCGCTGTCAACGTCTCAATGTTGACGTTCGTTCTTGCTATACCAGATGACAGAGAAACTGAGCCTCTGATGGACAATCCATGGCTGAGATGTAATTAATTTTGTTTTAAATGATTAACCAGAGGCCTATAATATGCCAGCATTGTAATATGGAGTGGCGAATAGTCTTTTTTACACTTGTCAAAAATCCGACACCTCTGCCAGTTTTGAATCCATGATCTTGGGTTCTGGAGCCCACACTATACCACTGAGCCACACAGGGATCGTTGTATGAAACCACGCCCTACCGTACATTTACGCTTTACACAAGCGTCGCATGCCAATGCAAATGATTTGTCTTCATTTTACAACAGGAAGTAGTGTTCTCTCCGATTGATGATCGGTGAATTGTAAATATGCCGTGACTCGTTCTTCCATCATACATAGTGTCCTGGCAAAGAATGAAAAAAACTCCTTCATGCAGAAGTAATACTGAGCTTGCCGCTTTAACCAAACGTTCCTTTGTTTGCTTGAACTAGGACTTTGAATGAAGTGTGACATTGATATACCGAAATATTCAGCGAAACGTCTATATATGTAAATAAATAGAAGTATATGAAATATCTGCAGATGGGGTAGTTTCATGAGGCCAATTTATCTTGTGTGAGTGTCTCTGAGTGCATATATTAATATTATTATTATTATTGTTATGATTATGTACCTAATAAGAAGAGGAGTACCTCATGGTCAAACAAAATAAACCTTCCTCAAAGCTAGTAGAAATTACGTTGATTTGAATGTCCCCGCAAGGAGACTTTCTGAACGTCGGAATTCTTCTCTCTGAGCTACGTTGTGAGTGAGTTTCAAAACAATACGCTCTAATTTATTATTCACTGGCAAAGGACTTCCGTCTTGAATGCCTGTCTATGCAATGAGCAGTAAACAGATTAGAGATATTCTCGGCGTTTCATTGATCCAACGTTCCAATTTTCTGAACTATGCGCAGGGCAAGATGTTCTTTACACATATATAAAGAGAACCGTGAGCTTCTAGATCATGTCATCTAACACCAGTGACGTTATAATATCCAACGATTCACACACCCGAAAATGGATTAGATTTTTGACTACGCAGTGTTAATTGAGGCTTGTTCCCTTTACGCTCACTACAGACAATTATAAACGTATAGATTATTACATATCACAAGTCGACCTTAATGAGATTCAATCACTGAGCAATATTAAAGCAGATCAAATAGTTTCATGAGACAAGTTTCCCTTGTGTGTGTAACATTCCTCCAAGTGCTTACATTATTATTGTTGTAGGCCTATATATATGAGGGTCAATTCAATACGGATGAGCAGTTTAAAATCCGATCTTCATCTGGTTACTGTACATAATCAAATCAAACACAAAACTATTTGAGCACGTAGACCCCAAAACATATGTCCACTAGCAGTTTCTTGATTCTCTCTCATCAAAATATGTTGGTCGTTTACGAGCTAACCACAGACATACGACGGGGTGCATAAAAATAGTAGGCACATGGTGACATGTATAGATTAAGAGGATGATCTTGAGCTGTACAGTATGTTTCTTCCGATTTGACTTTCGTAGTAGCCGTAGATTATTTTGAGAGTTAAATCATTACCTACTTCACAACGATGCACGGGTAAGAGTTCGTGAAATGAGTGCTGTAAGAAAATATATTTTGGAAGTGTCATTAAAGGCGAGTTGAGCTTCGTAAAACTGATGATAATGCTAGGCCCCACATTGCCAACATTTAAAAAATGAAGAAATGAAGACAGAATTAAGAAACTTCCACTGTGTAGACGTTTCTTGGAAAATATTTCTTTGCGATATTAACTGGCATATTTAAAATGAATCAAGTAATCCACAGAGTAATAAAGCAATGCTTATATTCATCTATTTACTTGCTTACAGACGGTTTTGGTGTCATATACCAATGGTACGTAAAATAAGTTTGGATTTCTACAGTTTTCAAGTTTCAATTTCTGTTTTAAATTCTTCTACGACTTCGAGACGTGCATAGAAATCACAAGGGTTATAGCTCAATATCGCTCTGCTCTAATTTCCACGCTTGTCCTACACGACCATCTTGTGTCTCATGTCTAGTGCTATACTGCAGTCATTGAGTATGGTTTGCCACACAAGATTTCGTCCCCATCAGCCTCGGTTGTAATACTGATTACATATATATATATTTGAATTGCAAGCCAGTCACCACCGTCTTCTCACATAATCTGCATAAATGAAGACGTTAATATCCGTAGAAATGTATGCAGGTTCAGTTTACGTGTACGACAAATTCAAGTTATATTTGCTACTCATCTTTAGGTTACTAGCTAAATTCACCACAGTACGTGGAAGTGATATTATTTTTTATGTAAGTAGAACTATACATACATTTTGATGTGTTGCACTCTATATTTATGGCTGTAATTTTATGTGTTTCTTTTCTTTCGAATTTTCAGACCTGGCGTTATATTAAGCCTCAAACAGGGCGAAGCAACGAACACCCTTTTACAGCCAAAGAGGTATAAGCTCTGCTTGTGACGCCATTTAATGGTGAATTCTATTTTATAGTGACGTAAAACTTTGTGATGTGGCCTTAAAGTAATGGATCAATAGCCAGGAGATTTCATCGCCTAAGAAAGGCACATTTCAATTTCTCCCAACGGAACATTTTCCAGGAGAGACAGCGTTACTTAAAGCACGGTTTAGATCAGTTAACGTGGTGGATCCTAGGAAAATACGTACCACACTACGTCGTTTATATTGGTAAATAAAAGAAACACTGATCAGCATATTCGTTGTTCACTCGGGTAAATTCCCTTAGCATACTGATCTGTCGACGCAAAGTTCACCCTTTCTCTACTCGGAGCGCTGTAATGGAACGACCAGTAAACGTGAAACCGAAAATCGATAGTGACAGGCGGGTCGACTCAAAAGACTTCAATTTCTTCATTAAAGCTGATAAGATATTATTGTTATTATTATAAATTCTTACATATTCTACAGAAAGAGATTCAGACGGCCATTGGAAACCTCAATGAAATCGATATCTTCGCGGTGACAGTGAACGAAACGTGCGAAATAACGAAAAGAACAGCTAGTTCGTCGTTAGAATATTATTATTATTATTATTATTATTATTATTATTATTACGCGGCTGAATCAAGAAGTAAGTTACACTTCCATCTTATGGCTATTTACGAAACCATCTGCACATAGCCAACACGGCTACGACAACATATAACGTAAGTTCACTTTTTCACATAGTCCCCAAGAGATTGTGAACATTTTCCGAAACTGTCAACCAATTTTTCGATTCCGGATGCTTAGAAATCACCTCCTCATCGTTTAGGAATCGCCGTCCACCGAGATCCTTTTTCAGTTTACCGAATATATAATAAACGCATCGTGCTAAGTCTGGACTGTATAGAGGATGTTGTCATATCTCCCATACCGGCCCTCAATTTTCCCCGCCGCTTTTCTTGAATTGCCTTAAGCAATCGTTTCAACGCTGGACAATACAAAGCCGAGTTGATTGTAGTGCCATTCGGCATAAATTCCACGTGCATTACACCCTCCATGTCAAAAAACAATGTCGCCGTTACCTTTCCTGTTGAAGGTTGGACCTCGGCCTTCTTTCGTGGTGGTGATGTGGTGTTCCATCGATGTTCTCTTTGTTTCGGGGATAATGTGGTTGACCCACGTTTCATTCCCTGTGACGATTGGCCGCAGAAACTTGTTGTCCTCCACAGAACACCGTTGCAAAAATGCCAGTGACGATTGGAAACGTTGTCATTTGTGAACATCGGTGAGCAGATCTGGGACCCACATTTGACACAATTTACTAAATCCAAGGTGCTGGCGAAAAATGGAGAACACACTGTCATACGAAATATTCAGCATGCTGGCAATCTCCTGGAGTGTTATGAGCCGATTTTCTCTAATGATGTCATCCACACTATCAACGTTGTGGACCTGCCTCCGTGATATTCGTCCGTAAAATCTGTGCGTCCGGCGTCAAATTGCTTACACCACTTTACAATACCTGGGCGAGAAATTGCACGTTCACCATATACAGCAGCGTTTCCACGATTAATGTCCGTGCAATTGAGCCGTTTAGCAGATATATGTATGCTCACTGCACGCACCTCCAATTTGGGGTGAACATCCAATTGACGCTCCATTGAGAATAGCCCGATCTGCACACACAATACGGCGGGATGTCACATCAATCTTCCTATCGGACGTGTCAACAGTTACTGTAGCTTGCCCCGCATCTGCCACGGTCACGGCACACAGCGTGCTCCCGCAGTGGTCTAGTGTATCTTACTTTGTGATCCGCCCTCGTATTATTATCATCATCATTTGGCCTCAGCTTCCGTCTCCAAACAATTTGATATGACGCCATCTTGGATGCTTGTGTGTCGATTTCGATGCTCTATTTAACTCCTCCTGATGGTAGAGAAACGGACCTCTCTTCGGCAACCTATGGGTTTTACATTTATATTTCATACGCCCACATGTAGTACGAATGGTCTTCTTTCGACCCTTCAAGATTACGACTACAATCGACAGGTTTGAACCAGCGGTGTTGAAATAAGGAAGCCAACACTCTGTCACTAATCGACACAGGGCGTTTATAAGTCCTACGGCAATAGCGGAAGAGCAAATGATTCCAGTTCGAAGGATTAAGTTGCATGCATGTAACAGTCGGACTTCTCCCTTACCTGATCACTCCTTAGCCCGCGATATTTTTAAATCCAAAAATCAGTAGTCAAAGATCAAAAGATGATCGAATTACGTGTTTATGGCAATTAAAATTAAACATAAATGCATGCATTATAGTCACAGGTGTGATTTTCCTTATTAAACCGACGGAGTTGGCTATGTGGTTCAGGTCACATAGCCGTGAACTTGAATTCAGGGGGTAGTGGATTCGAATCCAACCTTCGACAGTCCCGAAGATGGCCCTCCGTGTTTTCCCATTTTCACACCAGGAAAATGCTGAGTCTGTATCTTAATTAAAGCTACGGCCTCTATCTTCCCAGTCCTAGCCATTTCCCATTCTGGCATTGCCGAAAACCTAATTGCGATGTGAAACCACTAGTATAAAATGACTCATGAAAACATTTATTAACGAGTCATTCGGTGTTTTCTTATGCTTTCCTTTTATTAAGCTTATCCGGAATTGATTCTGCAGTAGGTTGTGGCTTGGAGTTGCCTGAAATCCCTTAAATTCTCCTCCGGCGACCATACGTGTTCGCGGATGATGAACGTTGTATGTCACTTCTTGCGGGAGAACATGGCGGAATTTGAAATATCGAAGGCGTTGGGGGCTGTGTTCTGAATCAGTTGCGTCCTCTTCTAACTTCAAAGTACAGTTTCCGCATGAAATTGAAGCCGTAAGTTGTGCCGTTCGATCTCGTCTTTAGGTTGGCTTCATCTTTTAATCTGCCTGCCTAGTTATCGTTTTCGCGCTAATTCAATTCTTTGGGACGGTTGCCCCTGATTCTGAACCACAGGGATGGGCATATTGCATCTGAAACATGTAATATATATGCGACTAATTAGCCGTAAATACAGTATTACATGTACAGTAGAAATCCACAGCCTGTTTCCAGTCAACTGGCCGGGCCAGGAATGAAATTAATGAAGCCCCAATCTAGCGCCGATAATAGGTAATTGTGCCGGCTAGCGAAGCCTGTCGCACTCCTCTAGGGCAATGGTTAGTGAATAACGAATGAAATTATTGTGTGGTGTGTTTGTGGTATGTTAGATGACAGGGGAAACAGGAATGCCTGGGGAAAACCTGTCCCAGCTCTGCTCTATCCAGCACAAATCTGACATGAGTGGCGAGGGTTTGAACAACGTCTGCCGTCTGAGACATGGGAGGTCCTATATATACAGCACATACATCATCGTAATCATAAAATATGATTTTCATACGTGTACATAGTAAATGCTATAATGATTGATATTTTGCGTAATACATCATTTTTCATATTGTTTCAGATTTTTGACTACTGGGAACTCGTTCCTGTCACTTGCTTTCCCTACCGGCTGAGTGAGAGTACATTTTGCGAAATTGTGAGTTCAACCTGGAACGTTATATGGGCTGTCTTGAAGCCCGTAGTAATGTCTATACCTGGTGAACAGTTATGGATCTCATCAGAACGAGGTTTCCATGATAAATGGAATTTTACGAATGCAGTAGCAGTTCTCGATGGCAAACATGTGCAAATTCAAGCACCTCCACATAGCGGCACAGAATTTTCAGCAATGTTTTGCTGGCATTACTGGACACTACCTGTAAGTTACTAATTATGGCGGCACATTTGGCAAGAAATATTTTCTGAACTACTTATTTAGAAGTTTTCACCTTCCTTCATCAAAGCTACTGCATCCTGCCATGTCTTAGTTAAGCGCCGGCTAAGCTCCCTCAGGCATGACCAGTACGTGAAGCGATCCGATCCAAATTAAATAAATCTAAACAACTATGGGATATATAAGCTCACTGGACCAGAAATTAGTCACCCTAGTGCGCATGCACAGATGGATCGTTAAGCTTATAAGTGAGCATAAGGCAGAAGCGATCCGTGAGACATTGATGTTTCAAGCGGACATTATAGATATAAGGATGTGACAGAGTGGCAAAAATGGGCAATCCGGTTTGGCCGTGCTAATGGCCATATGATGCTTGAAGTTGCTGGATTTGTTGGTGATTCGCAGTGGACTGTCCAACGTGACTACAGGCAGTGGTGTACTGCACGTGGCCACGAAATACGTCATATTTGTGGTGGGAAAAATATCCCGACTGGGAGGGACTTGAGATGCGCTTCATGGCTTATGAATCAAAATCGCTTACAAACCCTACTGGAATTGCGGCAGTCAGTGAATGAAGGTCCATCCCAACCTGTTAGCGAGAGAACATTGCGACGAGAACTGAATGTTATGAACATTCGCAAGGGGCCATTGCTCACACAGGCATAGGCGCATAAAACTGCACGTCTTCAATCATCGAACGTGGCCAGTAGCTGACTGGAGGAACGTAATGCGGTCTGAAGAATACCGTTGTTGCATGTTTGACAATGACGTACGACGTCGAGTGCTCTGAAGGCCAAATGAAGCATTTCATTCTGGATATGTGCAAGGTCAGGTTCAACCCAGAGGTGGTTCTGTGAGGATTTGGATGTGTTCTTCGTATCATGGATTGATCCCTCTCACTGAGGTGACAACTAACATGAACCAGCATGTTTATTTAAATATTATGGATGATTAGGCGTTGTCTTTCAGTGAAGATCTGCATGATAAATATGCTATTGATACCTCGATTTTTCAAGATGACAACAGCAAAGTTCATCGGGCTGGACGCATAAATATAACTGGTTTAATGAACACTCCCGCACCTTATTATACCTCGATTGGTCTGCAAAGTCATCTAACTTGAACCCCTTTGAAAATCTGTGGGACATATTTTAACAGCGGGTAAAATGCCGACATCAGGGATCAAATCTTCAGCGAGTGGCTTAACCTTGATTCTACGTACATGCAAATCCATGTAGACCTACTTTCTAACCGAATCCAGGGGTTATCAAGTCCAAAGGCGGAGTTACACGGTACTGAATGATGCTTATACTGATTTCTCCAGGGGTGGCTAATTTTTGTGCGGTGAGCTTAGTTCATAACTACACGAATGAGAAAGTACCAGAGCATCAAATAAACAATTATAACAGAATCAAAGTAAAATAAAACG
Source organism: Anabrus simplex (assembly GCF_040414725.1). Taxonomy (NCBI): domain Eukaryota; kingdom Metazoa; phylum Arthropoda; class Insecta; order Orthoptera; family Tettigoniidae; genus Anabrus; species Anabrus simplex. Next base: position 994,715,017 of record NC_090266.1, on the reverse strand, counting down.
AACAATTAACGTCCTGGAACAATTCCTCGGTTTTAACAGTGCCATCAGTAGCTGGCTCTGAGTGTACACTTCAATAAAATCACACATAAATATTAAGAGACCGGACTGATGGATATTTACGTGGATATCCTTATATTAATTTACTAACACCGTTTGAAGGGTTACTCCATTTGTGAGTCGCATTTACCTGAAGACTTAAACTAATTATGGGGTTTGGATAAGTACACCGGGGCCGATGACCTGCGATGTTAGGCCCCTTAAAACAACAAGCATCATAAGTACACCTGTATAACGATTGTCAACACGGCAAGTGTGGTAACTGATATCTCGGTAATCAAATAAATCGCCAACACTTTAATCTACAATTCCACTTACAGTATTGTGGATCGAACAAATTGTAACACTACAACAAACCACACAAGTGATACCTTAACCAAACATTAACAAACAAAGCAATTCGAACGCAAAAATACACACAAATCCCACAAAAGCACTGATTCGAAAGATGAATATGGAAATAATCTATAAAGAAATAAAGTCTAAATCCCTGACAGTCGACAACATGTCTGAGAAATAACTCAGAACAATACACGAGGACATGGCACAAATCCAGAAAAAGTAAACACAAGATCACACTCAATATATTTCCTTGAATTCAGTGGGCGGACATCGAACGTACATCCGTCAGCAAACACATTCCATCACCTATCCCGAAAATCCCTACATAATAATTCAGCTAGAATATGAATAGCTTTATAATTAGGAACCTTAACCTGCAAAAGTGGGCAGAACATCACGAAGTCTTCAAGCAATCGATGGGGTTGGTTTAAATATACAGTGTTCTTACAAATACGAGACGGGCAACGGCATTTAATTAATTTTACCTCTGGGAACGTCTAAGTACGACTATGGCCGATTTCTTCCACTTTCTTAACAGGGTTCGTCTTAAATACTACAGGACGTTGCCCCTTCATGGACCTGGCTGGCAACTCCATCAGCTCTCTTGCGTACATAATCACCGGACGCTCACGTCTTCCTATAATCTCTTCACACAAAAAAAACCCAAATAGTACGTTAATGATGAATATGTCCTTTCAACTTTTCCAGCGTCCCTTTTATCATTGGTCACTCCATAGGCTTACTTCATATTTCGTCGTCCAAAATCATGTTCCGTTCACGACCCAAGATTCTGTATTTATGCCCAAGCCCTTCTCGTAAATAAACCATCACAAAAGTCGCAAATATAACATACCATTATATGGCTACCAAATCTTCATATTCACTCAACCATAACATCTAGGCACTTGATTCTCTTTAGATGATAATATTGGGACGATGTTGATGACATGGGTAGACCTGTTCGATCTTTGGAATACACATCGACGCCCCACACAACGAGTTTCAAATAATCAAATAACCGACCTGCACACAAAAGGTACCTTCCACAGATGGTGAGTGCCTTCCTACGTTGATACTTTGCTGAGTTTGAATCTCTACATACCAGGTGGCTCTCGAACGCCGTAGTTTCTACTTATAAATGTCCCGTAGGCACAAATGGTGAATGGGATGTCTATCGACTGATTTTCACAGGGGAACTATTGGCAGCGGGCTGGTTATGTCAGAATATGAAGAGATAAGAACCGGAGTGTCGCTCGCAGCATGTTACTCAGCGCTACCAGTCTAATGCACCCCTTGCATTAGTAAACATCGTTTTCGACCGCGTAGTTCTAGGCTGGTGTATGGTACAGCCGCACTATGTCTGCTGTCTGCATATCGGCCATGGCTATTGTGTTCAGCAGCGACGAATACACAGACATTATTTTATTCTGGACAATCTGGTCGGAATGCAACAAAAGCTTCAAACAGACGGATGCCTTCTACACACGTACTTCACCGAACAGTATTAGTTTTTGTTTCATACAAGCAACTCCTTTATCGAGTGGAATGTCTACACGTGTATAAATTAATAAATTATTAGATTTGATTTTCTGCATCTTTGGCGTGTTTACAAACAGTAGCGGCAATTAGGGGGTGGGGCGAAGGGGGACAGCACGCCCCCCCCCAATATTGTGGAGCAAACATTATATTTTTATTCCACTTTAGCCAGCAGGAAGTAGGATTTATTTTTAAAAAAGCTGTTTGTACAAACCTTGTTATCTTATATGCTAATTCCTTCGTTTATTTTCTTTAATTATTAACATAATTTTTGACGGAAATACGCACAAAGTGCTGTTCGTTGCGGCTAACCAATCTGTATAGCACTACGGCAAGTAGTGGCGACTTTGCATGTGCTGTGAGGAAGGGTAGTAGGGGTACATATTTTCTTCAAGGTCGTGGCGACTGAGTTATAATTCACCCGCTTGCCGCGCGCATTCATCAGTCTGGCAGTCTCTTTAATATCTGTTAGTTTCTTAGTGTGTATTCAAGTACTAAATGATTTTTAATTGCATAATTATGCCGTACTTCTATTTAATTGTACCTGGCCAGGTGGTCGTGGGGTTACGAGCGCGCAGCTGTGAGCTTGCACTCGGGAGATGGTAGTTTCGAAACTCACTGTCAGCAGCCCTGAAGATGGTTTTCCGTGGTTTCCCATTTTCACATCAGTCATGTGCTGGGGCTGTACCTTATTTAAGGCTACGGTCGCTTCCTTTCCACGCGTAACCCTTTGCTGTCACATCGTCGCCGTAAATCCTATCTATGTTGGTGCGACGTAAAGCCAATTATAAAAAATATATTCAGTTGTAATTGTATTTCAGCGGTAGATGACACCAACGTTCCTTTCAATGGGCTAAATTATTTCTTTGTGTTACTTCATTTATTAAGTAAATGTATTTAACCTGCCCCGTAGTATGTTTGGGAGACCTGGTGAAAATTTTGTGGTAGGCTACAGCATTGAATCAAAATCTCAAAAAACCTATTGTTACGAATACTCCACTGGGCAGGTTATTTACATTTACATATAAAATAACATAATACAAACGAAATAATTTACTCCAGTGAAAGTACATTTGTTATTCTCTTGCGTTAAAATTACAATTACTATTAAATATATATTTTCTTACAATTTATTTTACGTCGCACCGACACAGATGGAACTTATGGGAAGGGAGCGGTCGTGGCCTTAATTAAGGTACAGCCCATGCATTTACCTGGTATAAAATGGGAAACCACGGAAAACCATCTTCAGGCCTGCTGACAGTGGGATTCGAAACCACTACCTCCAGAGTGCAAGCTCACAGCTGCGCGCCCGTAACCTCACGGCCAGCTCGCCCGTTACAATTACATAGAAGTACGGCATGATTATGCAATTAAAATCATTTAGTACTTGAATACACACTAAGAAACTAACAGACACTAAAGAGACTGCCAGTTTGACGATACGCGCGGCAAGCGGGTGAATTATAACTCAATAGCCACGACCTTGGCAAGAAAATATGTACCCCTACTACCCTTCCTCACAGCACTTTCAAAGTCTCCACTACTTGCCGCAGCGCTATACAAATCGGTTAGCCGCGGAAAACGGCGTTTTGTACGTTTTCCCACCAAAAACTATGTTAATTAAAGAAAATAAAGGAAAGATTTATCAAATAAGACAACAAGGCTTGTACAAATAGCTTTTTAAAAATAATTCCTAGTTCCAGATGGCTAACGTGGAATAAAAAAAGTGTAATGTTTACTCCACAAAGTGGGGGAGGGGGAGGAGGGCGACTGTCCCTCCTCACTCCACCCCCTAATCGCCGCTAATGTTTGTAGACACGCCAAAGATGCAGTAAAGGAAATCTAATAACTTATTAATTTATACACATGTAGACATTCAACTCATTAAAAGAGTTATTTGTATGAAAAAAAACTAATACTGTTCGGCGAAATACGTGTGTTGAAGGCATACGTCTGTTTGGAGCTTCTGTTGCATTCCGACCTGATTGTCCAGTTTAAAATAATGTCTGTGTATTCATCGCTGCTGAACACAGTAGCTATTGCCGATATGCAGAAAGCAACTATAGTGCGGCTGTACCATACAGCAGCCTAGAAGTTTGCGGTTGAAAACAAGGTTTACTAATGCAAGGGGTGCATTAGCCCGATGGTGCTGAGTAACATGCCGCGAGCGACACTCCGGTTTTTCTCTTTTCATATTCTGACGTAACCTGCCCGCTGGCAGTAGTTCCCCTGTGAAAATCAGTTGGTAGACATCCCATTCATCATTTGTGCATGCGGAACATTTATATGTAGAATGTACGGCGTTCGGGAGCCACCTGGTATATACTGTACTGATACACAAATGAACATGGAAATTTCGTACGAATTAAACTTAAATATCGCTCTCTTAGTAACCTCTCGGGAACTACTATTTACATTAACATAAAACACTACATTTCCCATACTAAGACATTTGAGTAATTTATCCAATCACAAGAAGAATTTAAACTGAGTAACAGAATAGTATAATAAAATTTCGGCCACACTCGCCCTAACTGAAATGATTAGTTGACATATAACACTGAACTATCTACATTATATACATGAAGTCTCTACCTGCGATTTAATCCGATTGCTTCGATTAGTTTGGCATGCTTGAAATGAATGTGAGTAGACCTACTCGTCTAAACCTTGGTGAAGATGAGTCGGGCTACACCTACATACTGGTCTATATGTGCGCATAACGACACTTAGAAGAGTTGATGAGCTTCTAGGTCTTTGGTTGACGGATCCTTCTATTTTCGAATTATATTTTCCTGCGTCCTGGCTTATGACGCCGATCTGCAACTTGGATAATTGTCACTCGTGAATTACTACCGTAAACATGCGAACTACCACACAGAAAATATATACATTTATAGATAATAGCGTCCCTACTTTGAAATATCTGTTCTCTGTCTCTTACTTGATACGAACTCCGTCTGAATATTTGAATCTCCCATACAAATCGCTCTCTCTATGAATGTCTGCTAGATAATTCAACCATATATTGAGGTGTAAATTACTGTCTCCTGTGAGATATGTCCGTGACAGTATAGCGTACTCTCTCCACTGGTTCACAATTGCGAACGAACCCTGGACCTTAGCCTCCCTCATATTTATTGGCTAGGGGTAGATAACAAGTGAAACCCATGCTCTGTTTAAGTTACTCTACTATTAGCCATCACAGAAATTCGGCGAGCGTCTCAAATGAAAGCGCTCATATCGTTTAACAGCCCTGCGTAGTCGTCCCTTCCATTCTCAGCCACCCTCACACGACCATGTCCGTTGCTCTTTGTAACCGGCTACGGACCTCCTCTTCGTAAACAGTTTGATTTACCTACTTACACCAGGGGCACGAAGTATCTTATACATACAGTAGCTTCCAATAATTTGCCAGTACACGATTCCGAATTCCACTTCTAATTTCAATGTCTCGATTCCAGGATCTCTGAATGTTTAAGTCTCCTCAACACAGTGGTATACGACTACAATGCCCGGCGACGAACAGCTTCATTTGAAAATTTAAACGGGATGCCCTGTCTCTATCTTGGGAGCATCCGACCTCTTTCTCACGCCGTGTACCTCAAGTGGGCCTTTGTTCGTGATGTACTGGCTCTTCCGTACGTCGCTCTGACGGGCTCTTGGCTCGAAACTCTGCAGCATAGTTTCCTCTCATAACACGCCATGTTTTCTTGATTCGGAACGGTGAGGAACACTACATCCAGGAGGAAGTTCTTTCTTAACACATGTCACAGTTACGGATGAAGCTTTCCAATTATGCACTTAGATGTGCATTAAAACGGAGACAAAAGGTTTTCTAACAGCCGTTTAAATAGAGCAAGGAATACAGCAGAGGAAGAAAACGTTTGGAATCAAGGCTCAATAATTCAAAATTTTCCATAACAAGTGGAATGTTTCCCATAAACATTCTGCTGTAACTCTCATGGCTACATGTTTTCCACATAACATTTAAGAGATGACACGTGTCACTGGACTCAATCTGATTTTGAAATTTCTCTTTCCAATGTCGAAGTTTAGAGAAGTCTCAGAAGGTGCTTCAGAAATAAGGGAATGTTTAAAACAGTATTTCTAATCAGATATTCTGTAGGTTCAACTGAAGAACAGAAAAGAATCAGCATCTGCCTAATAACTATATAACTAATAACTAATAACATATATTGTAATAATATTGATAAAGTAACCTAATTTTAAAACATTATTACTATTATTATTATTATTATTATTATTATTATTATTATTATTATTATTATTATTATTATTATTATTATTATTATTATTATTATTATTATTATTATTACCGCACTGAGCCAGAAGTTGCTGTTACATATCAGTCTGCCAAGCCCACTGAAATGCATGCACCAACTGACCCTATGAGCAGTATTTTCACACCATTCGTAACAGGGACTGGCTGCATAAGGAATGGTATTACTAGCATCGCTCATACCTCGGTCACTTTAATATTGTCAAAGCTAAGGATGAGACAGACGGGTCAACGAAAGTAACAAATTTATTCCAGCCCATACCAGAAGACAAATCTCCTGGAGAGTACAGTAAGAAACCTGAGTACATAATCCTTGATATAGGCCTTTCAGACACTAAAATTCTTTTCGCTTGTATATATCGTCCACCAAAAGTAGGATTCATGGATACATTCTTGAACGATATGTATTCTCATGTTATGAATTATAAATATGTATTCGTTGTGGGCGATGTTAACGCTCGTTTCGGAACTGGGACGTTTGAAAGCAATAGCATACGCGATGTGCTCAACGCTTGTAACCTCGACTGCCTTCCATTCAATCCAACCTTTCATACTGCCACTTCCGATAGCACTCTTGACATAATCTCATCCAACTGCAATGAGTTGGTAGTAGAATACGGACAGGAACCTGCTGCCGGTTTTTCTGGTCATGATTTGCTATATGCTGTATTCAATTTATCCACGCCAAAACAAATTCCGAAAACAATTCTTGTTCGAGACTTCAGTAAATTTGACATAAACAAGTTTCGTGCTGACGCTGAATTACTACCCTGGAATGTGTTTTTCCAGTCTAATGACATAGATCAAGAAGTCTCTCTCTTCAACAGCTTTGTACTTTTTCTTTATGACAAGCATGCGCCCCCAAAAAGAATTCCCGTGAAACACCAGTCAACACCATGGTTCAATAAGCGTATTAAGGAATTGATAAGTAAACGGGACAGAGCTAGGAAGAAATTTATTAAAACAAAACTTCCAGAGGATTACGAGCAATTCAGGGTCTTGCGTAATAAGACAAAACAAGTCATTACAAAAGCTAAAGTGAAGTATACGTACAACATCTTCCGTAACTGTAAGAGCACCTCAGCTTCTTGGTGTGCTGCAAAATCACTTGGTATTGGAGTCAGTCACTCTCAAGATAGCCAGATGCCTGTTACTCCATCCGAATTAAGTGAATATTATATGGCATCAGTCTCTAACTTCAACTCTCCGAAAGTATCAGAAACTACGAAACATTATAGATCTGTCACTCCAAGTAACAGAGATAAATTCTATTTCATGTACGTACACCCTTCACAGGTAGAAAAAGCAGTCAGATCAATTCGAACTAAGGCTAAAGGTCCAGATAACATGTCAATATCCATGATTTCTAATTGCATTGACATATTTCTTCCTGCCCTTGTGCATTTATTTAACTTCTCTCTACAGAATGGAGTGTATCCCTCAGAATGGAAGCGTGCCAATGTACGTCCTGTGCCCAAAAAGAAAATCCCAACAGTCTGTAGTGATTTTAGGCCTATCAATATCCTCTGTGCACTTAGTAAGGCATTAGAAAGAATTGTTCATGAGCAGATATGTGAATATCTGTCTAAATATCACATCCTAAATCCCTACCAATCTGGCTTCAAGGAAGGCTATAGTACTACTACCGCTCTGCTGAGAGTTACGGACAATATACGATATATATTTCTCTAAGGCATTTGACTCTGTTAATCATGAGTTGTTTCTTGCAAAGTTCAAGTCAATTCGTTTCTCGCAGAGTGCTCTGTCTTGGTTTGAATCATATCTATCAAGTAGATCACAAAGAGTTACGTTTGTTGACAGGCGATCCTCTATCTGGGAATCAGTAAACTGTGGCGTACTACAAGGATCAGTCCTCGGTCCTTTATGCTTTTCTATTTATATTAATGACATTTCTGAAGTCTTTAAAAGTAGTTCTTTTCACATGTATGCTGATGACTTACAAGCTTACTTCCACTTCCGACCCACTAACGCACCTTCTTGTATAATGCATTTCAACCATGATATCTCTCGATTGATCGAATGGAGCGCAAATCATAACCTCCAATTAAATGTGGCTAAGACCCAGCCTATTTGCTTAGGTTACTCAAAACTCCTGAAAACTGTTGACCTCAAATCCCTCCCACCAAAAAAAAAAATTCTAGATTCAGATATCCATTATAGTGACACCGTTAACAATCTAGGACTCATTTTCGACAGAACCCTATCCTGGTCTGATCATACGTCAAATGTGATCAGAAAAGTTGTGTCATCCATGCATATTTTGAAACGTAACGTGTCTTGTACACCACCTTATATGCGGAAACTACTTGTTCAAAGTCTTATTTTCCCCATAATTGACTATGGATCAGTCGTACACAACGACTTATCTGAAACTTTGAACATACAACTACAGAGGGTGCAAAACGCATGTGTTCGTTACGTGACAAATGCCAGGCGTGATGAACACACAACACCCTATTATATACAGCTGCAATGGTTGAAACTCCATGAACGACGGGAAATCTCAGTAGCCATTGCTACGCACAAATTACTCAAACTGAAGACCCCACCCTACCTATATAATGCATTTAAATCTATGAAGTCAGTACATAACAGAGATAATAGGTTTACAAAAACTACCCTGCAAATTCCCCTTCATCATACCACTAAATTTAACAAATCTTTTGTTTGCACTGCATCCCGTATCTTCAATGTCTTTAATCTTCACCGTTTCGCAAATGACAGGAACTGCACCCAACTAAAGCAGTCCTTAACATCTATCTTCCTGGAGGAGTACGCAAGGGGCTGAGATCAGGTATTCTTGTGTCTAATAATAAGAAATATGTATATTTCTAAGAAAATTGTTTCTGTTTTTTATATTCCTGAGATTCTTGTAGCGTAAAATATTAAAAAATCGAATGATATACTTTATTACTTCTTATATGATTTATGTTTTAATTTTATTGGAATTGTTATCTGTATTTTAATTTTTAAGTTTAATTTTTAATTTAATATTTTAATATTATAAAATGTAGTTAGTATATTCATAAACTTGTATTGTGTTATAAGTAGACGCTACATAAAGGGGCTTTTCAGCCTCAGTGGCATGTATATCATCATTATCAATAAATTCAAATTCAATAAATTCAAGACATAGTGTACTGTAAACACTACATCTCGCCAGCTGAATGGGTGCATGATATTATTTAAGTGATTACAAAGACGAGTCAAAGTTACAAAGAACATCGCATTACGAGCCCATTTATCAGTATGACGTTTCGCCACCTCTGGCCACGATGCATGCACTGATTCGGTTGGTAAGGGTGCCATAAAGCCGATGCAAACCTCTATATAACTGTCGTAATTGGTCCTTGATATACAGGATACTGGCACTGGGACGTAGTTGGCGTCCAAGCTGGTCCCTCATATGTTCTATCGGGGACAGATCTGGGGTTCCTGCTATTCACGGGAGTACCTTGACATCACGCAGACAGTTTGTAGAGACACGTGCCGTGTGTGGACGAGCATTATCCTGTTAAAAAATGGCACCACGATATTGTCGCATGAGAGGTAACATAATTATGAGGACGCAGAATGTCCGTGACGTACCGTTGTTCCGTCAGAGTTCCCTCAATCACTACCAGTCGTGACCTGAAGTCACACCCGATGGCTCCAAACACCATGACGCCAGGAGTTAACACCGCTGTGCTTCTCCAAGTTTTCAAATTCTCATTGCTGTGTCACATCCTACGTACTGTAAACGGAGTAATTACAGACATCCGTACAGAATATGTGGTGTCTCGATTCAGTCTGTTTTTTACCGTGAATGTTATCGTGAACATATCCATAAATATCTGGAAAAACCGTCGCATTGTAATTGAAATTCTTAAAAATACCATGCAAGAATATAATAATAACTTTGTGGTATGAATCTCAATCATGGTAGCAGATAAAAAGGGGAATTATTTACTATCAGTGCTATTCAGACGTAGACTATATGAAGTTAATTAACCTTTAGAGTGAATTGTATGCATGACATACCATATCACTGATTATCCTCAGCATCCTATCAAAATATAAGTGTGGCATGATGTTGTATTAAGCAGCAGTATTTTTCTACAGAGCAGAAGCTCTCTGAGTTCAAGCTCATATAGTGTAGATTGTAGAGTATCACAGGGTTTCCTATTCAGTCTTGTTCGAGGTAGCCGATATTCTAAGGGCAAGCAAATATCTTGAAATATACAGTAACCATTCTCCGTCCACCCGACATTAAGATCAATACACTTGAGTTTTTCTTCTCTGCTATTTGGCGAAGTTAATCGAAACGCCATACGTTGTATGCAGATAGCTCAAATAGCATCAAATTAGATTCTTTGTAAATAAGAAACTGATATAATATGATTAATATTTCTGGGGTGAATAATTTTATTCTATCTCATTAATTTCAAGAGTTCTCGATACTCAAGTATTCTATTGATTTCCGACTCCCTGTAAAGCAACTGAGTTACCAGGTGTATACTGTACATAAGTATTTTCCGATTTCACTAAGATATGACACCAGCGAACACTACGCAGCGTATGAATTTGACACATACGTCAGTTTGTTCGTCTGGCGTTGAACTACCAACACACGTGAGTTGAGTCCACCAAATACTATGGTATATGATCTTGAAAATGAACCCTTCCTCGCCTATGAACACGAAATTAAAATCTGAAACATTGTCCTCCCTTTCAGGCAAGCTAATTCGATATTGTTGTATGATACCGTAATTCATATGATAAATTAACGTTCTTTCCAACATCGACATACAAGAATTGATAGTCTGCATTCATTGTTGCCATTAAAACATTGTTGTATTGTTGTAGATTTTTATTATTGTGTTACATTGCTCCTGTTTGTGGTGGTGGTACGATGCGAATGTGATTCCCATCCAAGGCAGCTCTGCAGTTAAGCACATTCCAGCGTAAGTTAAAGCCTTCAGCAAGGTTTCCAGTCTTCTTTACTTTATGGCAGCTGAAATATAAAGAAGAGTTTATTTTGAGGAATTACTTCCCGTCGTAATCTTTTGTGAATACTACTTTCTCACTCAAAATAAAAATTGCCTGAATTTCAATATCCAATAAAATAACTTCTTGAGAAAATGTCATTTACGTGTGAAAGAAGGGGATGGGTTGTATTATAAATTGAATGCTTTTGCATATTCGTTTTAGCTTTCCACAATATAAAGGCACCATCCAAATGAGCAAACTTAGACGGTTAACCACTCACGAATCAGAACAAGTAATATTTATGGAAACTTGTGCAGAAGACTTGGCCATGCAGAGCGTGCAGCTTTCGGGAAATTTGTAGCCACAAAATATGCAAAGTTAAGTCACTCCAACGAATACTAAATAAGGCTGTATTAAACATATTAATCCAACACACTAATATTGACAAAATGCAACCGTCAGTGTGGCCTGGTACAGTAAATGGTTATCCAAACACTTTCTGCGCCTTGTCTACCGCGCCTTCATCTACACCTTCAGTTTGTGAAGAGACAAAAGATCAACCGCACCAGCAGTCCACCGTACAAGAGCATTTGTTGAATTTTTCCAATTTTCAAAATGTTTATATACTAGTCACATTTCCTATAATGTAGAGTGTTTGGTGTTTTTTCATTATATTCTTCATGTATTGATTATTATGATATGTTGAACAATAAATACATTTAATTTACAAGTAATGCATTTTGATCTTGCTATTCTTGTATATGTTGTAGATAAGGTGGTACTACATTAAGGAATGCAAAGATTTACATACCTATAAATAGATGTGCCTTAAAGCATTATACAGAGATGAGCAGGTTTCCGGTAAGGTGAGTCCAAAGCCTGAGGAGAAATTGCTATCGTAAACTTGAGATCATAACTACGCCCAGTGGCGAGGAAACGGAGAGTAGCAATAAACTGTCATTCAGCAGGATACAGTACTTCTTCTCATTGGAGTATCTTGTTTCGCAAGATGGAGTAGCATTAAATTCAAAAGTTCGTCGAAGGTATCTACATTCATTCATTCATTCATTCTTAAAATCCTCCGGATCGTTATCTCTGAGTTCTTTCAATAGAAGCATGTGACAGTACCTATCTCTTCTAGTTAGCCAATTCTCCTGCCTTAAACGTGTTTTAATTCTATTTCTGTTAACTGAAGTTCCGAATGCAGCACAGCAAACGATACATTTTTTCCTCTCATTTATATCGTTAGTCAACACGCTTGTTTCAACTTTAAATGCACGAAATACTACAGTCGCCAGAGGAACGACTTAGGCACGTTAAAACTTTTTACAAGACAATGTGCCAGTATAGATGACAGTTTTCGTCCATACACTCACAGTCTTTCCCTCGGAAATGGAACGCGCCTTGGTATCACGTGCTAAATGCCCTGATGAGTTATTTAATGTGTATTGGAAGATTTAGTGTTTCAGGTGCCGATCTTTCAAGCGTGTTAACCGTTCCGTTTCAACACGCCACGATTTTACAGAGGAAAGAATGTGTGTGTATGCTGTATGACGTTTAAACTCTCCGACCAGGCCGGGAATCGAACCCGTGACACCCTGTACCAAAGGCCAGGACGATAATCATTTAGGCATGGAGCCGGACATTTCGGCCAATAAAATTGTGATATCTAAGTTTCAATACCGTGTGAGGTGATATCTAAGTTTCAATACCGTGTGAGGTACACCGAGGAATTCTCGGTCTTATTTATACTTGTGGTGCTGGTCAGTATGTCCCGAAAAGTATCATCGCATAGAGGTTTTCGCAGGTGCAACGATGATGTACAGTTTAAAGCTCATACACAACCAGTTACAGGTAGAATACAGAACAAATGTAAAAGGCAAGGGAACATTCTGTAAATTACTATATACATTCCAAATTCATTTTAAAATACTTTTACTAGTCTAATTTCTGTTCATACGTTAATAATATTTTCAGAACTCCAAATTACAGTGACATATTATGTTTTTTGATAAAAATAATATATTGATACGTACGTAAACATAGTCGAGAGTACATGTGTATAATGTTCTTCATTTAGGATTTTTCACTTCCCTAGTCTCATCCCTTCCCCGGATGTGTGCCATGTAATGTCTTGCCAGCTCCATTGTGTACGGGTATAATGCCTACCCCTATCAGGACGTTCTCGGGCTCGATTCGCGGACAGCCCAAGGATTTTCATTCCGGACAGAGGAATGGAACAGGGTGCAATTTGCCTCACCACGTGTGGATCTGTCTGATACAAGATAAAGAATATCAAGCAATACACTTGAGCGTATCCCAATATCCGCAGGTCACCTAACTGGGACGCAGTCGTCCTGGCATACAAACTTCTTAATGGATAATATGGACATAGCTACAAATATTTTCCTTTGATGCTGTATAGGCTTTTGGGGTTATGCCGTGTCATGAAAATAAGGTGAAATTCCTCTGCGAAACGTTAAGAATTTTACCTTATTTCCTTCACATGGCATAACCCCATAAAGCCTATACAGTATCATGTCTATAAGTATGGGCCGTGAAAGCATTAATGGCAACAATATTTTCCTTTATTCATTCCGTTCATTAATTAGCCTATTTCCTCTTTTCAGCTAAAATAGTATAGGAGATGAAATAATTTATCTGAGATTTTCATATCGAACTCTTTGAAATATAATGCGTGTGTTGGTGAAATTTAATGATGATATAATAACTTCAATAACCGGTTGAGTTCACTACAGAATACGTCTTTCTTTAAATAGAAAAATCACGTGACCATTGCAGAATCTACAACAGTAGATTGCCTACATTATCTTTATACTTTAACGTTTAAAAGTGAGAAAATCTTGAAAGGATATATAATATACTTTTGATTTTGACTTTTTCATTCGTACTTTAGTTCAATTTGAATCAGTCATTTTAGAAAGGGCACATTTCCATATGGTCAAAGTTTAGTATTGCAGGTTAACATTCTTCACGTCCAGGTGCAACTTTTCACAAAATAAACAACACTTATCCAACCAGTAACATGCTGATATTTATGGTCGATGTGTGTGTGGTTTGTAAGTCATTTAAGGAAGGGCACATGTCACAGTTCACCATTACTTCCCTATGCAAGGGCACTCATTCAAGGCCAATGATAGAGATTTTTCTATCGTTGAAATATCTCTAAAAACGATCGAATTTGTGACGTAAAGCAATTTTTGAGATCACCTTACGGGCGCCTAAACGTCATTATAATTTTGCTTTCATTCTGGTAGGGACTAGTGATATTCTGGTGGCCGAAATGTTATTATAGGGGGGGAATCTCGGATGAATCATTATGAAGGGGAGTACCTCCCAACATGGAAATTCGTTTCCATCCAGCATCATTCATCAACTTCCTATACTCTGCCAAAGATCCAGGAGCCGTACGGACAAAAACGCACGACCTCATGAAATGCACTTTCCGTTTGAAACCAGACAGCAACGTCCAGCTTCCAAACGAACTAGCCTATGAAGAACCAGTTGCTATTGACGGAAACAACATGAATAACCTAAAGTGTCCACAAGTGTACAATCCGGGAGAATACATAGATTTTTTTTCAACGAAATACTTGCGTAGCCAACTGTTCGCGTGACTGACGATGATTCTGACTGACTATAGTCGTTCAAATGATTATTATTGTAGAAGAACAGGAGTACTTGAAGTGATCGAAAGGAGGCCAAATTAAAATAAATCATTCAAGAAACATTTCCACATTTATTGAAATAAATATCCTGAACTTTGTAAAGGTCTATAGTGAAGTGCCCATAGTTAATGTTTGGAGAAGTTGACATGCAGGAAGTTCGATATCTTGTTTTGCTTAGTGGCCCTTCTCTATAATCCTTGGTCCTATATCCTTTCACCCAGGCATGCTGGGGCATTAAAGCGTGTCCCTATTTCGAAGCGTTAATACATTATGTGCGCGTGTGTGTAAGAGAGGGTGTGTTCTACGTATACAAAACGAAGTAAGAATCAAAGAATAAATCCAAATAAGGTAGGTGATAATTCCTGTTGTTTTGTTAGAACCACTCAGCTTTGGCTTTCGACTGTACTGGAGCTTGACATGTCGGGTGGCTATGACAGCGTTGTATTTCAACAGCGTACATACGAGTTACGACAGGTTTCCTAATCGTTTACTCTCTGACCACATGTATGAAGTATTCCGGGTCATTTGATATATTAAGTGCGCCTTTGCCTTTAACCATTCTTCCTAATAAGTGTGCATAAATTGAAATGATAATGCACTGTGTTTCTTTATGCTATTGCGATGACTCTCCAATGATTACTGAGTTATTACAGTAATCACGTGTGTTTAATGCCACTGCAGTGCTTTTGAAGCTGTTTGGCAAGAGAAGAAACCTTCAAGCATATGTACAGCTATTGTATTTTGGGGAATTAATTCACTCGGTATACTTTCTACAGATTCCGGCTGGCGGTCAATGCTATACCGAAAATAAACTGAAGTTAAAAGACTTGAGGGCTCCTAAACTTGGCATTCAGTTTGTTGTCGTGATTCTGGTGGCTATGGTTGTTTAAAACAGAAAAACGAAAGGATCATCAAGCCATACATTTGATTTGAGTTTTTATAATCTCCGAAAACGAAGAATTAGTTTTATCACAACTTAATAGAGGATATAATTTTGTGTTGCTTGCTAGCCTATGTACTTCCCTTAGTGTCCAGAAGTATGTACCGTATTAATTTAGTCAGTAGATGTGAAAGGTATCCAGCGAATGAGAAATGGTACGGTTATAATAAATGCATCATCTCGTCACTTGTCTCTGACAGGGAAGGAAGAACAATGGAAAGGCTTTACATTTGCATCTGAGTATCCAGATTATTTTGTCGACAGTGGCTATAGCAACCAATAAGAAAACGTGGTACATTGTGTTTGTAGATTAAGAAAATAACTATAAATATTTATTTTAAAGATAATTCATCCCATATTACATTAGACGGTACATTTTTTTTGGTGATAGGCTGTCCTCATATATTAGAATAGGTGATTTCATACTCGAGGAAGTGCACAAAGAATAATTTCTTTATAAAGGCATGTAAGTATGTTCAGCCCTCAGCTCGAAAGCTGGATGGATCCTCAAAATGTCCACCATTAGATGTCACAGACGGCCTAAGCATCACTAAAGAGGCATACTAGGAAATTAGGAGTGTAGATGTTTCCCGTTGCTTTTATCAAGGAGCCAGAAGTTGTTATTACATATCACTAAGCCAAACCCACTGAAATGCAGACACCAGCTGACCCTATGAGCAGCATTTTCACACCCTTCAAGGCAGGAAATGGCTGTATAAGTAATGGCATTACTAGTACCATTCATACCTCAGTCACTTTCATAAGACAGAGACAGATCAGTGAAAGTAAAAAAATTGCTCTAGCGTATAACAGAAGGTATAGTGTACCGTACACACTAGGTCTCGCCTGCAGGGGCGAGTGATGTAATTTTAAAATTCATCAACCGCCAATTTCAGAGAGTGAAAATTTTGAAAAACTGAGAGACATGCCATATCCAACTCCAGTGGTTATTTCTTCCATGTTGGAGGCACAGAGAAGACATATTGAATAGCATCTATGGTGCATTTATGAAATGCTATTTCTATGGTTTCTCTCATATTATAGTGCTAATGAAATATCATTAATTCGTATAAAATTTTCAACGTGTTTGCTGCTACTCATTTTCTCTGTAGTAGTTTTGTTATTATATAAGGTAATCCAACGACCTTTGCTTTTCAGAAGGGCACAATCATTCATTATCATGACCGGAATACATTAATAAGTACACTAATATAGCGTATTAAAATAAGTTTGTTCGACAGGAAGTACAAATATCACCTAATTTATAACTACAAGTCCCCCGATAACACAACTGATGTTACACTGTAATGACACGTAAACATAAAAAAGATGACTGAAAAGGATCGGTACCAAGGTCTGCACCTTACCCAACTAATGGTGAGGGATATTTCTTTGTATAACGTTGATCACTCTCCATGAAACTAAATTACATCCCCTGATATTGAGGTATTATACTTTTAACTGTTCATCTAGGATAATAACATCAGTATAGACCGAAAATTGTCATCGTCTGTAAGATGATATAACTTAATCTATTGTCACCACGAACAGTTGAAAAGCAGACAACTCTTATGTTATCAGTAGGACACGGAAGTTCATGCATTTGCGTATTTTTCCTGAGGAGCTAAATATGTATGTTTATATATTATGTGTACGAATTATGGAATTTTCAGTTATTTGAACATCATTTTGTGCTGCATATAAATGCATATTTTGGTGATTTTGATAAATGCACGCACATCATTTTGTTCTGCATATAAATGCATATTTTGGTGATTTTGATAAATGCATCATATTTCAATACATTAGTGCCTCTATAGTATATTTTCCCGGCCTAGAAAGCCAAGAATAACGGCCGAGAGGATTCGTCGTGCTGACCACAGGACACCTCGTAATCTGCAGGCCTTCGGGTTGAGCAGCGGTCGCTTGGTAGGCAAAGGCCCTTCAAGGGTTCTAGTGCCATGGGGTTTTGGTTTATAGTATATTTTACGAGTTTTAAAGACTTTGAGTACAACATTTTAAAAAATGTACCATATTTCTATATTTTTGTGCTTATATCCCGTATTTTAATAAGTTTTAAGGTTTTTATTGTGTTTTTTTTCCTCTGGATCATATTGGCAATAATGCTGCGCGTGATGAAGCGACTTGAAATGTGGAGTGGAGTAATGGTGATATAATGATGTCACGCAGTGAATCCTCCGTTAAATCATCCTTCCATGATTTGTGCGTAGCTCGCACCTGGCTGGCCACTGGCAGTAGTGTCGTAAATTGTAATGGCGATGTGAAACGGTTGCTTGCCAGACAATTTATATTAAGTTACGCGTATAAAGCGTGTGGTAAAAAGTCCTCTAAATGCTAAAAGTAAGACCAACATCGAATGGTCTAATTAACAGATTTACAGAATGAGTTTTCAGGTGACTTAATATCTGAATGTTCTGTGGAGCATATGGAAAAATGTATGTAGTGAGAAATGATTTCAAGAAATTCAGCACATAAACACAGCAAAACAAGGAAGCATTAACCAGAAAACTCACAAATAAAAGGGCCTGGAACTAGTAGAGTGTGTTAGGAAGCAGGGTTAGAGAATATTCCTATGACTCGTGCCAAGTATTTTTTAGCTGCTGATATTCCCTTTTGTAAAATTAATAATCCCACATCACAATATTTTATTGTCAAACACACTCAACAACATGTGCCTGAAGAAAGTGGTATTGCGTAAGAATTATGCAGGACATTGTTACAATAATGTGATTTCAAATTTACAAAAAGAACTAGCGAATCAATTCGTGTGTTTGTCTGTTGATGAAACCACTGTTTTTAACGGCCGTTTTATTGCTAAGATAATTTTCGGTGCCTTAAATAAAGTACAAAAGACTATACCTTATCTTCTCTATGTGTGATTTGTTTGCCTAACAATATAACTGTGACACACTGTGTGATAGACTCCTTGAAATTGATATAGCTATCTGGTAATGTGTTTTTCCCAACTTAATTCACATAACTCGTTTAGCACATGCTCTTCATCGTGGGTTCGAGTGCATACGCAATTTTTCCCAATGGTAGACTGATTCGTGGCCACTACAAGGAAATATTTTCTTAAATCTCTTTCGAGAGTCCGGTTGCTTAGCTCAGCAGCACATAATATCCCATTTAATCCTGCGGCAGTATTAATTCATTTGGGAACGGGCTGGACGTAGCCTTGTATTATGCTCGGCACGTAGAATTAGTAAAAGGGAGTGTTACTTTATTGACTCGAGTGATGCTGCGTTATATCAGGCAATGGGTTGGAAGAGAATCCTGTTTTCATATCTGCCCTCTTTCTTTCTTACCAACAGCCATAACGTCACTACTGGAAGCTGTAGGATCTCCATTAAATCAATCACTTGCTATTATTAAAAAAACAAGAACCAATCGAAGTAATTTATGTACCGCTAATTTAAGAAATCTTAGTTATAAACAGATCTGCGATATTCGAGACGTTCTCGAAAGAAAACCGTCTGTCACGCCAAGAGATACACCTCTCCATGTAGAGCAGTTAACATCGTTTAAATATGTCCCAGTAACATCCTCTGACGCGGAGAGAAGATTTTCAGGTTACGAAAGTGCTCTGGGAGACAACAGACGAAGCTTTTCGTTAGGATATTTGTACAAAGTGATGGTTGTGGGTTGTAAACTAAACCTCATCAGTTAACATCAGCAACGGAACCACACCTGCTTCAATTTCTAAGGCAGTGGTATTCAAACTTTTTGGTTGGCATACCCCCAAAATCCAATTGTTTTATCTTCGTAGCCCGGAAGTACGAGCATATTGCGAGTGTACCAGAAATAACAAATTATTATTGCGGGATGCGAAATAATATTAACTATAATCATCATCCTCCGCAGCTTACTCCGCACGGACTGATGCATAAGCCACGGTCGGCGGAATGATAAGCAAGCAATTAAGCCGCTACACCATCCAGTTCCTCAATAATAATAGGGGATGGTTGCCCAGTTGTACTTACTCTTAAAGCAATAATCATCACCACCACCACTTCCCAATAATAACAGTAGTGTATTGTATACATGTCGTCGCTGGGCAAAGGAAACCTTTCCCGTTTCTTTCCTCAATGAGCCAGAAGTTGCTATTACATATCACTCTGCCAAGCCCACTGAAATTCAGGCACCAACTGATCCTATGAGCAGCATTTTCACACCATTCATAGCAGGAACTAGCTGCATAAGGAATGGCATTGCTAGCATCAGTTATACCTCAGTCACTTTCATTTTGTCAAAGCCAAGGATAAGACAGAGACAGATCAATTAAAGTAACAAAATTGATCTATCCTATACCAGAAGGCATAGTGCACTGTACACACTAGGTCACGCCAGCAAGGGCGAGTAATGTAATTTTACATTTCATCAACAGCCAATTTCACAGTGAAAATTTTGAAAGACTGAGAGACATGCCATATCCAGCTCTAATGGTTAACTCCTCCATGCTGGAAATAAGCCCAAAACTGAGCGGTGATCATTGGCCGAAGAACTATTTCGAACATTGGAATCTTATGTTCCCTTCTCAGGCAACGCGGCAAGTTTTCAAAAGGCAAATCGAGATACTGTAACCCTTCATTACCATGGTAAGAGACATGTCATGATGTCCAAGAAGACATATTTGCCGTTTACCGCATCATTCTATGAGATATTTGGTTGTAACAAGCATCATATGCCCGGTCCGGGATACGAGCGTCGCTGCACGAGCTCGAGGGCAGAAGCTCTAATTGCACGTGCCGAGAGGGATAGCTCTCAGTAGAGCGAGATCTTGGAAATGCGCTCTCTCTCGTGCAAGCGAGCACGGAGTAGGATGCCATGCTCAGCTACTGCCTATGTCAGGAGGCGGAGTTAAATTTACAGGGTTCTAACTTGAGAACTGGATATTCTCACCGATTTCCATGCATATTATTGGATATCAAACCACAAAGTTCGCACGTCAAATAACAGTAATAAAAATTCGCTGCGAGCCTAAGAAATTTACAAGTAAAGATTCAATGAACTCAGCACAATTTGCAATATTTGATAATGTGAGAAAATGAATTATTTGTTGAGCGCGTTATTACTGACGCACTTTAGGCTGGTGTGCGGTGATGGAAACCATCTGTCCCTAGTACTTATCTTGACACAGATAGGGGAGTCCGCATCCCGCACCTCCTCGCGCACTGAAATGCAAGAGGACGCTTGGGAGATTACTAGAAAACCTGGGATGAGATTTAAACGAAAGTAGATCAGTGAATAGAGGACGTAAGGATCTACAAAACGAATATCTATACGACTCTGAGGGGCAATTATTAGCGGAGCGATTTTTCCCATGCGGCGGAGTTTACCTTCTCCATATCGGACGACCCATGTCTTCTGTATAAGGACAACCAGGACAACCCTCAGTTACTCAGTGTTTTCGATATTGTGTTACACAGAGTTATACTCCACGTCAGTTTGTTACGGATTCACTGAGCAGTTACATTTTCCTTGTGTGAAGTGATAGTTGTGGTGTGAGGATGTATGAAATACTAATCCCAGTATACATTAAGGGAATGCAGACAAGCAGTGTTTTTGCAGGCTAAAATGAATACGTTTAGAAAGAACGGGTAACATTACAAAAATCATCACGATGTAGTGAGTTACTGACTACTGACTATTACACTGTGATTAAGGTATGTGCAGTTTTAGGAGGCAATCAGCCTAACATATAAACGTTGTTAGATTAGCCAGGTAGTGCTCCATAAATGAACAGTGACGCTTACGTTGGAACAAATAAAACCAATAAATATTTCTATAACGAAATAAACCGAGTAGCATTCTTCAGGGAGAGTAACCGCTACTTGAATAGTTCATTCGAGTCTATGAGGGGATCTATCAATGTCATGTTATTCGAAGACATATAAACAGTGCTTCAAATAACCGATTCCTAATTTGTTCGCTTGTATGTGGGTGCTCGTTGAACCCAAGATATACCACTACTAGAACGCGCATGTGTGCCTGCGAAATCCCTGTTTGAATACAACGCAGAACTTCCAACAAGTAGGAGGTAGCAGATCAAGACACCATGAACCCAGGACTTCCTGCTAACGAGACGCCAGTTATGGATAACTAAGTCCATATGGGTACACGCAGATGACAGAACGTTACACAGAGCAAATTATAAGTACATTCCAATGATATTCTTAGCATGAAAGTCAGCCGCGTCGCACTATTATATAAAACTTAACTTTGCAAATAGAATCTATCAGATTCTTTCTCATAACATGTAGGTGACGCAGTATGCGTATTTCAATGGGTAAAGATTCTTAATTTATTTTATTTTGTATTCTGTGATTATTGGTTCATCACAAAGTTATTCCGTGGATTTTGCATGAAGTGGTATATAAGGCCCCATAGTTTGTTATGTTTGAGTGAAGAATTCGTAAGGTTCGATTTATATAATTCAGAGGACTTCATAATCCATATCCAATTTCAATCAGCTGATATGGATCTTCTCACTTTTTCAAATATAGATTATTCAGATGCTTCACAACTTTAATGCATGAATACAGACACTCTTCCTTTTAGTCTTAAGGATAATGATGACTGGAGAAAGGAAAGCTGATTCGAGGTGCGAAACATGACCTTAGATAGCTACGCGTGTGAGTGATATGTGAAATTAAATCCCTGTCGATTAGGATCATCTCAGTGTGTGAATAACGTGGATAATAGGTACACGTGCGTGAAAATGAAGGGTGAAACCGTATATGTGAAAATGTGCAGGGCGACATTATTGATAATAATAATAATAATAATAATAATAATAATAATAATAATAATAATAATGTGAACCAATACTTTATAG
Source organism: Anabrus simplex (assembly GCF_040414725.1). Classification (NCBI taxonomy): domain Eukaryota; kingdom Metazoa; phylum Arthropoda; class Insecta; order Orthoptera; family Tettigoniidae; genus Anabrus; species Anabrus simplex. The sequence goes on along the minus strand of NC_090266.1, from coordinate 994,692,299 downwards.
GGTTGAGATATTGAGATGAAGTGCTATTTCAATAATACCCATGATTGGTCATATGCACGGTGGACACGAGATAATTGAATTAATAATTACGTTTTTTATGCACGTGTGAGATTGTGTGTGTCTGATCAGCTGGGATTGTAGACCAGGCTGTCGTCGAAGTGAGAGATTTATGACCTTCGAAGGAATGGCAAGGAGGTGAGTGCCCGACTCTCGGCTGCTTGTCTTGCTAATTGTCTGCCGAGCACCTGCACCAACTGCCTAAAATGTTTCCCATTTCACACTGTACTGAATGTTCACGTGTCCATAATGTGTTGTCAACAAAGCTGTGTGCTTTCCATTGACCCAATAGTTGAAGTAACCCTATAATTTATATATTTAAATAAGATCGTAGTAGGGATTTTCAATAAAGCACCTCGAAGTCAAGCTAGCGTGGTTCGATACCCAATTGGTATCGACGTCCTTGGATCGACACCAGGGGATCTGAAATGGGTCACATATTTTCAGAAAGCATTAAAGTGTGTAGTTTATATATTGTATTTATGTATTTACAGGATCATGCATCATTGCAATATGTGCTTATAGTGTTGTGTATTGTGTCAGTGTATGTTGATTGCTGTGGAGTTACAGGCTAACCATCATCGTGTGTCCGCTTTGTAAATATTAGAATAAGTTATTACCCAGGATAAATACGTGTATTCGATAGTGTGATGTATAATTGTGATAACGTAGACCTTATTAGCGACAAGAGACATGATTTTCATGACTGGATAAATATGCGAGAATGATTTTTACCGTTATGTCATAACACAACGAAGATATTGTAAAATGCCATCCCATTCATATAATTTTGTGATGTTATGTAATAATATAGTGGATACACACGGGTATCAATATTAAGGTAGAGGGACTGATCCCTAGTGATTAATAATTAAAGTGTATACATGCAGTGTTAATAAGTTGATTTAGGAATGCCAGAATGATATTCAGAAGTGACCAAGACTAATAAAGGGCATTTAGCGACATTGCCCGTATGATATAAATTCAGTGTTTACTTAAATTGTCACGCAGTCAATAATATGGCATTTTCCGTGTGTGTAATTATTTTCATGTGAATCTCTCAGTAATTAAAATTGTGTTTTTGAATTGGAAAAATCCATTATTATCATTTAGTAGATTAGCGTATTCCTCTTACTATAGCATCCTACTTTCAATATATCTCGATTAAGTGCCCACTTTTATTTAGCGAACAGAGCCATCGACCCGTATGCTCTTGAACTAGCCGTTGTGCCTAGGGAGGATGCGACTTCGATGCCCAGGCTTGACTTTCCGAAGTTCTCTGTCGAGCCCGGGACGAGTGCAATACGTAGTTTACCTTCATGAGAAACTATACGAGTACTGTTATTTATGCAAAAATGTACACAACTACTGAAGAAAAATGTAAGTAATTGGTGGATTTCTAAACAAAATATTTAAAAAAGGAGCATTGCAGCGTAAGCAAGGAATTCTACATACCTATTCAATTAATGGTTCGGAAAGGGAACACTGTGTGGTGGTAGGCAGAAACACTAAATCAAAACAAGAATAAAATCTCACCGAATACAGTTAAGAGCTACGATAAATCTGCGTACGAGACGAATCCACGTACCATTAGTGGTACGCGTACACCACTTTGAAAACCACGAGGATGGGAATTGTGCAGGCTGCCGAAGCCTGTCACACTCCTCTGAGGTAATGATTAATGACTGACAGGTGAAATGAAATGGTATAGGAGAGTGTTGCTGGAATGAATGATGACAGAAAAAACCGGAGTACCCGGAGAGATACCTGTCTTGTTCCGCTTCGTCCACCATAAATCTCACATGAGTGACCGGGATTTGAACCACGGAACCCAGCAGTAAGAGGCTGACGCACTGCCACCTGAGCCAAGGAAGCTTCCCTGCTTAATATCTGAGTAAAGCTTATTAATTTTCTAGAATACCCTGAACTTAATAATAATAATAATAATAATAATAATAATAATAATAATAATAATAATAATAATAATAATAATAATAATAATAATTAGCTGACCCATGCGAATACTTCACACAGTATCGTTATCAGTCACCGAATGGTAGGCCCAGGGCTTCTTTTTAGGGGGTACGCGTAAGCATTAAACATTTGAAGAATGTTTAAAAAAAACTATTGGCACATTTCTGCATAATCCGGCAAATAAAATTTTCGACTTGAAAGCTCATCGATTAGCTGGCGTCAATGCGCTCTTCACAACATCTGCAGAAGGTTTCGAGTAATCTTCGATTTAAATCCATCTATCGAATCAGTTTTTCTTGGTCGGCAACTCGGCACTAAACAGCAGAATCGAAATATTAGGCCATATTATTATCTGCTTGACTAAAACTTAATAATTTATTGAAAGAAATGTGACTCGTTCAGGCATAAATAAGTACTTTAGGGCAGTATGTTGGCCGTAAAGTTAATGTCTGGCTTTTGCCTGAGGCGATACCGGTGCCTTTCAATTTTCTTGAGTATGTGATCTGTTGTGTGGTTTGCATTGTAAAGCGGCGTGAATTTCGTTAATAGATTTTGAATTTCTTAACGGCGTGTGTAACATTAAAGAATCCAAAAACGTATTAGACTGTTCTGGTATTCTGAACACCTGAAGAGAAAAGATTTGACGGTACATACTTTACCAATCGTGAAAAAGGAAGTTTCGTTCTTGTATGCTAGTGTTTGGTGGCGAGTTAGGTTGTTATATTTTGTATGTGGTTAGTTTTGAAGGATGAAGAAAATAATCAGCTATTGTATATCCATCCGGGCATCGAAAATGCTGGAAGTTAATGGTTCGAACGTAATCAATGACGGGGAAACGCAACAGTGTCGTGTGGTGATGCCAAAGAAGATCACAACAAAGAGCTTTCAACCGCGTGTAACGGTAGGACGGAATTTTCCCCAATGCTGGGATTTGGAGAAAAATCTGGAATGTTGAAGTAAGTACGAATGGTTGGTGGTGAAAAATAAGAAACTTGGCTGCAGATTTGTAAAGAATTTGGCGACTTGCGAACTGAAAGCACATCACATGAGATGAACATTTCACAGCAACAGGTTTCAGTTTCTATTTGTGCAACTCGTGGAACTGAAGACGAATGTCAGCAAATGCTTTCTCTCCGCAAGAAAATATTTAAACATAAGGAGAGTTCAGCTCATCAGCCTCCAGTTAAAATACTAAACTGAAAACTTTGGAATCTGCATGCACTAAGGCTTTCGAAAAGGAAAGAAAATAACTGCCAATTTATTTCTAAGAGCATTTAAGGTAGTTAAGAAAAATCAAGTCTTCCGGATTTCGAAACTGAAATTGACGTGCAAGAGTTGAATGACGTTAGTATGGGCCGTATTTTCAATGAACTAACGCTTGCATAATTATTGTTTCTCATATCGCAACAGAAATGAGAAATAAGGTAATTACATTATAGAGCATGGGATTAGTAAAATTGCCTTCCTTATAGATGAGAGTACCACGCTCAGTCCGATGCCAACACTGATAGTATACCTGAGGACAACACTACCAAATATGGATCATCCAACCAACATTTCTGGGGGGGGGGGTATTATGAATTGCGAGATGTCACTACTGAAGGTACATTTAGTGCATTGATGACTTATCTGGGAGCACTGGGGTTCAATTATAAGTTTCTTAAACAGAATCTCGTTGCAGTCTCAACTGATGGGGCTGCAGTAATGGTCGGAAAGAAGAAGAGTGTAATTTCCTTAATAAAGAAACAGTTTTCTAATGTTTTATTCTGGTATTGTGCCAATCACAGGCTACAGCTTTCCATAGGTGATGTTGTGAGTCAAGATTTCCCCTCACATGTAAACAACTTCAAATCATTCCTTGATAAACTGCACACAGTTTACCACCAATCACCTAAAAATGCCAGGGAATTGAAAGCTCATGTAGAGGAAATTGAAACCGTACTCCTAAAAAATTTTAAGGATTCTAGGTACAAGATAGGTTCCTTCTAGCTTTAGGTGTGAGGAAAAATGTTGATGTTTTAATGGCACATTTCAAAAGTGCCAAAGATGATCCAGAAAGAGACAAAACTTAACAAGCCATGTATGTAGGACTCCCTAAAAGCATAATCAATGTCAAATTTATATATGATGATGCTTGCTGTTTTAAGGGGCCTAACATCTATGTTTATGTTAGATTGATGTGATGCTCTTTAGGAGTTGGCAGATCTTGGTGTTGACTTGCAAGCTCGTGACATTACAATTTATTCAGCCCATGAGAGGATATGCCAGCAAATTAAGGTGTTTTCTGAAAGAAAGACAAAACAAGGCCCATACTACACTGAAACCTTGAAAGCAGAAACACTGTTAATGTTTAAATGTGTGAATCTCAACTTAAACACCTTCGAAAATATTAATAATAATAATAATAATAATAATAATAAAAATAATAATAATAATAATGTATTTGAATTGTTCCGTTATTAGCCATCAGTGATGTAGGGTACCCTCACTCACTCTTACCTTAAGGCCCGGGTTCGTTTCCCTGCTAGTTCACAGATGTTGATCTTAAACTGAGGACTTTAGCGTGGTTCATTCAGCCTAGTGAGATCACATGAGAAGCTGCTGATATGAGCTAGGTGATCCGGTGAAGGAAACCACGCGATACGTTTGAGAATATCGGCACACTGTAAATACGATTATCCATTATCTACAAGTCATCTGAAAAGGCATCAGACGTCATGATTGGTCCAGTGCCCTAATGGACAGTATGTATTCTTGAGGCATTATGAATATGATTACGACTTAAATTCCATTTCCTTAACAATTCCATTTTTCTTAGTGAAATATTTTCTAGTGCAAACAGCTGTATTTAATATTTTAATTAAATGGCGGCAGAATAATATAATCCAACTCATGTCATGAAATAACTGAAGAATTCGATGCAGTATATCGTATTTTTTTGTGATACTGATTTTTATTTCATTTGCGTGTTCAAGTTCGTAGTCAGTGGATGGACAAATGCAACTCTTCGTAGGAGTTACTCCGCCGATGACATTGTGCACGCTAATTTATATTACTTCGTGACACATAATACTTAAAAAATATCCACATGGGAAAAATCTGACACAAATATCTAGCACTGAATTATATTTTCGTGTGTAATTTATTCGCCGTAATTCTATGGATATGTGGGAGTCATAAAAATTACAATTCCGTAGACATTTAATATCTGAACCACGGTTCAAAGTGAATCCCGATGCGTTGGAGGAAATGAGAAAAAATGCTGTGATTGATTCATATAGCCGATATCAATCTGCTGAATGCATCAGGTAATTAACATTATTTCTGCATGCCATTATGTATGTACTATATATGATTGACCAAGAGTGTGTCTCAGACTTCAAACTCAGGTTTCCCAAAGAATTACGGTGGTTATACAGAGCGTTAAAAATTGCACGATATTCTTAGTCAGGATTGGGCTTTGCACATATAAAAAAGTAAAAACTGTGTACATAAACATGGGCACGGAAATGCATAGTTCCAGAGATATCAGCGCCCATAGTGGCATAGAACCTCAGGTGTTGTGATCTGGATTGCATGTACTGTACTAGGAAATGCCCGTACTTTAGAGCTTAAAGAGCATGAGATGAACGCAGGGCGTGCACGGTACATTGAATAGGAGTGGGTACAGAGAGTGGGAGGGTTTTCTTCGAATGAAGTTCATGTCTGATTTAAACTGCTCAGTACAGTAGGAGATTAGTTAGGCACGATGTGCTTCCGTCCTGCTGCTGGAGATATCCCGCGTGGAACCGCTGCTACTCCCGTCCTCACCATGGAACATCTCTCGGCATCATGGAACCACATACCAATCCCTCGAGGGCTGTTCTGGACGGTCCTGAAGTTCCAGATGTTCTGGAAGGTCTCGGAGTTCAAGTTACAGCGTTCGCTCACGTGGAATAATGAGCAAGCACATGTATAAGTACCCTGGACTTGTAGGACTGACGAGTAAAGAGGTGTAATTTTTGATTGATTTTTACTGTTCCCATGAAGGGATTAAAGAAATACTGACATTTCGTGTTGAATGTAATGGAATCAGACTCGAGACACTTTTTTAAAGTGAACTGCGCTAGTCTCTAACTTGAGACGAGAAATTAAATAACTCACACAAGATTTTTGCAGCCGAATGTCAATGGAAACAAACCTGCGCGCCTCCTTATATCATTTGCACTTGTGAAATTAATCACGAAAAAATCAAAAGTTCTTTAAATGTTTGGAAAATTGAGGACACAAAAACTTTCAAGATCACTTTGATTCTATTTACAGTTATTTGGAGAGTTTATTCTTTGAAATGAACACTGCTGGATGCCATAGGAATATTATTCACACTGTGTTAAAGTATCGATGCAGTGTTTATGAACGTAAGAACTCTAAGTTCTGATACACAAGATTTTAGTCACTTGGTAATGTTTGTCTTTTTTTTTTTTTTTTTTTTTTGCTATTTGATTTACCTCGCAACGAAACAGATAGGTCTTATGGCGACGATGGGATAGGAAGTGGAAAGAAGTGGCCGTTTCCTTAATTAAGGGACAGCCCCAGCATTTGCCTCATGTGAAAGTGGGAAACCACGGAAAACCATATCTATTTAATGTACGTATTTAATTCATTGTCTTTTATAAAGAGTGTTTACTACCGCGTTCCGGGAATGTTTTCCCTACTCTCAATAGAAATAGTGTTAATAAGAATCGTCTGAAGTCAGTCGATGAATGTAAAGTGTTTGATCTGAAGCTACCAGTGTGTCGTATGTGACCGTGATTAATTTTCCATATTCTCATCAGAATGGTTCATGGTGTGGTCCTAGTCATGTCCCAGATCGTGAACCATGGGCAACGGCTGAGTGGCCTAGTAAGTGGTCCTGATATTCGGAATATCAGTTGCTACAGAATGGGAATGCACATCTCGGACATATTCTGAGTCTTGGCCCTACAAATGCTCAGGGAATCCATGTCTTGTCCCTAACCTGATAGAGGAGAGATCCTCACTTGGACTATGTGTAAGTAGCGTAGCATCCTGATTCACGAATTTATCGAGTTCAGAACATTTTAACCAAGCCTCGGACCTATGGGAGTAATGGAGTCCCAATCCCATTTGACAGGCGAGGGACTCCTTGGAAACAACTTGGCGATTGACATCGAATTCGATGGTAGCTATCATTTTTAATAGGGCTTATCGAAGAAAGAAAGTGGAACCTGGCTGAGTCAGGAAATACGATGCAGCTGGATGCTAGGAGTAAGTGATATTCGGGTAACGAGAGATGACAAGGAAGAGATAGGAGAATATAAAGTGTACTTGACGGCTGTTAAAAGGGGAAGGGCAGAATGTGGGGTAGGACTGTTCGTCAGGAATACTACTGCATGCAGGATAGTTTCTGTCAGGCACGTAAATGAGAAAATGATGAGGGTAGATTTGACAGTTGGAGGAATTAGGACGAGAATTGTCTCAGTGTATTCACTATGAGATGGTGCAGATGAGGATGAAGTTGACAAGATGTATGAAACATTGAGTGACATCGTAGTCAGGGTCAGCAGCAGGGATAGGATAGTGCGAATGGGCGATTTCATTGCGAGAGTTTGAAATAGTATTGAAGGATATGAAAGGGTGATTTGTAAATGTGGGGAAGGTGTGGAAGCTAACAGGTATAGGAAGCGTTTGCTGGACTTCTGTGCTAGTATGGGTTTATAAGTTACGAATACATTCTGAAGCATAAGGCTCATCACCGCTACCCATAGGGGGTAGGGGTACCAGATCCTTAATAGACTATATATTAACCGACTTCGAATTCAGAAAATCTGTTATTAATGTACGGATTTTTCCAGGATTTTTCGATGATACAGACCACTATCTTGTCTGTAGTGAACTAAGTATCTCTAGGTCTAGGAGTGAGAAAGTGAAATCAGTCTGCAAGCGAATAAGGGTAGAATGTCTCCAGAATTAGGAAATTAGACAAAAGTACAAGTATATAATTAGTGAGAAGTTCGAACAGTGAACAGCAAGCAGGTTCAGGATATAGAAAGAGAATGGGTGGCATACAGGGATGCTGTAGTAGAAGCAGCATGGGAATGCCTAGGAACAACTGTGTGTCAAGATAGGAAAAAGCGAACATCTTGATGGAATGATGAAGTGAGATCAGCTTGTTAACGTAAAAAGAAGGCTTATCATAAATGGCTCCAAACAAGGGCTGATTCAGACAAACAAGTAGTTGTAGAGTCCAAAAAGAAGTCCGTGGGAAGATTTTGGTAGTAACCTGGAAAGGCTAGGTCAAGCAGCAGGGAAAACTGCCTGGCCAGTAATAAAGAAAATAAGGGAGGGAAAAAGGAAATGAACAGTGTTTCAGGTAATTCAAGTGAACTCATAATAGATCCCAGTGAGTCACTGGACAGGTGGAAGGAATATTTTGTAAATCTTCTCAACGTAAACTTCCTGGTGGCACGGCGAACAATCGAGCTCATGGGGAGGAGGAAAATAATGTTTAAATTACGGTTGAGGAAGTGAAAAGGTGGTAAATAAACTGCATTGGCATAAAGCAGCATGTATATATGAAATTTGACCTGAAATGATGAAGTATACTGGGAAGGCAGGGATGAAATGGCTTCATAGAGTAATAAGTTTAGCATGGAGTGCTAGTTAGTGATTGAGAGGAAGTTGGAAAAAAGCAGTGTGGTTTAGGACCACACAGGGGCTGTCAGGATAAAATTTTCAGTAAGTGCCAGGTAATTGAAAAAATTCTACGAGAGAAATAGACAGTTATATTTCTGTTTCGTAGATCTCTAGGAAGCATATGACAGGATACCGAGGGAAATGATGTTTGCCGTACTCGGGGACTATGGGATTAAGTGTAGATCATCAAAATCAATCAAAGGCATTTATGTTGACAATTGGTTTGCAGTGAGAATTGATGGTAGAATGTGACAAGGCTGTAATCTTCCACGTTTGTTGTTCGTAGTTTACTTGGAACTACTTTAACTCAGAAGCTATCTCCATAACTGTCAGCAGTTGATAAATGTAATTATAATTAAATTACTCTTTCGGTCAACATGCTGAAAGAGTAAAAACGGAAGCAATTATAGGTAATGCAGTTTTGATTGGGAAGTGTTCTTTACGTCTTTCTTTCTTTCTTTCTTTCTTTCTTCCTTTATTTATTTCTATCTTTCTTTCTTTCCTCCTTTCCTTCTTCCTTTCTGAGGAATTATACAATTTACTCGTTAAGCGTGTGGGTGTTTGGAATATAGCAGGCAGGGGTTTCCTTGAGTGTTAAGGATATGAATTGTAGATATGGAGTTTGTTGACACTTTATTTAGGTGTCTGATTTTTAATGTCCTGTGTCTAGTAAGTGGCAGGAAAATGCAGATTTTCAGTGGTCTAATGTTCGTATATGACTTTTTGAAATTTTAGCCACTTTATCCAGAGTAGAACTTAGAACATTTTCTGTATTTGAGATTGTAAATACCTATGCTTGTGCTTGAAGACTGATTTGAGTTCAGTTCCACTGAGGATTCTCTTATTTGTTGTGAATGCCATCGTGTAACCTAATTGGTGGTTTCTTGGGCTAGTTTTACTGTGAGAGTGTGTGCGTATTGAAATATATTACTGAGGCCCATGCCTCTTTGTACTGGTAATGATGGTAATTGTGTTCTTTTGCTCTTCAGTTTTAAACAATGTCAGTATCTATATCTTTCGGTTGCATGGAGAGTGATTTCTTCAAGATATTTTCTAGCTCTATTTGATACCTCGAACTGCGTAAAACTAAGTAAAGTACATTCCTTTTTTTTTGCCGGGCTGAGTGGCTCAGACGGTTGAGGCGCTAGCCTTCTGACCCCAACTTGGGAGGTTCGATCCTGGCGCAGTCCGGTAGTTTTTGAAGGTGCTCAAATACCTCAGCCTCGTGTCGGTAGATTTACTGGCACGTAAAATAACTCCTGCGAGAAAAAATTCCTTCCACTTCGCCGTCTCCGAAAATCGAAAAAGTAGTTATTGGGACGTAAACCCGCAAATTTATTTATATTTATTTCATTTCGACTTTCCACAACTGGAGATTTCCTCTAAGGACAAAGTATACAAAAACATAATATGCATATTAAAAGTAATTTTGAGTTTGTTAGCAGATTTGACATACTGTATGCTGTTGTATTAAAACATTTGGGATATATGGTTCTTCAGGATTTGGACGGAATATTTCAAGGCAGTCACTGCAATTTCTTTTATTAACGCCTGATTGAGGTTAAGTGATTTCCAGAACTGGATGAAAAAGATATGAATTATACCTCTAGCGCCAACCATTACTCCTATGATTTCCATATCATGCAATTGTGATATTGCTGTTGATAGAATGGGATGGTTGGTTCAAATGTTGTTTCCTTTTAGGCATGTACTTCACTGGGTTGTGTTCCGGATGTCTCGAATCTAATCTCAGGATCTATTATAAAGCTCTCTCGGTGGTCTTTGAAGGCTATCATGTCAATTCGGCGGGTGTTGCCTGTTATAGAGAGACCGCGATCTTTCTCGAAGACTGTATAGCCTGAGTCCCTTAACGCTTGAGCAATGGCAGATCGTATTTTATGGTGCCTAGTATTTCGTGGAGCTTCTCCATGCGAACAGTAACGAAGGACGTGAGCAAGAGCTCCGGCCTCGTTGTGGCAGCGCCAACAACAGTTAGCGTCCACGGTCATAGCTCGTACAGCCGCTACGTTAGGCATCACGCCATTCGCTACAAGATAGAGAAAGTCGGGGAGAGATGGCGCACAGTTTCTAATGTTCGTGCAGCAAGTCTTCGCCAATATTTCGATTAGATTATTTTTATGCTAGACGTCATTCCTTGTATCTCACCTCACTGCCTTTTGAAGGAAATGGTCTTAATGCAAGTAGATTACAGAAAGAGATCATTTATTTGAAAGTGTGTCACCTGCGCCATCTCTCCCGTAGTGTCCGGGTGAGATGGTGTTATGTACTTGATAACCTAAGGAGGGAAGAAATTAAGAAGTAAATTATGATTACAGGTTCAATACATTTATTTACCTTATTTGCATTCACTTGTCTATTATTCCTTGGTCATTAACGAATCAATTAATTATTTAAACTTCAAGATTTTTCCCTCAGTCCTTTTAGGATATGTTTTCCTTACTCTCTCTCGTCCACAATCATTACACAAGTTCTTATACACTGAACACTATTCATGCAGCCACTTGTTGCAGACGGTGCACTTAATCCAATCGTCCTTTTTTGTCAAAAAATAATCCTCCCATTACTCCACACACTTGTTGCAATCATCAGATAGTGCATTATTTTGCCCATCTTGAATCATTTTAGCTGCTTCATTGGAATGGGGTTTTTCTTCTTTCTTACTCTTTCCCGTTGTGGCAGTGGTTGCAATTTTTCTTTGCACTTTGTTCTTTTCGTTCACTGCGATTTATCTTCTGTTGGAAATATAAGGATTTAAAGTTGCCTTGAAGGCATGTACCACAAACTTCGATTAGGCTGTAGCTGCTTCTTGTTCTCCATGATTAGTATAATTTGACACAGAATTAAACAAAGTACATACAAGCTACATATATTTTATTAAAAAACTGATCGGAGAAGGAAAAAACATTTTACACATAAATGCAAATTCAAAGAATACCGCGTTATCTCTCCCGGAAATGAAGGGCGCCATTTCACCCGACATTTGGGGAGAGATGGCGCACCCCTGCCCCTGGAACTGCGTTGGCCCAACATGGCGTATATCACACCAGCATAGTCGTTGACTAACCTAGTCACCCGCCTGTGGCAATGCTAAATTAATTCAGCTTGAACAACCCAGTCAGTGGGCTTTTATATCATGCCGTAGCAAAACTCTGAATGTAGAGAAGACGTACTTACCAGAAATATCAAGATTTTCAGGCGAAATCACTTGCACTATATGACATCCAACAGACAGCTTTTGTTCTCACGTACACACTGTACATACGAGAAGCGGTGGTCGAGCGCTCTAGCGGGCGATTGCCGCACTGGCCTACCCTGCGCCATCTCACCCGGTGCGCCATCTCTGCCGGAATCACTATAATCCTTGAAGGTGACTAACCCATAGATTGACTGGAGGATGTTGACAATAAATGGGGAACTCCTTTCCCTTTATGTGGAAGAATGCACCACTTACCAATTTCAACTTCTCTCAACTTGGTTCTTATTTCCCGGGTGTTTAGAAAACCACCCTTTTTAATCAATACGCTGTCATCTGGTGTTAGACGAAGCCTTTTCAAATAGTTGAGGCTTTCTTCGTTTGGTTCCCTCGTGTTTAGTGTGTAAGGATCTCTGGAATTAAAGAGTATTCTACTGGCATTAATGCATTGAAGAACAATCACCCAACGTGAACAGAATAGCCGAAGTATCTTGAATTTTCTGGGACTGAATAACATGGTGTCGGCATATCAGCGGAAACTTGTAAGATTTCTTTCAATTTGCATCTGCTCATTTTGTCCGAAACATCGAGGAATTTTTCAGGAATTTCCTCAGAGGGAATTGTTTGGAACTGGTAAATAGGAGATGGACTAATTGAGGGTTTTAAAATAGAGAATTTATCATTAGTTTGTAAAAGAGGTCAGGATGACAGAGATTCTTACTTGTTTTTTAGATTAATCAATGAAGCTTGAGAGTTGAATGTGATAATACTCTCAAAGTCAACTCCCAAATATGTGATTGATTCTACCGGAGCGATACTCTTAACGTCTCCTCCATAAGTTCGCCTTGCTTACCTTGAACAATATTTATACGTACTGAATGATATAATTCTACTTTAAATAAAGATGTGCAGATTTGAAATCGCTGTGTTTAATTCGAAGTTCTCGTTCAAAGAAACGCTTCATCATGGCTACAACATACAGAAATCCTTAAGAACGTGATTAGCAATAGCAAATTCTTTTATCGCTTCTACCTACAGGTCTAGTTCATCAGATCGATGTTATTCACTGGTACATTTCATATCAGCGTATTATCAAATCCCATAAGATACATGCCATAAGATACTCTCTCAGTATATCATGACTATGAAAATGTCTCTACATGAATTAAACTAACTTTTTATATAATAATATACTCATGGAATAAGTTGATATAATTGTTAACTTGTAGACTATTCCATTAGGTATCACCCTTCACTTCATAATTGTTGTACCTCAGAGCTCGACATAAGGCTATGTTATTACTTTACATCATCAATCACGACAGTAACGGTTGGAAACTCCGACATTGAGTGAAATATTACTGCAGTAAACAACGTGCTCTCTTTCTCTCTCTCTCACCTCCCCTCTCTCTCTCTCCCTCTAGCACGAGCGTAAAATCGCCGTGTACTCACGGGGCTAATGAGCAAATATATATTATGAAATCAATTTTTACGAAAATTGTCCAAGTATAATCCAGAATGCAGTCCTCTTAAATGTTTTTGTGTACTATGAATGATGGTTTGAAAGAGGAAATACGAGTAGTTTTACCTAGCCGCAAATTTTTTCAGAGGACGCCTAAATATTATACTGAATGCTCTAGGCAACAAAGAAGTCACTATTGATCATGTCATGTGTTGTACTTCAATCAATCAATCAATCAATCAATCAATCAATCAATCAATCAATCAATCAATCAATCAATCAATCAATCAATCAATCAATCAATCAATCAATCAATCAATCAATCAATCAATCAATCATCTACATTTATGGCTGTCACCCAGGTGACAGATTCCCTATCAGTTGTTTACCCAGTATTTTCTAAATAATTTTAAAGAACTTGCGAATTTATTGAACATTTTCCTTGATAAATTATTCTGTTCCCTAATCCCTCTTCCTACAAATGAATATTTAGCCCACTATGTCCTATTAAATTTCAACTTTTTCTTCATAATCTGATCTTTCTTACCTTTAAAATCCCAGTTAAGCACATTCTTATACTAATGTCATTCTACGCCATCTCTCCACTGACAGCTCGGAACATACCGCTTAGTCGAGCAGCTCGTCTCCTTACACACTGGTCATCCCAGCCCAAAAGTTTGCAACATTTTCGTAACACTACTCGTTTGTCGGAAATCACCCAGAACAAACCGTGCTGCTTTCTTTCGGATCTTTTCCAGCTCTCGGATAAAATAATTCCATACACAGCAACCATACTCTACTGAGGTTCTTACCAACGACGTATACGCTTTCTTATTTACATCCTTACTACAACCACTAAATAACCTCATGAGGAGCTCAAGAGATATGAAACCTCGCTAATGTGATTACCCCAACAAAGAACTCCCCTTTTATTAACACCAAAGTACTTGTAGCGATCCCCGTGATGTACTTTCATTCGATCAAAAGAGTAATTAAAACCAACAGGTTTTTTTCAGTCTGGTAAATAAACTCGTGTCCTCGTCCCGAGGTGGTGCAGCTATTTTCAGGCACACCCCCGATGGAGGTGAGCCGCATGTAGGATTTTAACCACCGCTCTGAAATTTCCGGCAAAACTGGGAATCGAACGCGGGCCACCACGGACGGCAGTTAATAATTTTACCGTTACGCTACGGTGACGGACGAAACTTACAGCCTGTTTTTTCTCCCGTTTACCGACATACCATTGTCTGCTGTCCATCTCACATAATTTTCGAGGTACTTTTGCAGTACCGAGAGCCTCCGTGGCTCAGACGGCAGCGCGTCGGCCTCTCACCGCTGGTTACCGTGGTTCAAATCCCGGTGACACCATGTGAGATTTGTGCTGGACAAAGCGGAGGTGGGACAGGTTTTTCTCCGGGTACTCCGGTTTTCCCTGTCATATTTCATTCCGGCAACACTCTCCATTATCATTTCATCGCATTTATCACTCATTAATAAAAATCACCTTGAGAGTGGTGACCCCATTGTAATAACAGCCTATGTATGTTTCATTCATTACATCCCTGACCCGGTCAAATGACTGGAAAACAGGCTGTAGGTTTTCATTTTGATTTTGCAGTATCGAGAGAGTTGGCCGTGCGGTTAGTGAAACGGAGATGTGAGCTTGAATTTGCGAGGCAGTGGGTTAGATCCCCATTGACGGCAGTCCTGAAGATGATTTTCCGTGGTTTCCCACTTTTACACCACGCAAATGCTGGGGATGTACCTTAATTAAGGCCACGGGCGCTTCCTTCCCACTCTTGGGCCTTTCCTATCCCATCGTCGCCGTAAGACCTGTATGTGTCGGTACGACGTAAAGCAACTTGTAATATTTTTATCCGCTTTATGTTTATCAACCTTTCCCTTGTACACTGGGGTGACTTAGGAAACAACTCTTCATTCATTTCAAATAGCTCCTTCATACAAACAGTTTGTTGAATTATTAGGTCACAATACTAATATTGTTTGGACTGCTTAAAATGACCCATAGTCTTTCACAATGAGACTTTTTTGACAATGATTAGGCTACACTCTATTTCAATACTTTTCAACCATTTTCGGTATAGTCGATATACCGATGGGTAGTATGCCTTAGACTACGTGAACTGTAACTCTACAGTTTGAAAGATTACAATCATAAAATGCATGTACTGCATTTTGATTCTAGTAATTTATAATTCCTAAAGTGTAGAACGTGATATTGAAGTAGTTGAAAATTGACCCTTATATATATACGTTTAAAAATTTTTCTGTTTCTGTAAATGTGGGGTGAAAATTTTAGCTTTGCCTGGGGGCATAACCATACCTACATTAGCCTTGCTAGGACGAAATGTGTCCAATAGTTGTATTGATACACTGCTCTCGCTACTCCTTTCTGAAATATGGAGAGGCCTATTTTTTCTATATTACTATATTTACTGTGTAGAGTAGTAAATGATTTGCAGGATTGTGAGTGACTGCAGGGGGTCTTACACAATGTACAGTGAGATGGACAGCAGACAATGGTATGAATGTAAATGGGATGAAAATCAAGTTGTAAGTTTCACCAAGAGGAAAAGTCCACCAATTTTCATTATTGTGTTTATGGGGTGATGGTAACTCATGGGGAACACTGTATGTACCTAGGTGTTAATATAAGGAATGATCATCTTTGGGTATTCATATTAAGGAGGTTGTTGGCAAAGGTTATAGAACTCTTTACATGGTTATGAGGGTATTTAAGGGTTGTAGTAAGAATGTGAAGGAGAAGGTGTATAAGTCTAGGTTAAGACCGCAGTTAGAGCATGGCCTAAGCACACGGGATCTTCACCAGGATTACTTGATAGGAGAACTGAAAGTCATTCAAAGAAAAGCAGCACGGTTTGTTCTGGGTGATTTCCGACAAAGGAGCAGTGTTACGAAAATGTTGCAAACATTTGACCGAGAAGAACTGGGAGTAAGGAGAAGAGGTGCTCGGCTATGTGGTATGTTTCGAGCTGTCAGTGGAGTGCTGGCGTGGAATGATGTAAGTAGACGAATATGAATTTCAGTGGAGCTTTTAAAAGTAGTACAGATCAATGAAGATTATTTGGAATTCAAGAGGATAAATTGGGGCAAATATTCATTTATAAGTCGAGGAGCATGCGACTGGATTAAATATGATCAAGGGAAATGTCCGATAAATATCCAAGTTTTTTCAAAATATTGCAAGAAAAAGCTATGTAAAAATTGATAGGGAATGTGCCACCTGGGCGACAGCCCTAAAAGCAGGTCATTGATTGATTGATTGATTGATTGATTGATTGATTGATTGATTGATGTATGTAAGTATTGCACCCATTTGATCGAGTCTGATTGAAATAAAATATTGGTTTCAGTAAATGTTAAATGCGATTGCAGCCAGTAGAGCAGATTTCAGTTCGAACTCAGCGGTGTAACTTCAAATACCTCCGGAGTAGGCAGTTAAGCTACTCAAGTCTCCAAATGTCACGTTTGTTATGATCATAAAAGTATTATCTTTGAGAAGAAAGCTTTCGACATCCAGTGCACCTGCGAGGGAAAATTAGAACAACGAAGTAAACGTGGGAACATTATATTGGACGGTAGGCAAAGAGGCATGAATCAGACGGAGAAAAAAGATCGAAACAAACTACCAACCCCCTTATTTATCTTGGAATCGTCCAGACGGAGGAACGTCGAACACTTCGCAGTCAGTGAAAGTTCTCAATTTTCCAATTTTAAAACTAGCGGGCGGGTAAATTAAGTTTATCTGTGAAATGTGACCGAAATTAGAAAAGCATTCGTGTGGCCCTAACATCAGGTTAAAGTACGAAAATTTAGGAGCAAATGGCAATGTTAATTGTGCAACGGGGATTTAATAATTAGATAGTGCGTAGTAGCGATGTACGGGTTGGAGGATAAAGCCGCACCTTAGTACGGGATAACCGAAATCAACAAGTAAGCTAAGAAACCTATCACCGCCCCAGCCATCAAAGTCATTTAAAAATAGACGTTCTATTTCTGAATCAGGACATATCAATCGAAGCGCAGTGATTTTGTGAGTTAAGTAAGACAAAATGTGAATTGATACGACTTTTGGTATGGAAATTTAATGCTTTGAGTAGCTCAATACACAACTTGTAGTGGTATCCTTCCGCCATAAGTCGAGGGTGAAGTAGAGAGAGGACCGCATCCTGAGAGTTTAGTCGTACTCCGAGTTGTGACTCTGTCAAGACGTCAATTGAGATCGGTCTCCACCAGTCAATGAGTTGTTTTATACTTAGAAAATAACGTGTGTAATAGACACAGGACAATGTCCAGTAGCTGTGACTTCGGTACTGCACTGCCGGTTTTAAACGAATGATCTTAATAAAAGGGAAGATTTCGAGTAACGGATTTATGCTCAATCGAAGATTTTATGGGAGGAATTGACACTTCAAGTCTTGTTTCAGTATTCAGCTACGAGTATGTTATAATCTTTCATCATAAACTTTTCTCCGCAAACGGGACTTATATTCAACTAGCTGATGTACCCGTGCTTCGCTACGGGATTCTCAGAGAGACTGACTTGGATGTTTTCCTAACTGAATTCAACATAGGTCATTACAAAAACGCCAGTAGGAATGTAGCGATTGAAGGCAATGTTATCATATAAAATACTCGATCAAATGAAAAACCGCACACTTTCTCACTTTCAACCAACAGTACTACGGTGCCGATCTAAGAGTCCAAAGTTCCAGAGCTGGAATAACCAGGTCGCAGACTGCCGTGAACAGTCCTCTGTCATTATTCCGTTAAATATGCACACTACTCATTCCAATCAGTGCCTCAGAGCAGGGATTGAATGGCTCGAATACTATGATGAACCAGTTTGTTACGTACCAGATATATCAGAAAATGTATGAACCAGAGGAATGGCATGCTAAAGAAGAAAGTTATCTAACTCCCCAGCTACTTCCCACCAATATACAGGCAGGCTGTTACAGTCGGTACGACCAGGCGAGTTGCCCGTGTGGTTAGGGGCGCGCAGCTGTGAGCTTGCATCCGGGAGATAGTGGATTCGAACCCCACTGCCGGCAACCCTGAAGATGGTATTCCGTTGTTTCCCATTTTCACACCAGTCACACCAGGCTGTACCTTAAAACCAAGGCCGCTTCCTTCACAACACTATTCATTTCCTATCCAATCGTCGCCATAAGACCTACCTGTGTCGGTACGACGTCAAGCAAATTAAAAAAACCTCGGTACGCTGCAGTAATCCTATCTATCGGGGATGAGAGGAAACAGTAGGCAAAAAGCACATCACAACAAACAATGGTCAATGTAACGTTATTGTTGATAAAGTTTATCAGCTTTCTATATTGCAGGCCTTCACATTAGTTTTCTTTCGAATCTGTGATATTAGGGTGTCATACAAAATTATTTATATCGTAGACTGTAGTTCCTTATTCTCAGACTTTACATACCGATTATCACTAAATTCTGTTTACCCATTTTCTCGTGACTCGGCGCTGATATGGACTTAGTAACAAAAATCCAAATTCATGAATATCTCTAACTATATGCGGTACGGTAACAATGTATAAGACATAAGTGATCGGAAATTGAAAGTAACTTCTTACATTACTACTAACTTACGACATAACATTTTTTTGCCATTTGTTTTACGTCGCACGGACACAGATACGTCTTATGGCGACGATGGGATGGGAAAGGCCTAGGAATGGGAACGAAGCGGCCGTGGCCTTAATTAAGGTACAGCCCCAGCATTTGCCTGGTGTGAAAATGGGAAACCACGGAAAACCATCTTCAGGGCTGCCGACAGGGGAGTTCGAACCCACTATCTTCGATTACGACATAACTAACGTTATGTAGTATTTATCGATACGACCACTAATAACATAAATAACTTATTTCAGAATTACATTTCACGCCTTCCCCTAAACTACCATTTCACTCAACGTGAATAAAATAATTTGTAGCCTAGATTGCAGTGGTTCATTACCGACATTACATACCGATTTTCATTAAATTCTCTTCAGCCGTCTTCTATTGACGCGTGTACATACTTACATACATACATACATACATACATACATACATACATACATACATACATACATACATACAGACAGACAGACAGAAATTACGGAAAAGTAAAAAATACATTTCCTTGTAACTGTGGACATGACAGATACAGAAATATCATTCTTATCAAATTCTGAGCAATGCACAGGCAAAACTCTTATTTTATATATAGATTACATTTCAGGCCTTCCCCTAAACTACCATTTCACTCAGTGCGAATAACATTATTGATAGCCTAGATTATAGCGACCTATTCCGTGACTTTGCATACCAACTTTCGTGAAGATACGACCATTAATAAAATAAATACTTTACAACAAAATTTTAGGCCTTCCCCTAAACTACCATTTTTCTCAGCGTGTATGGCCTATATTGTAACGACTTATTTCCCATCTTTGTATAGCGATTTTCATTAAGACACGACCACTAATAACATAAATATTTGAGAAATAAATTTCAGGCCTTCCCCTAAACTACCATTTCACTCAGCGTGATGAAAATAATTTATAGCCTAGATTGTAGCGGTTCATCACCCGACTTCACATTCCGATTTTCGTTAAATTCTCTTCAGCCGTTTTCTCGTGATGCGTGTACATACATACAGACAGACAGACAGACAGACAGACAGACAGACAGACAGACAGACAGACAGACAGACAGACAGACAGACAGACAGACAGACAGACAGACAGACAGACAGACAGACAGAAATTACGGAAAAGTAAAAAATGCATTTTCTTGTTACTGTGGACATGACCGATACAGAAATACCATTCTTTTCAAATTCTGAGCAATGTACAGACAAAACTCTTATTTTATATATATAGATGTTAAACAGCCGGTAGCAGGTAAATACTTTCCATTTCATTCATTGGAGAAGGAAACGAGTCGAGGAATGTCACGTAAACAATCGAACAAGGTGTTTCTAACATTGTCAATAGAACCGAAATTAACCTGCAGGGGAGGAATTCCGATAAGTCAGGGTAACGACCGGGCCCCCCACAGAAGCATTACGAGTCGACCTTGCAGTTGAAGCAAGCTAATTAGGAAATTCCGACTCACAATTCTGGGGGGAAGTTAGAGTAAGCCAGCTGACCAAATCAATAGCTCACAAAGAACATATTCGAGTTAACACCTTAGAATCGGAAGGATAGGCGAGTGTAGATTTGAATGCGTTAAGAAATGTAATTTTATTAGTATCGTGTATCATAGGATGTGTTTAGAATTAAGGCTTCAAGACATGCATAGCGCGTGTAGAATCAATTCTATGAAGGCCATTTTTGGATACAGCAAGATTATTGGATTGTCCAACAGCCAGGTCAACATGTTCTATGTAACCAGGACGGAAGCCGACAGACCATGGGTTGAACAGGATTGCAGTCATGTAAAATCTAAGATGTAGTTTACACTAAATTTACATTATCACCACGCGAGTTGTCGGAATTAATGATCAATCAGTCCATTGTTTGTGTGATAGTTAAGAGCGCATTCAATATCTTTGTGTAATAATGTTTCTCTACTCACACACAATTAAGTTATAGTGATAATATTAATTCATGTGCCGTAAGCGTTTATTTGACACTAGGAATATACCCGTGCTTCGCTAAGGTTTTAAATCGAATGTTATTTTTCAAAATTTTACATTTCGGAGAGTCTACTGTCGAATGAACCTGTACAATAATCTTTAGTTCGTACGTCAAACGGTTTTGGGGAATGATTATTATTTTTCTTATCTAACAGATATTTGAACCCTGTACAGAAGAATTGGAATGCTTTCAAACCACATTTTATTTAACATCTAAGGTATGAAAGCGATCAATATGTGAAATTTAGATGTTGTACGTCGGACAGTAAAGGAGGAATGAATGTTTTAAGGTGGATAATGTGGATAATAACCCAATAACATTACGCGTTTCGCAGCATGGTGCTTTGTTTCCTTCTTTTATTTTTTCTTTGTTGATGCAATTAATGGTCAACATTGTAAGAACTGATCTTTGTTTTATTTTCATAATAAATTACAGATAATTGTCATATATCAAGTGAAACATATTGCCCTCTTCTAATATTTCCTATCAGAGGAAAAGCAGTCTGACTATACTAGCTTTATGCTGGTATAGATCGTAAACTATTAGAAATGATGCCAAGGTACGTTGAGCTTAAACGACGTAGAACTGAAAAATGAATATATCCTTAAAATGATGCTATATTTGCTACCATTCTGTATATTATACATTGTAGGTGGACACTATATCCCTATAATTAATGTTTTAAGCGCTGTTTTAGAACAATGGACCACTTGAAATAGTTGGTTTGTAATAATATTCTAAACAAGTCAAAGACGATCAGGTGCAAACTGAAGGTCTGAATGATTTAAAGGAGACTTAGATTTACAACTTCAAAAACTTCTACACAGTCCCAATCCTTATACGTGAAATACTCTTTATTTGACACTTACAACATCCATAGATCGTGTAAAATTTCAAATTCATACGTCAAACGGTTTGTAGTGATGAATAATTTCGTCACAAGATGTTACCCCCAGCCAAAACGTCTTAGAGGTGTATTGTTTTAAGACCTTTTCTTGTTTAAAATCTAAAACATATAGGAGCAACAATCATGTTAGATTTTGACCTCGAATATCAAACGGTTTCATAGAAATTGATCTTATGTCATCAGAACTCACCCCAGTCAAAACCCCATAAGGGTGTCTTGGTTTGAAACCACTTTTAGTTATAATGTAATGCACATAGGAGCAATCATCATGTGGAGTTTCAACCTCGTATGTCAAGGGGTTTCACAGAAATTAATTTTTTGCCATGAGGCCCCAAACTCCAGTCAAAACCCCTTAGGAATGTATTGTTTCAAAACCACTTCTCATATAAAATCGAATATATATAGGAACAACATTCATTCAACCTCATAAATTATACGGTTTTAGAGAAAAAATGTTTTTCATCGGACACCACCCCGAGTCAAGACCCCTTAGGGTTGCGCTGTTTTATAACAATTTTTATTTAAAATATAAGATATTGAGGAGTAACCACCATGTGAAATTCCAACCTCGTACTTAAAGCGATTTCGAACAAATATATTTTTTTTAATCTGGCTTCACTCCCATCCCCAGTTAAAACCCCTTATGGGTGCATTGCCTTAAGAGTACTTTTTATTTAAAAATAGGACAACCATCATGTGAAATTTCAGGCCCATATTGTAAACGGTTGGAGAGAAAATAATATTTATGCTGTCAGCCCCACTCTTAGTCGAAATCCCTTAGGATTGCGTTATTTTAAGACTACATTTTATTGAAAATCTAACACATACAGGAGGAGCCATCATGTTAAATTCCAACCTCACATGTCAAACGGTTTCAGTGAAAGGAATATATTTGTTTTCGAATATTAACCCCCATTTTACCCTTACGTGCTGAATTTATTTCTACACTTGTCTTATTTCACATCGAGTACATACATAAGATATCATTGAGTACAATTTCTACTTTGTGCGGTCAATTGTTTCAGAGGAATGAATACTTTGGTATTTAAGTTTTTTTTGCTAGTTTCTTTACGTCGCACCGACACAGATAGGTCTTATGGCGACGAATTTAAGGTTTTACCCCCCATTTTATTCTGTTAGGGGTGGTATTTGTTGAAACCCTCCCTTAGTGTGTGCCAATTGCCTCTTATATAGATATAGGCCTATACCAAATTTCACGTCTGTAACGTCTTCAGTTTTAGAGATATAAGTGCCCTCATTAAATTAATTCAACTCCTTCACTTCTTATCAAGTCCCCCTCCGCCCCTTAAATGGATTTTCAAAGAACAAAAAGTGTTTCTTTATTTTAAAAGTAGATTACAAATACCAGTTTTCACGTCTGTAACTTCTTCAGTTTTAGAGATATACTGTAGATTTGCTCATTTTAAAAATTCACCCATATTTTCATTTTTTCACCCCCTTAAGTGGATTTTCCAAAAAAAAGAAATACGTGTTTCTTTATTTCTAAAGGAGATTAAAAGATCAATTTCAGGTCTGTAATATCTTCAGTTTCTGAGATATAAGTATCCTCATTAAAGGCATTCAACCCCTTTTTCACCCTTTTACACCCCTCCTTGTGGGATTTTCCGAAAACAAAAAATACGTGCTTCTTTATTTTTAAATGAAATTCTAAATACCAAATTTTACATCTGAAAACTTTTAAAGTTTTGAGATATAGATACTCTAACTTTAAAAATTCACCCCCCTTTTCACCCCGATAACGACGGAATATCCAAAAACCTCCCTTAGCGAGCACCTATATTGTAATAAAAATGTTTCTTCAAAATTTCATTTCGTAATTACCAGCATTTTTGGCTCGGCGATGATGAATCGTTCATTCATTCAGTCAGTCAGTCAGTCAGTCAGTCAGTCAGTCAGTCAGTCAGTCAGTCAGTCAGTCAGTCAGTCAGTCAGTCAGTCAGTCAGTCAGTCAGTCAGTCAGTCAGTCAGGACATGTTCTTTTATATATATAGATGATTGTAGAGATGAATAACGTTTGATTTTAAAGTTAATGATAAATCTGATGTAGATGTTTAAACCAAGTGATTCGCGTCATAGAATATAATAATAATAATAATAATAATAATAATAATAATAATAATAATAATAATAATAATAAAAAGGAGAATTAGTTGGAGATGATTTTTCCACATTAGTGTGTTCAAGGAGATCAACTAAGCGATGTAGATAGGCAACTGTCGGTAAGTTATGATTATAATAACAGGGGATCTCAGGTATCAGTCATGATTATGCAGCAATTACATATTTCATAATTGTAATAATGATGAGGAATTGTCAGATGCTTAAAATAATATGGAACAGTATGAGTGGATAATTGATTCATGATCCAACCGGAAGGATCGTATAATAGTAGAATATCTAGTAAATATTATGCGCGGATTATTTTTGGAAAAATATCCGGGAAAACCAATTGGGAGTTAGTAAATGTTATGAAAAGGAAGTGTCATTTAATCTACTTATAGTTGCGATGTTGAATGGCAAGGTTTGTTGAATGTTGAAGACGTCCGGACAAGCTGATTTACAGAGTTTTCTAATGAAGTTTTCTCGATGGAAACAATATAATAATAAGAGGGAAAAAGATGAATTTCTGTGCCAGCGGATAAGCTGATGGGAATAATATAATAATAACAGAGAAGAAAGATGAATGTATATGCAAGCGCATAAGCTGATGGAAACGATGTAATTGCATGAGAGAACTAAAATGAATGTTTATGCCAGCGGAAAAGCTGATGGATATGATCCAAAAAGGGAAATAAAGTAAGTGCTCACCGACAAGTATAAGGATGTATCATCAAGGAAAAAACATGTAACGCAACATCGCAATTTAGTGTGATTACACACCGAATCCGACGATAGATATTAGCAATCACGGTAATAATATTGAGTTATTCCGAAAACCCAATTGAGTTGACTAGGATATATTGAGAAGGGATGTTGTTTAGTACTCATGTCAATGCCTTTGATCGTTTGTTACCATGTGAAATTATGTTCACATCGCCTGTTTATATATATTCTTATGTCGTAAACAAATTTATTTCGTTTGAGAGTAGTGACGCAATAACGCAATTTTATTTCACTTATGCAAACCCAGGAAACAGCCTTGAAACAACAATCCTAGTCATGGCAGGTGCTAATTTCAGTGATAAGAACTCCATACACACTGAAGTTAACAAGCTTCGTAGAATCAGACATTTAAACAATTCGGTACTAGAGTGTTTATAAACTGGCAAGTGCGTGAATAACCTAAATGTAAATAAAATAGTGTAGCATTACAAATGGGGCGTCTTTATTTCAGCTGAGTATTGTTTGTGTTTTAATAAACTAGTGCAGATGATGTTTGACTGTGACTCCCAGCGTAATATAGTTTGTTCTTTATTGAGTGGGAGAGTTGCCCACAGTACTTAATTTAGTTTTAGGAAAGAATACAGCACTTATAAAATTAGGTAAACAACTTCTTATATTTATTGATGATACTCAAGCAACAACCACAACAGTAAAAGTGTTACTGAACAGAAAATTTGTAATTAAATTTATAAGGTAGAATGATAGGGCCAATTTATATCACTTAACAACGTCAATTATAGGTGTTCAGTTAACCGACGGAAAAAATTAAAATATAAGAAGAAGAGTTGAAATCTCCGCGTATTGGGTATAAACAGTGATGCCAGTGTTTAAATGGTAATGTTGTTTAAATAATATTTAATGTAATAAAAATCATAACGGGAGCAATGGCTCCATCACTTTGAATGTCCTGAGGTATTATAATTATAGCACCCACATCATACCAGGTTGTGTTATTAATTGGTGAATTACTACAATTCTTAATAACATTTTTAATATCCGTTTCGAAAACTTTGCTGGTTATTAATTAATGTCATGAGAGTCATCGAATGGGCAGTAATCGTCATGTTGGTGGAGAAACAGGGTATTTAAATCCATGTCATGGCAGTTAATTAATTAACAAGGTAAATACGATTGTTAGTGAGTTATGTAATTTCTGCGGAGTGTAGACGGTACATTTGCATAATTGGATTATTTTGCTACACTGCCACTGTAGATAACTATTTTCCAGTTTATCTCCTATTCCATATTTTGGTGAAATAATGTTTAATTTCGTTAATGAATTTTATATAAGGAAAATATCAGTCTGTGTCAGAGCATAATTTATTTAGTAGAATAGCACAGCTCTCATCTAGATAATCCCTACAAAGTGCACTGAAGACGGCGATGGACTGATCACACCAGACGAGGATGTCCCTACGCGGTAAGTATTTTATTGAAGCCGAGGCAGGAACCACTACCTGATACCGCAAAATCTACATCTTTGAAGGATGCAGAATGTATGTATGTATGTACGTACTGAACCCGACAGGGGCATGATCCAAGGACCTTGGGTTGATATCGATCTCAGTAATTACGCACGCAATGCTATTAAAGGGAAAGAACGCTGAAAATGATTAATATTCATATCATTAATAGAGGTCATACCGAAACTAATTAATATTCATACCATTGAGATAGATAAATTGTGTATTTTAAAATTATTTTATGAGATTTCTTTGTCTGCGACTTATTGCGCAGTATTATCCTTTGTGTAGCGGGGGCCCCGCAGATGAAGCCAAGCCAACTTAGACCCGGGAGGGGTTACGAATGGGGATTCCCTATGACATCACTCGAGAGAAGACATCCCTCCTCAAGGCTCACAGAATGAGGGGAAACTAACTTTTTCGAAACGGAATATAGGAGCCATCTTGGAATCGGACTGGCCAACTTAATTACCGACGAGGTAGAAAATTAATAAAACTCGAATTAGGGGCTCATCTCCCGATTTAAAAGGGATGAATGCTACTGGGACATTTATTTAGAGTGTTTAATGTCCTCTTCCGTGATAACTTTCAGCAGGAGAAAGAATACTGTGTTGTTTCTGCGTGGAAAGGTACTGGGGCCATCTGGTTAGTGTCATGACAGCTCCTCGAGACCGGGACTTCACCCCGTGTGGTGGGGGAAGCAGAACATATTTTAATTAATTTAAAGAGATTCACCGAAGGATAATTGAGTGGTTATGTCTCAATCGCACCAACTAGATACTGGTCACCGACCAATCGCACTATTTTACCTCGAGTACGCCGGGAATAGGCGATACGCAAATTAGTGGAAGGGGTATCGCTCCCTAGTAAAAACTACTGCAGAAAGGAAGAAGCGTCAGTCGGGATTTGTGGCTTACAGGCGGCGAAGCTACGTGTTGTCGAGCTTCCAGTGATCTTTTGTTTGAGTGAATTTCAATTTAATTTACAAGTGAAATCGCGTACTGTGCGTAAATATTGCAGAGATTGGATAGACGTGATGCTAGTGTCTAAACTTTAAAGATCAGAGACGTGTCGCGAACATTAAATATAATTTGTAATAATATTATTATTATTATTATTACTACGGCGCCACTGTGTCGAGTAGTGACAAAGGTACGCGGAATCCGATACTGAATCGCGGATTGCGGAGTGAGGTCCGATATCGTGGCTGGACGTTCACACCGAATGTAACTAAATAAATCTTGGAATAAATAGTGACGTGTTGTGTGCCTCAGGAATATTGCCAGCGGTTTCGTCAACCTAGAACAATGGACTCCCAGTTGGAAAGAAGAATGGTGCCTCCAGTAACTGCTGTGGTGCTTATGGGTCAACACTAAACCCACGATGGACTCCCTGAGCTGACAACGGGTCATCGAGATGGAGATGAGTATAAATCATAATTAATATGACGTAATCAGATTGGGCGGGGAACAGTTATCATTACCTGACGCTATAATGTTAAAGATTGTAACTTCAGTAATGTAGATGTGCTACCATGATACACGTAGCTTCTATTTACTTTATTTAATTAGTAACACGTCTGAGCAATCAATTGTAAATAAAGGGGTAACACGATAAGTTTGCATGCAGTAGTAGATTGACTTAATCATTTTATTTGGGAAAACTTGTAATTATTGATGCGTCAGGAGACTAATTTTTAGTAATTCAGAGTAACTCAAGTTAGGTTGTAGTTAGTCCAGCGATGATATTGCATGGCTGGTAAATAGTGTAATTTTATTCCGTGAGCACCCAGAGCTACGAGATATGACTTCGGAACTGACATCCCAGGCCTCCACTGATATATATTTAGATAGGAAATGTACAATTTTAATTGGCAGGCTTATCACCATTCAAGTGCAAATTGAGGAATATTTAATTCATAATTGTATTACCGTGTGACGATTTTATCAGAAATCACAATTTAGATATGGATTAATTACACCGTCATTACGAGGAAGTTAATTATGATCACGCAGTATGGTCTAATTTCCAGGTAAGTCGTGTAGGGAGATGGTGTAATGATGAACCCAATAATAATAATAATAATAATAATAATAATAATAATAATAATAATAATAATAATAGTAATAATAAATTGTAGTTATGGTAATCAAACAGGTATTGGTATCATAGGAACCGATGTCGCGTCGCGGGATCATGATATTGTAAATGAATGTGTGTGTTGAATTGAAGTGAAGTGTTGAGAGCCGATGTAATTTTGTTTAAGGAACAATGAGACTCAGTTTATTAGTGAACGATCCCCGAGATGGGGTGTTTTGTTAAGAAAGGGCGTTATGCCTGTGAAGGCCGAGGCCAATGACCACCCGCCGTGTGGGGGCTGTGGGCAGTTGACCTACAGAAGAGAAGTGTCGGTTTTTTGTGTATTCTCGTCCGCTCGTGTAAGAGGGAGCCTTGAGTTGAAGTGAATGAGGGCGAAAGAATCGCTTAATAATGAAATATTCAACACGCCAGACTGATGTAGTCGCTAATAAATGACACGGCGATTGTTACCAGTACTTGTTAGTTTACTGCCATTACACACTTGAGTATAACATAGCTTAGGGTTTTCAGAGTCCCACTTCCATCCCAACGGGTGTCAGTTCAGTTCCCGACAGCGGCATTGGTACCCCAATGCTCAACCGAAGGCTGGATGTCTCACGTGTTTACTGTATATAATTTGTGTTCTTTAAGGGTTTATGTATCTTGTTGTGATTATAATTGAGTTACCGATGGTGTTGACCATCGGGGTGGTGAATTTTTTACAAGTGAGGGTCGGTTCAAACCCGGGCGTTTGTTCCACATTTTTATGAGTTCTTTCGTGGTACTTCGTTGGGGAATAGCTGTGTGTTTAGTATAGGGATTGCTCAGATTCGTTGCATGCATGTTAATCCTATTGGTCAATGATATCACATAGCCTCAGTGTCTATGATAAGTGTTTTCCCGTTCGAATCTCGTCATAATGGATCGCTCTGCGATAGATAATACTCGGATCCATCGCAAACGACTGGAAGTCGATAACAAACAACAACAATTGATAATAATCCATGTAATTCATTTGTATATAAATGCGTCATTACCATCATCATCATTAAGGCCTAATAAACCACGTGTATTAATCTAATCTTTAACCCGAATGTGTTCTCATTGTAATTAGGTATGACCCGTCTCCTACCCTGTATGCCCTTAAGCTTAGTCGAGTTAAGCGCCCATTTGTTTTATTCCAACCCGTTAACGCCCTGTAGACATCATGCCGGAGCCATTAGGTGTAGGGACGGGCACATACTTAAGATGGCGCATCCAAAGTGGGGCGAGATAAAAGGGCGTAAGTGAACTGTGGGGGCTCGATATGTCCGTAAATAAGGGCTACCCAGATTTAGGAAATTTAGCGCCATATAGAATGACATCCAATGTCTGGATATATAAATACGGCCCAAGGTGGGACATATTCTACGGTTTAGTAGGCGTATTTTGATGTTTAATAGGCGCATAATTATCCCACCTATTGCATACCATTAATGTAAAGATAGGGGCGTGGTGTGTTGTGTATTAGGCAAGGCATACTTGTGCGGCTTCCAGGAGTGGGCACGATTATTTTGGTAACCCATGTCTGCTTCTGACATTTCCACGCGAGGCCCAGTTCATTATAGTTGAATAAGTGATACCTTGATGTCAATATTAAATCGTTTTATGAATGAGAACACAGTCATGGTCCAATGATATGGGCAGAGCCATGACATTCGCGTAAGCAGGGGCGTATCCAAAATTCAAGGGGATTAGTTCGAATCCCGGGAAACTATAAAATGAATTTCCCATAAGTGAGGTTTGAAGTGAATAGTGGCTCTTTCTTAGTGCATATCTATTCACGGATATTAGCCAGTGGTGCGTGTTTCTTCACCAAACAACCTGCTATTAGGAAATATATTTTACGTTAGTATAACCGAGGATGAGAAGAGGTAACCTCACGCCTACTTTTCTTTTTCGAGTGGCAGTAGGTTGATTTCATGGGTTCAGTTTGAGATTCTGATGACTTTGTGTGTTTGAAGGACCTCAATGCTGAGGGCATGGATTGATTTACTGGCACTATACCACATATGTTGGTATTTAAAATCGAGCCCAATTTTAGAATCACAGGTCAACCGGCAACTGTATTAACTGAATTTGAGGGCTAATATTATAATCATTTTCGGACATTTCCCGTTGCCTTCTTATATAAATTTCATGAACCTTAATGATGTTAGGCGGTTAGGCAGCTTCAATGATAGCCGTTTTGAGGCTTAATTTGCAATGATGATTAAAGTAAAATTTTCCTTTTGAAGCTGGAAGAACGTAAAGTTTGGATAAGGGAATCTTTTCCTTTAAAATAAATAATAATTATATATTGTTGTGGTTTGTTGACGCCGACGTTAGCGAGGGGGGTCCTGTCATCTCAAAGGATAGCGACATGGATATTGAAGCCGTGCGGGCGTTGTTAGAGGAGTTTCGTGCGGAGATTATGGTCAGCGTGAAGGACGCCTTTAAATCACTCGGAGATACGATAGATCGGAGCAGTGCGCAGATTAGGGAGATGAGGAAGGAAATCAAGGACGAATTAAAGGCGCATCGGGAGGAAATGAAGAACAGTCTAACGGGGGTGATGGACCGGCAGTTCGCAGATATGAGGGAAGCAAGTAGTGGGATAAGAAGGCTCACAGAGGAACTGAGACAGGACAGATTAAAAGGGTTCGGAGTTAAATCGAAAGTGCAAATAGATCAGAATAGTCCAGAGAGTAGTGAAGTGATGAACAGTACAAATGACTCGGAGGATAAGTGTACAAATCTTGAGGATAAGGCAGAAGAAAAACGAACAGAGATAGAGGCAGTGAATGAAAGGAGAGTCGAGGGAATAGTTGAGCGGCATGATCAGGTTGAGACCAGTATCACGCGAGACAATATCCACGTAAACGATGAAATCAGGAGCGAAGAGAAAGGCTCGAAAACGATGGTGAAATTGGAGATCCACGAAGAACAAATTAACGCGCTTCGCGAAGAAATAGAGGGAATGAAGAAATTAGACATTCAGGATGAACCACATTTCAAAATGGAGAATATGGAAGACGAGATGAAAGCTGAGGACGGAGCAGAAAGGAAGAGATCATCAGGTCGATACAAGAGACGACAACGCAACAAGCAGCGCCGAATTAAGTATGGATGGCTTACCAGTGAAAGAGGGACATGTTTAAGAAGAAGACGTCGTGATACCAGAGGTTCGAAGCTACAGCATGTGAACTGGAGAGACGAGATGAGAGATGAACGAGTCCTGAAACCCAAACGCTACGTAGAGCAATTGAAACGTAAACGAGGAAGCAAGGAGAAGCGGCATGTTGCCATGCTGCAATTAACAAGAAGAAGTGGAAGTCTTGAGTTCGTAGCACATGGGGACTCAAGCAGTTGGAAACCAAAAGCTACCGATGAGATTACAGAGGATCCTGGAGGATGTTCTGTGGCTTAATGAAGGCAGACCTAACTTATCGACGGTCATCTTATGTATGTAAATATTTGTAAATATTATCATCCAGGCGCAGCAGATGAATTACATTAATTACCCGAACGTGACAAGATCCAAGAAGACGTGGACAACGCTGAAGAACTTGGAGCAACGGATGAAGAAGAGGATGAGGATGACGGAGAAGAAGATCGACGTGACGTGTCAGATGAAGAGTCGGGACCAAATGAGGAAGCCGAAGAAGTCAATTATTTGGAGAATTTGTTTTCACAGAGAGATCTTGGGGATGAAGAATGTCCAGAATGTCAGTACCTGGAGAACTACAGAGAAGCATTGCGTCAGATAGCATATTATTTGGAAAGAGAGAACCAGGAACTTCGCCAGAAAGCAAAGGTTTGGAAACAGTTATGAATCGATATTGCCAATTGAATATTTAGCGACGAAATGTGTCCAGTGCCTGTACCCATTTCTTCTCGGGGAGAGGGGAATATGAACCCGACAGGGGCATGATCCAAGGACCTTGGGTTGATATCGATCTCAGTAATTACGCACGCAATGCTATTAAAGGGAAAGAACGCTGAAAATGATTAATATTCATATCATTAATAGAGGTCATACCGAAACTAATTAATATTCATACCATTGAGATAGATAAATTGTGTATTTTAAAATTATTTTATGAGATTTCTTTGTCTGCGACTTATTGCGCAGTATTATCCTTTGTGTAGCGGGGGCCCCGCAGATGAAGCCAAGCCAACTTAGACCCGGGAGGGGTTACGAATGGGGATTCCCTATGACATCACTCGAGAGAAGACATCCCTCCTCAAGGCTCACAGAATGAGGGGAAACTAACTTTTTCGAAACGGAATATAGGAGCCATCTTGGAATCGGACTGGCCAACTTAATTACCGACGAGGTAGAAAATTAATAAAACTCGAATTAGGGGCTCATCTCCCGATTTAAAAGGGATGAATGCTACTGGGACATTTATTTAGAGTGTTTAATGTCCTCTTCCGTGATAACTTTCAGCAGGAGAAAGAATACTGTGTTGTTTCTGCGTGGAAAGGTACTGGGGCCATCTGGTTAGTGTCATGACAGCTCCTCGAGACCGGGACTTCACCCCGTGTGGTGGGGGAAGCAGAACATATTTTAATTAATTTAAAGAGATTCACCGAAGGATAATTGAGTGGTTATGTCTCAATCGCACCAACTAGATACTGGTCACCGACCAATCGCACTATTTTACCTCGAGTACGCCGGGAATAGGCGATACGCAAATTAGTGGAAGGGGTATCGCTCCCTAGTAAAAACTACTGCAGAAAGGAAGAAGCGTCAGTCGGGATTTGTGGCTTACAGGCGGCGAAGCTACGTGTTGTCGAGCTTCCAGTGATCTTTTGTTTGAGTGAATTTCAATTTAATTTACAAGTGAAATCGCGTACTGTGCGTAAATATTGCAGAGATTGGATAGACGTGATGCTAGTGTCTAAACTTTAAAGATCAGAGACGTGTCGCGAACATTAAATATAATTTGTAATAATATTATTATTATTATTATTACTACGGCGCCACTGTGTCGAGTAGTGACAAAGGTACGCGGAATCCGATACTGAATCGCGGATTGCGGAGTGAGGTCCGATATCGTGGCTGGACGTTCACACCGAATGTAACTAAATAAATCTTGGAATAAATAGTGACGTGTTGTGTGCCTCAGGAATATTGCCAGCGGTTTCGTCAACCTAGAACAATGGACTCCCAGTTGGAAAGAAGAATGGTGCCTCCAGTAACTGCTGTGGTGCTTATGGGTCAACACTAAACCCACGATGGACTCCCTGAGCTGACAACGGGTCATCGAGATGGAGATGAGTATAAATCATAATTAATATGACGTAATCAGATTGGGCGGGGAACAGTTATCATTACCTGACGCTATAATGTTAAAGATTGTAACTTCAGTAATGTAGATGTGCTACCATGATACACGTAGCTTCTATTTACTTTATTTAATTAGTAACACGTCTGAGCAATCAATTGTAAATAAAGGGGTAACACGATAAGTTTGCATGCAGTAGTAGATTGACTTAATCATTTTATTTGGGAAAACTTGTAATTATTGATGCGTCAGGAGACTAATTTTTAGTAATTCAGAGTAACTCAAGTTAGGTTGTAGTTAGTCCAGCGATGATATTGCATGGCTGGTAAATAGTGTAATTTTATTCCGTGAGCACCCAGAGCTACGAGATATGACTTCGGAACTGACATCCCAGGCCTCCACTGATATATATTTAGATAGGAAATGTACAATTTTAATTGGCAGGCTTATCACCATTCAAGTGCAAATTGAGGAATATTTAATTCATAATTGTATTACCGTGTGACGATTTTATCAGAAATCACAATTTAGATATGGATTAATTACACCGTCATTACGAGGAAGTTAATTATGATCACGCAGTATGGTCTAATTTCCAGGTAAGTCGTGTAGGGAGATGGTGTAATGATGAACCCAATAATAATAATAATAATAATAATAATAATAATAATAATAATAATAATAGTAATAATAAATTGTAGTTATGGTAATCAAACAGGTATTGGTATCATAGGAACCGATGTCGCGTCGCGGGATCATGATATTGTAAATGAATGTGTGTGTTGAATTGAAGTGAAGTGTTGAGAGCCGATGTAATTTTGTTTAAGGAACAATGAGACTCAGTTTATTAGTGAACGATCCCCGAGATGGGGTGTTTTGTTAAGAAAGGGCGTTATGCCTGTGAAGGCCGAGGCCAATGACCACCCGCCGTGTGGGGGCTGTGGGCAGTTGACCTACAGAAGAGAAGTGTCGGTTTTTTGTGTATTCTCGTCCGCTCGTGTAAGAGGGAGCCTTGAGTTGAAGTGAATGAGGGCGAAAGAATCGCTTAATAATGAAATATTCAACACGCCAGACTGATGTAGTCGCTAATAAATGACACGGCGATTGTTACCAGTACTTGTTAGTTTACTGCCATTACACACTTGAGTATAACATAGCTTAGGGTTTTCAGAGTCCCACTTCCATCCCAACGGGTGTCAGTTCAGTTCCCGACAGCGGCATTGGTACCCCAATGCTCAACCGAAGGCTGGATGTCTCACGTGTTTACTGTATATAATTTGTGTTCTTTAAGGGTTTATGTATCTTGTTGTGATTATAATTGAGTTACCGATGGTGTTGACCATCGGGGTGGTGAATTTTTTACAAGTGAGGGTCGGTTCAAACCCGGGCGTTTGTTCCACATTTTTATGAGTTCTTTCGTGGTACTTCGTTGGGGAATAGCTGTGTGTTTAGTATAGGGATTGCTCAGATTCGTTGCATGCATGTTAATCCTATTGGTCAATGATATCACATAGCCTCAGTGTCTATGATAAGTGTTTTCCCGTTCGAATCTCGTCATAATGGATCGCTCTGCGATAGATAATACTCGGATCCATCGCAAACGACTGGAAGTCGATAACAAACAACAACAATTGATAATAATCCATGTAATTCATTTGTATATAAATGCGTCATTACCATCATCATCATTAAGGCCTAATAAACCACGTGTATTAATCTAATCTTTAACCCGAATGTGTTCTCATTGTAATTAGGTATGACCCGTCTCCTACCCTGTATGCCCTTAAGCTTAGTCGAGTTAAGCGCCCATTTGTTTTATTCCAACCCGTTAACGCCCTGTAGACATCATGCCGGAGCCATTAGGTGTAGGGACGGGCACAGTACGTATGTATGTATGTATGTATGTATGTATGTATGTATGTATGTATGTATGTATGTATGTATGTATGTATTGATTGATTGATTGATTGATTGATTGATTGATTGATTGATTGATTGATTGATTGATTGATTGATTGATTGATTGATTGATTGATTGATTGATTGATTCATTCATTCATTCATTGTATAGGAAATAAGAGGCCAAAAACCAACCCTCTGTACAATAGATATTTTACATTGAATTATAGAATGCACTTATCATTTGATGGAATGAATTTAAATTGGTGACTTATTGATTTTGAAATATAAATGAGATTTACATTTCTTATTCCTAGCTATAATGCCAATTTGATTTTTCAACAATGTATTATTGTAATAACGTAATATTTTACATAGAGTTGCGTGCTTACTTTTTACTCTCGCCTCGATGAAGCAACTATAAAACTACATTTTAGCATTCGCAAACTTTCAAGGCCAAATATCTGCCTGTGTAAAGAGTTTTACTGAGAAGTGTTTTAATGAAATTTACTTCTATTATAAGTATATCTATCAGTTAGACGTCATATTTATGACGGTCATTATAGATTCTATAACCTCACAAGACTTTTGCTCACTATGTTTCGAATCTCAAATATCATTTGTAACATAATTATTCGTAAATCAATGCTAAGGAATGGAATTATGTTCTGTTGAGTTGTTAAAAATTCACAACTATTTCACGCATAGCTTTATATAGGCCTATGATAGGATGTCAAAGTTGACTGTATGTGTATTTAATTCCTACAAAGGTAAAATGAATGCAGGGAATCTGTCCAGGTTTTCAATATGGCCCAAATTCGAAAAGTGATAACCATATACCTAGCTATACAATGCTGAGAAAGTGACAAAAGATACCGTACTGACAAAAGTCCAAACGAATTATTTCAACTTAAAACTCTTCAGGATGGCGTAAGTACAATAGACTGACCCGTCTCCTAGGTACCTGCAGCCGAAGTATAAAACCAAAAGGCCGTAAAATCCCCAGGAAGACTCCATGGTCAAGGCTTCCATTATTTGTAAATTCGGCAGTAATTGGGAAAAATTTGTTAGATCTATGATCAGCTACCTTTGACCCCAGGATTTAGAATAGTATTCATTTTTGGTGTAAGCTGCAGGAATTCAAATGCAATGTACCTCTCCAGAAGAAGATGTTTCCATTCAAAACTTTGGCCTCCAGGCGAGGAATCAAACCCACATCCTTTCGGGATAACTGAGCATGCTTATGTAATCCCGGCTAGGTAGCCCTCAGAGCACGTGCGACCACTTACGGAAATTGTTTACAGAATATTGAATGGAAATGCTAAAGTTTGCGCATCAGTTCGTGGACAAGTTAAACTGACAACATACATGATTGCCTACAATTTCACGACAGGTAACGACAATTATATTTTGAAGATACAATGACTGATAATACAGCTTCTCTAATTATGCTACATGTGCATTTTATATAATATTATTTCAACTATCACGGTAAAAGGGTGTCGTAAGACTCTCTGAGATGAGGAAAGAACATACTGCATATTTTGACAACGAATTAAATATTCGTAATAAGGCGAGTGTCGTATTCTGGAATGACTCGAATTTCGTAGGATGCGAATATCGTCTGAAGCCCTATTACGGATAAATCACCGGGCGAGTTGTGGTTAGGGTCGCGCAGCTATGAGCTTGCATCCGGGAGATGGTGGGTTCGAACCCCACTGTCGGTAGCCCTGAAGATGGTTTTCCGTGGTTTCCCATTTTCACACCAGATAAATACTGGGGATAAATCCTATTTAAAGCCATGGTCGCTTCCTTCCTACTCCTAGTCTTTCCTATTCCATCGTCGCCATAAGACCTACCTGTGTCGGCGAGACGTAAAGCAGATAGTAAAAAGAAGACATAAACGAAAAATTATGAGTAAAATCTGAGCGCACCTGTCGTCGAAATAACGTTGGTGGAAGCAGACAAAGAGAAAACTTCTCCAAATTGTGGTGTATAGTTTGCTAATGGACGTAACCGGCCCCACAGACCAGGGGAAGCGTGCTTGTCTCTTACCCGTCGTGGCCGTACATGCACCCGCAATATTTTCACCGTCTCAACTATTGCTCTGCATCTGCTGCATCTGTCGTTCACTCCTTCACGACCGAGCTCGATAGCTGCAGTCGCTTAAGTGCGGCCAGTATCCAGTAATCAGGAGATAGTGGGTTTGAGCCCCACTGTCCGTAGCCCTAAAGATGGTTTTCCGTGGTTTCCCATTTTTACACCAGGCAAATTTCGGGGCTGTACCTTAATTAAGGCCACTTCCGATTCCTTCCACTTCCTAGGCCTCTCCTGTCCCATCGTTGCCATAAGAGCCATCTGTGTCAGTGCGACGTAAAGCAAATAGGAAAAAGAAAAAAGAGCACTCCTTCACGGAAGTATACTACATTTCCCTGAATTGCTATCAATAATCGTTCCATTTCTCCGTGGAGGTAGCCGTATATTCGTTCGAGGAAAATTTCAGTCTGTCAACAGATTGCTGGAACGTGAGGATATTAACCATGGAGTTCTTTTTGCTTCAGGCATACTGTAGTAGTTATGCGTTGGCGAATTTTGGAGGAGTGGTTTAAATACTTTTAAGATGGATTGGGGTAAAATTGTCATCAGCGCAACAGCAGCTGCGAATAAGTTTTGATCTCGATTTGAATGGAAGTATTTTCGGAAGATTTCTCTCTGTTCGTGACACTTCTTCCTGAGGTCGAGTATTCCTCGTCCTCCATTTAGATGAAATATGTTCATTCGCTCAATTGCAGAATTAGGTTGAAGCATTCAGTTTGTTCTCAGGTATGTCCTCAGTTGTCTCCCCAAGTCCTCTAAATTTGTTTCACACGATTCCATGACACCAAATTAGTCGAGGATAACTGACCTTACTGTGTTTCCTGCATTGAGGAATGGCTTTAAAACGGCTGCGGCTCTCTCAAGGAATGCAATCTTAAGTCATTCTTTGATGGTTGAGTAACTGATCCCTTTAGGTTGATTGAAACCGAAGTACTTGTAAAACGGTCCTGGTTCGAGAACCTCAATTACTTCCTTCTCGCAAATCTAAAATTCGTCAGTAGCCTGAAGTTTTCTTGTTTCAGATGAACTGCTGAACATTCCTCCATTCCGAACCTCGTGTGTATATCATGAGATAATTTTTCACTAAGGCCAGAAGCTGGGTCAGATGTTCATTGCTAGCGGCATACAGTTTACGATTATTATTATTATTATTATTATTATTATTATTATTATTATTATTATTATTATTATTATTATTATTATTATTTCCAGTTGTAATAGAGTTGGTAGTAGCAGTAGTAGTGGTGGTAGTAGTAGTAGTAGTAGCAGGCTGACTGCGTGTTGCTGCTCAAGTTTTGAGTCCTTGGCAGGTCATTTAAACAGTCTTAGCAGCATTTTATCAGTGAAGTAGTATTTATTAGTGAAAAAAATAATAACTGTCCGGCCGAATTTCATCCTGAAAAACGTCTGGACCTACGTGAATTAACACGATGTAAAAGCCATTGTGAAAAACTGGGGTATGAAAATTAACGGAAAAGTAAGACTTGTCAGTGAACTTTAAAGATCTCTGGCATTCAGTTTGTGGAATTCCACTACATCAAAATAATCACTTTTGTTTAAAGTTATCAGACTTAAATATCAATCATATTATTTGGTGGGTATTTGACCATGACCAGTAAATATTTCTCCATTGGGTGCATGCTCCGAAGTTTCTGCTTCAATGGTATCTCGCTGGCGTGGACGATAAGTAGGCTAATTTTGCGTCTGAGTGCAGCAGATACAAAGCTCCTGGCTCTCAGCACAATGCATTGGCGCTTGAAGCTAATCTTCTGCTCTATTTTTAACTGTTATTCTTAATGCACAAGTGGAGTACATAACAACTGTACATTAGTCAGTAGGCTAAACGTTCTGTAGTGAGGGAAAGAGGATAGAGAAATACGATTCACAAATTACTTTTATTTACACTCCACTGAATTTTGTCCTCGCGTTGTTGAAATAATCTGTAAAGTGGAACTTTACAGAAAAATAGTTGCTTATCTCACTTAAATTCTACCATTATGAAATCTCACCATCAGAAATATCTTTTATGTGGATACAAAGCAGTTAGGCTACTAATATATTGATCAGAGGGATACAAAGCTTCTTGTGGGTGAGTCAGTATGTCTGTCGACTGGTTCCTGAATGATATCGATTATTTCATGGATTACGTCGGCTTTTGAATGGTGGGTACCGTACTGAACTGAGCATGATGTATTAATCTAAATATTAAGATAAAGTGATTGAACTTGGTATGAGACAAAATGTTGCAGATTACACGGCCAAAAGCTTCTTATCCAGTCCTAGTCCTGTTCAGTCCCTCCGTCGCGATAACCGATGTCTGAGCAGGTGCGGCGTAAAGTCAGTAGCAAGAAACGAGCTGCATTAGTTCATTAGTTAAATTACTTTTCCTCAAAAATTATCACGAGGAGCTTAACCCAAGGCAATGTTTCATATGATCCCTTCACACAGCTCGTAAGGAAGGTCGTAAACTGAAATAATGGGCACGAATATGGTCGTTGTAGGGAATGAAATAGCTTTAAAAGAACCTCACTAATTTATTTCGACTTGATCAACTCATAAATAATGCCTCCGCACAAAATCTCTGTGTTTGATTGTCGAAGAGTTTCTCCTTTTCTTCTTCAAAACCTAAATAAGGATATATATTGAATGGTTTGAAAGGTACATGAAGAGCAAGTCTACTCATCTTTGAGATTATTAGTGGCAGACATTAGTCTTACTCTCAGTCAATCACTGGGAATAGTGACTGCAGCACTACTGCCTACTAGAGTAAATGACTAACGTCAAGATCGCTTATAGCCAATTTCGTAAGTATAATAAATTTTTGCCTAGATTTTTCGGAGTTGGTCATAGCGAAAATTAAGCCTCCGAAGGATTCACATTGTACAGTTGATATAGATGGTTTCCTTAGTTTTCTATAACAGTAGGGTCAGTCCTCGAACACATCTCTTAACTGCCTGGCTTAGCTGCCTCTAAACTCTGCCATGTCCTATGATTTTCATTTGGGATATTCCGCTTTCCTGTTCACATCTTTTTATTACTAGAAGTCTGTAACATCAATTCAAGACGAAACTTTCATTATAATTAAGGTCATCTAATTTTCACCTGCAGTGCCTTCCTTGTACTGTAGTGTCGTAATGACATCCGTAGTTTGATTTGTGATGACAACTCGTTCAACTTCCTATTCATCTGTCGGGTCAAGTGAAATTCATTGACGGTGCGTAAGTTCTTCTAGAACAACGCGATTAATTGTTCTCGACGAATGAGGTGGTGTAAAAATAATGTCCACTATTTAACAGTTATGACTGCCCACAAGTCACGATCAGTACCGGATTTAGGTCTAGGATACGTAGACAGTTTCCCATCACGAGAGTGTTTCAATATGCAGTGAATTTTTTACCCTTCACTGCACTCGTATGTGATGTGGTTTTCCACAATGGAATATATATAGGATATTTCACAATTTTTCGCTAAGCTTTTAACATTCAAACATCAATTATTACCGCCTACTGGCCATGTGTACGTAATGCAAGGCACAAGTATACTTACACGACGTAGGTCGGTAATGTCTCTGAGATTGAGCCAGATGTACTCCTGAAGTCTGTAGTAATGTGATGGGAAGGGCCCACGTAAAATAAACGGTGGTTGGTACGCGTGGATGTTGACGGGATGGAAGGAGTACTTTTCGTTGTAGGGCTGTTTTGTCGTCTGAAATACAAAGAAACCAAAGGCATCACTTGTATATGTGTTAGATGAGCTGAACAGTTGAAGCAGTACCATACCGTACCTTAAAATTACAGTAATAGGTTAAAACAGTAAGCTAAGAAATAGTGCGATTCATATGTGAATCCCTATGCGTTGTAGGGTTAAGTTTACGAAGTAAGCA
This sequence comes from Anabrus simplex, assembly GCF_040414725.1. NCBI lineage: Eukaryota > Metazoa > Arthropoda > Insecta > Orthoptera > Tettigoniidae > Anabrus > Anabrus simplex. The sequence continues at coordinate 994,650,664 of NC_090266.1, read as the reverse complement.
GTTGTGGGTTTTATGTTAAGTAACACGCGTAGTTGAAGTCAAACGCCACCCTGAACAACTCTGGAATGGACTAGAGGGAGATTATAACATGCCTCATACCTTAGTTGCTGTCCGACTCATTGGCTGAATGGTCAGCGTACTGGCCTTCGGTTCAGAGGGTCCCGGGTTCGATGCGTGGCCGGGTCGGGGATTTTAACCTTCATTGGTTAATTCCAATGGCCCGGGGGCTGGGTGTTTGTGCTCTCGCCAATATTCCCGCAACTCACACACCACACATAACAGTATCCTCCACCACAATAACACGCAGTTACCTACACATGGCAGATGCCACCTACACTCGTCGGAGGGTCTGCCTTACAAGGGATGCACTCGGCTAGAAAAAGCCACCTTAGTTGCTCTCACGAAAAACCAGGCCACCAAAAATGACTGAAAGTCATGAGGGAGTTGGGAATCGAACCCAGGACAAGCAGGCGGAAAGCGACTATACTAATTCTTGAATTATTACGGAGCAATGTACAATTAACCAACTGTAAGTGACAAGAAATACGAATATCTCATTTCATGTCTAATTCTCTGTGTTCCCATAAGTTTGGTGTTCATTTTTTTTGCTACTTGCTTTACGTTGCACCGACACAGGTAGGTCTTATGGCGGCGATAACTTTGGTTTGCCAGTAACGCTACACTTATGATTTTTAAAAGTTATTTACAATTTGATTTACGTTGCACATACATCGGTAGGTCTTACGGTGATGATGGGGCAGGATGGGCCCTGGTGTGAAAATGGGAACCACGGAAAACCATCTTCAGGGCTACCATTAGTGGGGATCGAACCCACTATCTGCCGAATGCAAGCTTCAGCTACGTGATACAAACCACGCAGCCACTCGCACACTTATGAAGAACGCATCAGACTTCAGCTAAATTTCTTATTTTAAATACTACAATATTCAATTTCATGGTTCTCATTAAGTGATAGATTACTGTTAACGAGATCCAAGCTGCCAAAAAGGTGGGGGTATACAAGTGTATCTACTATTAGCTAGTAACAAACGTTAGTGGTTGCGTTCATCTTACTGTATGGATCACTTGGGTATAAATTAAAGAGACTATTGTACTATTTTGCAATTTAATATTACCAGATCACATACTTTCCACGTCTGCTCTTCATCAATTAATAATCATGAACTGGTCCATTCTTAAACAGTACGAACTACATGGATGTTCTACCCAATACCTATCTATTCACAGGAGTGAAGCAATTAAATGACAGTGTTTATTCAAAAATCTTGATGCCTTGGGTGGAATCACCTTCATTTAACATGTTATGGTTTAACAGACGATTGTCCTCATTATCCCCGTTCACTTTTCTCAACTTGTAACTTGCTATTGTTTCCTTCGACCTACCCTTCAGTTCGAGACCATTGAGTGTGTTGTGTGAGCGCTGTCTACGTCAGTCTACTCTCTATTGTTCTCCGTAACGCAATGTCTCTTGCAGCGGTCGCGATGCCTCTATTATAGCAATTGCATGAAATGATACCGAATAAAAAATAATTATTATTGTTTGTTTTATACAACTATCCGCACAATATCAGAGTGCTAATTTTATATCTGTTTTCATCAGTAAAATAATCGCAGATATAACAATATAACCTCATGTCATTAGTAATGGGATTTATTGCAGTGAAAAATATCAAGGAATGCGAAAGGTAGACGGTGAAAACGGAAAATATGCTTATTCTTACCTCAAGTGAGTTAATAGAGCCAGCCGATTGAGTTGGCTACGTGGTTGGAGCCCTAAATCTTAGATCTTACATTCCTCAGATGGAGAGTTCTAATCCTGCTGTCGTCAGCACTGAACATGGTTTTAATTGTTTCCCATTTTTCATCAGGTAAATGCTGGGTTTGTATTTTTATTTAAGACCACATTCGCTTCCTTCTCAGTTCTAGCCTTGTCCAAACCAATCGTTGCATAGAACCTGAGTCGGTACGACGTAATACCACCACCAAAACTACTACTACTGCTACTACTACTACTAAGAATATGATGCTTGTTGTTTAAAGGGGCCTAACATCGAAGGTCATCGGACCCCTACTAAGAATAATAACAGTTATTATTATTATTAATATTATAATGTTTGGGATCATAGATAACAGATTCAAATGGGGTATATAGAGATAAATGAAATGTAATTTCTCTAACAAAGGAAAGAAAAGAACTGTGGCTTCCACATGAAAAAATCTTCCAAGGATTGTAATTAGTTCTTTCAATTAGTGCATCTATTACGACCATGCTCTCTGGGATAATATGAGCGTGACATGAGTGAGGAGACTTTAGCATGTGTATCAGCTGTCAAGATTATATAAGAGAAGACATGCCGTCAGAGTCAGTATGGGAAACGAGCGAATAGTGCCTATTTTATTATATCTGGATAATGTCAAAATACAGTTAAAATTTTCATTAATTCATTGGCTAAAACACTATATTAGTATCTAAAAACTGATTACGTTTAATTAAGTCAGGGTGAGTGTCATTGTGTTATACAATATTGTAGCGGGATGTCCACCATTTTGTTCTTGGCAGTGAGAGGGCACGTGTTGGTGTTACTCCGATCGCGAGCAAGTGACGTCGCTGCTAAACTATTGGCAGCGCCTGCCGCTCGAATTTTCTACCACTTAGGAAGGGCAATCCAAAAGTGGATATGCTGGTCCTCACTCCGACGTCATCCTAGACACCTTTAAAAGGTTGGGCCAAGTATGTCCTGGATGTATTCAATATCTTGGAAAATCTTGGGTCACTAAGCCGGTCAGTAAAAACCGGACAGGTGGTTATGTGGAGTTCTTTGTGATTTCTGTTGTGAAGTGGGGCCTCTCAATTCGAGCTAGTCTGTGAGTGTTGTTTCGTATCTTTGGTCAGTGCCCAGTGCAGGATTCTGACGGAGATCTGCAGCGACATCGGCGACGACTGCTGAAGTGTACGACCGACGAACGAGTGCCAGTCGCATGTAGTGACAGACAGTACACAACGTGCAAGTTGTGAAACCGTGTAGTATGTAGGCTGACGAACTGGTGTGAGTGTATTGGTCTGTAAGAAATTATAGCAGAATAAATAGTACCCACGGGGTAAAACGCTACCAATAGTGTTTTTACTTACTATCCTGTCAGTCCGTCACACCACAATATGAATATGTAACTTACAGTCTCTCAAAATCAGAAAAGGGAAGTATGATCTGATGGTACTGTGTTAGTACGTCGGATTTACACTTTTCTCGGAAACAATTAAACATTTAGGTATAATGTTTGGTGTGGTTACGCACAGGGTTTGCATCCAAATATGAAAATATGAAGATCATATTCCCCGTACATGTGCATTAGTATGTTCTGAAAAAATGATTAGCATTTGAACCATGGCAGCCACAGGATCAAGGTCCACGTCGATATTTCGGCGCACCACCTCCGACTGGTGCATGCGGCTCTCGTTGTCGTTATAAACCGAAGGTAATTGATCAGTGTGGCGTGAGCAGACGTGCAGGATATCTTGCAGACGTATGGGAGAACCGGACCGTCAGAGGAGTGAGTGTGAAAGAGGGCGCATTATTGGCATGAGAGAACGTGATGCATCCATCCGGGAAATTGCTACTTGTGTGAGATGAAGTGTGTCGGCAGTGCAACGGGTGTGTACAAAATGGTTCACAGAAGGCCGTAGAACACGACCAGATGGGTTTGGTCGCACCACCCAGACAACCCACGAGAAGGTCGACACCTCAACAGAATGGCATTGCAGGATAGATCTGCGTCATCCTCGTCTCTGGCGTAACAGTGGAACAGTGTAACACATCATACACTACCAGGAGTGACAGTCCGTCATCGTTTATTACGGTCTGGATTACCGGCGTGTCGTCCGCTTCTCCGCCTACCTTTGACTAATGTGCATAAACATACTAGAATGAAATGGTGTATGGAACGACGTCACTGGGAACAGGAATGGCAGCTTATAGTGTTTTCGCACGAATCCCGGTTCTGTAGGATTGAAAATGATGGCCGCATTTTGGTTCGCCGCAGACAGGGAGAGAGGCATCACATTGACTGCATTCGCACAAGACATACAGCGCCAACTCAAGGCCTTATGGTGTGGGGTGCTAATGTGTACAACCTCAAATCACAGTGGGTGCGTGTCCAGGGCACTGTGACCAGTTTGATCTACGTGAATGACATCCTGCGACCCGTAGACATACCCATTCTACACGACACCATGGACGCCATATTTCAGCAGGACAACGGAGGACCACATGTTGCTGCATGAACACTTGCCTTCTTGTTGTCATAGGATGTCAGATTGTTGCCCTGGCCCGCCCAGTCACTGGACTTGTCGGCTATCGAAAATGTGTGGGATATGGTGAAACGACGGGTGCGGCGCTGTGACCCAACGCCAACCACTTAAGATAAATAATTGTGGAACCAGGGGAATGAAGCATGGTTTGCTATATCCCAGGACGCCATTCGCGCCTTATACGCATCGATGCCATCACGCATGAAATAAGTTATCAGTGCCCCTGGAGGACCCAGTGCCTACCAGGCAACAGGACACATGCTGAACCTAGGTGACTGAAATGCTGATCGTTTCTGCAGAACATACTAATGAACATGTTCTGTGAATATGAACTCCCCATCTGTAGTCTTTCAAGGTGTTCTGTACTTTATGAACGTGAGTGTACATTAACATTGTTCCAATAAGGAAAAGTGAGTGGTAAAGGAGTTGTCAGTCGGAGCTGATACAGATACGAGTAATAAGAAGAAATAGAATCGAAAGGGAAAAGGAGGTAGACACACGGGACAATATTACCGCAGTAAGACTCCCCAGCCGCTCGACTTGGTGGGTTACGACAGACGAGTTTACAGGGTGTATAAATAAGCAAAAATTGACCTCTGTTTCATTGATATTTTCCTATTGCGAGTATTAACATCGTGTTAAGAGGATGCATCTGCAAATGTGTGTCCGTAGGAATATCCTGGGTTCCTATGGCTTAAGTCCATAATCGTGATGAAGTTGTAGGTGAATTACTTCTGACAACGGGCCTCGTCATCAATATTTAAGTCCATAAATTTAAGAATGTTGATTGTACTTGTAAATAAGTAAAGTAACGGTAGCTAGTTGTCATTCGCATTATAATAATAAGAACTATGTTTCATTGTAGGAATGTACAGAAGATTTATAGGGGCCGATGACCTTCGATGTTAGGCCCCTTAAAACAACACGCATCAGCAAAAGATTTATACCATTAGGAGTTGTTGTGTCCGTTTCATTTTTCTTTTCATTTATTCAAGTCCAAAAATTACGATAGAAATGAGTAAAACTTAATTATGATTTCATTAAATTGAGTCCCATTTTATTTAGGGTCAGTTTTTATATCTTTGTTTCTTGATTGGACATCGATGTCAAGTATTCAACGTCGTTAGAAATTTTTTTTTTTTTTTGCTATTTGCTTTACGTCGCACTGACACAGATAGGTCTTATGGCGACGATGGGATAGGAAAGGCCTAGGAGTTGGAAGGAAGCGGCCGTGGTCTTAATTATGGTACAGCCCCGGCATTTGCCTGGTGTGACAATGGGAAACCACGGAAAATGTAGATCAAAGATTAAACAATATATTACTGAATACTTGTGAGGTAATGTACCAGGTGTATGCATAAGTCTTTCGCGGTTTCACACAGAGATGGCGCCAGCGAACAGCACGCAGTGTATGAATTCAACACATACGTCAGCTTGTTCGTCTGACATTAAACTATCGACACACACAAGTTGAGTCCGCCAAACACTAGCGTCTGTATTATATCTCATCAGTAATCATGTCGACGTTTGTGCCTGAAAAAAGAACATTTGAGGCACGCATTGCTTTTCTTACATAATCAAATGAAAAAGGCTGTGGAAAGTCACCGCTTGCTGGTAGAAACATGAGACATGGTTTCGCCAAATCGCTTCGTTAAGGAGACCATGCTTTTTGTCTGGTGGGACCAGAGCGGTATTGTGTATTATGAACTCTTGATTCCCGGCGAAACCGTTAATGTACAACGCTATCACTAACAAATGATTAATTGAAATCATTCATTGATCCAAAGATGAACGAAATGGGTCTGAAGACATGGCAAAGTGATTTTGTTACACGACAATGCGCCGTCTCACACAGCAAAACCAGTGAAAGACATCTTTAAATCACTTGGACGGAACATCATTCCGCACCCGCCGTACTCGCCCGACCTGGCGCCATCTGACTATCACCTCTTCGCATCAATGGGGCACGCGCTCGCAGAGCAGCACTTCAGCAATTTCAAGGAAGTTGAAAAATTGCTCGACGAATGGTTTGCCGCAAAGGGCAAGCATTTCTTTCTGGCATGGTATTCGTAACATTCCTGGAAGATGGGCAAAGTGTATAAAAGCCGATGGCAAATATTTTGAATTTAAAAAAAGAATTTTCCTTGAAAATTAAGTTTTTTCTTTATCATAAAACCGGCAGAAACTTATGCATACACCTGGTAAATAAGTGAATGTGATACAGAATTTGCGGACGTTGTAAGCTAGAATATGTTTATGGAGATAAAATGGTCTAATTAAACTATTGGAGGAGTTGCAGAAGAGTGAGGTAACATTTAGGAGATGTTGAATCGTATGATAGGCTCTTAGTGCTAAAATGTATACCCGTCTGTGTGTGTGTGTGTGTGTGTATGTATGTGTGTGTGTGTGGATTTATATGTATTTGCCTCTAGAAAAGATTGCGATATTATCCATGGAATAATTAGAGAGGGAGAGAGAAAGCCGAGAAGTCCTCAGTACATAGTTAACTTTAAAAGGGACAAATAAGTGAAGAATATGACAGCGAAAATGCTGATGTTCTGCTTTAAATGCTCTCCGTTAGACCGAACCTATGAGGAACGATGATTGCCACGACATGTGCGTAAATGACGTTTGCCATTCAATGATGTTTACTATATGTCCTCATGAAGACAGTAAGAGCAATAACATGATAGTTTGATGCCCAATTTTAATTACAGGGTAAGTTAAGTCAATATTTGGAGCATGTTTTTGCTATGTTTTACTACTTTTATTTTAGAGATATCAATTTGTGATTGAGTAAGACATAGTTCATTATTGTACTAAAGTTTTTGTGTATGGCCAATATGTTTAAGGAAACTGTGTTGTTTGTGAAGTTGAGTCATAATCCGAATTTTTATACTATAAAAACTGACCATGATGAAAAAGCGTTACACCATGGCCATTGGAGTCACCGAGACACATTGACAATAAAACACAGGTGATAATAATTAATAAATAATCAATGTTTAAATCAAAACGTTGAAACGTAACACTTGTACACTTTTAGTGAGTGTGTTATGTATTTTTTTCTGTTGAAGGCCTTCACGCGTATTTTGTGTGATTTAAGTGTTTTTATTTTATATAAATATGTGAGTGTGTTTAATCACGTAATTTCTTATTTGTGCTTTTGTTGCGTCAAACCGACGTTGTTTATTTCATTTTTAATTTTGATTTATCTTGTTAAACAAATTCGCCATACAAAATCAGTCTGGTTTTCTCATTTAGTAGCTTAGCCTATAGATTAGGATCCTTTATGTACCCCAAACGAAAACGAAGTGAGGGACGGTCTGTGCTATGGAGATGGGAGAAGGAATGGAAGGTATTTGAGCAGCCCCGAGGAAAAGCCCACGAGACTACCTCCTCATGCTAGAAGAATACATTAATAAGGGTACGATATTTTTGGAGAAATTCAAGTGTTATTGCTTTCGATCTAGAGGTATGAAGTAGTTTGTGATTTGTGCTGAACGTCCTTGTCCATAAGTTTCATATCCATGCACGGATACCTCAATATTGCCTCCCTTAGATGTATTTGAAGAAGTACGTTTAGGAACATTTCCCCTCTTCATCGCCGTAATGTTCTTATCTATGTCTGTCTAAGTCTTCAGAGTCCATAAACTCTTTCTCTCACTCACAAACACACTCTCCCTCTGTAAACAACCATTGCCGTTACTGGCTCCTAAGTAGAAAATGAATAATCTTGTTATATCATCTAACAAAACTTTCAAAATTTAATTTCATGAACAATAACATCATCAGTCACAAGAACCTGGTGAATTTAGGTACATATCGGAAATTAGGTATTGTAAGAGAAAGGATTATAAATATTATATCTTCCTCCGTATTTTCTGTAATAATATACAAGGTGTAAAAATAACTTACGGCCAAATATTCAGGACCCATTCGTCACACTTAGAAGAAGAAAATATATTGGACGTACAGGGGTCCTGAGATGCTTTAATTCCGAGTTGAAACTTATTTTCTACAACTGTATGGAGCACAGTAATCGTGGGATACACAGAAGCAGAGCGTACCAGCATATCACATGACATTCTTTCTTATATCAAATATTCAAAATTCTCACCGTTAGCATTGATATATGCAGCCTGCCGCATTGAATTCCGGATACTTCTTTAATTATTATCCATCGCATTCTTTTGTCTAATGACGATGGCACCGTATGTAATTTCCTTTGGGTTTTGCACTTTTCTAAGAAATATTTGCTTGCGAGTGTCTTTAAATATGTGCACACTCTCGTGGAGAACAAACGTTTCTATGATACAATTTGAATTTGAAAAGAGTAACTACTTCCTTAATCTTCGGTAAGTTCATGAATTATTGCACGATTCACCATATTATTGTATGTATTCAGTCCACGTAATGTATTAATACATCTTTACACGTTATTACTAAATCTGAACCTGTAAGTATATTAACCAGAATAAGTCTTATTACCTCTTTGAAATGACGAAAGGCAGAATGAACTAGAAATGCTATTTTATTCCCAGCATCCCAAAGCAATCATACATTTTTATATTATACAGTCCCCTTTACATGAATTTCATCAACATGAAGGTTTACGACATTTCGCTCTCAGAAAGTTGAACAAAATGATTAAGTAAATTTGTATTCCCGTTCTCTAAGGAGGTACTTCGAAGAAAGCGGATGGTGTTATGAGATATCGACAGGGAAATTACAATTTTTAAATTAACCTTAGGATATCATAGCGCTTCTCACTGTCAATATAAACTAAATATGAACTTATACACTGCTGTGCAAAACGTAATGATAAACGTAAATTTTGCATGTTGTGTCACTGCCGAGTAACATAGCTCGATGAAACTTGAACCATACATAGGAAGAACTGCTATAATATAGTACTGTAGGCGAACGAAAGGAATGTGCGACGTAACGAACAGAAATGACATACAGAGACAATAAATTACACGTAAGTGATTGTGACTCATGATGGACACTTGAACATGACAAAAGAAGGGACATGGTCCTTAAAAGTGTGCGTGATCACCACGGACAGCGATGCATTCTCTGTAACGTGTTACTATGCTGGCCACAAGCTTGGTAATGAGTTCTTGTGGTAGGGCGTTCCATTCCTCCACCAGCGTGGTTGACGACTCCTGGATGGTCGTTGGTGCATGTGGGGGTGCTGCAATACGTCTGCCCAACATGTCAGCAAAATAGGCAGGCCAGTCCATTCGCTGAATGTCCTCTCGTTCCAAGAGCTCCTCGACCTGCGCTTTTCGTTGCGGTCGTGAATTGTCATCCATAAAAATGAAGTCAGGGCCGAATGCACCCTTGAAAAGACACACGTGGGAGAAGAGTACACTCTCACAATAGCGTTGACTGGTGAGTGTTTCCCGTTCAAAGATTTGGAGGTCGGTACGCCCATGCAACGTTATGCCTCCCCACACCATAACACTTGGATCACCAAAACAACCATATTAGACAATGTTCCTGGGTGCATTAAGTGTTCCCACCTCCCGCCAGATGAGAGTACGTCCATAATCACTACTCAGACTGAAAACTGCTCTCATCTGAGAAGAGCACGCGACCCCTGGTCGGTCCCGACCTGATGCTCCTGCATCATCGCACACGGTGCCGCCGATGTGTGGGTGTCAACGGAAGACAACGTAATGTTCGTCGGGCAAACAGACCACCCCCATGCAGTCTCCATGCCACTGTCGAGCGTGAATTTGGGTGTCTTGCAGTCCTGTCAAATGAGGTTGCAATTGCACTGGCTGTTTGACGTGAGTCTATTTTTGCCTGTTGCACAATGTAGCGGTCATCTGCTGCTGTTGACCCTCTCCTCTCCTTCGGGAGGCAGTGCCTGTGGTTCGGAATGCTCTCAATAACCGTGAAACAATGCTGTGAGCAATACCACTTCGTCCTTCTTCCAGTTTCCCGATGATTCTTCCCCATGTGAAGTCATCCAAATGTTGTCTCCGGGCCATGTTGTAATGAATAACACTACCACAGTGCACCGTTAGCTAGCTGATTGATCCACACTGTCTTGTCCTGTTCCTTAAACTGCCCCGTTTTATTGGACCAGACCCATTTGGTGCTATAGTCGCGCTGACCTCACGCCAGGTTTCTATGCACGTGTGCGAGACCTCTAGCAACATGTTACCGCAGTTTCATTCATTTAAACCGAGTAGTTGATATGTTATCTTGCTTTACCTATCTCGTCCTTACGTTTTGCACAGGGCTAGGAGTAGGAAGGAAACGGCCGTGTCTTTATTGAAGTACACCACCAGCATTTGCCTTGTGTGAAAATGGGAAACCACGGAAAGCCATCTTCAAGGCTGCCGACAGTGGGTTCAAAATTCACTATCTCCCGAATGCAACCTCACATCTGTACACCTCTAACCGCACAGCCAACTCGCTCGGTAATTGTAGAATAATATCGAGTCAAATGTGCCAGTAAATAACGGGTTACTAAATTATATAACTGGGTGATTTGACCATTCGGTTAGGCTCGCGCATCTCTGAGCTTACATTGGGGAGATGGTGAGCTCGATTTCCACAGTCGGCAGCCCTGATGATGGTTTCTTGTAGTCCCACTTTCATACTAGGCATATGCTGGGGCAATACCTTAATTAAAGCTGTGGCCTCTACCTTCCCAATACTAGGCCTTACACATCCTTGTTTTGCCAAGACTTTCGATGTGTTAGTGCGACGTTAAAACTCTAGCAGAAATAGAAAGTAAGTTATACCATTGAAGAAGTTGATGAATTGTGTTTGTTGGTTTGAAGCAACAAGGCGCACGTAATATTCGGACTAACCAAAACATGGATAGCATTTCTGTAAAAGACAAATTTGTTCAACTAAAGTGGATGCTTACATATCAGAAGCACATTTCAGACGGCATTTAAGTGGAAATTGTCTGTAATGGAAGTAAATCTTATCTGATAACTGGTGGAGAATGAAAGAGAACAGAGAGGTTTAAGGTATGGTCAAGATAAATTGAACAGTTCGAATCATACATGAAGAGATACTGGATCAAGTCGTTGAGAAGAGGACAATTAGAAAAACAAAAATAAACATATGTGCGTGTTTCAGTATTTCAGAAGAGACTAAGTGTTAGGTAGAGACGTGTATTAGCAGATATGTGTTTGGAGTAGGAATGGTAGTAAATTTTTAGGCCATGAATATGCCAATGGATGTAAGAAATAATGAAACGGTTTTACAGAGATGTTCAGTAAAGTTGGACTGGAATGAAGAGCTACGGAAAACTATTAAGGGAATCTATGAATAACCTAACTGCTTGTCGAATTGTTATCCAGTCTGTCGGATATCTGTGTTACCAATACGTTCATGAAAGTGAAGGTTGACGAAAATAATACCTTCTTTTGAAAACGACATTTTTAATTCCAAGCAGGGTGTAGAAGTGAAGCTTGTCCCAGCTGTAAAATACTATTCAATAATCGCAATGGGGCTATAACAAATTATGTGGACAGTGCTCGTGATAATTCGATATTAAGGCACAAAAATTATTACTCGTCATCTACCACGATTCTCGGCATTAGATGTTACTTCCAGGTTCCGTACATAAGATATTAATATTAATACATGATTGGACATTGCAATGTATAAATCAAGTAGGTTAGTACGTTACAACTTATCTCGATATGTGTTTTAATACGTTTTTATCACTGATCTGGTAGGTGACTGGTTCTTTCTTTTCTTGACTCATGCTTTTTGTACTCATATTTTAGTCTTTCTCGTCTTAGCAGCCCGATTAATAGTGAAGTAGGGAAGTGGAGATGCGCATTTCCAACTAACTTCTCACATTTATTTATAGTCCATTGCTACTGTAGAGAAATGGAATGTCCAGGAATATTCTTAGAATTTTATAACCTTTTTATAAACGTTCAGCATTTATTTCCGCCTCACAGTTCTAAACTTCTCTCAGACTTCTCTTGTTATATGCTGTCGGTGCCCAAATAGAGGATACAACCAAATTACCAGAAAGTTTAGGAATACATTGTTATCATACTATTTTCTCCAAGCACGCACATAAAGCGATTTAAGGCTTTGGGACATTCTCTAATATGTTCCTAAACGAGACTTCGCCATAGTACGTGACATCGCATAGATACGACAGAATTTCCATGAATTTATAACAAGCCAGTAGGTATAAATAGAGAGAACAGCACGTGTAAATGGCAGGCATGGACGTTGTAATGGCCTACTTACATCATGATAGTCACCAGAATGACATGAGCATAATAAGTTCACTATAAATTAAAACTTTGTACAAACAGTTTTCGTCGTAAGGGTAATGAATTCATCGGTATGAACTCTACAACTGAATGCAGGTCTTATGGGTTACAACCCCCTGGGCGACTTGTGTGTCCTTTTCAACGCTCCGTTCTTCTCTCTACGACACTCATCACTGTAGGAAGTTATACGACCAGCGTACCAAAGAGGGTTAATGAGGGCTGCGTGAATTAGACAAGTAATACTAATACTAATACTAATACTAATACTAATACTAATACTAATACTAATACTAATACTAATACTAATACTAATACTAATACTAATACTAATACTAATACTAATACTAACAATAATAATAATAACATCATACGGCCTCCGGAAAGGCCTGGTGCGTGTCCTTGTCTAGTAGACGGCCTATAGGTGTCCTGCATGCTTAGACAAGTAACAACGTCAAAGAATGTGATACTGAACCCTTAGCTCTTAAGACTGTAGTGCCAAATGTTACAGAATTGTATATTCACACTGTCGAGTGAAATGCAGGGTGTTTGACTGCTAGAGACCAGTGACAGTACTGTAAAGTTACGTGCAAGAACCCTCCCATACAACAGGTCCATATCATACATTTCTAAGGCTATCGTTCGTAAAGGTAAATTTTGTTTTGTTTTTCATTATACTTATTATTAATGTTAAGGATATATCGTGGACCACAGAGGTGTACGAGGCATGAGGTTTGAATGGGTGAACAAGGAATTAACTATGGCATAATTTAAAACATCAAATTTTGAAATTTTATTTCTTTCCTTTCCTTCTCTACTTTAAAATTGATGAATAGAACATTTGAATGAATAACTATAATAATAACAATGAGCTCGTCACCTCAAACAATGACAAGGATTTAAGAGTCCGGAAATCAGGTACAACACTTCAGAGAATAATTGTAATGGTTCAAATCCCATTACAAGGTGATATCCGTATATTTATTATTATTATTATTATTATTATTATTATTATTTTATCTGTGAGATTACCATTATTGTATTATTATTCTTATTCAATTCAATTATACAATGCTTGTCGCTTGCGTGATTGTAGTTAAATGTATGCATATATACGTGTGTGTAAATTAACACTAAAGACATGTACAGTAAAGAATTGCTGGATATCAGATGTTGGATGTGAGATTGCTACATTGTGCAATACTGCTGGCATTACTGTCAAGTCATTGCTGCGTCATGGCTACGTCATCGTGAGCATTTAGCGGTGTGCTCACTGCTGTGAGAGGCCTACTGGGAGCTCCAGGCTATTTCACCATTGTATGTAATATCTGTCGCGAGATGGGAGTAAATGATAGTTATTTCTGGAGATTACGTACGTGCGTCAACCTAACGTCTATATAAGGTGGCTGCATATTGTAGTGTCAGTCATCATTCAATTGGAAGGAGAGGCGACAGTTGGTCGGAGTGAGAACGAGACGCAGAGGCCTCAGTTGGTCATTAAGTCAAGGGCAGTCTACGGGAAGGAGAGGACTCAGTGATTCATTACTCATTGGTCATTGAGAGAATGAGGCTAGAGTTGGTCGGTCTCTTAGTTGAAGATACGGACGGGAAGACTTGCAATGAGGTCATACAGTGCAGACTTACACAGAAGTCACATGATATGGAGAAGAAGCAGTCACATGGATACATCACCAAATTAGGCGTGACACATCTACAGTAAACACCAGATCTAAGGAATACTTCGTAATTGTACTCAAAGTGCTGAAGGTACAGTCAGGTGAAACAGTGAGGAATATACTTCGTATAAATTGTTAAATGCCCGGTCAAGAAGAATTCAAATTCATGCCTAGTTTCTTTCAGTTGCAATGTCATAATTTCATATTTTCACCCGTTTTTATCGCAGCAGTTCTCACTATTTTATTGAAATTATTTAAAGAATATAGTTTCTTCTATCATATGAATTCGTAGTATTATTTCAATGACAGTAAAATTTCTTAACCTCAAATTTAATGGGGAAACCGAACACCAATCTCCTTTTCCCAGAACTTATATGGTATGTTGTCAAAAGTGAGCTTGTTACCCCACACCCTAGAGATATTCAAGATTCTCATTCTATTATTGCTGCATTGAGTGGTAGATGGCGCCCATCAAATAACGTACGTGTGTTAAGCAGGTAAGAAGTAAGTGTGAGTACAAGGTTCGACGATTGTGTATTTTATTTAATGAATATTAATTTTCATAATTTTCAATTCAAATGCAGATTTATATGTTTGTAAATTCAGTAAAGGAGTTAGGAACTTTTCATTACAAATGCAAATTTGCATAGAAAAGAGCTGGATTGCTGTCGACTGGCACAACATTTACAAGAGCAGGCTTTTCTCCAATCCTTTACACTGCGGGGGTGTCTGAGCTCCAATTATATTATAGCCCAGCCTCGTAGAGGTATCAGTTTCCTTATGGTACACTTACAATCTATCGGTTGTCCTTAATTAATGTATTGCGCTGATGTGGGCTTATCTATTGCTCAAGAGCTTTTATCACACTGTTCCTAAAGGGAACTAGCACCAGAAAGAATTTCCGAATAAACAGGGGCATGAGTACCCATACTAAACGGCCTTAATGTAAAAAGAAAAGTTGAACATGACTGACCAGAAACACAAGGATAGGAGACGAAACACTTGTCCTCCTGATAGGAATAGTTAAAAACCCTAAGTGGGACTAGGGTCCAGTGATTCGCAGTGATAAAAATTTAGGTTTAGAAACTTTTGTGACCCCATGCCAAGTTGAATGGGAACCAGCAGAGAGTCATCACTCTTAGTTCCCTTGCAATACACATTTACCAGTGGGGAATAGAATATTGTCTTCAAACTTGCCGACAATTCTATATTTAAACCGTCAACTTTACAAAAATGTACATGAAATAAGAGAGATTGCAAACTTACCCTCAATCTATCTGCAGGAGCTATCACATGTTTATGAAAATTTTGCCATTACCTTGAGTTGCTGGGCCTTCCGAACGCCGCCTGCGGCCCCTCCCTCCCTTATGACACGCCGCACTCAAATCACTGGAGCAGTCAGAACAATACGGCCCTGAATTGCCCAGCTCTTATAGTATTTTTGAGGGGAAGTTTCCAGAACTTACTGATAGGCTGGATTCCTGTACAAACCCCCAATTTTAATCGGCTAGAGAAACTATTTACATATTTCCGATAGCTTGATTAATATTGAAGAAGGAACCAGCTGAAGTGTTGACAACTTTGGTACATAAAGAACAATCCTATCAATCAGGTTAACAAACATCAAAAATTCAAATTATTTTATGAAATAATTATAGTTTACCCCGCTGGATATAGCAATTAACCTATGGTAGAGACATCTAACAGCTGAAAACCAAATATATCACGTAATACATCAGTTCAAGTTAGATTACATAGATGGCCTGATAGAAGGCGCGAAGTTTAACTGACCGGGAAGGGTGTACTCCCGGTACAGACTTCCACCCCCTAAAGTTTTACAACGGTATGAATAGCTTCGGAATCCTAAATCTTGCGGTACATAGATTTTAGACAATCATATATAAGATCTAGTATATTTTGATATAGAATCCATTTTTGTTTCTTTGTTTGTTGAAATAAAGTAGTCTTGATAGTGTTGCCGAAGTAGTCCAAGACCGGGCTGTAGTATCCAGGGTTGACGGCAACAGCGGGCATTGCTACCGATGTTTGAATGGCGTCGCTAGGACCACTTAGGTACCCTGAGATACCATCCTCCCGATATATTGAGGGCTGAAGCCAAGGTGATGACGCCCGGGACCAAGTAGCACGGTCCATTGAAGGATAGAGTGGGAGGTTGAGTCCAGCCTCCCGGCATCTCCCAATGATGACAGTCCCAAAGGAGGCAGTTTATATGGAGCTTAGTGCCGGAATGAGGCGGGCCCATACCCCGCGCTGGCATCTCTCCGAGGTTGATATGGCATTGCCTTGGATGAAAGTTCAGCACTGTAAAATACAATCGTGGGGCAGCAGTAACTGTTTCTCAAACAGTGCTACATATTGTGTAGATAAGGTTGGCGACTTTGGAGGAGGAGCACACGGAGTTTCTGACTCAGGTTTTGGACGCAGGGGCTTTATTGGCAGAATTGCTCGGAAATTATAGACGGGAAGGTTTTTACAAAATAATTTTTCCAACAACACAAAAATTCACCTTCAGGGTACAAGTTGATCATTTGAGCAAGAATACGTTTACATACGTAAACCTTGATAACTAAAAGGGGCAGCAGGCCTTCTTATCTTTACTTCTAGTGATGCTTAAACTTATAAATATCCTAAGGAAAGATATAATTAATTCAACAACTTAATCACT
Organism: Anabrus simplex; assembly: GCF_040414725.1. Lineage (NCBI taxonomy): Eukaryota > Metazoa > Arthropoda > Insecta > Orthoptera > Tettigoniidae > Anabrus > Anabrus simplex. The sequence goes on along the minus strand of NC_090266.1, from coordinate 994,633,702 downwards.
TGGTGGCACACAATCCAAAAGCTACAGGCCTTCACGCAGGCTTTACTTGAGGCAGCTGAACACGAAAAATTCTTTCGGTCTCCGGATTACTCAACAAATGGGTGATAGGAGTGAGAAAATATAGAATGATACAAGGTCTATGAAATCTGGGCTCAAGCTTACCCGCGGGAACAAAATTATTAACCGTGACCTGATCTCCAACTTTGAAATTGGTGGATTTTCGTCCACGGTCATACCTAGCTTTACTCTCTTACGAGCTGCCTTAAAGGATAAGGTTTTGCTGCCTCGGAATCTGGAGGATTCACAAATCAATGGAATGGCGAGGGGGTATAGTAATGGGAAGGAAATGTGACAGCAAGTCGTTCGTATTTGTAAACTTAGAATGATGTAATTAGATCCCTCACCCCCAGGATTTTATACACAACTCTCTCCAAGATGAGTCCTGGGGCATTCTTCACTTTTAATGCCACTTATGTTATCGTTGAACACGACGTAATGTCCGAGAAGATCTTCATAAGCACCTCGGGCCAAAGGTGCAGTATATAATCTTAACAACTTGATGCACAAAAAAGTTAATGTGAGGAAGTGTTTAAAACTAATCGTCTTTAATTTAATTTAATCCATCAAACTGACATGCGATTTTGCGCTTTATGTACGAGTCCCATGCTGTGCAAGAGATAGCTTCAAATTCAGTCTACCAAGCTAGTTCGTTGTTTTCGTTGGGTCACGTAGTTGTGAGCTTGCATTCAGAATTTGGTGGGTTCGAACACCCAAAGTTGGCATCCCTGAAGATGTTATTCCGTGGTTTCCCATTTTCACACCAGGCACCTTAATTAAGGCCACAGCCACTTCCTTCCCACTCCTAGCCCTTTCCTATCATATCGTCGCCGTAGACCAATCTGCGTCGGTGTGTCGTGAAGAAAATTGTAGTTTAAACTTTAGGAATATATTGCTAGAAAGACAACTTCGTACCTAGTTCTAATCTTTCTTAAAACATAAAAAAATAACCTGCCCATGCTGTATTAAATTAGGGAGCAGTCAATTGTGTGTTTAAGTGGACTTGAAACACACTTTTCCTACTACATATAATAATACTGTTATTAGTTTTATGTCCCATTAACAACTGTTACGTTTTTAGGAGATATGATGATGCAAAAAATTCGTCCTACAGGAATTCGTTAAGTGCATGTAAGTCTACAAACATGAGGCTATCGTATTTGAGTACCTCAATGACTATCAGTATGAGCTGAATTCGAACCCACCAACTTGGTCTCAGAAGGCCAAACCTTTTACCGTCTGAGTCACTTAGCCCGGCTGAGTACAATGCCGTAATGCATTTCAACCCTAGAATGCTTACCTGTTTCTGCTACTCACGAACGCTTACCTGGGATGATGCGTCACCCCATTAGTTTCGTCCCTGTGTTTCTCAGGTATATGGGCATATTTTGTTCTATGCACTTGCATATAATTTACACAGAACCTATAGAGCAGTAGGATATGATGCGTGAAGTTAAACAGAAATCACGAATACAATCAATACACTAAAAAGTGTACTTCGTTTTAATCTACTAAAATTCACATCTGCAAAATTCTTAATACTTCAAATACTATTAGGCACCCTACAAAACGTACCATGCCCATAAACTCTAATTATGGTAACTATAACAGTATATACCAAAGCATACTGAAACACAATATTGGGAAATAGCAGTCTGAAATTCAAGGGACAAAAGACACAAAAGGCTCTACTCGTTTCACAGTTTCCTTGCATGTAAGTCCTGCATTCTAAATGAACTTCTGGTAAACTGAACAAAAGTCACAATTTCATCAGTAAACGAATTATTTGTAACCACACATGACCATTCCTCCCCTTCAGAACTGTCTCAGAAATGTCAGTTTCACCGTCAGAATCCTATGACGCGCTAATTTCAGTAGGTTATCGGAATCCACTCAACATAATCTTCTCTCTCACTTTCCTGAAATTCACTGTCATTTTCACCTTCACTTTCTTCATCAAGTACGGCGAGAACCTTATCACTAAACTTAGTGTCCATCACACTAATTTCCATTATAAAAACGGCTATTACTTCTAATGCGGTGAACAATATATCGCATACGTAAACGCTTACCGCGGTGGCTTGTAACCCCACCACACGTCTCGATTCAGTTACACTCAGCGTATGCCTACGCAACATTTATGGTGTCACTCAGATTGCCTTTATTAAAGACTACTGAGAAAGGGAGAGACCAATGCACAAGCGCAGCCACGCAAAACACGATAAAAGAACACGGTGGGGTGGCGCGTCACCCCGGTAAGCATTCTAGGGTCAATAATACAAAAATAATCTCGATGTGAGACTCAAAGATGCCTGCTATACCTCCACTACCGATCGTCTCTTAAGTCAGTCTCTCTATTTTAAAAACCTGACTTGAACATGCGAAACATTGAGAACAGTTGTTAAATGGAGTGCTATGATATTTTCCATTGAAAGTAAAATAATGAACACTAATGGTTCTGACAATGAGTCCCGCCACAATCAATTGATAATTAGGAGACCTTAAGTGCGAAAGATTCATATAACGTGATTTACAGGCACATTAATCAATCAGGCTTCTAATAAAATTTCCAGTACTCTTACGTTTTAATGATCGTTAAATGGGCGTAAATTTACATATAGATGTTCATTATGTTCAATGTAAAATCAACGAAACGTAGGGCATTCGTCTTTCTGGATGTTTATCCTTGCTAGGCAACACTATTTTCTGAACGGTTCTATGAACGAGTGCGAGAAAAAGCGCCCATTAGATATCGTTCAAAGGCGAGATTCTGTAACTTTACAACTAAAGTTTAGAAAACAGTGTGACAAACAACAATTGAAACAATGGAATAACTGAATACCAGTAAAAAGTTTTGTGTATTAAGAGAAACGAAATTTTATTAAAGGAGAATTGCAATGACACAGTATTGCGAAATGTGGCCATTTGCACATTAAACTCGAAGTCCAGCATCTGCTGAAGAAAAAAGACTTTTCATAAAACGGACGGTTTTGTCACATAAACAGATTACTACAACAATTGAGATATACACAATATTTACACTTTGCCAGTACACAAACTAAGTGAAGACTCGTTGAGGGAGAAATGTTGCATATCAACTGACTTGCAAAATCGAAGTGCTCATTCAGGACCTCAATATTTGGGAACGTAAAAGTTTGGAGATATGTCGGCGGTTCTAGAGGTAGAAACCTATCGAACTAGCTTCAGTCCACTTGTTCAGTAAGCTGCTTATACAGAGCATCCTGTGCACTTCTGAAGTTCTGAAGTTAGGTGTAGCTAGCCGTTGTATGACTGACTGCATTCTCTCCTAGGGACTTAGGGGGATGTTTGGCGGGCCACCTAGAGAGTGACGTCCTCTCTCTGGTCAGAAGAGGTGACGTGGTTGTGAAGATTTGATGGAGTTAGCAGATCAGTAAAGGAGAAGATATTATTAAGGAGATGTGAAGGTGTGCCCTTTGGCTAAGGGGTGTAGTTTGTTCTGTGCTTTTTATCATGATATTGTCACAGATATATATATAGTAGTTACACATACATATACAGATATGATTACATATACAATGCAAGTAGAAATTGTGGGTTCGGTGGGTAGGTTGGCAGAGAGTTCCAGGATAGGGTCGCAGTGTAAGACAGTGGAGGGTTGCTGTGATATAGGAGATGGAGGTGGCTAGAAGGCGAAGTAGGTCTAGTATCGGGAGGGGTGGTAGGAAGAAGCTAGTTTGGGGAGCGGGTGGACAAACGGCTTGCGGGGGTGGAATGGGTGGAGGGGCTGGCCGGGGGGACGGGAGCGCACGGTAGTGGGGGTGGAGAACGGGAATGTTCAATTCTGTGGTGCTATCCACAGATACGGGCGCCGGTGCTAATCAGGTCTTGAACATCATCTGCGGTGGGAAGTTGTACGTGTGGCCATTGGCGTTGTGGATTCGAGACGCGCGGCGGGTGGGGACGCCTGCTGCTTGGAGTTCCCATACGATGTCCCTTCCTAATATGGAAGGTTCGATGCCTCGAAAATCACAGCTCGACAGTGCGTGATACGATGGTGGAGGTTGCTGAGGCGATGATGGTGTAGCGGCGGCTGCGGCGCGTCTCCTCGTGAGGCTGGTAGTGGCGATGGCTGTGCTGCGGTGGTTAAATCTATGGTGTTGGCAGGGGGTTGCTGGGGACTAGGTTGTGTGGAATTCGAAGAAGTGATGGATGATGACATTATAGGCGAAGGGTGGCTAGTCGTGGGCGGGGAGAGGCATTATTTCGCGGCCCACTCGCTAATATAGGGTCTTGAGCGGTGACGTGGAGTGTCAGTTTGTCGCCTGGCCAGCTCTGTCGGTGAGAACTGGATACAATCCGTGCTGCGCGCGGGATCAACAGAAAGGTACATCTTATACATGATAACGTGAATAACAACAAGGCTCGGGGTGAGTGGATTAATATGTTCCGTGCTGGTGCATTCATAGAATCCTTTCGGTATGAGTTATGTACACCGTACATCCAAGACCAACTAGCGTAAAACAGGATGTTCGAAATTTATTATTATTATTATTATTATTATTATTATTATTATTATTATTATTATTATTATTATTATTATTATTATTATTTCGAATGGGCCACCAGAGGACCACGTGCCAATTTCAATTCCTTCTTCTTTGTTCTTTCTTTTTCTTCCAGTACGCTTTCATCTGTTCACTATGTTTCTTCTTTCTGTTTTCAGACCACTTTGAACTGTGCCCTTTTAAAGGCAACAACTGCGGTGATCTCTTCTTTCTTCTGTGCGCCGGCTGCTCCTGTAATAAATGACATGTAAATATACTCACCGCTGCATGTAGACCCTTCTTCCTCAGTCGTGCCCGTCCGTTATCCCCGGAGAGGCCACCCGCTGATTAAGGAGTGAGGGAATGAAAAGAAGGGGTAAACTAACTAAAATGACGGTACCCAAGACTGAATTAAAATTTAAAATAAAAGACTAATTTATTCAAATAAAATGCAAAGTGCGAAAATTTGAACGTAAACTGAACTAGTGAAAAACGTAAACAAATGAAATAACAGTGACTAATAAAATATTAAAGAGTAAGGATCTGCCTTGCAAAGCAATTCAAAAACTGCCTAAATAAACTGACTGAAGGTCAAAACACCTTCATTAAAATATACCAGACTATCTTGACACTGTTTTCAAGTTAAATAAAATGACTCAGTTTAAAACTCTGGTCAGAAAGACCACTTTCTTGAAATACACAAATTATATTACGGAGAAACAATATCTCTCAAATAAATTTAAAATAGTTGACTCACAATAAAGTAAATTAAATACTGTTATGCCACCAAACCACTGACTTATAGGATTTATTAAATGTTTAACACCTGTTGCTCATTTTGTAAAATACCCAAATTTAAATAATCATGGACTGCACTAAGCAAGTGTATCACTTAAGGAATAATTCGAAGAAAACAGAACAGCCATGAACCTCACACTTCATTTCCGACATAACCATCGTCTTATACAAAACCTCATGATTAAACAAAATTAATTATCGAAACATCACTCTGAGTGTATCCAACCACTCATCTAAATTTTAAACTTCATTTGCATGTCTGTGATAGACTGGACTTCTTAAAATAAACAGAAATTTAGGCCAAATGCCTGATGTTAACATTATCAAATGATAGCGATCCTTGTACATTAAAATTTCTATTGACTTTGCCGCTAACTGCATTTTATTATTAATTCATATTTGTGGTATCCCCACTAGATGGAGGCAGATACCCTCTTATTCACCACTCATTGCGGCAGTTTTATACAATTGGTTTATTTAAAGATCGCTTCATTTCAAAATAAAAATGTAGTGGATTTTAAAAGAAAGTTTGGTAATTACTTAGATGCCTGGTATGAGCATACCACTATCATTTCGACTGTGACATAATCGATGATCCAATAAACCTAACATCTGAAATGGTATTTACATCATTACATTAATTAACGGAGAAACACTGCTCCGACAAAAAAAATATACAGAGATCAAAAAAAACTAGCCTAGCTACACTTATCTATTTACACCACATCAAATATAAATAATTCACATACGCTTGCGTCCTACAAATAAACGATAAAAGTACAAACAGAAAAGAAAACAAATAAGCAACTGGATCCCACCATCGCGGCCTACTGGAAATAAAAAGGATAGAAATGCGCAAAACAAACTCGGAGTCTCCTAAAAAAAAAATATACCCCGCTGCGAGTAGCAAAAAATAAATATTGCGAATTTGACGGCAATCTCAAATTTCAGACGATAAATGTCTGGACATGATATTATTTAACCTTGACGGACAAATTACTGTTACTTCACGTCATCCGTGACTCTACATTAAATATTCAAAACACATTGACTCGTCGCTCTGTTCACATTGTACACTGGCTAGCATCATTTGTCGAGCATCTATTTTCCCTGGAATTATTTAAACAAATACAGGCTCCTGCCTGTAGTATCGTAACCCATGTCGTAACACATTTAACACACGTGGTTAAATTCTTCATTTCGCAATACTATTTAGTCATTAATTCTCGACGTCATTATTATACATTATTCTCACAACACAGCCTCGCTCGTATCCGGCGGGCAAATATCCGTCGTGCACATTACGGCTTCTTACAACAATTCAAGACATGGTCCCAATATCATATTTCCATCATCAACGTAGATCATCAGGGATATTAATCATCTAGCTCGATCTCTCGATCATTCACTGTTAACACATCACAAAATCACAGAGCTGACTCATCAATGGCGCTCACCGTTTCTATCAAAACAAAGAATGACGAGATTGCCTCTCAAAACACAAATGTCGAAACTTGCGCAACCGCAACTACACAGAAATAAAATATTCGCGTCTACCAAAAATCGTCGCAAAAAAATACGCGGGGTAAGTACAATCAAAACCGGACATCAGAAGGATGATTCCGCAACATAAAACAAGCTGAAATGCGCAAAAACAGCAAAATAAACATTGAAATCATCGCGGTGACGTCCACAAGATCAAAACTCCAACAAAATCGACTCAAAACCAACGATCTAAAATCATGATGAAAAATAATAATAAACTGACATTACACTCGTAGATCAAATATCAAAGCTAACTGTCAAAGTGACATACTACAAAATCAGCCATAAATACACGCAAACAAACATCTCCTAAAACAAAGTGCACAAAATAAGCCTATCTGAAAGTGCAACATAAACATTATTATTATTATTATTATTATTATTATTACTATTATTATTATTATTATTTTATTATTATTGTTATTATATTATTATTATTATTATTATTATTGGCAGTATTATAAAACTGTGAATTATTTACAACCCTACCTAGTACTCTAAACTACATTGATCATCGATTTTTGCCACGGTCCTACATATTTATTTACATTATTAAATGACGCTCATACCTTGATGGTGGAGGCAGGTCGGTTCACCCACCGGCCCCGGTCATCGTGGAAATTAGAATTCCATCTTCAAGCTGATGTGGTATTCCAGATTATTACACACGCAAATTTGACACATTCTTGCTATGCCGTGACACACGTTTATATTAGCATAAAACACTCGTATTTCTCTCACTCCAGTGAAAGTTAGAAAATGCCACTGCAGACTCCTGCCTGGTGTAGAAGGATGGTCGCCTCGCTCTCTACCTGCAAAATCACCTGCTGGCCTGCTCGCCGATCCCTCAGCTCTGTTTACACTACAGCTTACAGTACATTCACCCTACTGGGATATAACTGTCTCCTCAAGGTTGACTATTGCGGCCTCCATTGAAGAAAGTCAATCACCTTCCTGTCTGTCTTTACTGGTTTCTCCCCGTAAACATCTCGCTTGCCAAACAGTTTGTAGAATGGTAGAAACAAGCTAAAATACAGTTTATGTTGTGGAGAAAATTTTATACTGATCTCACATGTAACACTCCCCGCTGGTTAGAAATGTTTTTATGTAAATATGCTGGAAAACATGGACTTGTTTCCCTCGACTAGTAATGTGAGTTCATTTGAGTTGAAAGTGTAATTCTTGCCTACTCTCCCTGAATTTACAGCAAAAGTCTGTGAAAATGTTCATTTTCTGAAATGCTATTCTCCCAAGTAAATAATACAAGGCTTTCTAAAAATGCCTACAAGTGTCTAATCGCTTTCTTACCAGCCAAAATAAAGCTGACTAAATGCATTTGCTGATACACTCTGTCACTCTGTCAAACGTAAATTCACTGAGAATACTGAAGTAACACTTAAAAGTACTCAAGACAATAACTGAGAACTGAGAACTCTGAAGACACTGAGAATGACTCAAAACACCGAGAATACTGAACGACTGAGAATGACTGAGAGCTCAAAACACTGAGAATTCAGAACGACTGAGACTGACTGAGAGCTCGAAAACACTGAGAGCTCGACCCTGTGGTCGCTGGGTTTTGTAGAAATTCCTCCCACCACCTGGAAAATAGTTCCGTGGAAGGGATGTGGCGTAATAATCTAGTCCTCGGGAGCGCTTTCTCGTACATCCGTAGGTTATGGTTCTCAAAATTTATCTGCAAAACTTCCTAAATTTTGTCCGACTCACATGTGATATTGCGCCGCGGGAAATGATCATAGGATAATCCACACGACTGCGCGCGTCACTGGTGTTATTTTCTTCCGGTGGATGGCCTCATCCTGCCATGACAGCTCCTTCCTCTAGATCCTATTACTCCTCCGTGTGAAGTTGAATTTTAATAATTAGGCACTGATTAACCACAGATTGGTACTGATAATTCACCAAATATTATAAAGAAGTCAGGACACTGTTTTTCACTACCACATCGGGCTTCAGATCGCGAGATACTGATTGTAGATTTCCCGGTCTGACGGCTCATTCAAATTTAGAATATTCTGATTGGCTGAGACTTTCGCGCCCTTCCAAACGTGGGTGCATCCGCTTCCTCCCAAGGATTGGCGGTTATAGTCGTTGGCCCCCTATTGTCCTAGCAAAGTAGGTCAGGCTTCAACGCGTGCTTTTCTGGTGAGAACGGACAGCAAGTCGCCACTCCCAGGCGGTGTCATAAAATTTATTGGAAGGGATCCTAAGGATGGTTTACAATTTGGTCGTGCCAAGAGAAGAGTTTCATGGATTCTCTCGCCGTCTGACTGGCGCCAGAAAGTTCCTTTGTGACTGCTAGTTTCACAGCCTCACTGTGGTATCTCATATGTGAAATATTCAATTTAATTGTGAATTAAATTAGGCCAAATTCGCTTATGGGTGCAATGCCCTCTTACGCCGTTAGAAATCTTACGCGACAGTGGAAGATTTCTCAATTCAACCAATGCTATTCTAGACATACTTGCAGCCATAAGCGAATGTATACTCCTGACTATGAAGTATACCTCTGCTTATGTCTGAGTTTTTCTCTGATTTCTCTCTCTAAAAGTTTGTTCTCTTTCTCGAGGTCATCTGCAATCTGTTTCATGACTGCTAGTATCTCGGCTGAGTTCTGTTCGCATTCCGGACAGTTCTCTTCTGCCTGTTGACCTGTCTCAATCTCGAACTGACTGTCGTCTCCTGGGTTCGTTGATAGGGTTTCCTGGTCATCTTCTTCTTCTGCTTCGGTACACGGGTTATCATCATCATCTCCTTCTTCGGTACACGGGTTATCATCATCATCTTCTTCTTCCGTGCCGGAACTTGCGTCTTCTCCTGCGTTTGAGCTCCTTGGTTTTTCCACGAGATTCACTTGAGCTGCGCCTGGTGCTATTCTGTACTTTTTAAGATTGGCTGAGTTCATAATCATTTCATTTTCTCCATCTAAACTCCTAATTTTATATGCATTGTTTTGCATATCCTGGACAATGCTGTAAGGACCGATGTACAATGGTGCGAATTTTGCGTAATACTTCCTTTCAGGATCGGAGATGGCTGGTCTACGGATCAATACAATTTCACCTACCCTTAATGGCTTGTGATAATTTTTTCTTCGGACTCTTCTCAGCCTGCGGTCAGCTTGCTCTCTTAAGTGCTCCCGTACCTGTTGTGTACATAGTTCCGGAGATAATAGGGGTTCAGGCGGACAATTGACGACTGGACCCCACGGCCTGGCCGGTTGTAAGCCATTATGCACAGTGGCCGGGATTTTCGCTGTTGCTTCATGGACAGTATTATTTATGCAGTCAGTGATCAATGGGAGAATATCGACCCATCGCCAATGTTGTTCTGGGATATAAATTCTGCAGAATTTTGCTATGACTTTCATTACTCTTTCTGCCGGGTTCGACTCTGGGTGACGTGTTGAACTCAGAACATGCTGTATTCCTAATTGCCTTAAACCTGTTTTGAACTCTGCGGAGGTGAACTGGGTTCCGTGATCTGTTAATAATTTCTCCGGTTTTCCCATGGCCGGAATTATTTCCCTATTAATGCATCTTAAAACTGACCTAGTATTGGCCTTTTGCATTGGAGAAAGGTTTGTAAATTTGGAAAATACATCCATGGTGACTAATATGAACTGATTGCCTCTCCGTGATTTCGGGATTTTTCCATAAATATCCATCGCGAATAACTCACGGGGCTTTGACGGTAGAATGGGAATTGGCTTCTGTTTTAAAAGATAGGAGTTCGCCTTGACACGCTGGCAAGTGTCGCATGTAACTATTGCATCCCTGACAGTTTTCCTTAGGTCTTTCCAGATGAAAGTTTCCTGAATTGTGGCCACGGTCTTATCAATACCTCCGTGCCCAATAACACGGTGTACATGCCATATTAGCTCTTCCTGTAATTCTTTCGGGACGACAATCTTTAATTTAGTATGATCCTTATCTGCGTATTTTAACAATTGATTATTTAACAATCTGTATTCTTGTGCGGCCTTGTGAATTTCGTCATAACGAGGGTCCCCTTGTTGAATTGCTCCCTGGAAATACTGGATAATCGGCTGTAAGGTTGGGTCAGCCTGTTGAAAGGTTGGTAACTGGCTCAGTCGGAGTAGTACATTTCGGTCTTCCTGGGTTAAGTCCACATAATTTACCTGCTCTTCACGTTTATTTGGGTTCCTGCTTAAGGCGTCTGCTAGAATGTTTGCCTTGCCGGTACAGTGTTCAATGGTAAAATTAAATTGCTGCACGAACAGTGACCATCTAGTAATTCTATCAGATGAAACAGCTGATTTTAACATGAACGTTAAAGCTTTATGGTCGGTTCTTATGACGATTGGAAATCCATAAATAACTTTCCGCCAGTGCTGTAGGGCTTGGACTATAGCTAGCATTTCCAGCTCTGTAGTTGTGTAGTTCCGTTCGTGCGATCTCAGTTTTCTACTGTAAAAGCCTAAATAGTCCTTGGTTTTACATTCATTGTCCTGTTCCTGGAATAAGACTGCACCTACGCCCACTTTAGATGCGTCTGTCTGAAGGATAAATGGTCTGTTAAAATCAGGATACGCTAACTGTATGCTCCTGGCTAACAGTTCTTTAGTATTTGAGAACGCCGTCTCTGCTTCTTGTGTCCATTTCCATCTGTTATTCTTACGTAGCAGGTCTTGTAGTGGTGCTACGACTTCGGTGAAATTTTTACAGTGTTCTCTAAAGAATTGACACATACCAAGGAATTGTCGGATATGTTTACTATGACAAGGCTGTTCACGTACGGAGTAGGTCGCTTCGAGATAATACCGTTTTCTTCCATTTGTTTGATAATTTGCTTGACCTCCTCGTGGTATTTCTCCGGCACTGGATACGGCTTACGTTTGTATGGTTCCCAGTCCAAAACATTGAAAACGTATGTAAAATTAGGGATGAGGCCTACTTTGGAATCGAATACGGCCTGATGTTCAATTAAGAAGGCTCTTAATTGATCTTTCTGTTCTTTCGTCCCTTTGAACTCTGCAACCTTGTCATTGATTAAATTTTCAATATCTTCTGCAGTATCAACCATAAAAATGTCTGTAAAAATCCCCTCATGGTCCAAAATATTTAACTGTTCGTCCGCATGCTCAGTTCCTAAAATATCATGGAACTCTCCGTCAGTACTGTTATCTGCTTCGTCCTCATCAGTTTCCGGATTTATTGCCACCTTGTCGTGACCTCCATTCCGTCGGAATCTCACAACGCCCCCTGCAAGGTCAATGACGGCATGTGTTTCCCTTAGAAAATCAGCTCCAAGAATTACGTTATAGTTAACTCTGGCCATTATGATGAATGTATGACTGTAGGTTGAGCTCCCTATTGTCATCTCCAGGTATGTCTGGGACTTACAGGTAGTCACCTTGTCTGGCAAAATCCCTTTTATTTTTACTGTCGAGACCGGGATCTCAGGTAGGCTCATTCTCTCTTTCAAATCATTAAACAGAGTCCTCGAAATAATGCTGATACTCGCACCAGTATCTAAAAGTCCTAAAATATTTGTTCCGTAAATTTTGATTTTAATCACAGGTAGAGGTAAAATTTGTGGGCTCTCCTGCTTGAATTCATCATTTAACAAGTCCTCAGGCTGCGCTATCCATGAATCTACTTTTGCTACTTCCCACTCTTCATTCTCAATGGTTAAATGTGTGGTTGAGTCAGTGTCTAATGGAGCTACTAATTCGAAATTGAAGTTTTTTTTTCCTAGCACCGGTCCCCTCGTACGTCGGTGCATTCGGATTGAGCGGTCTGCGGTCCTCGCTTCCTCTCCTTCTTGTTTGCTGGAACTCGAGGCTTTCGGCTCCTGTGATATCCGGGTTCATGTCTTGGGATTCGATTGCCTGTTTCCACGGATCGCGCTGCTGTTTGTTACTCAGTTTATTGATGTATCGGCGCCCCTCTTGATACCTCGGGTCCGAGTTCCTATCTCGCTGGTAATTCCTTCTCTCGTTCCATCTCCTTTCAGGGTCGCGATAGTAAGGCCTGTCTCTTCCTCGATCTTCCCATCGCCTTCTCTCACGTGAGAGGTACCTCCTTTGGTATGGCTGCCTGTCCTGGTAGCGCGGTCGCCTGTCTGGATAGTTAGGTTTTCTAAACCACGGACGTTGGATTTCTTCCTCCTGGCGTCTCGTGTTCGTATCTCGCCGCGATACAGCGCCTGAATTCGGGCCGTTTACCTGCGCATTGCCTCGTGCATTTTCACTGGCGGCATTAGCTAGGTAAGCCCTATGTTCCTGCGTTTGCCTGGTCACTCTCTGCGGTACATTATTAGTGGATGTAGCGTCTAGCTCCCTTAAAATAGCCTCAACTTGAGCTGGATGATCTACCCTCGCTGTAATGAGCATTCTCTGCACGTCCGACGGAAATTGTTTGATTATTGTCTGCACGATCTCTTCGTCTGACACCGGAGAATCTAACTGTCTAAGTTTGACGAGCTGTGTTAAGAAGAAGTCTAAGTATCGTGTGGGCTGTGTCGACATGTACTTGCGAGTGTACAAGTCCATCCTGAGTGCTTGTTGTGTGGATAAGGACCAGTACCTTTCGAGGAAAGCCTTCTCGAAATCTGCGAACGTCTTAAAAGTATCTACGAAACCGTAGTACCAGGTCTTCGCCTGTCCTTCCAGATATTTTTCTACTATGCGTAGTTTCTTGTCTTCTGGGGCTTTAATATCTTGGAAATATTGTTTCAATTCCCTAAGATATACTTTTGGGGTTATTTGTGACGTTCCACTAAATTTCTTCGGCTGATCGTCACTCGTACGCACGATGTTTATGATCAGCGTGGATGCTTCAGTTCTTTGCGTACTTTCCGGCATTGTCTTTTCCATGTTAAATATTTGTGTTATCGGCTCGGTCTGTGTCGGCTCATGCTGCGGCTGTATCCTAATTTCTCTGGCTACCTGGGACTCGGCTTGTTTGTCTACTAGCATCTTGACCAAGGTCGACAAGTTTTCGCCCTGAGTCTTAATTGCCTGAATTTTTCCCTCTATGACCTCGTCAACTTCCTGTCTTACTGACTGCTCACTGAGTGTAATCGCACCCTCAGTTTCCGCTATCTTTTCGGACAGTTCGGTTAACCTCTTTGTAATATCCTGGGTTTCCGAATTTAAGGTCATGATTTCGTGGCTCGTTTTCTCCTGGGTCTCTCCAATCTGTTCGCATACTTTATTCATTTCTTTCCTATTCTCGTCCTCAATTTTATCTATACGCTCTTCCAAGAGTATGATACCTCGAGCTAAATCCTTGCCTTGATCTTGCACCATTACCCTGGTTTCCCTCATACTTTCCTCAACATTCGCGCTATGGCTGTCTAACTGCTCTTGTATTTGTGCTTGTGCATCGGCTAACTTCTTAATTTCTTCCATCGTCTCCTGCCTGTTTGCATTGCACGCCTGCATGAGTTTATCCTGGTTTTCCCGTAACTCTTTCTTCAGTTCAACCTGGCTCTTTATAAATTTCTCCTCGAGCTTTATCTCACACTGCTTGAATTCTTCCAAGACCTGTCCGTGTACTGCCTCTACTTTATTCGCAAGTTCGGCTTGGCTACTTTCAATCTTATTTGCAAGTTCAGCTTGACTAGATTTCAATTCACTTTGTGTGGCTTTTAACTCATTGGCTAACTCTACCTGGCTGGATTTTAATTCGCCTTGTGTGGTTTTAAATTCGTTAGCTAATTCGGCCTGGCTACTTTCTACCTTGTTTACAAGTTCAGCCTGACTGGATTTCAGTTCATCCTGACTTGTTTTAAGTTCCATAGCTAATTCTGTTTGGCTACTTTCTATCTTATTCGATAGTTCGGCCTGACTCGATTTCAACTCACTAGTTGTTACACTTAAATCGTTAATGGTTTTAATCAACATGTCCCACTGCTCCTGGCTAATCGACATTCTTATATGCTGAGAGAATACGACTGAGACCATCAGGCTCCCCAACACTACCTCCAACACATGCAAGACACAGTAATCACCAATACAAACAATTTTATCCTAAACTTGGATAAAATTATACAAAACATATCATTTATAATTAATACCACTACTTGTCAAACAGTACTATCACAGCATTCATATTTATCAACATTTAGTAAATCTATGTTCATGGCTGTTAGTCTGGGTACAAAATAAATTAAATGTAACGTGCACAGTCCCGGGGATAAGCAAATCTAGCCCCTAAAGTTGGGCGACACGCTTTTCACTCCTCACTCCGGCCCCTGTGCCCTTTTAAAGGCAACAACTGCGGTGATCTCTTCTTTCTTCTGTGCGCCGGCTGCTCCTGTAATAAATGACATGTAAATATACTCACCGCTGCATGTAGACCCTTCTTCCTCAGTCGTGCCCGTCCGTTATCCTCGGAGAGGCCACCCGCTGATTAAGGAGTGAGGGAATGAAAAGAAGGGGTAAACTAACTAAAATGACGGTACCCAAGACTGAATTAAAATTTAAAATAAAAGACTAATTTATTCAAATAAAATGCAAAGTGCGAAAATTTGAACGTAAACTGAACTAGTGAAAAACGTAGACAAATGAAATAACAGTGACTAATAAAATATTAAAGAGTAAGGATCTGCCTTGCAAAGCAATTCAAAAACTGCCTAAATAAACTGACTGAAGGTCAAAACACCTTCATTAAAATATACCAGACTATCTTGACACTGTTTTCAAGTTAAATAAAATGACTCAGTTTAAAACTCTGGTCAGAAAGACCACTTTCTTGAAATACACAAATTATATTACGGAGAAACAATATCTCTCAAATAAATTTAAAATAGTTGACTCACAATAAAGTAAATTAAATACTGTTATGCCACCAAACCACTGACTTATAGGATTTATTAAATGTTTAACACCTGTTGCTCATTTTGTAAAATACCCAAATTTAAATAATCATGGACTGCACTAAGCAAGTGTATCACTTAAGGAATAATTCGAAGAAAACAGAACAGCCATGAACCTCACACTTCATTTCCGACATAACCATCGTCTTATACAAAACCTCATGATTAAACAAAATTAATTATCGAAACATCACTCTGAGTGTATCCAACCACTCATCTAAATTTTAAACTTCATTTGCATGTCTGTGATAGACTGGACTTCTTAAAATAAACAGAAATTTAGGCCAAATGCCTGATGTTAACATTATCAAATGATAGCGATCCTTGTACATTAAAATTTCTATTGACTTTGCCGCTAACTGCATTTTATTATTAATTCATATTTGTGGTATCACCACTAGATGGAGGCAGATACCCTCTTATTCACCACTCATTGCGGCAGTTTTATACAATTGGTTTATTTAAAGATCGCTTCATTTCAAAATAAAAATGTAGTGGATTTTAAAAGAAAGTTTGGTAATTACTTAGATGCCTGGTATGAGCATACCACTATCATTTCGACTGTGACATAATCGATGATCCAATAAACCTAACATCTGAAATGGTATTTACATCATTACATTAATTAACGGAGAAACACTGCTCCGACAAAAAAAATATACAGAGATCAAAAAAAACTAGCCTAGCTACACTTATCTATTTACACCACATCAAATATAAATAATTCACATACGCTTGCGTCCTACAAATAAACGATAAAAGTACAAACAGAAAAGAAAACAAATAAGCAACTGGATCCCACCATCGCGGCCTACTGGAAATAAAAAGGATAGAAATGCGCAAAACAAACTCGGAGTCTCCTAAAAAAAAATATACCCCGCTGCGAGTAGCAAAAAATAAATATTGCGAATTTGACGGCAATCTCAAATTTCAGACGATAAATGTCTGGACATGATATTATTTAACCTTGACGGACAAATTACTGTTACTTCACGTCATCCGTGACTCTACATTAAATATTCAAAACACATTGACTCGTCGCTCTGTTCACATTGTACACTGGCTAGCATCATTTGTCGAGCATCTATTTTCCCTGGAATTATTTAAACAAATACAGGCTCCTGCCTGTAGTATCGTAACCCATGTCGTAACACATTTAACACACGTGGTTAAATTCTTCATTTCGCAATTCTATTTAGTCATTAATTCTCGACGTCATTATTATACATTATTCTCACAACACAGCCTCGCTCGTATCCGGCGGGCAAATATCCGTCGTGCACATTACGGCTTCTTACAACAATTCAAGACATGGTCCCAATATCATATTTCCATCATCAACGTAGATCATCAGGGATATTAATCATCTAGCTCGATCTCTCGATCATTCACTGTTAACACATCACAAAATCACAGAGCTGACTCATCAATGGCGCTCACCGTTTCTATCAAAACAAAGAATGACGAGATTGCCTCTCAAAACACAAATGTCGAAACTTGCGCAACCGCAACTACACAGAAATAAAATATTCGCGTCTACCAAAAATCGTCGCAAAAAATACGCGGGGTAAGTACAATCAAAACCGGACATCAGAAGGATGATTCCGCAACATAAAACAAGCTGAAATGCGCAAAAACAGCAAAATAAACATTGAAATCATCGCGGTGACGTCCACAAGATCAAAACTCCAACAAAATCGACTCAAAACCAACGATCTAAAATCATGATGAAAAATAATAATAAACTGACATTACACTCGTAGATCAAATATCAAAGCTAACTGTCAAAGTGACATACTACAAAATCAGCCATAAATACACGCAAACAAACATCTCCTAAAACAAAGTGCACAAAATAAGCCTATCTGAAAGTGCAACATAAACATTATTATTATTATTATTATTATTATTATTACTATTATTATTATTATTATTTTATTATTATTGTTATTATATTATTATTATTATTATTATTATTGGCAGTATTATAAAACTGTGAATTATTTACAACCCTACCTAGTACTCTAAACTACATTGATCATCGATTTTTGCCACGGTCCTACATATTTATTTACATTATTAAATGACGCTCATACCTTGATGGTGGAGGCAGGTCGGTTCACCCACCGGCCCCGGTCATCGTGGAAATTAGAATTCCATCTTCAAGCTGATGTGGTATTCCAGATTATTACACACGCAAATTTGACACATTCTTGCTATGCCGTGACACACGTTTATATTAGCATAAAACACTCGTATTTCTCTCACTCCAGTGAAAGTTAGAAAATGCCACTGCAGACTCCTGCCTGGTGTAGAAGGATGGTCGCCTCGCTCTCTACCTGCAAAATCACCTGCTGGCCTGCTCGCCGATCCCTCAGCTCTGTTTACACTACAGCTTACAGTACATTCACCCTACTGGGATATAACTGTCTCCTCAAGGTTGACTATTGCGGCCTCCATTGAAGAAAGTCAATCACCTTCCTGTCTGTCTTTACTGGTTTCTCCCCGTAAACATCTCGCTTGCCAAACAGTTTGTAGAATGGTAGAAACAAGCTAAAATACAGTTTATGTTGTGGAGAAAATTTTATACTGATCTCACATGTAACACTCCCCGCTGGTTAGAAATGTTTTTATGTAAATATGCTGGAAAACATGGACTTGTTTCCCTCGACTAGTAATGTGAGTTCATTTGAGTTGAAAGTGTAATTCTTGCCTACTCTCCCTGAATTTACAGCAAAAGTCTGTGAAAATGTTCATTTTCTGAAATGCTATTCTCCCAAGTAAATAATACAAGGCTTTCTAAAAATGCCTACAAGTGTCTAATCGCTTTCTTACCAGCCAAAATAAAGCTGACTAAATGCATTTGCTGATACACTCTGTCACTCTGTCAAACGTAAATTCACTGAGAATACTGAAGTAACACTTAAAAGTACTCAAGACAATAACTGAGAACTGAGAACTCTGAAGACACTGAGAATGACTCAAAACACCGAGAATACTGAACGACTGAGAATGACTGAGAGCTCAAAACACTGAGAATTCAGAACGACTGAGACTGACTGAGAGCTCGAAAACACTGAGAGCTCGACCCTGTGGTCGCTGGGTTTTGTAGAAATTCCTCCCACCACCTGGAAAATAGTTCCGTGGAAGGGATGTGGCGTAATAATCTAGTCCTCGGGAGCGCTTTCTCGTACATCCGTAGGTTATGGTTCTCAAAATTTATCTGCAAAACTTCCTAAATTTTGTCCGACTCACATGTGATATTGCGCCGCGGGAAATGATCATAGGATAATCCACACGACTGCGCGCGTCACTGGTGTTATTTTCTTCCGGTGGATGGCCTCATCCTGCCATGACAGCTCCTTCCTCTAGATCCTATTACTCCTCCGTGTGAAGTTGAATTTTAATAATTAGGCACTGATTAACCACAGATTGGTACTGATAATTCACCAAATATTATAAAGAAGTCAGGACACTGTTTTTCACTACCACATCGGGCTTCAGATCGCGAGATACTGATTGTAGATTTCCCGGTCTGACGGCTCATTCAAATTTAGAATATTCTGATTGGCTGAGACTTTCGCGCCCTTCCAAACGTGGGTGCATCCGCTTCCTCCCAAGGATTGGCGGTTATAGTCGTTGGCCCCCTATTGTCCTAGCAAAGTAGGTCAGGCTTCAACGCGTGCTTTTCTGGTGAGAACGGACAGCAAGTCGCCACTCCCAGGCGGTGTCATAAAATTTATTGGAAGGGATCCTAAGGATGGTTTACAATTTGGTCGTGCCAAGAGAAGAGTTTCATGGATTCTCTCGCCGTCTGACTGGCGCCAGAAAGTTCCTTTGTGACTGCTAGTTTCACAGCCTCACTGTGGTATCTCATATGTGAAATATTCAATTTAATTGTGAATTAAATTAGGCCAAATTCGCTTATGGGTGCAGAACCAGTCTTTTTTTACTTTCCTACCTTGGAATCCTACTATTTTCAATACTTTTTCCCGAAAGCCTTCTCTATTATTTATTTCTTCTGTTGTTATATTGTTTTTTTCTAAATCCTTTCTTACTTCACTGACTCAGCTTGTCGTTGATTTCTTACCCCACAAATATCTGAAAATCTTACTGGTTAATCTACTATCTTGCATTCGATATAAATGTCCAAAAAACATAAGTCTCCTTTTCCTCATTACATCTGATATATTTTCTATTTTTTTATATATTTCAGCATTACTTCGTAATTTCCAACCTTCTGCTGTGTTTTGTGGGCCTAATATTTTCCTCATGATTCGCCTTTCTAGTATTTCTAGTTTATCTAAATTATAGTTTAATGCCAGACATTCGCTTGCATATAGGCATTCTGGCTTCACTACTGTGTTGTAATGCCTTATTTTGCACTTTTGGATAGGCATCTTTTATTGTAGATATCTTTGGTGACACCATAAGCTCTCTCCATTTTATGTACCCTCTCCTCTAGTGCAGATTTTTCTAAACCATTTTCTTGGATTATTTCCCCTGGATATTTGAATTTTTTTACCCTCTCTATTTGGCTAATATCTGTTTTCAGAAATTTTGGTGCATCCCAAATATTTGTTAAAAATTTTGTTTTTTCTGCAGAAATTCTTAAGCCAGTTCTGCTGGCGATTCTTTCCAAGACATTTATTTGGGTTATAGCAGATGTCACATTTTCAGAAAGTATTGCAAAGACATCTGCAAATTATTATTATTATTATTATTATTATTATTATTATTATTATTATTATTATTATTATTATTATTATTATTATTATTATTATTAAAGTAAGCTTTTAGCTTTCTTTGACTTTTGATATCGTGATGCTACCCCGGGAATTCCTTCTTTACAGGAATTCGTAAAGAATTTTCATTTCAAAACTTACACATGCAATGTATTTATTATAATAATTATTTACCGGTTACCTCCATCGGGCGCGTCCCATTGGAATTGGGGAAGCTCGCTGGCTCTGCCGCCAGCAGAGTCAGAGGGTAGTAGGGAAATAAAATACCACCGTGAAAAAAAACTGGTCCCTTGCCAGGGTTACGGCGAAGACTGGTAAATGACCAGAAGCCAGAAAATATCTTGAGGCAACCTTTAGGGCTAACAACCCTAGTTGTAAAAGGATGGGTACCCGTCCAAAGCAAAGTCAAGTCAAAAAGCATGATGGCACAACATTTCAAGAAACATAACCCAGGGGGTAAATCTTCGGATAAATCCCTCGTCGTGAATGCCACCGCGCACGAGTCTCGTTCGGATTCTGGGGGAGACTCGACATCATGCAAGAGACGAGTCGGAGCGTCTCGGTGTACCCCGAAGAGTCAAAAACTCAGGCCAAAATCTAAAACCTTTCTAGCAACTTTCAACATAAATTCACTTACACAAACTGGCAAGCTGAAAACCCTCACCAAAGCTCTTCACGAAAATCAGATATCCATTATGGCCCTACAGGAAACAAGGTACCCAGATGAAGAGATTTTTGAATCCGAAGGCTACCGATTTTTCAAGAGCAAAGCGCAAAGAGGAATCCTCAATGGAGCTGTGATGCTTGGAACCGCGTTTGCTGTTAGAACCAAGATCCTTAAATTGGTTGAAAATTTCGAACCTGTGAATGACAGATTGTCTATACTCACAATTAAATGCGCGAACAAAACCTACGCCCTAGTTAACGCACATGCTCCTACAAACGATAAGAACAAGTCTGATCCAGACGAAGTTGATAATTTCTGGGACCTACTGAATGAAAAATTAAACAAAATCCCCAAACACCATGTCAAGCTTCTTTTGGGTGACTTCAATGCCCAACTAGGTCGTGAACAGAAGTACAAGAAAGTTATAGGAAATTACCCTGCTCACAAAAGAACCAATTCCAACGGCAAAAGACTGGTGTCCATTAGCGAAAATCACAACCTGCAGGTCATGTCGACCCACTTTCGCCATCTACTCAGAAAGCAACTGACTTGGCGTTCTCCCGTCCAAGCTCTCGGAGAGTTCCAAATTGATCACGTTGCAATCTCCAGGAGAAAAAGCCCTGAGATTATGAATGTGAAGGTAAAGAAAGGCATCAATGTGGCCTCAGATCATTATATGTCTCTTATCAAATTCAAACCAATTCCCGCAAACACAAGGAAGACAACCAAACAGATCACACGCTTCGACAACGATAAACTTCGGCAAAGGGTCGAGGAGTTCCAGGAAAAGGCGAGACCAAATGACTGTGACTTTAACAACGCCAAAAGTCTCCTTGTTGAGGCTGCCAAAGACGTTGCAGAAATCAAGAGAAGCAAAAAGCATGCCTGGTGGAATGGTACCTGCGAATCAGCCCTACAAGAAAGACTCAATGCATGGAAACAGTACTACTCTACTAAATAAGAAAATGATTGGGAAACCTACAAAACCCAACGTGCCCAAGCAGCTAGGGTGTTCAGAACTGAGAAACGTAAATACGAAAAATCTCTCATTGAAAAGATAGAACAAAACTTCAGGAAGAATGAAAGCAGAGAGTACTACAGAGCCTTCAAAAGCAAACTCACTGGCTATAAACCACCATCTCTATGCTTTGAGCGAAAGGACGGGACAGTGGCGACGTCAAATGAAGAAAATTGCAGCATTCTGGCAGATTACTTCAAGAATTTACTTAATTGTTGTAAACCGCAAAGCGCCATTGAGACCAAGGAACTCTTACTCAGGTACCCAGATTCCAGACCACCCGACAGAGATGAAATCAAGCGCCACATTGCCCGTCTCAAAAATAACAAAGCGCTGGGGGAAAGACTCAGTAGTAGCAGAACTATGGAAATATGCCCCAGAGGAATCACTTGATATCTTGCAAAAGCAAATAGAAGAAATTTGGAACAAGGAGACCCTACCCGAAGATTGGAAAATAGCTTTGATCCATCCACTACACAAAAAAGGCAGCATGAAGAACATCAACAACTACAGAGGAATATCTTTGCTACCCGTGACTTACAAAATTCTATCACTTGCCATCCTGGAGCGTTTGGAAGCACAAGTCGAACATCAAATAGGTGAATACCAAGGAGGGTTCAGAAAAGGTCGCTCAACAGCTGAACAGATCCAAAATCTCAAAACGATCATCAGATATTGCACACTAAGTTCCAAGCAGTATGTGTCCGTCTTTGTGGACTTTAAGAAAGCGTACGACTCCATTGACTGGGAAGTCCTGCTAAACATCTTAAATGAATTTGGAGTTGATTTGAAACTGCTGGCATTAATTAGAGCCACTCTGACCGATACAAAATCCAAGGTGAAGTTCCACGGATGTCTCTCGCATTCCTTTGACATCAAAACAGGAGTCCGACAAGGTGATGGGCTATCCCCGATACTCTTCAACTGTGTTCTTGAAAAGATCATCAGAACCTGGCGGGTGATATTACAGGAAACCAACTACATTCCTTTGAGAATAGGAACCAAATCCAAGGGGATCGCAACAGACTGCTTAGCATTTGCCGATGATATTGCTGTTCTCTCAAACGACATAGAAACCGCTAGAGCTCAAGTTGAAATTTTAAAGGAAATTGCCGAACAAACTGGTTTGCAGATATCGTTTGAGAAAACAGAAGTAATGACTAACATCAAAGAGGCTCCACCAAAACTCCATACAAAATACGGGGACATCACCCGAGTAGACAAATTCAAATACCTGGGTGAGATCATCATGAAAAATGGACTGGACAAAGAAGCACTTCAGGAGCGAGTACGCAAACTGGAAATAGCCTACCAAACATCTCGCACAATCTACAACAAAAAATGCCTTTCCCAAAACACCAAGATACGTCACTATGAAACAGTTCTGAAGCCAGTAGTTCTATATGCAGCCGAAACCCTGTCTCTAAATGCCAACAAAGGACTCCTTGAAGAACTGGAGAAAAGAGAACGCAAAATTGTGAGAGGAAACTTGGGATCAAAGTATAGAAATGGAATCCATCAAAAGAGATCCAACAAGGAAGTCTACACCAAAATAGAGAAAATTACCGACACAATCAGAAAAAGACGGTTACGATTTTATGGTCATCTGAAAAGAATGGACGGAAGTAAGTTAACTAATGAAATCTTTCACTTTATTGATTCAAACCCCAAAACCACAATTCCCTGGTTTAGAAATACCAAAGAAGACCGGCAAATGCTACATATCTCAGCTGAAGACGCCCTTAACAGAGATCTCTTCCGCAAGAAAACATTGACGAACGGGTTAAACCGAGACGAGCAACCGAAGAGAAGACACGGAGCCCCTTGGACAGAGGAGCGTAAGCAGGCCCACTCACAAAGAATGAGGGAAATTTGGGCTCTAAAGAAGGCCAAGTTCAGTGTCAAATGCAACAACACTTAACGTGGTCCTTGATGGCCCCAACGAATTATATATATAAATATATTATTAGCAATAGTAATATCAGGTGAGTATGATAGAAGAGTGATATCATCACTTACCTTTGACCAACACGATTGCAGTTCAGTTCTTACCGGGCGAGTTGGCCGTGCGGTTACGGGCACGCAGCTGTGAGCTGGTATCCGAGAGACAGTGGGTTCGAACCCCACTGTCGGTAGCCCTGGAGATGGTTTTCCGTGGTTTCCTATTTTCATACCAGGCAAATGCTGGGGCTGTACCTCAATTAAGGCCACAGCTGATTCCTTCCCATTCCTAGGGCTTTCTTATCCCATCGTCGCCATAAGACCTATCTGTGTCGGTGCGACGTAAAGCAAATAGCAAAACAAAAAAAAGTTCAAGTCTTGGACAATATACACGGGATAACTATAATGTATGGCCAAACATTCAGGACACATTCCCTGCACGTAGAATAAAGAAATATGTTATCTGGACATGGGTCCGGAAACGCTTTATTTCTATGTTAGAACACATTTTCTACAACTCCACATAGTACATTAAACATAGCAATCATACAGGAACAAAACATACCAGCATAACACACGAAACTCTTTCTTATATGAAATGTTAAAATGCCCTCCAATAGCAATGACGCATGAATCGTCCCGCCGTCGCATTGAATCAGCGCATTCAGTAGTAAGCGTATCAGTTGTCAGTGCCTAGACTTGACCCTTGGATCGTTAGGA
The DNA here is from genome assembly GCF_040414725.1 of Anabrus simplex. Lineage (NCBI taxonomy): Eukaryota > Metazoa > Arthropoda > Insecta > Orthoptera > Tettigoniidae > Anabrus > Anabrus simplex. Next base: position 994,608,817 of record NC_090266.1, on the reverse strand, counting down.
TATTAAACAAAAGCCAGTCGAATACGCCTTTTATCCCGGGTGTGGCTGTCGGTGCTGTAAAAGTGATGACCTGGGAAATTAGTTTAAACATTTTACATTCGGGAGATGGCAGACTTGAATCACACTTTTGGCAGCTCTGAAGATGGTTTTCTGTGTTTTCCCATTTTCACACGAGGCAAATTTTGGGGATGTAGCTTAATTAAGACGACGGCCGCTTCCTTACCAGTTCTAGCCACTTCCCATCCTCGCGTCGCCGGAAACATTCGATGTGTTAGTGCGTCGTAAAACCAATGATGATGATAATAGTAATAATAATAATAATAATAATAATAATAATAATAATAATAATAATAATAATAATAATAATAATAATAATAATAATAGAATATTACTCATCACTCATTTCGAGAATTTCAAGAGCGTCTAGTTAGTGTTCTAATATTTCATTTATCAGTAATACAGATTATTCAGAATTCAATATTTTCCTTTTCTTTGTTATTGGTTTTACGTCCCACTAATTACTTTTATGGTTTTCAGGTGCGCCGAGTGCCGGAATCTTGTTCATCAACATAACGCTGGCGTACACGTTCCCCTGCAGATATCGTTAAACTGGGCCGGATCGAACCCGCCAACTTGATGCTCAGAAGGCCAGGGCTTCTTAAGTATGAGCCTCTCAGCCCGGCGAAACAAAATTCGTGACTTGGACGTTGAAATATTTCCTGGCACTCGTATATATGGCAATATGTCACTGGATTTGTGGAATAGCACCTATCAAACACACTGCCTTACAAAAATCTTCGTCGTAAGTTCCTTTCGCGTAATCTGTTCCTAACAGTGTAATCGGATACCGTAACTCCTCCTGCCCTCCCGAGATCTGGCGTTACCACGACACAATGCACAAATGACCAAATATCGGTCGTCATTTTGGGTTATGGTGCGTTGCCGAACTTGTCCAATACACCTGGTGGTAATTTTAATATTTGTAAACATAAGATAGGTCGTATCGACTCCATACTGATTCATGATGGGCGGGGAGACACTGAAGTCCTCGGCAACATGATGAAACGTTCACCCTTCCTGAGAGCATAGTGACTGCTCTTGTATCTTGTACGTCGTTAAGATGTTTCATTGTACGTGTAGAAACAGTATGACTCAGATGTTTACTGTTTTGAATACAGGACGTCCCTGTGTCTGCAATGATAATAATGGCTCCAATTGTGTCAAAAGTACTGTAACATATCAGACAAACGTTCTGCTAATTTAGTCAGTGTACTCAGATGAGGGAAACGATATGGGTTAGAAATTGATTCTAGAAGGAGAAATATAAACTTTAATATATTGGTTGTCAAAATGTCCAGGACGACACTAGCAAGGAGTTCATAAAACAAGGATTTACTGATATTGGGAAGCCTATTCTGGCGGAGAGAAATTTGTTCTCCAGAAACACAATTAATGTGTTTCATTTTCCTTTCTGTGGACATTGGTAACGTTGCATTGGTTGCAAGAGGAGCAGGACCAGTGACTGATTCTGCAAGGGAGAGTATAGGAGTTTTGATTATGCGAACTTACAGAATAACCTGGAGAGTGAGATGTACAGAACTGGATCATTGAGATATAGTGAAATTTGAAGACTAATAAGGCATTGTTTGAGATATTCTGTAAAACCTCCATAGTTCTTGAGAGATTTGTGCTATGTGATTGTAAAAGTAGTGAGTGAAGGCATGGATCAGTCTAAGGACTGATGAATCAAACATGATCAAACATGTAGGAACTTGAGCTGCTACAACAAAATTCAGAGCTAGGAATTACTTCGAGAAAATTGATGTTTGACATCGTTATCATTAGCCCCATGTAGTCCATCTGATGGCCGTACGAGTTCAGTGACAATAACAGTGGCGTATACTGAGGGCTACCAAGGCTATCAGTGAAGTCCAAACCTGAAATGCCAGCGATGGAAATCTAAAGCACATTTTATTGTAAGCATCTGACACATTGTCCCATTTGCAAACCTTGAAAGCAATGAGAAAACACGTCGCACGTATTTCTGAGAACAGGGCTTCGGAGACTGATAATGCAGCCCAGACTCTCGTCCCTTCCCATCGACTCGCCTCACGCGGCTTGCTGCTGTCTGCCTACAGGTGCGGGGACCGGCGGAGGATAGCTGTGCTAGGCTTCGGTCCGTCAGACCGCCACTGCTAACTATCACCATGCGTTACTCATCGTATTATACTTCCTCACCTCATCCTTCTGTCTTAAATATATAGATAACGGAGTGCTGGTATTTCACTCCCGTTTACTTCTACATCCTTGTAGGAAGACACTGCAGGGCTGCTGTTATAGGAGTAATATAGTTTTCTTTTTATTGGTAAATCTGCTAAAATGAAACGCAATCTTTCAGGTTTAGTGTTCTCTTTTGTTGGTTGGAATCGAACCCGTGATCATGGGTCGGACACCACCACTGATCTTCCGAGGAAGATAATTAACCATTGAACGATGGGTACGACCGCTGTAAAATTCAACATTGTTATTTAACGATTATGATGATGTTAATAATAATAATAATAATAATAATAATAATAATAATAATAATAATAATAATAATGGTGCATGGCATCTACATAGGCTTGGTGGTGACCTAATAAGGATAAAGTGAATGGCGAAGACGTCATAAACACCCAGTTCCCAAGCCAGGGAAATTAACAGTATGAGGGGGTTGATTCTGAAAATTGAACCGGGGCCGTCGGACCAAAGGCAAGCATTCTATCCATTTAGCCTCAAAAGTAGACTTCAATTTGCTAAACCTTAGGCTATCAACTCGATTGATCAGGTGTTGAGTATTGGCGGTGGCAGAGACCAGGGCAGTAGCTTGTGAAGCAGCCTTGACAATACAGTGGGCAGCTCCGTTGGCTGTTGGATGCAGCTCAAAATGCTTAAGGCTTGATGTTCCCTAAACCAACTATCGAAAAGGGGTAGCCTAAGTCTAGTGGTAGCCCACGTCTTGATACCAGCATACGCCACTGGACAATAATCAATTAAAGGGAGGACTGGTAAAACAGTGACTTTGGTTTTTACATTAGTTGCCGGCCTTAGAATGTTACTTCAGTGAAAGTAGATAACCATGAAATACTACTTCTATGATGGCTGAGAATGAGCTTTAAGTCCATCTCTTCAATGTAACATTTCTGGGGAATGGTGTACACTTTTCTAGACCCTCCAACCTAATAAAGATTCGTAGCCTAGCAGAGAATGGAACTCAAGCCAGCTTTAGCCTGTCACTGCTTTACTGAACTACGCTATATACCACAGCAATGTTTTCAGTTATTCATGGAATGTACTATCATGAGCAGTGATGCCTTTACATCCCTTAGCCTACAAGTTCATCATCACGATCAGGTATTTGCTGCAGTATTTGATATCCGACCTATACCACAGTACTGAAGTATGTGGTATGTCACTTTGATGTGAGATGACGGAGCCCTGTTGTAATTATATGACAAAGTAGCTGCCTCGTGTCTCTCATAGTCCTGTACTTGCTCTGAATAACGTCTTGCTGTAGGCTCCCACTGCGCAGTTACTACAGCCTTTCTGATAAAATTTCTCCACAAAGAGTAATTCTGAGATGATGCGGCAAATGAATGTGTATTGTTTGGTTTGTGACTGTGGTGTTGCTCAGTATTTCACTCAACTTCAACCATATCACAAATGATCGTGAAGTAGAAAAGTGTTAACAATATATAAAAGATCACGGAAACATTATATGCGAAAGATTATGCGTCAACGGGTTAGGGTAACAGGTTAACAAATGAAAACATGTTTAGAAAATGATGGCCGCAATTTGGTACGCAACTGACAGGAGGAGAGGCATTGCATTGACTGCATTCACACAAGACATACAGCGCCAACTCCAGGCCTGATGTTGAGGGGTGCTCTTGGGTAAAACCACAAATCACAGCTGGTGCGTGTCCAGGGCACTGTGACTAGTTTGACCTGCGACCCGTTGCCATACCGTTTCTGGACGGCACCCCCGACGCCATACTTCAGCAGGACAGTGCGCGACCACATGTTGCTGCACGAACACATGCCTTCTTGTTGTCATAGGATGTCAGATTGTTGCAGTGGCCCGCCCGATCTCCTGACTTGTCACCAACCGAAAATGTGTGGGATATGGTGAAACCACGGGTGCAGCGCTGAGACACAATGTCAACCACCAAAGATGAAGTGTGGGACCGGGTGAATTCAGCTTGGATGGCTATACCCCAGGACGTCATTCGCGCCTTGTACGCGTCGAAGCCATCACGCATGCAACAAGTTATCAGTGCTCATGGAGGACCCAGTGCCTACTAGACAACAGGACACATGCTGAACCTAGGTGACTGAAATGCTAATCGTTTCTACAGAACATACTGATGAACATGTCCTGTGAATATGAACTTCCTATCTCTAGTCTTTCAAGGTGATCTGTTTTATGAACCTGAGTGTACTTCCTTATTTAGACAAGCGGTAGCAAAATATTACATTTCTGTTATATTCTCTATCTCTTGAAGAGACTGACTATCTAAGAATGTTTGGACCAAATTCTAGTTTAAGGAATAGGAAATGTGCTTCATTAATAAGGCATATCATGAAATACATTAAGGAAGAACACAACTGAACATACATAGAAAACTGGGAGGCTCAAAGGTGACTTTAAACATGTACTCACCTGGTACCAAATATGTTACTAAGGAGACATTACTGGGTACCTTGAGGTATTTATGATAAGTAACGAAGTAAAGAGACAAAAATTGCACCCTCATCATGTCGAGCACAGTAGGCGAACATGACTCACCTAAGGAATATTAGTTTCAGTAGTACTAATCTAGCTCCTTGACTAAATGAAAGACGGATTTCATTTATTAAATAAACACAATTACGATAATTCTCTACGTAAATTGCATTGAAATTTCCTTTCGTAATATTATTGAAAGGTGCTCACTATAAGAATGAATAGTACTCCTTATTTACAACACCATTACAGTACTTCATTACCAGGGTGCACACAGAACATGAACATCTGAGATCAAGTTATACCATATATTTAGGCAACTTCTGGTTCTTTACTGGGTTCATTAGTAAAGCTTCAGTCGAGAGTGTGACGATCTGGAGGCAAAATATCCACCCTGAAAACCACCGAGAAATTTTTTATATTTTTTCTCGTCATTTAGTAATATTATGACACATTATTATATTTCCTGTTCTCATTCAAACATCCTCCTAATTAAGTCTAACGTAGCTTATACAGTACATTCATTCTCGATCAGAGGGTGTGGTGTCCTCTAACATTTCTCTGTAAACAGCGGCGAAGCAAAAATATTACGAAAGTTATTACAGACACAAACTACATAGGGTATTTTAAATTTAAACGTTAAAATGATCGAATTCCGAATAAGAGTTTTGGTAAAGAACTCACAGGAGAGAAACTTTAGGTTCTAGAAACTTCTTCCAGTTTCGTTGTTTGTCTAACGATTAAATGAGGTCTAATGGGGCATACTCCCTTCTCATTCTGTTTGGCGAAGATCGAATGAGCAGCTAACATTTGGTCTCATACACTTTGTTTCTCTAGCTAGGAATAGTCTAATCACTGCATGTCCCGTTGCGTAGAACCTTATATTCTGCCCATAACCGACAAGTTTTATTAAATTCAGCCCAAAAGCCCTGGCAAGGTTAAATATTCAACTGACAGCTCTAACAAGAGGCGAAATATCACTGTTAAGTCGAGAGCCAAGTAAACAGGGCAATGTTACCAGTGTGCGAGATGTTTACCTGCCTATACACCCACCATCCTCTGTGAGACTCCATCAATCGCTTCCTATTAACAATAAAAATTAATTTATGGGTTTTGATAAAATTTACGAACGGAATTCCAATCATACAAAGGCATATGATTTTGGAATTGACTCAGTCTTCAACAGGCGTCAGTACAAAATTTATTTCTAAGCCGTCAAGGCGTTTAGACTTAGAACTTACCACTCTATCCATTTTTTCCAAGGTTACGAATAGTACAGGTGTTGAACTTGACGAAGCCTTAAAGATGAAAACAACCATATATACATAGAAAACTATGAGGTTCGAAGACGACTTTAAAGATGCCAGATATATTATTGAGTACCTTGAGGTATTTATGAGAAATAGCGAAGTAGCAAGCACCTAAAATGTGTATCTGATTGCCTTTGACTTGTTGGAATATTGTTAGGAATCAACCATTTTAAGTAATCCATTGTCCGAAGGGAGCACACAAACATTAATTTTATAGATATAAGTATATACAACAAAATATCTATGGAATATAGCTAGACATAAAGTCTGTGAACTTTATTATCTTCAGCAATACTGCGTTTGCAAGATTTTCGTCTAGTAACCATGTAATTGTCAAGCACGTAAACTCTGTACATTGAAGAAGATTGAACTCCGACTCTAATCTTCTGTGGTTGGCTGACTAGTTTCCTAAGTTACCTCATCCCCTACCAACTACATATCTACTCAGTGTTACAATTTCCTACATGATGATTCCAAATTTTGTCTCTATCTAAGTTAATGAACCAGTGCATTATAGACTTCCGTAGGTAATGAGCAATGGTTCATTTGATATCACGTTATAGTAGCTTTCTCTGTTTCCTATAATTTCTGTCAGCCTCGGCTCAGTTGTTGCCAACTTGCAATTACGTTAGCAATGCGTGTATTATGTATTAGTATATGTATAATATCCTACCTGCGTGGAGAGATCTGCTAAATAGCAGTTCACAAAAATATTGATACATCATCGAATAGTCACTGATTGACAAACTGTATAAGAATTTTATGGACATGATCAATAAAACAATATCCTTTAAATCATTCAGACCTTCAGTTTGCATCTGATCGTCTTTGACTTGTTTAGAATATTATTACAAACCAACTAGTTCAAGTGGTCCATTGTTCTAAACCAGCACTTAAAACATTAATTATAGGGATATAGTGCACACCTACAATGTATAATATACAGAATGGTAGCAAATATAGCATCATTTTAAGGATATATTCATTTTTCAGTTCTACGTCGTTTAAGCTCAACGTACCTTCGCATAATTTCTAATAGTTTACCATCTATACCAGCATAAAGTTAGTATAGTCAGACTGCTTTTCCTCTGATAGGAAATATTAGAAGAGGGCAATATGTATCACTTGATATATGACAATTATTTATAATTTATTATGAAAATAAAACAAAGATCAGTTCTTACAATGTTGACCATTAATTGCATCAAAAAAGGAGAAAATAAAAGAAGGAAACAAAGCACCATGCTGCGAAACGCGTAATGTTATTGGGTTATAATCGTCGCTGCGCCCCCGAAAACAGCTGTGTGGCTGAAATACTGACCCGCAGCACATATATCATGGAGGGAGAAAATTATTTGAACAAACTCCTACAGTAAAATTATAGAATTTTACCGGCCAATGTTCTAGGTTAAGAAAATTCACATAGCAGATTTTACTGGTGCAATGACGATATATATATTAAATTTTGTCTGTCTCTTAAACTAATATAACTTACAGTGTGTTGGGTGAAATTGATTTATAATTCAACAATTGTCATGACTGTCTGCATGAGATCACGTGAGACTAATAGATATCCGTGTAAATATTAGACAGTTTCTACAGGTGAATGTTGATTTCACGAGCATAGAACGTACTGTAACTCTGAAAATGTTGTATAATTTTTGCATTTGTATCTTCGTATATTATACCCACTGTCAAAGAATGACACTTGTTATGTTGAAGTATTGAAACGTCATGGATACGCCTGGTTCAAAATGAGATGTGCATCGCACAATAATAATGAATTTGGAGTAACAGCATGGATATCCAACTTTTGCCTCATGGAGTGAATTTTCGAATACGGTACTTTGCTTGTCGATGAGCTGTTCGCGCAAAACCAATATTGAAACGTGGACCCGGAGCTCTGCTTTAATTTTCTCCATTATTTTGATTCGCTATTATATTTATTGCTACTTGTTGCTTTCCTATACTTATTCGTCTTGTTTTAAAATTCTCCCGCTACTTTTGTTATTACCTGATTTTTTCTCTTCGTTGCTTTTTAGTTTATATTTTTTAAGTTCATTGTGCTACTCCATTGTAAATATATATTTCACTGCTGAATTGTGCAATTTGGGATCTCGCTGTTTGGGTTTCATAAAAAAAAAAAATAATAAATATGATATGAAATAAATATTCTTCAGCTGCATTGCGATATCATAGTCATTCCCCTTTTTGCAGTCATATCGGCAGAGTGCGGTGTCCTCCTATATTATTACCTCAACGCACTGTAGCTCTTAGAAGGACGTGGAAAACAGAATACAGGCTGCCCATGTGGCCTTTGGACGTCTCTCACATCGTGTATTCCAGAACAAAGATCTAATTATCCGCACGAAAATAATGGTGTATACCAAGCTGTTGTTATTTCTACGTTACTCTACGGGTGTGAAACCTGGGCCCTACAACGCCGGGACATCACAAAACTTGAACGCTTTCATCAACTAAAACTTACATCCATCGTGAACATCAACTGGGATGACTATATAACTAATATAATAGTTCTCGAGAAAGCAAACCTAAACTGGATCAAAGCCACCATCATTGGTCATCGGCGTAGATGGGCAGGCCATATCCATCGTACGAGTGACAGCAGACAACCTCGGCAAGTCCTGTATGGTGAACTCAGCACTGGCTTGAGGACTCGTGGTGGTCCTCTGAAGCGATATAAAGACCAAATTAAGAAGACCATGAGAAGAGTAGATGTAAAGCCAAATACTTGGCATATTCTCGCATTGGATCGCCCTCGCTTGCGTGCTACCATCTGAGCTGCAGTTGCACAGTTTGAGCAGGAACGTCGAAGACAGGAAGTGGAAACTCGCCAGAGAAATAAGCAACTTCAAACACTGCCACGTCCCCCACCTTCCATCGGATGCAACATGTGTGACCACATGTTTTATGCAAGAATTAAGCTATCAGCGCTACCTTCATCGTGTAAACTAAGGATTACGGAACTGCAGGCGAGAAACGAAAACTCGGATACGAGTATCGGCCGACAACGACGACGATTATTATTGCTGTTTTTGTAGTTGTTCTTGTTGATATTCCAGCTGTGATTCATAAGAGTCTTTGGAGCTGCAAGCATTAATACTGTTTGAGAGCAGTAAACTCACAGTCTGACAGGTAGGCATACACGAGCTTAAATAAAATTTTACAACTCAGGAGCACCTGACATTTCCTGTTACGTAAAAGGCTGGCAGTTTATTCAGTTTATGACAGAAATTTTTTTTTCATATGTTGCCTAAGAACGTGTGATGGATAGATCTATGTGGACGGAGTACTTACCCTGCATTATATTGCCTAAAGGGTTGCAAATTAATGGGATTATGATCGAATTTTCTTCTAAATTTCTAAATTATCTTCTCTGAAGTTCAGTACAACCAACTTTAGTCGTTCAAAGCAGCCATGGTTTCCTGTTGTAAATTAAAACCGGGCCATTCAAATTCTAACTGAATATGTTTACAACGGGGTGAACATATCTATTCCTTAATGAAAATACCTTTTACTCCGTGTAACATGTGTTAATAATTACTAGGTAAGAGGTATAGGACAAGTTATTTAGGTAAATTTTCTTTCAGAGTTCTCATTTGGAATAGATTAGGAACCTTACATAAATGTTGCATGACCTACCAACCAAGCATCTGCTGACACAACTAACCGTCGCCACAAGTCATGTGAGAGTTCAAAACTGTTTAAAGGGAAATTATTCTAGGATTAGTTTCTTGCATTTGTCATTGTTAACAGTGAGCAGCGATGTTTGGGACAGGAATTCATATAAATGGAACATTCAAATTTCATTTCTGAGCCAGTAATATTTCTTGTCGTGAACAATCCTTCAATCTTATTTCGCGTAAATTTCAAATCAGTTTTTTAAATGATGCCTAATTTACATTCTCTGACAAAATATTTGTATGCCCAGAATGAACGGTTCATTTTGGACGTAGTCTGACATACAATTGTCCGTCAGGAAGTCAACAAATATAAGAAACGAGATTTCCGCTTTCGGAGGTGCACATGGCCCTGAGGTTCATTCAGCCTATACTAGAAATTAGTACCAGGTTAATTCCCGGGGGCAAAGTCGGCTGGGCGTAGAGCCAACCAATCTACACCACGAAGAGCCGAGACTACGGAGAGTGGAAGCCAAGGCCTGTATGGAGATGACTTTGATATTATTATGTCAGTGGCACGATATGTGCAGTGGTGTAGCTGTTCACTGGGCGCTAAGTTTCCGACCCTATGATTCCTGAGAAATGAGATTTCCACTTCTGAAGAGGCTTATGGCCCTGAGATCACTTACTCTCCTACAAAAATTGAGTATCAGGTTAATTTACCTGGGCAATAGAGATCGGGCCCAGGGCTAAAATCTCAACCCCTTTAATGCCGAAGTTTTCGGTAGTGGAAGCCTTTACCTTCCACTCCTCCAAGTGTCTTCATGGCCTGCACGGATATGAATTTTATTTGCTTTACTTCATTGGACTAACTTTTAGTTCTGCAATATATTTAGTACATTACTGTTTATGCATTGTATATGGCTAGGAGTAAGTATTCATTGCTTTGCTATATAATATAACGTAATATCTCAACACAAAAGAGAAGAATTGCATTAATATTATACGCAGAATTTGCTCTCACCCGAATTCAACTCCACCTTTCCAGTTCCTTCTTAGATTTTTCGTACTAATACATGCAATTAGAGTGAGACACAGCAATCCATACATCCTTAACAGGCTTAGCAACGTTCATAAGAAATTTATTTGTGCATAATTGTATAACTATGGACAAGATGGGGCAAATTGTGATGATTACTGCACCTTGAGACCTAACTTCAGGAGATATTCTACTGGAAAAACCATGTTCTCTTGCAATTCTTTGGTTATTGTGTTCCTTCCTTCCAGACTGACAAATTTTGAAACGTTAAAAATATATACACGTAAGATCCCCTTCCAGCTTACGTAAATATCTATAGAATAAAGTTACCGATGGACGAACAGAGGTTCACAGTTAATAAATACGATGACTTCTCAAGTAGATCAACTACCTCTCTTTCCAACTGGTCACCTCGGTGCCTCCAGTCCACCTCCCTTTTCTAAATTCCAGGATTGATAACTCTGATAGATGTCCTTCTCGCTGCATCATGATGTCATCAAAGGACGGAATATGTACATCATGGAAATTCTTGGACTCACCTAATTCAAAATATTAATTTAAATTGCATCATTTCACCTCCAAACTCTGTTCGGAGATTCGAGCTTAGAATTCTCTTATTTGTAGCGTTCGTTTTTTCGTAACATTTCTGATAATGATGATGATTTTCATTTCAAGACACCTATATTGGCCCCTAGTAACTTCTACCTTCCAACCATAGGAGCATCTCCTCCCGACTTACACACAACTAATGGCGTTTCCATTCACTACTTCCGTAATCACTGTACTATAGGTCATCTGATAGAGGTCAGGCACACAAACACATGGGACTGATGACAAAAATATCTCCTGCTCGGAAATGAAGTCCCAATAACTATCCGTTGTTTTGAACCATCGGTTGCATCCCGAACAGCGTTCTAAAACGAGGAATTTCTCCCGTGAACTTTGATATTTACTAGCGTACGGTTTCATATTTTATGTTCTGTGTTTTACTGCGCTTTGATGTTTGAATTTAGAATGGGCTTCGCGCAAATAGCGATCGTTCAAATGATTAACAAATATGGCCATTTACATAGCTCGCTGTCCTTCCTTCGTGAAATGAACATTATTTTAAACTGACAAGAGTTTTATGTTCACAACTTCTTAATTTATACTTATTAGTTAAGCTCTGTTATTAGATTTAGTTATTTAAATATCACGACATGGGTATTATGGAATTAAGTATCATCAAGGAGTTACCTCACACTACCAAACTTTTAAAGTATCACAGAGCAGAGATGATTACTTGTCTGAGAGTTCCTATGTAGGGCGTCTGACTTTTGATGCTCATATTTATATCCCGATAAATTAATGACATCCATGAATTTCCCAAATAGAATATATCAAATGTAACGAACCTCAGCGTTCGTCGGTAGCTCACTGGAACCTACAATCTTGCTGACACACACCCCTCTAACGTGGTCGCACAGTTCGATATTTTTTGCAGAGTTCACCGCGCCCTTGCCTGTTTTCTTTCGAAACTTTCAAATTTTCACGTCTAAAATACATTAGAGGTTTCCAACTCTGAATGCAGTTACGCGTATATGTCATGACTAGCAAGATACCCGTGCTTCGCTACGGTATTATACTGAAATTTATAATTGAATGCTTATTGTTTTAGATATATAATCCGCCGAAATTCGCGGTCTGACTCGTTTTCTGCGAGAACCCACCAAAATTCCCGATCTGACTCGTTTTCTATTAGATTACGGCATGTTTCCTCCCATTTTTCAATCTTCTTTTCCAGCAATCGATTTCGTTCTTCCCGGGCTAGGCTCAGGTATTCCTCCCGGTCAGTTGGGTCCGTAAATCTTTGCCATCTTTTCCTATAATCATTTTTAATATGGATAAAATCCTTCAGGAGATCCGGCGTGGTGTCATATTGGGTGCCTAGAAGGCACTGAACCCGCGGCCGGACTGCATTCTTAGTCATTACCCGTCCAGGAGCCGTTTCCAGCGCGGTCCGCACATTTGACGACGGTCCGGAACATTATTATTATTATTATTATTATTATTATTATTATTATTATTATTATTATTATTATTATTATTATTGTTACCGTGTTTTGGTGGTAGGTAGAGGTGTAAGAAGGTGCGGGCGTGAATGGGTCTCAAACTACGGAATCAAAGTTAATGTAAAAGTTAACAAGGTTATATTTCCTTTTCAATATTAAGTAATAACAAAGAACAGGTACTTAGTAGCCGAAACACAATTTGAAATGTACAATTACAGGGATTACAGAGTTTGGGCTTCGAGCCCTGAGTTCACAATTTTTGAGCAACTAGCCCAACTTTCCGATATACAAATTTTAACAAAGGGGCAGAAGACCCCAATCAAACCCTGGAGCACTTGCTCCAAATTACACAGTAAAGCCTCCTCGAGGCATACAACACTCCGTTTCCAAAAGAGCCACACGCTCTTTAATTTAAGCCTCTCCCAGGCCACACCAAACTCCACCTTCAAGTTGTCCTCAACGGACATAAACACAGGGGTAAAATACCCAATCTACTGAGGTCTATTAAATGAAAAGCAGGTTAATTAAATGACCTCTAAAACAATTTGAGAGGAGGCGAACTTGCACTCCTAATACACTTTGATTTTAAAACCTACTTTGGCACTAGGCCGTTATTACAAGGGCTAATCCCATACTACAGAGGTGACTTAATAGCAATTTACATTACATTACGGAAGAATTGGTTGAGAGAATAAGTTCACCTCAAGACGATGTGAGTGGGAGCTCGAGAGGGTTAAGCACTCTCTATCCCGATATGTCGTTTTAAAATAGAATAGATACCAGTTGTTTTTACATTTTAGGAAAAGGTTACATGGTTGAACGCTTAGAACCCGCCCCGAAAGTTAAACTGCTGAGCAAGAAAAGAAAGAATTTATTAATCGGCCATTACCTTATTGTTGACCGCTGCCGAAGAAAGAGGCGCTTCCCGCCTCCTGCTATGTACTTAATACACTGAAAGATGGAACAGAAGTGGCCCGGAGACCCTAAAATCAGCAGTTTATATACTCTCGCGGAAGTTTCTAGGCGTTAGGGGAATGAAAACACCCGCCCACAATGTTTTATTGGATAGGACCCCGCAACAGATACAAGTTGGGGGAAGATACACTAGATTGGTCAGAAATTACTAAAAGAAATTCGGGATTGGATAAATCTAAAACAAGGGGAAAAAGAGGGGTATACAGCCAACTTAAACAATAACAGAAAGAAATTTAACAAAACACGAACTTTTGAAATAAAAATTTCTCCAACAAAATAGTTCTTTGACTCCGCACTAGGGTGCACTATTGTTGATCTTCAGTAGTGTCCTCTAGAAGAGAAAGTTCACACTTCTTACTTCAAGAGAAACAAAAACACATCAAAAGTGACACAGTTCAAAAACTCAAAATTTTCCACGTGGTGACATCTTCTGAGAAAGTAGAGAATTAATAGAGTAGATAAAGTTCAACCTTCCTCCAGAAGAGGAGTTTCAACTGGCGCAACTTTTAAATAAACGGTGTAGAGGTGTACCGCCCGGTACAATTATTATTATTATTATTATTATTATTATTATTATTATTATTATTATTATTATTATTATTATTATTATGTGTTGCTGGAATGGATGATGACAGGAAAACCGGAGTATCCGGAGAAAAACCTGTCCCGCCTCCGTTTTGTCCAGCACGAATGTCACATGGAGTGAACGGGATTTGAACCACGGAATCCAGCTGTGAGAGGCCGGCGCGCTGCCGAGGATCCTTATAAGTACATTAAGAACAGTAAAATCAATTGGTCTCACCTCCTTCTACACCCCACCGCCGTTAAGTTTATTTACCAGCACCCCCCCCCAAAAAGAAATTAAAAGAAGGCTTGTTTCTTATGTTTAAAGAAGATTTCAAACTCCAATGTTCACGTCTATTACCTTCAGTTTTGAGATATAAGTATCCCCATGAAAATAATTTACTTTTTTCACTTCATTTCACACTACTCCCCTCCCCCCTAAGTGAATTTTCCCGCAAAAAATACTTGTTTCTTTAATAGTAAAGGAACTTCTAAATACCAATTATCACGACTCTAACTTCTTCAGTTTTTGATTTATGTGTCCTCATGAAAGGAATTCAACTCCTTTACACTCCCGCCCTCCAAGATGGTTTCCCCCCCAAAACGCGTTTTTCTTTGTTTTTAAAGGAGATCCAAATACGAATTTTCACGTCTATAACAACTTTAGTTTTTATTAGATGTATGTATTCTCATTCAATTAATTTAATTAATTTTTCAATTCTTTCACCCCCCCCCCCTCATTGGATTTTCCGAGAATACGTGTTTCTTTATTTTTAAAGCAGATTGCAAATATCAAATTTCACGTCTGTAACATCTTCATTTTTGAGATATCAGTAGCCTAATTAAAAGAATTCAACACCATTTTCAGTCACTTTTACCCCCCCCCTTCCACCCAAGTGGTATTTCCGAAAGCTAAAAATACACGTTTCTTTATGTTTAATAGAGATAAAAAATACCATTTTTCACTTCTGTAACATGTTAAGTTTTTTGAGATAAACTGTAAAAATTCTCATTTTAAAATTTCACCCCTTTTGAGTTCCCCTTAAGTGGAGTTTCCAAACACAAATCACCTATGTTTCTTTAGATTTACAGGAGATACAAACACCCACTTTTTACGTCTGTAACATTTTACGTTTCCAAGATATTCTGTAGATATAGTCTTTCAAAAATTCACCCAATTTGTCACTCCTGTTTAACCGCCATTAATTGGATTTTCCAAAACTAAAAAATACGTGTTTCTTTATTTTTAAAGGAGATCCCATATACAAATTTTCAGTTCTGTAATATCTTTCGTTTCTGAGATATATGTATCCTCATTCAAGGCAATGAACCCATTTTTCACCCTTTTACACCCCTCCTATTGGGATTTACAGGAAACAAAAAATACGTTTTCCTTTATTTTTAGAGGAGATTCTAACTACCAATTTTTACATCTGTAAATTTTAAAGTTTTAAGATGTATACACACTCATTTTAAAAAATTTACCCTCCCCCCTTTTTACCCCCCAATATTTGGATTTTCCAAAAACGAAAAAATACGTGTGTTTATTTATTTTTAAAGGAGATTCTATATACAAATTTTCACATATATAACCTTTAAAAATTTTGAGATAGATACACTCATTTTAAAATATTACTCCCTTTTCACACCCCCCCCCCTAAATTGGATTTTCCAGAAACAAAAAAATACGTGTTTCTTTATTTTTAACGGAGATCCCAAACCCCAATTTTCAGGTCTGTAATATCTTCAGTTTCTGATATATAAGTAGCCTCATTAAAGGCATTCAACCAATTTTTAGCCCCTTTTCACTCCTCCTATTGCGATTTTCCGAAAACAAAAAAATACGTGTTCCTTTATTTTTAATGAAGGTTCTAAATACCAATTTTTACATCTGCAAACTTTAAAAGTTTGGAGATATAGATTCCTTCATTTTAAAAATTCACCCCCTTTTCACCCTCCCATTAATTGGATTTTCCAAAAACAAAAAATTACGTGTTTCTTTATTTTTAAAAGAGATCAAAAGTACCAATTTTCACGTCTGTAATATCTTCAGTTTCTGAGATATAGGTACCGGTATCCTGATTAAAGGCATTCAACCCATTTTTCCCCATTTTCACCCTTT
Source organism: Anabrus simplex (assembly GCF_040414725.1). NCBI lineage: Eukaryota > Metazoa > Arthropoda > Insecta > Orthoptera > Tettigoniidae > Anabrus > Anabrus simplex. The sequence goes on along the minus strand of NC_090266.1, from coordinate 994,592,350 downwards.
TTCACCCCTCCTATTGGGATTTTCTGAGAACAAAAAAATACGTGTTTCCTTATTTTTAAAGAAGATTCTAAATACCAATTTTTACATCTGTAAACTTTTAAAGTTTTGAGATATAGAGCAACTCATTTTAAAATTTCACCCCCGTTTTCACCCCCTTAGCGAAGGAATATCCAAAAATCCTCTCTTAGCGAGCACCTACGTCTTAATATGAATATATCCCCAAAATTTCATCTCTTTATGTCCAGTAGTTTTTGCTCTGCGATGATGAATCAGTCAGTCAGTCAGGACAAGTTATTTTTTTTTTTTTTTGCTAGGGGCTTAACGTCGCACCGACACAGATAGGTCTTATGGCGACGATGGGATAGGAAAGACCTAGGAGTTGGAAGGAAGCGGCCGTGGCCTTAATTAAGGTACAGCCCCAGCATTTGCCTGGTGTGAAAATGGGAAACCACGGAAAACCATTTTCAGGGCTGCCGATAGTGGGATTCGAACCTACTATCTCCCGGATGCAAGCACACAGCCGCGCGCCTCTACGCACAAGTTATTTTATATATATAGATATGATAATGGGGTTAGGGGATATTCTAGACTATTGCATGTTCAATTAACCCAGCTCATCATGGTAAAAGAGCGGAACTCCATTCCTAATGGAGAATACAATGGAACTGCTTGCATTTAATGTGGGGTAATTCGGGGAAAATATGACAACTAGTCCTCTGAACGATAAGAATTTTAAAATCTGCGTAATTCCTGTCCCACTGGAACACCCTTCCTGACCGTACTATCAGATTCGGCTTCTGAGCATCAATGACCTCGTTATTTTGTGCCATTCAATTAGAATTTTGAAGACACGTTACATTCAGGAGAGTGAAAGTCTGATTTCTATTTTGATCCAAATAGAGTACGCACGCATCTCAGTGAATGTCTAAACACCTTCCTAACATGTGTTTTTTATGTGTGACTTACTGAGATATTCACAAACTTTCTTCATTACAGTGAAATAGCTTTAAAATTGAATCTCGCATATAGAAGAAGACTGCAAGAAGTCCTTACTCACTTCCTCGGAAACTGATCAATTGATTTTGTGACAAATTAGTTCGTAACACATTACTTACTAAAATTTACTTTGTGTGTTCATTCCTGACAGCCTCTTGTTGGCAGATTCGGCGGCAGGTAAATAAACTCCTGCCAAACAATATTCTGGCACCTAGGTGTCTCTGTAAACCGGAAAAGTAGTAAGTAGGACGAAAAGCAAGTGACCTTCCTTTAATATACAGAATTCTTCATGCTATTACCAAAGAGTTGTAACATGCACTGCATGAGACTATGACAGAATTTTTGTAAATTTTTATATCCTTTGCCCTGTCCATTTCCAGTTAATTGCGTTCGGCGCAACATATTATGGATTATATCTAGTTTTACAGCCGGATGCCTTCCCTCATGCCAAAGTTATGTGGAAGTAATTATTCACTATATTGTGTTTCTGTGGTAGTGCTATGAGCTATATATAAATGAACAGGTGTATACTAAGATGAAAACGAACACCCACTTCCCGAGTCACAGCAATTAAGCCGGTAAGGCTAAAATCACTACCCAGCCGTGAATCGAACCCCGGACCCTTTGAACAAGCAGGCCACTGCACTGACCATTTTATCAAGGAGCTGGAGTGTTACAATGTATCATCGTAGTCATTAAACATATATTCAGTGTTTGTAGATAAGTGTAAACCTTGCTCTCCGACAATGAATATTCATCAGCGTTCATTTTGCCACTCACTGATTTTCAATAGGTTTAATCAATCATAAGGGGCTGCCTGGCCGAGGCGGTAAAGGCGTGCTCGGTTCGTCCGGAAGGACGTGGGTTCGAATCCCCGTCAGGAAGTCGTAAAATTTAAGAAACGAGATTTCCACTTCCGGAGGTGCATATGGCCCTGAGGTTCACTCAGCCTACATCAAAAATGAGTACCAGGTTATTTCCTGCGGGCAAAGGCGGCCGGGCGTAGAGCTAACCACTCTACCCCATTACGTGCCGAGGTTAACAATGGTGGAAGCCTTTACCTTCCACTCCTCCAAGGGCCTTCATGGCCTGTACGGAGGTGACTTTGCCTACTTTGCTTAATCAATCATAATGGTATAGGTCATGTTCGGCGAAGGGACACAAATACTATCCCAATCGTCACCGAAATATCAAACTACTTTTTTCGCTTTACGGTTACCCTTAGTCATCCATTCCAATAACTTCAAATGGCAATCATTGCGTTACCGCCAAGGTCGTTAACTCCATTTTAAATAATAATGCTATTCATTGTATGTCCCACTGATCATTTTTGTGATCTTTGGAGACGACAAGTTGCCGGAAATTTTGTCCCACAGGAGTACTGATAAATCTACCGACACGAGGCTGGCATATTTGAGCACCTTCAATTACTACCTATCCGGCTGAGCCTGGGCCGAACCTACCAATGTAGGCTCTGAAATTCAGCGCTCTACCCTAATTATCCCAATAAAACTTGTTATACTCTCATAAAAATATGAGTCCTCACACTTCTAATTTCTTTGCGAAAATTTACCTAACTTTTGAGAGAAATATTAACGAGTATCCTCGCAACTCACCTCCCGCTAGTAAAATATTACACACGTATACTAAATGTTGAGAGTTATGTACATAAAGTACTGATCATTATCTGTATGTCAATACGTTGCTTCATCTGGAGATGGTTTTAGTTCTCTCCCTCCTATTTACGAAATATCTGTGGCAGTCGGCATCGAAGAGGATGGATTTTAGTATTAACTAATCCAGATTATTGATCTTGTGAAAGAATTAACCTTATTAAATAATCTGGATTATTTAATTATTCAAAGCCAATTGAATAACCCAATCGTAAATGTTAATTCAGTCTCAGTCACCCAAATAAGAAATGTGTTGATACAAGTACACATATGGAACCTGTAAGTTATAAGTGATGGCAAATATAACCAGCATCGAAGTTCGCCGATAAGGTTAGTGGAGAGGAAGTGGAAGGGAAGGATGACAGAGGTCCTCCAATCCTGAGATTGGTCGTAAAGGCGAACTGCCAAAAGACTGGGGCGATGTGTTACAGCCTCTCACCCTTGTGCGTTTCTTCCTTGGAAATGAGCCTTTGCTGGCTGGCGGTGAACCTATACATGTTGCTAACGCTCCAGCCGACCCCATCGTTAAACATGATCGATGCTATTCTGATTGATTAAACATACCTTTTGAAAATCAATGAATGAGAAACTGAACCGCTGATGCATATTCACTGCCGGTAAATATCACACTGCTTCGTTATTGCCAGCTGCGACCGTTCAAATTTGCACTTCTAGCATAATGCTTCCTTCCTGTGGAGAAATCCTGAACTGCAACGAAGATGTTGTTGTAACCGTTCAAAGTAGGCTACAGACATATCTTACCACCTCCACTGCGGCATTTCCAGCTCACTTCTTTCGCCGTATTGCATTCTCCACTTCAGCGAGTATATTTATTGGAGATCACATATGATTCGCAGCTGTCTTCTGCTCTAGACATGGCTGCAGGTAAAGTCAAACTCGAAACTAATATCAGGAAAAGTAGGATAGGTATTCTTAAAGATTCCTTCTAGAAATAGCTCTCCGCAGCGGGCAGTGCAGCTGCAGCCTATTCGAGTGCACAGTTCGGGTGACAGCATTGTCTGCTGAGGGTCAGATGCGAGAGGACACCTCGAGAGATTGCGTAACACACTGAATTGAGAGATTAAGGGCACACAGATTCTGTGATAATTTACACGAAAATAGACTGTTAAGAAAGCCAAAAGCGAAGCACCTTGAAAGGGAGTGAATTGTGAGCCTAGATTGCTGTACACTTACCAGGTTCACAGCAGATATTGAAAATGTTTACCACGAAGTTCCAAGCATTGGGCAAAGCGCTTACACTTACATTACCTGATCAAAAGTATCCGAACACCCCCATGCAATGCGGAAGTGCACCGTAGATGTCACGAGAGGCGGGTAGTATTGTGTTGTCAGTAGAGAAGCAGTAACAGCAGATTGGGTCGGTCAGAAGTGCTCAGTGACATCGAACGTGGACTAGTCATTGGATGTCACCTGAGTAACAAATGCATAAAGGACATTTCAACATTTCTAACGCTAGTGATATGATTATGAAGTGGAAACAAGAAGGAACAACCGCAGCTAAACAATGACCAGACAGGCCTCATTTAATGATGGACAGGGACCGTCGAGCATTGTGGAGGGTGGTTGTACAAAATCGCAAGGAAATAGCGGAGGAATCAATCGTGAGTCCCAAAGTGCTACGAGCAGTCCAGCCAGCACAATTACTGTCTGTCGGGAGTTAAAAGTAATCGGGTACAATGGTCGAGTTGCTGCACATAAGTCAAACATTTCTGTAGTCAATGCTAAGCAACACTTGAGGTGGTGTGAAGAGCGACGCCATTGGAAAGTGGATGAATGGAAACGAGTGATTTGGAGTGATGGATCACGATGTATCCCGTGGCAATAGTGATGGGATATTCGATTCATTTTACTGAATCGATTCATTTGATTCCTTTCACGTTACTGAATCGATACAATAATCCAATTCAAGGTCCATTATAGTCACCGTTCTCATTACATCTGTGTAGTGTCTGCTGATGAGACAGCAGCAATAACATTCAAAGCTTGCTCCTGCCATCTGGTCTTCATTCTATGAACTGCTTTCCTACGCGTCATATAGCTTTCAGTTTCAGGTTCTCCTGGCAGCCACTGTTTCGCATCAAATGTTCATGTTATAAAGCCTTTCCCCCACATTGACAACTGCATTAAATAAGTATATTGAACTAGATGAAATAATATATGTACGCACAATCATCAGTGATCTGCATTTTGAGATGCCGCCCTGGTGGGAGATTCCCTATCAATTGTTTGCCTAGCCTTTTGCTAAGTGATTTCAAAGAATATGGAAATTTCGTTGTATTCACGGCAAGTATATAATAAAAACAAACAAGTACAAAACTTACGCAGTTAATAATAATAATAATAATAATAATAATAATAATAATAATAATAATAATAATATGAAGAACTGACATAACTCAAGTTTTACACACTAACTTATGGTTTTCCTCAGTTCTCTGAAGGTCACAACTCAATTATATATACAGAATTAGATGTAAAACTACCTGTGCTCAAAATAAGTAGCCTACATATTAAACATAAATCAAGCAAGTTGCTTTACCTCGCACCGACACAGACAGGCCTTATGGCGACGATGGGCTTGGAGTGGGAAGGAAACGGCCGTGGCCTTAATTAAGGTACAACACCACCATTAGCCTGGTGTGAAAATAGGAAACCACGGAAAACATCTCAACGGTTAGCGACGGTAGAATTAGAACCCACCATCCCCAGAATGCAAGCTCTTAGCTACGCTACCCTAACCGCTTGGCCAACTCGCTCCGTCATCTTTGAAAATATGTCTCTATCAGTAGAGGATATTTTGTATAGGCTACACGAGATGCAGAGTATCCCTGTGGTTTTCTGATCCAGCATCTTTTTAATTAAGTTACTTCGTCAGTCGGCTCACTTACCCACTGTCCAGGTGATCTCGTGATTCGATTATTGAAGTCTTGTGCAATGATGTGACACACGAACTGGGAAAATACTGAGCGGTTCTTCCCAATATACAACAGACAATTTCGAATGGTCACGAGTATGACTTACAGTCATAAGGTAGTCTAGAGAGTTGAGTTGAATTAATTGTCGAATATCAACTAAGTTATAATACTGATTAATTAAACTAATAAATAGAAGAACCTATTTACTAGCTAGTTACTATGGAATTATGGTTTGACTACCTTTTTAACACTGCAAATAAATCCATATATTATTTAACCCTCCCTGTAAGAAGAGGACAGTGAAGGCAAATGGGTATTAAGGCACACTGAAAGCATCGTACGCTAAGACGGGCTCTCGCTCTCAGCCGCCTGAGCTACGGAGGCTTCAATACATGTGGCAGAGGGGAAAAGGGCACAAATTTGAATTCTGATGAACGTGCTAAGAATAAAATTCAAAGGTATATTTCATGTGTCTTCCTGAACGATAGATAAATGTAACATAATATGCAGACAGATACGTCAAATTAACGTGGTTGAAAGCATATTCAACGTTGCGTGAGGTACATGGGACTCAGATCGTTTTCTAGTGTTAATTTATTTGTTTTCCGCTGGTAGTTCCAGGCTGACTAACACATCAAAGGTTTTCGGCGATTCAAGGATGGAGAAGGATTAGGAATGGGAAAGTAGTGACCGTGACTTTAATTTGAGGTAAATCCTCATCATTTACCTGGTGTGTAAATGGGAAACCGCGGAAAACCATATTCAGGGTTGCCGATGTGAATTAGAACCCACAACCTCCCTAATGCAAATTCACAGCTAAGCGGCCCTACCTGACCGGCCAATTCGCTCGAACTACTTTTATTAATCCGTTTTAATCATTTGAGATATTTTTGAACCAATGAAAGTTACTGTAGTTACGGAAATAAACCACTTTCCAATCCCATCTCCACCAATTATAGTCTACGGTAGGACCTCTGTCTCATATTCCTTATTTAGATGATTGGATTTAGCATTAATTTGCAGAGATCTAGATACATATTTTAGTAAAATATGTTAAGTATTCTAGTTAGAACTACTTCCAGTTAAACATATGTTTGGGAATTGCAAACGTACCTTTCCTAAATGATTCCAATGTAATGTGGCATGACGAATTGGGAAACTCAAGACAAAGGTCGTTGGATGAGGACCAAACTTCCTGTCTTCGGGAAGTAGGCAGTTTAGAGATTCTCGGATTACTTGTCCGTAACTGACAGCAAATCAGTTAACTCTCTACAGCTAAAAGCTTTTGGTGGAGATGAGCCAAGCCGTGGACAGTGAAATGAACGCTCTGTTGAACGAAAAACACGCCATATAACACCAGAGAATAATACTGAATCTGTATTCGCGGACGACAAATGTAACCAGTGCGAGTAATATGGAGAGAAATATTGTCTTGCATTTTTGACGAGTACTTTTTAAGAAAAAGTTCCGTTTAAAAATTTCTACAATAATTGAATTGAATGTGGCGTTCACAGTACCGTACTATGAGTATGCAATCACAAGAAAATTTCAGCTATAATGGGCATTTCCATACCTTGATTCCAGTTTTATGGATTCTGTTTCACGAAGACGAGCCATAAGCGTGCGTGTATAAAGTAAACATTCGTGCACCTTAGCCAGCTTAGTCTATTTTTTCAGTAGTCTTAGTGTTCGTCCAGGTACAAAATGTACATATATTTACTGTTATAATTTCCAGACATAGGACCTGACACCGGCTCACTATTACTTTACCAAGGTGACCATTTGGACGGTCTAATTACTGATCATAACAGTTCTGTAGTTAGTATACAACCATTATACTGTGCTCTGTCGGTAAGACAAACTGCTGAATACTCCTGAAAAGCAAAATAATTCGGTAATCATGCAGTCTCACATCCGGATTCAGTGTGAGGACAAGGCGGGAAATGATCACGAGAATGGTGGAATACTATTATTAGGAAACATCTGATGGTGGATATTAGAAAAACCTTATTTCATGATGAATTGAGTTAGATAAAAAGGTTAAGGTTAGAATGAATTTTGACTTGGTTGTCGTCCGCCTCTGTGGTGTAGTGGTTAGTGTGATTGCTGCCACCCCCGGAGGCCCGGGTTCGATTCCCGGCTCTGCCACGAAATTTGAAAAGTGGTACGAGGACGGGAAAGGGGTGCACTCAGCCTCGGGAGGTCAACTGTGTAGAGGTGGGTTCGATTCCAACCTAAGCCATCCTGGAAGTGGTTTTCCGTGGTTTCCCACTTCTCCTCAAGGCAAATGACGGGATGGTACCTAACATAAGGCCACGGCCGTTTCCTTCCCTCTTCCTTGTTTATCCATTCCAATCTTCTCATCCCCTCGTAAGGCCCCTGTTCAGTATAGCAGGTGAGGCCACCTGGGCGAGGTACTGGTCATCCTCCCCAGTTTTACCCCGACCCAGAGTCTGAAGCTCAAGGACACTGACCTTGACGCGGTAGAGGTAGAATCATTCGCTGAGCCCGAGGGCAAACCGACCCTGGAGGGTAAACAGATAAAGCAGAAGAAGAAGAAATGGTTGTCATATATTACAGGAGCTGCCTCTCCGAGGCGGTAAAGGCGTGCTCGGTTCGCCCGGAAGGACGTGGGTTCGAATCCCCGTCAGGAAGTCGTAAAATTTAAGACATTAGATTTCCATTTCCGGTGGACCGAACTCGATAGCTGCAGTCGCTTAAGTGTGGCCAGTATCCAGTATTCGGGAGATAGTGGGTTCGATTCCCACTGTCGCCAGCCCTGAAGATGGTTTTCCGTGGTTTCTCGTTTTCACACCAGGCAAATGCTGCGGCTGTACCTTAATTAAGGCCACGGCCGCTTCCTTCCCAGTACTAGCCCTTTCCTGTCCCATCGTCGCCATAAGACATACCTGTGTCGGTACGACGTAAAGCCAATAGCATTTCTGGAGGTGCATGTGGTCCTGAAGTTCACTCCGTCTACACCAAAAATGAGTACCAGGTTAATTCCTGGGGGGAAAGGCGGCCGGGCGTAGGGCTAAACACTCTACCTCATCATGTGCCGAGATTACGGTTAGTGGAAGCCCTTACCTTCCACTCCACCAAGGGCCTTCATGGCGTGTACGGAGGTAACTTAGATTTGGTTTTTTGTCATAAATTACGTATTGTGGTATAATTTGAATTATATCTGGAGAATAATTAGTTCGAAACCAAGAGTAAAAGTACATGACAGAATATAATAAAATCGCACCGTATAGAATCCCATGATCAGAAGGATTGTTGTTTCCAAGATGGAAAAGGAATGTCGTTCCCTCTGCATTCTGAAATTAGCCCAGTTATCATAAGCCTTCGTACATAAAATACGCAGACTAAGATATGTACCGCAGTAGAGATACGAGCCTCAGTTTTTATCTACTGTTGTACCGAGAGCTACTTTTCTCCTGATTCCCCACGTTCACATCAAGGGAAATGTAGAGTAGTGATTTACTTAAAACGCAACGAAATATATATATATATTATACAGGTACGGTTATTAAGCCTAGCAGGGATCCCAAGTGAAGAATCTCTACGTTGAGACGAATGTTTCCTCAGATGTGTTAAGATATGGAATTTCTGAAACGCGTCTGAATTGGTAATCACTCAAAACCAATACAACTCGCTTATTATTCCTCATATGTAAATCTGGAAACACCTTTCTTCATATTATTTACAGTAAGTTGAAGGGAACGCGCTCATATAGTTGGCTTTCAGCCAGCGTAGAGTGAAGAATAGATCTAGAATGTGCGACTCAGCGCAATATTATTATTTATGTGTGTGTTTTGAAACAGATAAACAGTGAAATATGACAAATTTAAACATAAGGACAGTACTCTGATATTCATGTTTACGGAGAGACAAACAAACCTGGAACTGCCGTAATTCACAAGACAACCTGCACATAAACGCCGACCAGATAGAGGCCATCTACCTCGATAACATGCAAAATGCACTACACATTAAACTCGCCAACAAAATAATAATAATAATAATAATAATAATAATAATAATAATAATAATAATAATAATAATAATAATAATAATGCGAAGAATAGTGAAAAATCATTTGAGTTATCCGTAAAATTTATAAATAATATTTATCATAATCGTGTACACTACACACAAGTGCAGCTAGAGTGACTTACAGAATCACTGTACGCCCGCATGGACTGCCTGAGTTTGTGCTATTTTGTAGTGACTTGTATTTAATTTGACTGTGATTTATGTATTCATTTCACCGTTGGACTTGTTGCCGACGTTGATTGATAACCTTTATTTGAAATGGACGGAAATTCAGTAATTATTTTATAGTTTGAGTGTAAGATGTAAGAAAAGTGATGATTATTTTGATACCGAAGCATAGTTTAACATTTTAGTGGAAGCCCTAATAAGAGTCTTATTAATTTATTAGTTGAATGCATAGTGTACTAACTTATGGCAATAGTGGAACGCCAAATTGATGATAGTTTGTCAGCAACATTATGGATTAATAATGTATTTATGCCAAGGGCAAAAGATAATTGTACATATTCTAATAGGAATAACGAATGTAAGGATAATGCCGTAAACCGCTTGGTGATAGTAGGTAACTACAGGCTATAAATATTTCCACATGATTCTAAAATGAGTGAAATTCAATTTAGTAGAAATGCGTGTATAACATAAATTTATACGACAGTAAATGTGTATATACGTTTTAAAAAAATATATGGTATTTTTTATTTATGCTTTAAGCTTCACTTACTGGAAATAAGTTACGTTCCTTGAAAATTTGACGTGAAACCAATTTCAAGATTACATTCTGTTCATTCCACATCAATTCTGGGGTTTAAATACATTGATTTTGGTCCAACTGTCCATCTTAATTTCCATGCCAGTGTCAAGGTTTCGATTAAAAGAAGGAGATTATGTACCAAAATCTCACCTTTAAAGTAAAATGCTGGTACTGAATATGTTTAAAAATCTCTGGCATACGTATGCATTTTCTTGGCTTTTCTATCAGGTATTCGTGGTACGAAAGCACCTTACCCTGAGGATTTTTCGTGTTTCTACCGCCACACGGGTGTAATGTGTTACTTGAGCTAATTATTTCCTATGCTACACAAGATAAGAACGAAGGTTATATCAGCAATGAGTTGCTTTCTCTGGCAAGGCCAACTTTTAATAACAGCACATAACTCACTCCCCCCCACCAATGTTACTTGGTGGTCTTGGTTTAACCTTGGCAATAATTTGAAATCGCTTTTTCTAAGCAGAAATATAATGGGACTGAAAGTCCTAGGCCATTCGATATCTCAACCGTTTCTGCTACAATGGTGCAATCTGCAAGAAAACTGCAACCTTCCAATAGACTATGACGTACATCATCTAGCTCTCCATGTACGAGTTCCTACTAACCACTAGGGAAACTTTCAAACATACAACGCAAATATTACAGGATGCCATGAATCATAATGACTGTACTTGTGGTAAACTGGAATCCAATCTTGAGGAACGTTAATAATCAGGTCCTTACACACATTGTAAGTGTACAATTGTACATGGTAGATAGTGTATGAATTCATCACATACAACCATAAATTACATCATATCCATACGATAGACTATTTCAGTTGCACTCTGTGCAAAAAAAAAGAGACAAAGACACCATAATGCGCCGTATAACACAGATCTCAAAGCTGAAAAATTCAACCCGTGTGTCATTCTCCAGCCAGCACAACTCCAGGCTGCAGTAGTGTTACTTATTGGTGTACGTGCATTGTCTTACGTGTACCCCGATCTTATAACGTGAACATTATGAACATCCAGCTAGATGGTCAACGGAACCAGATCAATCAATCAATCAATCAATCAATCAATCAATCAATCAATCAATCAATCAATCAATCAATCAATCAATCAATCAATCAATCAATCAATCAATCAATCAATCAATCAATCAATCAATCAATCAATCTGTCTATCTACCTATCTATCTATCTATCTATCTATCTATCTATCTATCTATCTATCTATATTTATTAATCTGCATTTACGACAGTCGCTCAGGTGACAGATTCCCTATCTTCTGTTTACCCAGTCTTCCCTTATAAACAATTTCAAAGTATATGGAAATTTATCCAACGTCTCACCTGGTAAACCATTCCAGTCCCTAACTCATCTTCCTCTAAATTAATATTTGCCCCGGTTTTTCCTCCTGAATTCCAACTTTATCTTCACATTGCGAACCTCCGTACTTTTAGAAATACCACTAAAATTTATTCGTCTTCTAATGTCATTCTACGTCATCCTTCCACTGTCCGGCTCCATGGCTAAATGGTTAGAGTACTGGCCTTTGGCCACAGGGGTCCCGGGTTCCATTCCGGCAGGGTCTGGAATTTTAACCATAATAGGTTAATTTCGCTGGCACGGGGGCTGGGTGTATGTGTCGTCTTCCTCATCATTTCATCCTCATCACGACGCGCAGGTCGCCTACGGGTGTCAAATCGAAATACCTGCATCTGGCGAGCTGAACCTGTCCTCGGACAATCCCGGCACTAAAAGCCATACGCCATTTATATCTTTCCACTAACAGCTTAATTGAGCAGCCCGTGTCCTTTTCCCCAGGCCTTTCCAGCCCTAACTTAGCAACATTTTCGTAACGCTACTCTTTGGTCGAAAATCACCCAGGACAAATCGAGCTGCTTCGTGGGAGATTTTTCAACCCAAACAATGAAATGTTTTAAGGCCTATACGATGACAGACTGTTCAAACTTGCAGATGAATAGCTAAAATAGTGAAATGAAATTATAGGACCACATCATATTTTAGTGTAGCTATTTGCACCATTATTATCTTTCAGTTTTCGTGAGTATCCGTTGTACCAAAATGTCATCTCGCAGGAGTCACTTAAATTTTCGATTAATCTACCGCCACATGGCAGGTGTATTCGAACACCTGCATAAACCATAGGACTGAGCTTGACTTGCACACAGCGCTCTACCATCTGTGCCACTCAGTCCAGCTATGATTTCATTTAAACTACGATGTATTGTAACCGTTCACCATCATGCCATGGACATGTTAAGAGGTCTGGCTAATTATATATGCCGTTTTCCCCAACATCCTGTGACATATAATGCAGTAGTTAGCATTCTGTATGCCGAACCGGGGTATGATCCGCGACACGCCAGTCCGGAGGGAGCAGTTTCCTACGCTGTAACGAGAAGAGGACAGCGCAGTATTGCTAAACCTTGAAATCGCGCTCTCACTCGGTGCGAGTGGGAAGAGATGATGACGCTACGCACGGAGATGGAGGTTGTTGGAGACTGGGCCGAATTAAGGTGTGTTAACCTTTGAAAAATAAATGGCCAATATAAATTCAACACCGCATTCATTAGTACCACTTCACCATAGTTTACTAAAAAGAGGAAGAAGAAGAATACTTCGATATGAAATAATTTGTCTAAATTTTTAAGTCAGGTCTCATTCGAACCAATGCATTTTATGCTGACTGTCAATGCATATAAATACAATACTTTAATAATGGATCAATAATGACGCCTATCATACAGTAGTACGCAGATCGAAGGTGACTACTGAAATCTGACAACATGTGGAAAAAAGTGGGAGATATTGCATGATGAAACATGACGCGTGATTTTCCAAAGGGACGCTTTGGAGATTATTAATGACCTACTGATCACTTTGGTTTCACATATGTTCAGTAGAAAGTAGAGGTCATAAGCTCTAATTCGATTGTTACCACGTCGTTCAAAGACTCCGATTACCGGACCGTTATTTTCAGCAGGGACATAATTCATCTCCCCCCTGACCATTTTGTCCGGAGGCTATAAGTATAGCTAGGACCCAGATAATGTATCTCATTCTCATCCGTGTAGCTGCAGTGGTAACACGTTACCTCATTGTCGTCTGTGTAGTTGCAGCCCAACACATTAGAAGTGGACCTGGATATCAGTGACAAACCGTTGTGCCATTGAAGAAACACATCAATGTGATGTAAATACTTTTACGGAATAAGCCGTGTGGTACAAGTTAATGTATATAATTGCCGAATAGAAACCTTATTTTGGCATTTTAACATTTCAATTGTTAAAGACAGTCAGTTATGACTTATGGTGCAATCACCAACGAAGGGCTAACGTTTCAGGTTATGTGGCATGGTGAGACAGTTAATTAATATATACAAGTGTTAATTAATACCGGTCCTGTTCATTTAAGAACGAGTGACATTTAGCAAAAAAATTAAATAACTCTTCTTGACAAAATTAATGTTCGCATCCTCCAGGGACGTTCGTTGTGATAGTCTGTGTGACGGTCAGGGAAATGAACAGTGATTTTTAAAAAATTATCACTAATTGCGTTAATCTATTTCAACTTAAGAGTGGATCTTGTTACAAGTAGGCCCCCTTTTGAAAGTGCATAACAGTATTTAATAACTCATTCTCCATTTTTCTGTATGTTCGTGAGTGGTCGTCGAACCCAAGATTCGGAGCCTACAAGAGTCGCGCCTGAGTGCCTGCGATCAGCTTTACAGGGAACGTCCAGAAATTCAACTGAGAAGACAAGAGTTCGAGTCATGGATCGTCGTATGAAGAGGAACCGAGGACTACCAGGAACAAGAATATTCATCATGGTCGTGTAAAGATCTAAGATGTACCCCAGATGACAGCAAACCTTACTCACCATGTGTTAAGTACATGCTTTTATATACCTTAAACACGAGAGATGCATGCCAGTAATAATTTTATGTTGTAAATATTATAATGTCATAATTAAACATTAAAAATGTAGGGAACAATAAGCGCGTATGACTGAGAAAGATTTATTATTATTAGTTAGGATCATCAAGTGATTTTCAAGATAATCATTGATATTTAACAAATTCATTTGCATGAATTATTATATAGACTCCAAAGTTCTTAGCTTATATGAACCATCTTTGGGAAGAACGGCAATTTAGCTAGACTTATATTTCTTCGTCTGGTAAAGATCTTCAGAGCAGTTTGGATATAAATTATACGTTCGTGATTCAGGTATTTGTAATCCCGGATAATATTAGATAATCATTGGAGTTGATCCAAAGCGACGTATAATTCATTTATAATTATATATGAAAATGTGAGAAGAATTAAATAGCCTGAAAGAATGGAGTCTTCTCTGTGAATTAAATGAACGGTTTGAGATACGATGGCATGATATGAGAGGGCGAAGCAGTAACATGTTATGTTGTTGGAGTGGTAAGGAATAATAAATAATTATAGCTGTTGTGAGATATTGAATTGGGCTGAATATATAGGCAAATAATGAATAATAAGAAATAATGGCTTTCAAGTGAGTGCATACTAGACAACAAGCCGAGATGATATGTAAGGAAAATGAAAGAAAGAGTGAAGTACGATTTATGGTGTCCGCAGCCCAGGGCTGGTTACACAGCTGTTATCGTGATTGACAAGTATATGGATGGTCGACTGTAGGCCGAGCGAACCTTTGCAGTTTCTAGCAAAGCGATGTTAACGGGCCAAGCTCTTTTCATTCACCAAAATAGTCTCAATCCCATTCTAATTATACGTTGCGAGTAACACGGATAATTTTCTGATTTTGTGAAGGATAGATCCCTTCTCATGCTTAGGCATTAAATTAGCCTCTGATTGGAGTTCAAAAATTTTTACCTTGGAAGCCGAAGCCTGTGTGTTCGAATGTTGCTGGAGCGAAGAATTAACCAGATATTATGGCTTGGTTAAGCCATATCTTCAAGATGTGTTGTGTAAATATATTTGATATTTTTATATGTATGTTTCTGTGTGTATTATTATTTCCCAAAGTGTTCTATGGTGATGGGTTCGATTCCAGCTTTGGCTGATTTTCTTTGAATATATAATTTGTTAGGTAAACCCAGGGTACGCACATATATGTTCAGAGTGTATGTTCATCGTAAGTGTTCAATGTAAATATACATTTGTCATGGTCAAATGTATCACATGTTTGATACTCGGCGATGCAATCTCGTGTGTATAACAGATGTGCTTATATTGTGTTATAATTTTTCTTCTTCTCTTTCCAAATCATGACCAGTAAAACAAAGGATACTATTTAATATCCATTTATGACCAGTAAAACAAAAGATACTATTTAATATCCATTTATGACCAATAAAACAAAGGATACTATTTAATATCCATTTATGATGAGAGTTTAATAAGTGAAGGATACCATTCATATCCATTTTTATAAATAAATAAACTGTATATCAATGTGTGTTAATCGAGTGAATTGATGTACGCCAAGAATTAATTATGCCAGGACAGTTTCAAGAAAAGAAGGCATACAATGTATATAATTGTGTCAGTTCAATTATTTCCTTTGCTTATATTTTGAAATAAAACATTATTTGTGTGGTTCACATCAGTATAATAAAAATGTTTAGAATATATACTTGAACGGAGATTCTTCTCATTTAACAATATTAGCATATTCCTCTCATATTATAGAATCCTACTTTCATTATTTTAGATAGTGTCTATTTTATTTCTTTGTCGAACATTCCATTACCAGTATTGCTCTCCGAATTCAGTCGGTGATGCTATGAAAGTAGGGAGGATGAGACTTCAAGCCTGGTAAGTGACTTCTGGCGGTTCTCATCCAAATGTTCCATCTGTACATCTGTTTGTAAAACCAAATTAAGTAATATTGCCCTAATTATACCCAGGGTAAGCCTCATTTTGTTGCCCAACTAATGGGGCCAGTTTCATTTTGTCGCCCGATGTGTTCAGGGCTGGTTCATACTTAGTTTTGGTGCGACGACATATGCCCTAACGGTTACAGTATGAAATGAGCATCATATATATAATTTTGCTATATATCGTGCATCATTATGCCAGCTTTATTTTGCCATTCCAATACAAGCACTTGCTGTTAAGCTGACAGTAAGATTCGTAGTTCTTGTAGTTCTATAAATACCAATAGTTGGAGCATCATCATATGAAAACGATTAAGGAGAGATTCCCTATAATTACACGAGTTCAAAAGATTCGTGGTTTACATTTATATCTTGATCGAACCAACAAATCGATATTTGACACGCGCAATAATATATGACGAATGATCGTTCACAACACACGTATTTGGCAGACACAAGGACTGTGTATCAACAACAAGATTAAAACTCCAATGTAATATTCGTGCAGGAGCCAAATGAATACATGGGTTCTTTTAACTCATTAGATGCGATAAAATGTGGGAAGCGTTGGTCCACTTGCCACTCAAACTAAATTTGAATTACATGTCTGCAGGAAAACTTATTTTTGTGGTCTTCCATCATGAATTCTGATATCGTTAAAGAGGCAGAGTCTCTTAAACCCATTAATATTCAGCAGTAGTTGAACATTTCCGCTGTGGATGGAAATATTTGATTTAAATTGGCAGAAATCCCATTTAATGAACTGTAATTAAATCTTCTTCTGTACAATTGTTACCCGCTCTTAGTCCGCATTCCTTAGTTCCTACTAAAGATGAGAAACAGTTTGAGTCAGAAATATTCCTTCGTTGAATTTAATGGTACCTAACAAATATGAGACATTTGCCATAATTGGTGCAAGTTCTGAATATTAATGTAAAAGGCATTATGAGTGATGTGGTCTTGTCCACATGCTTATACAGTTATACATTTTTGTGATGTATCCTGTTATGGATTGTAAAATGTGTGAAATAAATAATTAAAATATTCGTGCAAGAGCCAAGTGAAGTGCATGCCTATGCATCTCTTGACCTGTTGTTCAATTTGCCTGAGTCATAGTTGTTTAATCCGTAATTGCCACATCATTACAAAAGATGTACATCACTTTTAATGGTATCGCAACTGTGTAATTTAACAGTATTTATTTGTCATTGAATTCATGTATAGACAACCAATGATTACAGTATATTGATTCTAGAAATGTTAGAATTATAATTGGAAATTAAATAATGAAAGATTTCTGTGGGCATTAATTATTATCTCATTATTTCTTCTTTTAATTATATAAACATATAGGCTATATCTTTATGTGATCATGTATGTATGTATGTATGTATGTATGTATGTATGTATGTATGTATGTATGTATGTATGTAACCCTCTGTGGGCGGGGGACTGCACCCACGGTATCCCCTGTCTGTTGTAAAATGAGATTAAAAAGGATAACCAAGGGATGGTGAAATTACAACCATGAGTCTACTCGTGATTAGTATCATTACGTGAGGAACATCATGGGTCGACAGTGCTTGTGATTAGTACCACCATGTGAGGAACGCCATTGGTCTACGTTACCTAGGAGCAGTATCATTATATGCGGCACACCACGAATCTGGACGTCACCTGTGGTTAGTACCATCGTATTCATTCCAAAGTGGCGTGGGATCTGGCGCTCAGTTGCACTGACTGGAATAAGTGCCGAGCGCTGCACTCGACTGGGTTCGTCTCACTGTGTTCAGAATGGGTCTGCTTTACCTACGATCAGTACCACTATATGAGGAACGCCATGGATCTATGTTACCTGTGATTAATACCACTATCACAGTAACACCACGGATTTGTGCATCATCCGTGATTAGTATCACTCTGAGTTCCAATTCAGAATCAGAAAATTTAAATTGTTTCCTACTTACAGCACGGGTCTGCGTTGCCTGAGAGTAGAACCCATATGTGCCGAACACCATGAGTCTGTTTTGCCTGTGGGAACCTAGCACTTCTTTTCCACCTGACATACCTGATGCGTCATCACCACCCAGAAAGTACACAACACGATCAGGACGCAGAGTTCGCTTTGCCCGTCCATTCGATTTGTGAACTTTCCTTCTCCGTGGGGGGGGGGTGATGTGGCGGCATCAAGAAGAATGAACTCGCCCCACATACAGAACGCACCCTTGTGCACGATGCAACATTGCATCAGGGTATAGCTTGCAAAACTAGCGTCATTCGGCTGCGTGGAATGAGCATGAGCATCACGCCTGTTTGTGTCTTGTTGGTGTAATCAGTGTAACCTATCTCACATGCAAAGGTGTACTAAAACTGTGTGTGGTGTAAATAAATCATATTATCCATGAGGGCTGGTTTATTTATGAACGATCTGGAGCCGCCTACAACCAAGACTCCATAAATGGTGACCCTGACGTAATGTGTGACACACCGTGGGTATACACTGTCTATGATTAGTCCCACAATGTGAGGAACACCATGGCTCTACGTTGCTTGTGAGCAGTCATCTTATGTGAAGAACACCATGGGTCTTTGTTACCTCTGAGTGGTGCCATTATGTGTGACATACCATGAGTCTGTATTACGTACGATTAGTACCACCATGCAAGGAACGCCATGAGTCTGCGAAACATGTGATTAGTACCACTATAGGGGGAACGCCGTGGCTCTACTTTACCGCTGATTAGTGCCATTATGAGGGGCCGGTGATCTGGACTTTGGATCCCTTAGATAATAAGCATCATCTCAGTAACTAAGGCATTGCTAATTGGATCCAATGATTGTTTTGATTTCACGATCAACGATCATTTTTTCATCACCATTCGTTTTAGATTCTAGTCAGAGGATACATTTTGAAGTTTTAATTTTCATTTCATTGCACCTCGTATCATTAGGAGCCGATGACCTAACTGTTAGGCCCCATTAAACAACAAATATCATCATCATCATCATGTGTGCATGTATGTATGTGTATTGTCCTAAAACTCCTTTGTTTAATTTCTAAAAGTGAAGTTGTAAAGACCAGGAACAGTTTGTTGATCATTAATTTCAACTAGCAAATTAAGAACGTTTTTGAAGATCATAGCTTGTTTGATTTCATAAGCTCCATTTTCTCACTAAACAAACAACAGGATCTAGATTGGATAAACTCAATTGATCATTTGCCTGAGTCGTAGTAGTCACATCGTCTACGTAAGAAAGCACTTTTACATTTCGAGATCAATGTAGGAGCGCTCTATACAATCAAAGGTAATGGATTCTCATATACGGAACGTTCCAATTCAGAATCAGAAAATTTAAATTGTTTCCTACTTAAAATGTATACACATTAAGAGAGTAAAGTATCAGTAGTGGAATACTATCCATTTAGTTTCTAATATCATTGCGGAAAATAAGAATAGAGGAAATTTTTTCTGTCAGATTGCATGGAGACACCTTATGCTGTATACGTTTACAAGACAGAGTATGGAGCAAGGGAACAATAATCCGAGTTTATCCTTGTGCTATGTGTATGAGGTCTTAGTGAGAGGGTATCGAGCTACTGTTGTAGAGTACAGGGGCATTAAAGTTCTAACGGTAATGTACTCTAGTGGAGTGCACTCTACTAGCACATGCAGCAAGTGAGTGCCCTCGAGTGACACTTAAAGTATTCGAGTACGTATTTAAATTCTTAGTACTTTTGTGCGAAGGAGATAGAAACTTTTCATAAAGTCCTATTTATGGTTTATGGCTTCATGGGAACTCATACTTAAAAACCTTTCAAACCACTGTCAGAAGTCAATCATATGGTATCAGTTTTTTCGTTTATTACTTGATTGAATCTTACTGATCATTCATTTTCTGTTAATATAATTCATTTGGCTGCCCACAGTTTACTACCAAACGTGAAAGGATCGTCTAGTCATTCAACTGCGAATAAAATCAGTTATTTGCTCAAACTTCAGCGACATTTAATATTAGATTCAATTTTATGGTGTACGACACGTAAAACAATTCAGAGCCGGTATAATATTATTTTTCAACCAAATCACTAAAACATGATGAGATTTAGTTTATATTTTTATTCAGGAATATAATGTATAAATACTTCAGTAATTTTATATTTTATCAGACAAATATTGAATCAGGTAATATGAAGACTTGTTTATTAAAGAACCTAATATACTCATACAATTATGTTAACTATCGCACCTATCCATGAACTGAACTTATACTCCCCGTTTGAATAATTATTTCAAAAAGTACCCTTCACAAAAATTTTAATAACATTCCTTCACTTAAATCTTTCATTTACGATATTCTTTCACTTGTTCCAACACTAATCAAACGCAATAAAACTTATCTCAGTCTTCAATACAGGATAAAAACTACATAACTGAAAAAACATTTGGTCACGTCGTTAAATATCCCTAATTACGACGTCCGTATGAACAATGGGATGAGGATTGGACTATTACAGCAAACACATATTATGTTTGAATAATGGAGTGCTTCACTGTCATCCGGTTGTTTGCAAGGCATGAGTGTCAGTTGAAATTTACCAGTGCGTCACGCTTGGTCTTTGTGGAATGTGGTGTTTACAAGTCATGGAAGTTAGTACGTACTGAGACAGGCAACGGGGGAAGCAGCTGACGTCGAATGAAGTCAATCGTGCACTTACACTGCTTCAAGAAGGCTACACATAGAAGTAAGTTGCCAGAGTGCAAGGGGATGATCAGAGTACGTTTTTGGTATCTGTGGAAACGTTTCCAGAAGACTGGAAGTGTTGCCCTGGCGAGGACCATCAAAGGAGAAAGGAAAACGGAAAAACCAGGGCGGGAACGTTTTGTGCATAAACAACTCTCCGAAATCGCATGTCAAGTTACAGCACGAGCACTACAGGCGGGCTTACTGCAGCTTGTGGACAACGAGTTAGTGACCAAACAGTCAGAAACAGGCTTCCAGAGGCCAATTTTAAGATCTCGGCGATCAGATAAAGTACCTGCGCTGGGCGGACGCCATCGTGGCAGAAGATTGCCGTTTACTAGGGATCAATTACACTGTCAGCTAAGACACTGGTGCCCTGTGCTGTTCTCGTATGAATTCAGTTTCGCATTATATCGTTCAGATGGTCATCTGTGAATCTGTAGAATGCACGGGGAGTGAGTTCATCCGAGGTGTACAATCTACCATTGCTTATGAAGGTGGATCTGTTACGCTGTAGGAAGGTATAAGTCTTGGCATGAGAATCGATCTCATGATCATTCGCAACGTATCCTTAACTGCTCGACACACATTGACGCAATGTTAGTGCCGCATGTACTTTCTCACGTAAGGCGACTAGGAGAAAACGCAATATTCATACATGATAATGCTAGAGCGCATGATGCTAAAATCTTTCGTAGATATATGAAAGAAAATCATGAGCAACGAATAGAGTGGCCATCCTGAAATCCAATCTTGAATTCTATCAAACAAGCCAGGGACGAATTAGAACAACGCATCCAAGCGAGAAATCCACCACCTCGAACATTATAAGCCATTGACGATGCCCTCTTGAAAGAGTGGGGACGTCTGCCTCAAATTGGCATGCAGCGCCTTGTCAGAAGCATGATAAGGCATTGTGAAGTTATTATCCATGCGAGGGATGGCCATACTCCTGATTAATTCACATATTATTTCGTAGCCATTTTAGTATATAACAAGGTAGCACTTTGTTCATGACAAGTTATGTAATGACTTCGTGTACTGAGTGTCCAGAGAACGCTTTTCATTTAATTGTTAATTGCAAAGAAAAAAGTTTGATTTCATTTTAATGTATATGCGTATCATGGAGATATGAACACCTAAGAGAGTAACCAAACTCCTTCTTCGAGTAGTGTGTCTCTTGGAACATGGCTACCATCATTGTTGGGTCTTGGGTTTCAACGAAGAGTTGAAGCTACGTGAATACGGAAGAATGACTAGATAACGCAATGGATTGTTAATAATGTGCAGTACCTAACTACGTAATCTATAACGTTCAAAAACCATTTTAAGAAGATAGTATTCGACATTATATAGTTAACTAGCGGTTACCCGCGGGTTCCCTCGCGTGGATTTCCTAATTTGATAAAGGTAATCGTTCCTCGATACTGTACTTAGATTTTATTTGAACATCCCTAACGTATAAAAACTCACCGAAAAATTGAGTTTCATTTACCTCAGAATTTTTTTGTAAAGCTTTGTGGTTTCGTCTTTTGTGGGTACGATAAGCATGCGACATAGAACTGTATATGTGAGAAACAGTCTTCTCTCTAGTCGAAGAAATGAATGTTCCTTTATATTTAAAGGAGATTACAAATACCATTTTTCACGCCTGTAACACCTCCAGTTTTTGATATATAAGTATCCTTATAACAAGAATTTCCGAAAACGAAAATAAATGCATGTTCATGTATTTTCAAGGACTTTCCAAATACCAAGTTTCCTGTCTATAAAATGTTAAGCTTTTGACATATACTCTCGATATACCGGTACTCATTTTCAAATTCACATGTTTTTAATTCTTTTCAGACACTTAAGTGGATTCTCCGAAAACAATAAGTGTTTAAACATCTTCAGTTTTCGAAATATAAGTACCCTCATACAAAGAATTCAACTAATTTTTCAATAAATTCAACCCCCCTCTCGCCCTGCAATTGATTTCCCGAAAACAAGAGAATTTGTGTTTCGTTACTTTGAAAGAAGATTCCAAATTCAATTTTTCGTGTCTGTAACATCTTCAGTTTTTTATATATAAGTATCCTCATAAAAAGAATTCAAGCACTATTTCACCCGCCGCCACATTAAGTTCATTCCTCCCGCTTCCCGCCCCACCCCAAGAATTATTTCTTTATTTTAAAAGGAGATTCCAAATACCAATTTTCACGTCTTTAATATTCAGTTTTCTGAGATACAAGCATCCCCATGAAAAGAATTGAATTTTTCACTTCATTTCACCCTTCCCCCTTAAGTGAACTTTCTGAAAACAAAGAAATACATGTTTCTTTATTTATAAAGGAGCTTCAAATACCAATTATCACGACCGTAACATCTTCAGCTTTGAGATATATGTATCCTCCCCCTCCCCGAGATTGATTTTCCCCCAAAAAGTGCATATTTTTTTATTTTTAAAGGAGATTCCAAGTACCAATTTTCACGTCTGTAACTTCTTTAGTTTTTTAGATATAATTATCATCATACAAATAATTTAACTAATTTTTCAATTCTTCCATACACCTAAAGTGGATTTCAGAAAACAAAATATAAATATTTCTTTATTTTTAAAGGAGCGTCCAATATCAATTTCCACGTCTGTAACATCTTCAGTTTTTGAGATACCAGTATCCTAATAAAAATAATTCAACCTCCCCCTTTCAGTCCTCCGCCCCCTAAGATTTTTCCAAAAAAAAATAGAGGTTTATTTATTTTTAAAAGATATTAAAATACCAATTTTCACACCCGTAACAGGTTAAGTTTTTCGATATACCGTAGATATGGTCATTTTAAACATTCACCCCTTTTCAGTTTGCCTGAAGTGGATTTTCCGGAAACAAATTGTCACCCACTTGTCACACCTGTTCAGCCCCCAATCCGTTAGTTGGATTTTCCAAAAACAAATAAATAAGCCTTTCTTTAATTTCAAAGGGGATTTACATACGACTTTTCATGTCTGTAATATCTTCAGTTTTTGAGATATAAGCATCTTCATAAAAGTTATTCAACCCCATTTTTCACCGTTTTTCACCCCCTTAATAGGATTAACTGAAAACAAAAATATACGTGTTTCTTTATTTCTAAAGAAGATTCCAGATACCAATTTTTACGTCTGTAAACTTAAAATTTTTTGTGATATAGATATACTCATTTAAACAAATCACCCACCCATTTTCACCCCTTTAGCGACGGAATATCTAAATATCCTCCCCTAGTGAGCACCTACACTCTAATATGAATGCATCTCCAAAATTTAATATCTTTATGTCCAGTAGTTTTGACTCGGCGGTGATGAAACAGTCAGTCAGTCAGTCAGTCAGTCAGTCAGTCAGTCAGTCAGTCAGTCAGTCAGGACATGTTATTTTATATATATATATATATATATATATATATATATTGCAGGTTCTAATGTATTTCTGAAAATAGTAATTTCGGAACACTTGACTTCATATTTTTGCTCTTTGTGTGAGATTAACCTAAAGCATGGAAGAATGGGATAAGAAATCACGATGTACTCACGTCACCTTGAATGATGATCGTCTTCAGAATTCAAGTCTACACCTGAGTCATGTGGACTCATACACTCTACAGATGACGCCAGGAAAAACTGAAACAAACCGAAGAAATACTCAGTTATTACAACTTAAGTTATGTCCCACTATGTTAGAGTAATCGTTCATCACACATAACACACGTGAACACATTCTTCAGTGCGATATCACTGTATTCATCAGTATTAACATTCATTATGTAGCGAAGATAACAATTGTGAAGAATTTCATTGACGTCCCTGATCTCGTTTAACGATGAATGAATTGTATCACTCGTGTGGATTCAACTGTTCGGGAACATGATATTCCTAGTACTAAGTACCTAAACAAAAAATACATTTTGGTAACTTGTGACTGTTATGTGGTGCGAAAGACTTATTTGTATGTGAATTGTTTTGTTATTTGTGATTGGTGCTATTTTGAGATACACGGTAAATGAGTGAGTGTGTGTATGTGTGTGAGTGTGTGTGTGTGTGTGAGTGTGTGTGTATGTTCATTAAAATCTACAGCGTGTGTAGGGTGCTATTTACAACCGACGTGGGGAATTCCCATGTTTGTGTTAATTTCTGTGAATTCGTGCCCTCCGTCTTTTAAGCGGTTAACCAATGCAGATTCGGTGTTACGTTTGAGCACCTTTATGAGTTTTGTCTACCTAAATCCGAAATTTCGACAGCTTTTTCCAATGTAAATTTCGTGTCAATCACTATATTTGAGTTTGTAAACCACAAGCAAATGAAGCTGGTCTGTGTTCGGAATGCTCTTTTGGGGTTAGGTTCTTTTAAGGGCTCTGATCTTTCAAATTGCAATTTTTAACTTGTATTAACTTTTCGCAAGATTTTGTGTGTATTTGTGTGTCTTAATTGAAATATTTTACTTTGGCACATGCTTATTTCTTCTAGAGGAGTACAGAAAATTACCACGAATCCAAAGACCGATCATTTAGAGGCTCTACTATTTTTTATGTATGTGATTCACTACTGCCAGACATCCTCATGCTTGTAATCTGGTTGATAAATGACCGAAATATATAAGGCCAAGCACTGTTTCCTAACGTTTCCGACTAACTGATGTGAAACAAAGATAAGTAAAAACTGAGCAACTGACGAATGTTATCAGGGTCCGATAACCAGTTACTGAACTTTGTAATCATAGTTCCATCATGACGCATGTTACCTGACAAACGTAATTTCCATATCCTTAACACCCATTTGATTCCAATTATTGCCCTGGGCACAATATTTGGCTTTCTGTATACTCCACCGTTAATTCAGACTAAATCCTTGGTATAAAGGACAAATAACAATGGCATTTACCTGCCCAGATGGCTATTACGTCTATTCAGAGGAATCAGTGAACATATATGCATGTGCTTACTCCGAAGGCATGAAACATGCCTAGCATTACACGACGGCATGTCTCTAGACTGCCTCAATTAATGCAACAAAGTTACGAGACGTTCTTCACTATTACACCAATAAATAATAAAGCACTTCAATATAATGTTACAGAATGTTACTATTAAACCTGCCACCTTCCTGTTCTGGTAAAAGAAAGAAAAGTGTGTCAACTACAATATTTGGAAACCCTGTGTTCGAAAATTGACGCAGACAACATGTACCTTGTTAGAAAAAGCCTTACATTAAGCAAAAATACACGAAATATAACCACATATGATCTTTTATCATTAAAATTAGCAACCATTGACTTAAACAATGAAAATGGCCAAAATATACATTTGCAAGCAATATGAAATTGCTTAAATGTGGTCAGGTGCCCATCATTCACACTTATTTATCATATTTCCTGTCAAATAAACTCAGGAAAAATATGTTTTTTTCTTAACACCCGAACCATACTTATAAGTAAGAAAGTCCGGCTTTATTGCTAAGTAAACTTTTTAATATTTAGAATCTGATACGCGGTGGCGTAGTACCTATTAAATATGTGCTTCATATTAGTATGCCTTTGCTAGCAGGACCTAGTGTTTAGAGTGCACTGTGTCTTCTGTTATAGGTATGAGTGATGCTAGTAATGCCATTCCTTATGCAGCCAGTCCCTGCTATGAATGGTGTGAAAATGTTGCTCATAGGGTCGGTTGGTGTATGCATTTCAGTGGGCTTGGCAGACTGATATGTAATAGCAACTCT
The DNA here is from genome assembly GCF_040414725.1 of Anabrus simplex. Classification (NCBI taxonomy): domain Eukaryota; kingdom Metazoa; phylum Arthropoda; class Insecta; order Orthoptera; family Tettigoniidae; genus Anabrus; species Anabrus simplex. The sequence continues at coordinate 994,565,563 of NC_090266.1, read as the reverse complement.
GGCTCGGTGAGGAAAGCAACGCGAAACTACGTCACTCCTCATTTCCCTAGCACGCCTCTTCAGTGATGCCTAGGCCATCTATGACAGCTGATGGCAGAGCTGTTGAGGATCCCACCAGCGGCATCGCTGACGGACTGAACATACATACTGTACCAGGAAAGCCCATGTCCTGGCCCATATCAATCGAAAGAAACGTTATTCCAGCATAAAATATCCATCCGACGTACAAACATTTAAATAAAGGAATGTTCCAGCAGGTACCAGACTTCACGAGTGCACTAGGCGAAGTCAAGTGACGTCACCTGTCGCTCGAAGCTCACCTCTCCTAGAGATATTTCTCGAAAAGAATTATCTTTTCGCAAGCTTTTCAACGCCTTAACCAATTTTAACGGGACAAACGCTGAATCGTAGCGGACGTCATGAAAGTTAATCCCTGTGAATTTCGAATTAATCATCCCATGGTTGTTGAGTTATAATAATTTAAAGTCTAAGAAAACTATACACTCACGGTCACATGGCCAAGAGAAACCACCCCTCCCAGCGCCAGCATATATATGTCAAGGCTAACAAGCAGAGCAGCGCAGTACCAGGACGAGTACACAGATGTGTGTGAGTGAGACAGAGGAGAGACCGACCCGCGTACAGTATGTTCGCGCAGTCACGGTGAAAGTACTTGCCGCCGCGTTTCCAGAACACGAAGTTATAACGCCGACAAAATTATAAAAGAACGTCGCACTGTATTTAGTACATCGCGTCGCGACTACAGTCTAATTCTAAAGACATTTGAGAATATAATACGAGTGAACTTATTGAAGTGCAAATACCAAATATTTAACGTTCACAGAATATATCATTACGTGTAGACTTACGTTACTTCACATGATATTGAACTTCTACAGAAACTAATGTGTAGAATTACCAGAACTCATTTCTTTTCGAGTATTGAACTGTATTTCTTTATTCACGCCATATTAGTATACGACTTACAGTGGTAATCTGGGTGAATACTAAGAACTTTTTCTGAGGTAATATGACGTTATAATAACAAGATAATCAGAAAATAATCCTTAGTGACTTAATGACCGTGTTCAAAGACTGTGATTATAGACTATGATTTGCCTTTTCAAGTGTGAACTGTGTAATTATGGACGTTTCAGTAACGACTTTAAATAGTATTTCATACAGGAAGGACTGTGATTATTCATTTAACGTCTTAAAGTTCAATTACGCCATAAACTGTGTTCAACAGTAAATGAAAGTGTCAGTGATAACTACTCGCACTAAGTGAATTTTTCGTGTGCGAAAAATCACCTTAACAAGCTGCAATTCTACACGATCCAGTTCCAGCCGTCATCACCTCATCGGGGACGTCAACATGGTGTGTTAAGGGAACATCGCCGACCCTGATTCTCCACGGAACATTCCAGATGTCCACCCTTCAACATTTGTAGCAACATTTCTTTCATTAAGTGAGTAGTAACAAACTGACTAAAATTTTCTCATTAATTTTGAACAGTGGAAACTTCAGTGCGGCGTGTGAACAAATAATTCACAGTTCTCATAGTTTCTCAGAAGTGATTAATTTAATTTCAAATTTAATTTTCATATCTCATAGAAAGACTTTAGGCTTTTCAAATGTGCTATACATCAAGGTTTACAAACTGGAAAACTGAAAACTTTTAACGGAAATTTAATTTCTCATGTCAATTTGCAATTACAAGTGCGTGCTCATATTTAGAAAGACTTTAGGTGGAAATCTAATACCTCGTCTTCTCACATATGAAAGACTTTGGAATCAGTGATATTCATTTAATTTTCTTGAACGGAATTCAGGAAGATTACGTTCAAACTTTTAATTTCAATGCCAGATTTGAGTCCAATAATCATATTGCAGGGTGAAGAATTAATAAATTGTTAAAAAAGAAAATGTTTAACCATCTATTTTTCGCTCTGCGAGTCTATCCTACTCTGTATCGGCTCCAAAACCAAGTTCCACTCCCTGAGGTCCTACTCATGCCCTTTCCCAAAAAACATTTCCTGGTACAATGCATATCTACTCATATTAGTGATACAGTGATACTTCGGCTACAACACGAAGTAACAAATGCTAGTGTCCCATAATTGAACCACGAGAAAATCTTAATTGTTTACGAATTGTGGTACAGTTTTCTCAGAATGACAATATTTTAATTTTTTGAATATCATATAGGTTATCGATGTAGCACACTACTTTTATGTCCATATATAACCATAGTAATTAATAGATTAGATTTTATGATGGTGTACTTTATATACAAGTCTCTCAAATGTATTTACTCTCGTTGAATTTGGTTTAGGTAATTTGTAACTCTACTGATGTACTCTGTATACGTCAATACTTATGTTATACATAACTGGCTTGAGGTATCCTTGGATAAAGCGTAGAGATAAAATGGCCAGTTGTAGCTAATGAATGATACACTACGTTACATCATATGGTATGAAATCCAGAGTCTTCTTGGAGGCTTCGTTGGGAGCCTTACATGTATTTTCTCTTTACTTAGACGAAATGTACAGTTCTGTTATATCCTTTAATAATCCTGATGATATTTTATCGCTTTTAAAACCTACTAATTACTTTGACGTTTTTTGGAGACACCAAGGTGCCAAATATTTACTTCCACAGGAGGTCCGTATTATGACCGCCCTTTTACTGATTATACATCATGAAAACGTCAGTAGTTATTGGTCTGCATGATGCTGCTTAACATCCGAAATAACGATTATATCCCAAGACTTAGGTTCACATTTTTAAATAATTGATCATGAATATTACTATACCGGGGGTAAACCTTCTCCGATCTGTTAAACTACGCGCCTTCTATAAGGCCATCTGTGTCATGAAACTGGAATTAATGTAATATAAGGTACTTGGTCCTTCAACCATTAGATGTCTCTACTATCGGCATATGTGCCCCCTCTGGCGGGATAAGGACAATTAATTCTTAGGGGAAAGTTAAATTCTTACGGGTGGCAAACCTTCAGTTTTGTAGATTGCTTTTTCATGTCCTTTTGTTTTTTCATGTCAGCACTATTACTGCTCCCTTCTTCAATAGCTAGCAACCAATAAAATATTTTGTGAATATTCCTTCTAGCTAATTAAAATTGGAGGTGTGTGCAAGCATCCAGCCTATCTGTAAGGAGTTCTGGAAACTTCCCTTCGGAGATGCTATAAAAGCGGGTCGTTTTACGGCTGTATTGTCATCTTCATCCCTCCAGTCTAGTGAATGCGGCGAGTTATTCGGAGGCAGGAGCTACAGGGCGGCATGCTTGATGGGAAGGCTCCAAATTTCTATAATTTTATGTAAGTCCTAAATTAAGGTTTTAAAATATAGATTTTTGGCAAGTCTGAGGACTCTGTTCAAATCCCTGCTGGGAAACATACAAATTGAGGGAACACAGAGTGATCACCCTCTGTTGATTACCATTCAACATGGTATGTTTTGACTAACATTTTCTATACCTCTAAATTCTTAACATTCTGTCAGATTTTCATATTTATAGTTTAGTCACCCCTCTGTGGTATAGATTTAACCTCTGAAACTTCAGATCATAAGCCCATTTATGGTTTTAAGAGATTTCCTGAAAGGAGTGCAAGTGTTTCACCTCGTAGCCTTTTATTTTTACATTAAGGCCATTTAGAATGAGCAATCATCGCCCCTGTTTGTTTGATAATCGTTTATAGACGAGTGAGTAATAAATAGACCGTTGAGCAGAAATGACGGCAGAAACATTATTCGAAGTGTGTCAGGCATAATTTTGCCAGCAACTTGTGCCTCTGAGAGGCTGGATTATATTAACTTTTGGAGCTCAAACTCCTAGACGATGTAAATGAGTGGAGCAAACATGATCTTATAAATAGTGTACTTGTTCAGAGCGATTATGCTCATCCCTTGTATATTATTCTGTTGATAATTCTCTCTAGTTATTGTACTTATTTTTGGACTGATGTTACCAGAGATGACGAGCTCACTTGTTAATTATATTTAACTGTTATTTGTTCCAAATGTTCTATCAATCACATTTTAACATCAGAAAAACGAAAGGAATACAATTTCGAAAGTTAGTGCTTTTAACTTGTGCTCTGGTCATTTCATTGTCCGTTCATTCGATCTGGCACTTTCTTACACCTCTCTGTTCCACGATATTCCCGTAAGAATTACAAACAGATATTTCTGGTTATTCCCTCCAGTTACCTCTTGAGGACGATATCTGGAGGTCTGGTATATAACGCAGTCAGCTACGTCCAACAGAAACTAAAAAGTGAAATGGGAAGTACTTTAAGTGGTTTGTTCACCTTGAGCCCAATTCCCAGTGTTCTCTCACCACTTCTTGAGGAGGCTTTGTTAGAACAATGTTTACACGAGTAACTATGGAGCTCAAGTGTTGGTGCGATACTGAGCCAATTAGCCGCGAGATATTGCATGCGCTGCAGAATCTTGTACATTCATCTCCAAAATGTTCTAAGCTCTATTGATGTGTTAGACTTAGGCCTACAACGGAATGTATGAACAACCTTGAAATGAAAGGGTTTCTATTGAAAAGTCACACGGGAAAGGAAGGGATGCCAAAATTAACCAGCCACCTAGAGGTTCATAGTTATTCGCTATTTAAGAAATATTTGCGATGCTTTCTGATGGTACTCTAAATAATTAATGTACGAATCTTCTGCTTTTCAATTTTGAAATATTGTTTACCCATTCTATGTAATCATTTGTATTCGTGTGTGCTTCCTTTTTCAGTTTTTTTTAATATTTTAATGTTATGGTTCGGTGTTTTTAGTTTGGTAATCAGTCGTTATATTTTTCCACTCTAGAAAACCAAGAATAACGGCCGAGAGGATTCGTCACATTGACTATGCGTCACCTCATAATCTTCAGACCTGTGGGATGAGCAGCGGTCGCTTAGTAGGCCAAGGTCCGGCAGGGCTGTAGTGTCATGGAATTTTGTTTATTTTATGGAAAAAAGTATGTCTTTCATTCACAAGTTGTTTCCTACAAATGTGGTAAGATGTCTGTTATTGAGAAAAATATGAATATTATTCAGTGTATTTATGCAAATGAAATATTCATGGATGTTCTTAAAGAAAAATAATGTTAAGTGAAGGTTTCCGAAAATTGTTATCAATTGACTTGCAGATTTCAGATATTTCGACAAGTATATTTATCTTAAGGAATAGCTTATAAATTCAATTTGTGAACAGTAGTGGGAAATAGAATGTCAGTGTGGATATTATTAATATCTTGAAAAATATTTATATAAGTATATCCATGTACTGTACAGTATGTACTGATCAAAAAGGTACCGAAGCTCGTAAAAACTGCAAGTGTTGAAATGTGGATTATGATGTATTTAGACAGCAATTTCCCCCGTATTCTTCGCTGGCAAGTTGCAGTGTAACTTAACAGTTTATAAATTCTTATCTGATTTCTGTGAATCCTACAACAAAATTCGGCCGTGGTTAAAAGTTAAGTTGATAATCCAACGCAAAGTTACCTTTAATCTAGCCATTCTTTCCTAATGAGTGCACTTCGCAACATTAATGAAATAAGATAGTAAAAATATCTTACAAAATGATGGTTCATTATCTGCATGTAATTCAAATTCAATACATTAAAGAGATAAATTTGTTCCTTTCCCGGAGGGAACAACCAATTCCTTCTATGGCGTGGAGCGTAAACTTGCCCCATCATCAGGATGCAACTGGTTAGAGAAGTGCGTTTCGATACTTTTAACAAGATTAACTTCCCTGCTTTTATTTCAATATGTTCAAATACTATCATGGATGATAAGAAAAATAGAAGTATTTATTTGCACTTATAGAAAAAATTCAGGAAGGTATCACGATACAAGCAAGATACTTCAGGATAGGACAAGGAGAATCCTCTCATTAAGCTAGAGATATAGGACGGACAAAATGATGGTGAATATGAACTAAAAATGTTATAATCCTTATAATAATAACGTTCTTTCAAATGTTAATTAAAATACCTGTATTTTTACTATACAAAAATGTATTTTATTTTATATTTAGTTTAGTACTTGTTATGCGACGTCCTTAAATAACTACCAGTATAATTGTTTCACTGAAACATTTCACGAAACAGCTGTTTTATATTGTTATACCCATGATGAAAAGACAAAAGTCATCTTCCGTAATTATCAACAACCCTGCTGATAGATACTCATAGGCTGTGTTATTACCGTGTGGGTAGTTTTGTAGTTAATAATTATCGATGTTGCTTCTGTTAAATGCCTTACAAAAACATAATATTTCGAAGCAATGACTTATCGGGTGATAATCCATTGCTTCGATCCGTAGCACTACGTAGTCAGGTATGCTTCGTTATCAATGGAGAAGAGAATCTACGCATTTTCATTGGCGTCTCTCTTGTTTGTGTGTATATGGACGGTGTAATATATTTCAATGAAGAACATATGCATTGTTTTCAATACTTCTCCAAATATGGAAATCTTACCTTCAAACCTTTAAGTGAAAATTCTTAAAATGTACCGACACTGAATTACAGGAAGTAGTAACAGAAACAATTCAAAGTATATTTGTAATTTGCGCGCAATATAGGAAAGTCCAATGAGCTAATCCGATGTCATTATTGTGACAACAATGAGGCCCACACTACTGCGGAGTAGTCACTGTGCGGGCTGAATATTACATGACAGTTTGTACATAACACAATACGCAATGAGTTCTTCACTTATCACTTCATTTTCCAGCACAGTCTCTATGGCAATTGAGGTATTTGTCTAACCGAGAGAGAAATTTGGTGATGTCACTCTATTAAATACGGTATCCTGACATCACCACCATTCCAACATCATTATCACTTTGAAATCTGCGACCTCCAATACAGGGTGATTGTATCCGTGATGATGGAGGACGGAAAATGGATGAATTTGAGATAAGGGACCGTAGGCCGGAAGCGTTTCAGTCAAAAGTAATTAATAAGCCAAGTTGTTTAACATCCGTCCGTTCTTACCAGACGTCGGGGTATGGCCTGTTCGTTCACCTGATATCACCCCACTTGATTTCTCCTTGTGGGGCCATGTGAAAAGCCTTGTGCATGAGACACCTGTCGGGAATGAAGAAGATCTCTTGGCAAGAATTCTCGTTGTTGAGATGACACCGGGGATATTGGAACGGGTACGACAGAGGTTTGTGCGACAACGCCATGTATGCATTGATGCATGGGGACCCCATTTAGAACATTTCGTGTAAATGGAGCAGCTTGTGAAACTTGTGCTGGTAAACGGACTTACAGTAAATGGGTAGAATTTTGCTTAAATTTTGACTCAAACGTTTCCGGACTACGGCTCCTTATCTCAAATTGATCCATTTTCCGTCCTTCATCATCCCAGAAAGTTTATAATATCATCAGGGACACACCCTGTATATTCCTTCAAATCCAGAAAAAAATTAAAATCGCTAGGTGGTAGATGAGAACTATGCGACGGATATCCCAAAATCTTCTGTCAAAGTTCCACCCACTATTTTGACACACTGACGATTCACCAAGCTTCCATCATACAGCAATTTCTTTTAAATCGTACCGACAGAGATAGATTTAATGGCGACGGTGGGATAGGGAAGGGCTAGGAACTGGAAGTGGCCATGGCCTCAATTAAGGTACAGCCCCAGCATTTACCTGGTGTTACAATGGCAAACCGCAGTGAACCATCTTGAGGGCTGTTGGCAGAGGGGTTTGAACGCGTTATCTCCCGAATGCAAGGCGACAGCTAACGTGACGCAAACCGTGCAGCCACTCAGTCGGTACTTTCGTCATAAACGTCCACACACTGATAATGTATATTCCGCACCTAGCATATTATTCGCTTCGAAAAATTGAATATCAGTACTTAAAATCTGCTTCACCGCTGTTCCAGTCGATCCTCCTCCTTGTGCACTACCAACAGACGCGGTATTACCGACTGAAATACAATCAGAATTTCGCTACAGTTACAATCCGTTAACATCCCTTTTACAGATGGTAAACTTATTGTAAAGTTAAAAATAGGACAGATCTCATAGCAGCAGGTGTTAAGTTAAACATGCATCTATACACAAGAATATTATTATGACTCTGAAACAAGAATCTGTAAGAGCAAACCAAAAACAGCCTTGGGTAGACTGAGTCGGAGCTGCAATGAACTTTCGTCGGTCATTCTGGGTGGGATTTATACCTTCAGACATACCATATCATCCAAGCATTAAACTTGTTCTTGGGGAGGGGGGTATTTATACAGTAGGCATAGGCAACGCTCTGGGAATTATTCAATGTGGTATTTTCATTGACTAAGTGGATATTTTCTGGAAGAAGAACTGAACAGAAAATTTAGATGATGTTATACTGAAAGACTTCCAAATAGAAGTGGTACAATTAACACTCGATTACTCACCTTAAAATGAAATTTGAGAACGCAGTACGACATTTAACCATTAAACGGAGTTCATAGGCAAAATAAATAGGAATATTTTCAGCAGATTACAAAGAAATATATGCTAGAGCGATGAATAAAATTAACGTTAATAAATGGCATGACACACAACGTTCATTATCATTACTCTTGCCATATTGGAATTTTGTTTCTGTTGTTCCTAAATCTGTTATCTGAAAAAGGTAGACTGAATTATTATTATGCTTTATGTAGTATTTAGCGTCTAGTAGGCTATATTTTTGTAGACATGATCCACGCTGCAACCTAAGATCCAATATTGGTGACTCCGTATGAACTTGTACTGAACAAATTTGAAGCGGTAGAGGTCATAATATAACGTAAATTAACAACATTTTATATCATTCATTCGAAGTACACATGGACTAGACTTAAACACCAGATTATGGTGGCATCAGATCTGAAGATACCCTCTTTGATGTGCTCCTCTTTGATATTACCACTTGTCAAACAGAAAGAGGAGATAGCCAAACCATTATTCTACTGGCCAGTAAATGAAGTCTGGCGAAACGTTCCGTTGATGATATAACCATGAGCTTAATGAGCAAGGTTGGAGTTTACCACCACAAAGATAAGACTACAAAGAAGACATAACTAAAGGCCCTTGACAGAGCTCGGAACATCAGACAATCACTCTATATTATTTGAAGTGGCCAAACGCTCGTTAGACCTGGAATCTAAATCCAGATAGGTTCCTGGAGAAAATACAAGACGTATTAGTCATTCTCAATATACTTTTCTCTGTGTTATGCGTCACTTACTTCAGTTTACCATATGGATAGTATTTTTTTAAACTCATGAGACAATATTTACCGTCCCTATAACCATGAATAAATAACATAATAGTAACATCCACTGAAAGTGCCGTAATAAATTCACATACGTGGAAGTCTTTCATCGCTTCTACTCGCGCGTAGTACCACTATGTTAGGTACACAATAGGTTTGTGATTAGTAGTGACAGTGCGTGAATTAGGATGAGTTTTAGAGTTCGTGTGATTAGTACCACGCTATGAGCAACACCATGGGTCTGCCTTGCTTATGATTAGTGCCCACTATGTGAGGAACACCACGGGATAATTGGAGTCCGTGTGCTTAGTACACCTATGTGAGGAACATCATAGGTTTGCGTTGCCTGTAAATGGTGCCGCAATGTGAGAAACACCATAGGTCTGTGTTACATGCGCGCATTTACATTACCTGAGAAATACCGCGAGTCTACGCTACTTTTGATTGGTATCGCAACGTGACAAATACCATGGTTCCATGTTCCTAGAGATAAGTACCATTACGAGGGGCCGATGACCTGGATTTTGGACCCCTCTAGACTCAGAATATATCCGATGCCCACTCCCACTCCATAACAACTGGTATCCTGACACTCAGGACCACTTACTAGTCATGCATCCGTTCTTCATGGTACACGAACCTGGACGTGACTACAGTGACCCACATCAATAATAATAATAATAATAATAATAATAATAATAATAATAATAATAATAATAATAATAATAATAATAATAATAATAATAATAATAATAATAATATGCTTGGTAGATATTCATATGTAAAAAAATTGAACACAGCTGTTGATATTCTTCTCCGTTTCTGTTAACTGATTATCCTCTTGTTTTAGTGTGCTACGGAGGTAACTGTGTATGTGCTGCGTCACTGCTGTTCAGAGAACCCTTGAAGCTTTCTTGTCACGTGTTGCGGTGATATCTTCATCTCGCCCCTTGCGGTGTGGATTAGATTTACTGCCCCCATTATTAACTCCTCCGCAGTGTCTGATAGTATCTTCCTCTTCCAATCCAGACGAGTGCTGAGCCTGACTTTCTTTGCTAATAAAATATTCTTTGTGATGTCTGTAGTATGGGATATTGTGGTCATTCACCCATCTCATATTTCCATACGATATTGTTTAATAGAGTGTTATTATGCCATTTCCGTTAGGCCGACGACAAATCAAGGAACAACGAGAGTAAAAAGATATTGTTAAAGAATTTTCCTAGAATTAGTATTAATTTCCTCATTGAGAACAGTCAGGGTCAATACCGGAACGTAGAATCGTGAACTTCAAGCCCAACTCATTTTTCCATGTGAACTATACAAAATGTGTATGGAGTTGAATTTTAAATGTTCCTTTTGACCGTGCTGAAAGTATTGTTCCATGATTTTCTACTTTACGTCCAGATGATCACCTGTCAGGCTCCTTGGCTGAATAGTTAACGTAGTGACTTTCTCGTTCCCGAGGCCCAGTGTTCGATTCAAGGCAGGTTCGGAGATTTTTTTTTTGGCGTCTGGTTAGCTAGGGGACTGGGTGATTTATGACTTCATGATACATACATTTTCATCTATAACAACACACCACACTACCAAGGACCACATCAACACTCACTAGTGAATTCATCCCTCCACACACAGTTGACGCTAGGAAAGGCATTCGGCCATAAAACGCGACTCATTCACTCGCAGTATGGATCCCAAGAAGTTGATGAAAGGGCCAGTAAGAAGTCATTAAGATGGTTTGCAGGATGGTATATGGAACGTGCGCCGAAGTCACCTTCTTTCAAATCCTAAAACCGACTAGTGTAGGCTGGGAGAACTTGGGAGAAGGGAGACGATCTGTCAGTGGAGAGATGGCGTCGAATTACATTAGTAGATGAGTGTGCTTGAGTGGTGTTTTTAAATGTAGGAAATATCACAATATGAAGGCAAAGTTGGAATTCCAGATGATGAATTGGGGCAAATATTCATTTATAGGAAGAGGAGTTAGGGTTTGGAATGATTTACCAAGGGTAATGTTTGATAAATTTCCAAATTCTTTGAAATTATTTAAGACATGATTAGGTAAACAACAGATCTGGAATGAGCCACGTGGGCGACTTCCCTAAATGAAGATTAGTGATGATTGTTGTTTTTCCAGTAGGTTTTGCTTCATCTAGAGGGCTTGGATATATTGTTTGATATTATCGTAATGTGTATGAACTCAGCCTGCTGACTCAAGGGGTGGTAGAGCCTGAAAAAAGTTTTAAGACGAAACAAAATAATTTACGGTTACTTTCTTTGAATAATAATGCACATCGGATGAGAAATCACGTTCCTTTGGTTCGGATTTCACATAAAACTGGAAGTCCCGTCCCTATGATCACAATATCACGTAAAATAGTGATCTATGATTTTAAGTGACGGTATGAAGGGTGTTCCTTCAACAGCCAGCTCTACTCCAGCTCTACCTTCTCGTCCCTCGATAGGATGTCTAACGATTGTATAAAGACACAGATATCCCTAAAAGTACTGAAAACAGAATTACACCGTATCATAGCAATCATTCTTGAAATTACAGGACTCTGTCTTCAAGGTCGTATGAATAAATATGAGTTGCATATTTCAGATGTTGGTTATTCACATTGTCTAATTGTATGATACAGTTCCTATATCCACATTCTGAATTTGTATTTGTTGACGGTCATTCTACCCGACACACTTATTACTAAAAATCGATACCTTTAACCGATATCCTGATATCCCCAACTCCCAGCTCTATATAAAATGCTCAGTAAATTGGTGAGAAAATTTGAATCACGCACATGCGAAGTGATTATCTCCCTCACTCACGGGTACAATAGCTAGTCTTGGTGTACCAAAAGAAGATAACATGATATTCACTCAAAAATACTTTGCAATACTGATAAAATCCGTATAAGGTATGCAAATTAAATTCCTACCTCTCTGACCACTAAGGTATGACAATTGTTGATTTACGTTCCATGGCAATACTCAGCTATGAATGGCATGTTCCTTCCAATTTAATCTCGGTAGATGTGTAGGATATATCACAAATAACAGAGAGTTACAGTGAAGGTCAGACCGAAAAATACGTGAGACCGTTCAACACAATAAATGATACGTTTATTAGTGATGAACTCTGAAAGTGGGGTTATGGACAGATATTAAATGCGGGTCCCGCAAACGTAACGACGCAAGGCAATGTTTCCACTAATTAAATTGAAAAGCCTGCTTCAGAAAGTTTACTATGCCATTAAGCTCCCAATTCCAGAGAAGGTAGGGAGCGTGCCGTTATGGAGGTGGTGGTCCACTTGACCCTAACAAGCCACTCACTTACTCTCACCAAATTAACGAGGGGATACGTGGAGCATGAGTTTTAGGTGACGCCGACTAGCTCTGCCACGTTTATAACAGGGAAGGAAAGTTTCATATCTTCAGAGAAGTGATCAGTAGTACTTTGTAGTCAGACTAAAAGCATACAAGTGGATAAAGCGCTTTCATTTAAGAATAGTATGCAGAGCAACGATGTGGAGGTACTTTTACCATTCTTGAGTGTAGTCTGAAAGGGATTACAGAAAGAACCTCCATTCTTCTGGTCTAAAATACTCCTACGACACTAGCTCACAACTTGCACTACTCCACGCAGCTGTTGGGTGATTGAAATCGTAGAACCTCGGCTTTCTGAGACCATACTAGAGTGTTCGAACCCGGCCCAGAGCGATGGTGCCTCAGGGCGCTTAAACACTCCTTCAAGGCAAACTTCATTATACCCCAAAGTTTCCAAAAACCATACAACTTGTTATTACTGCGTAAAACCACTTATTACACATAATTAGCTAGATGAATGATGCCATGTTGCCTGTTTTTGTTTTGTTTTTATTCTTTTTATTGAATTGTTTATCTTTATTACTGCTGTTATACTGTAGTAAGGTAACTCTTTATTTCATACTCTATTTTGTGATTATTGTATTCTTGTATTTTTCTAATTATATTTTATAAGATTGGAAGTTATGAGCAAATATTGTAAGTAGGCTAACGCCTGTACATTTCCACACAATAAATAAATAAATAAATAAATAAATAAATAAATAAATAAATAAATAAATAAATAAATAAATAAATAAATAAATAAATAAATAAATAAATAAATAAATAAATAAATAAATAAATAAATAAATAAATAAATAAATAAATAAATAAATAAATAAATAAATAAATAAATAAATACATCATTCCATCCACATAATTCCAATAAGCCTGTTCTCATGCGTATAACGAATATGAATTGAAATGTCTATTCAGACAAACGCCTTACGAATCACTTTCGTGCCTTCAATATCTTCTTTTTCATAAATGATTTTGATGTGGTGCAGTGTATTATAAATATGTAAGTAAATACGTCGTGTTCGGGACTGTTTCCCTTAATCCAGAGTTACGAGGTTAGGATTATCACGATTTTTTGTATATGACATAATGTATCTGTGAAGAGGGAGAGAGCATTGTTAACTACTACTCTCTGAGGGAAGGGATCTCATTTGGATGTACATGCACTGTTTCTTGTTTGTCATAACGACCAGCTCTGCCTCTATAATGATGCAATTTACACCGGAAACCAAAAATATTTTAGTGAGCTTGAAATAACAAGCACTTAGCGTGATTTAGTCCTGTAATGTTTCACAGCCAAATCAATTTGCTACCTCCAACAGGTGAGTGATGGAGGACAAGCAACTCTAGTCCATCTGTAATATTACAAGTCGCTAGAGCCGATTATACTGTCCCTGAACGAAGTTAATTACAGACAAGAATGTTATATGGAAATGTGCAGGTAACTTTCTGGAGCAGTACACTTAACTTACTCCTTGCCTGGGATGTGCATGTTCATTTATTAGTCAACTCCTGCAAGTGAAAAATATTTGTCAAAATACATCTCTATGAACAGTATAGGCACAGCTATATGAGTGTTGTGACAGGTTGTACTCAGGTGCACCGTATCTTAAAAAATTATATAACCTCCTTTACACTAACCTGAGTGGCAAATGCTAAATTAAATGGGATACGCCACAGCGAACTACCATATTACCTCTAAAATCACGACCGATTAACGTTTTATTGTGAAGAATATATTTTATTATTTTTCTTCTCATTGCTAACCGTCCTTGGTATAATTCGTGCTGAAGACACTCTATGTTCAGTTTTACAATGTTTACCGATTTACTTCCATACACAGTGTAACTAACATACTCTATATACTTATGCATAGGTATTCTCGAAAAATATTTACATATTGTAAGGAATCCAGCACATTATCTGAAAGTTGCCAAAATCTGCGATATTAAATTTTGAGTTGAATATAATGAACTGATGTAGAATACCTTCTTTCTCAATCCCCGCTGACCAGAGATTGGGGAAAGACAGAGTTTGATTTATTCAAACCTTCTTCCGATACATTACAATTTTTATTTGTCGAACATAACCTAAGAGAATTTTGTCATTTTTATTTATTCAGTGATATTCGAAGACATATGATCAAATGGTGAAATTCTTAGTTTTCAGAGTGCTTCGTTCAAAGGTGTGAAATGGAATATACTGCACATCTGTCCTATGTGAAGAGACTGGAACATCTGAAGTATAGCCAGTCTTTCTCTGTTTAATTCCCCGCATTATTCCACCCACTCCAATAGAAGTGAATGAATATGGGTGAGAACTTCGAAACGTATCCCAGAAAGTAATGCACGTCTTTTAACCAATGAATACCATTCTAGTTCTTCTTTTAGGGAGCAGCCTACTAGCTAGTTCTTCTACAAGCAGAGTTCCAGAACTCATTCCAACGAAAGTTATCCATCCCGTTAGGTACTTGATCATTAAAACACACCTTCAAAAAACCGACCGAACTACAACTATCAAACTATGCGTTAAGTTTTGTTATTCGCCAAATGATTACAAAGAAAATAATTCATAATTAGATTAGTGACACTAAGAAAACAATCTAAATGCAAATAAAGAAATAAGTGAACCGAATACTATGGAATAGTTCATAATTCCGGTAGGGAAGGATAACACTATGCCAGCAGTCCAGTGTTCAGTGGGGCCATGGGGTTGTTTTAGAGCAGCGCGCTCACACGTATCTTTGGGAACGATCTGAGTAGTGTGCAATGCTACGAGAATATAATCGTGGCATTTTTATACAGGTAAATGAGTTTAAGAGGATTGACAGGGTGAGCATAGTGTCAAGTGACTGGGAGGAGATGTTAGGAGAGTGCTTCGATGTTTTCTGTAACGCAACGTTAGGTGTAGGCAAAAGGTAACTTGATTGAGGTGGGCATGGCGGGACCATCGCACATGAAAATCCACGTATAAGGCTGGTTACATTGGTAGAAGACAACGTGGGACAACACCACATGAGAATCTGCATAGAAGTCGGATTGTATTGGTGGAAAACACCATGTTGTTGCTTGAGTCATCAGTCCGTAAACTGGTTTAATGTAGTACTCCATGCCACCCTATCCTATGCTAACTTTTTCATTTCCACGTAACTACTCCATCCTTCATCTGCTCTAATCTGCTTCTCATGTTCATACAACACCATAGCAACAAATATTCAAGCTTTTGGTGCAGCTTGAATCTCGACCCGAACGTTTCATCGGAATTCAACAATTATTGGCATAGGTCATCAAGCACGTATCTCTATGTATAGACTCATGTACCCTTGTCCTCTTTTAAGAATGTCTGCCGTCATGTGACAAAAACGAGGTGGTTGAAGAATTATAGTGATTTTTGTATTCAAAGATGTAAGTCACTTCTGCCTGGTAATGAGCAATGGACATGGGTGAGTTCAACGTATATCTGCATCGGGTGTCCTCGTACCATGTATCATTCTGATCGTGAGAGATATACGAGTATCACCCAGTAAATTATGGTGTGGGGAACTATTTCCTACAACAGTCGGATACTCTTATCTCCAAAAACGAGACACTGACAGGGGCAGGAGTTAATTCTTTCTAGCCTGATACTCTTCAAGGCGTACCACAGGAGGCTATTTTTCCAGCAAGGTAACGGCCCCAACACGTTGTGCAAGTTAGCACAGTGTGGTCTGGGAAGCGTCAGTCAATTAATGTAGTCTGCTGGATCTCCATACCTCTCTCCGATTGAGTATGCGTAGGCTGGTTCGGGAGACACATCACCCATCTCCATGAACCTCCTATGAATTTCACTCGATTAGTTGTGCATTTCGAAACGCTGCCGGACGTTCAATATCTCGATGAGAATATCCATGACAGAATCCTTGCAACCAAAAAAAAAAAAGACGAAAAAAACATGGCGCAACAGCACCGAAGGGCCATCACCTACCAAGCGTCCGCTGCTCAGCCCGAAGCACTGCGGATTACGAGGTGTCGTGTGGTCAGCACGACAAATCCTCTCGTCCATTATACTGCACTTGGCTTTCCAGACCTGGCAATCATAACAGCATAAAGTGGGTACAAACGTTATTAATTACTTTTTAACAGCGAATCCAGTGTTAATCAAATGTAACGCCAGATTACATTTACATTGAAGCGAATTACGATGAAATGTTAACTTCCGACTTTGCAGAAAGCCTCTGCTTCTGAATTGGAAGATGATCTGTGGAAAATATAAGTTACATTTCACAAAGAGGTCATCTTTTTTTGCAAGTTGCTTTACGTCACACCGACACAGATTGGTCTTATGGCGACGATGGGACAGGAACGCTCTAGGGGTGGGAAGGAAGTGTCCATGGCCCTCATTAAGTTACAGCCCCGGCATTTACCTGGTTGAAAATAGGACAACACGGAAAACCATTTTCAGGGCTGCTGACAGTGGGTTTAGAACACACTGTCTCACGAATACTGGATAATGGCCGCACTTAAGCGACTGCAGCTACCGAGTTCAGCAAAGTGGTCATCGTCGTAGTACAGTACACAAAATGATCAAAGGAGGTTTTCAACTTACACCGTGAATAGTGAATGAAGAACGAATCACTGCACCGATCATGTAAGTTAAAGCGATCATGTTGGTATGCCGGTGATATGATATGCGTTCGCGAGGAGTACCTGTATGCATGTATGATCGTTCTGAACACACCGAAGTGGCCCCTTCTTGATGTGGATGGAGTAAAACTTCGTGATAAGTGTTGGGCCTCATTTTTCATTCACTTCCATGGCGGAAGTTAAGAATCTGCTTTGATCATATTGTAAACTCCAGCGATGACCACTTAGTGAAATACAACTCTTCTTATATCCTGCAGATTATCTTCCAGTTCCGGAGCATATGCCCTCCGCATCACATCAAGGTAAAGTCTCCATTGTTATTCTTTGAACAAATTTTTCCATTACCAGCTTTTAATACACATGCAAACTAGATATTTTATAGAACTTTCAGCGATGTCAACAACATTGAACATATATGACCTCGACGGTTCCTCGCCTGAGTAAGGAGAAGTGTCATTTAATGGAATCACATGTTGAAATCTGAGAGTTATTCCATTACACTCGTACTATCAATATCAAGAAGTTTCTGAAGTATATTTACAGATTTACTCAAGTTAGATCGATAAGCGTGGGACGTGAGGTCACAGTAGAGTGCATCGTCTGACGGAATCGTGAGCTACATGGCACGACCACTTCACATTCCACACGCAACAAGCAGCCGACCGCCAGCGGTCATACGCCGTCGTACTCTGCAGTTTTACAAATCCTAGCTTAGCTTGGAATCTGTTAGCGTAGATAACCTATTCCGTCAAATATTCGCTCATAATGTGCATTGTATTAGATGTATACAGGTATTTTTGATTGAATTGTCTGCTTCTTCACTTGACCAGACCAGATCCTTCTATTCTTAGAGATGCGTTAACTATTCATTATTTCCTCAAGAGTGGATGCTAGATTGCATGTGAAGTATATTATAAAATGCGTGTTGGACTAAGAACACTGCCTTCGTAGCTCTACGTAGATAAACAGACATGTAAAATAAATATGGGATCCAAATTAAATAAACACTCACATTTACATTAGACTATAATATTTTATTTAATGTGCGATGCATAAACTAGTCCTCGCTAATTACTTACAGTAGTTCAAACAGTACAAATGACGGCTGCATACGTGGACCTGGGGACAATGAAAGGTATAAAATAGACTTTATTATTAGGCAGAGATTCAGAAGCCAGGTGTTGGATTACATGACAAGGAGCAGACGTAGACTCTGACCACAACTTGGCAGTCATTACATGTCGTCTTAAGTTGAATAAATTAAAGAAAGGGGGAGATGCAAGGAGATGGGATCTAGATAAGTAGAAGGAAAATAAAGTGAATAATTGTTTCAAGGAACACGTTGCTCAAGGACTAAATTAAAATGCTGAAGGAAATACAAGAGATGAAGAGTGAACCGTGGTGAAGAATGAAATTGGTAGGGCTTGTGAGGAAAATTAAGGAAGGAAGGAAGGAAGGAAGGATCAATTAAGGATCAGTGGAAAACTCAGGAAATACTATACGTGACTGACTAACGGGGAAAGTACAAGAATGCAAAAAATGGGAGTGGGGGCGTTGGCAAAAATGAATACAGGCGATTAAAAATGAAGTACACTGAAAGTAAAGGGCATCTAAGGAAGAATGGCTAAAAGAGAACGGCAAGGATGTTGAAGTTTGTATGGTTGTACGAAAGGTAGATGCTGCATGTAGGAAAGGAAAATCAAGGAAACATTTGGAGAAAGGAAAACACGATGTATGAATATTAAGGTCTGAGGTGGAAGATACTTCTAGGGAAGACAAGGCAGGAAGATGCTGGGAACATATTCAGCAACTGTATAAAGACAAGTAAGTAGATTATATGGATCAGGGAATGGTAGTTTAGAGGAAGGCCTAAAATTAAATGCTCAGTTATCCACTGTATGTTATGAGTAGTCCTATCGACTAAATTTATCTAGAATTCAGATTAACCTTCACAATATCTTTTTTTACTGTACCGGTTATGATAAGCGAGATATTCATGAATATCTATAATTGTTGCAAGTTCAGATCAACGTCGAAGCATGGGAAAATGGGTTAAAACATTTAATGGAAAACGGTACGTAAAGTCAGTGAATGAGGAACTATAGTCTAGACTATACATAATTTTATTCAAGGTGGACGAAATAGAAGTTCAGGGGAAGGCGGCTAAGATTTAATTTTTAAATACTTGCGTTACTGGCCCTATCGAAACGTACTACATAGTAAAACTTATAAAGAATAAAATGTTCGATCATTTATGTCTTATACAGTTTCACCGTACGTATGCCAATAGAATTCATGTATTTAGACTTTTGTAGCTTAGTCCATACTTACGCCGAGAATTGCTAACTTGAAAATATTGTTCAACCCTGTTAACTGGCCATGGTTTTGGTCATGATTGTCTTAAGGTGTAAAACAGCGCGCTCGTCGTTCAAAATTTACACGGAAAAATATGATGGTTGTAAAAAATGAGAAAAATCGTGAGATATCGCTTGAAGAATAAGACAAGTGGGACTCATAAAAAGGAGGAAGGACTCCTGTTGCATTAAATGCCCTAAATATCGGGATAAAACTAAATTTGAAGGCCTACAATATCGAAAGCTCGTATAACTGATCAAAATAGCATTATATTGACCATGGTTTTGATGTGATTTGACTCTTTTCAGCTGCCACTCATTTCCAATAGATGGGATTACAACTACGTCCCGAGTAAAACAGCATGCCTAAATACTGACCGAAAGTAGAAGGGGTATAATATATATACGGTATATGATTGTCCCAACAACGACGGATACTAATAATAATAATAATAATAATAATAATAATAATAATAATAATATAAATGAGAAGTTACAAAGGAACTTAACACCCCTTTAACTCGAGGATTTTCAGTAAATAGCACCAATGTTCAACAAAGTACACTAATTGACCTGATCCAATCGCTGCTAACTATTAATACCATACTGGAAAGTACCATGATGATGCCATGGGACAACCTTCAGAATCATCATACAGGAAGTTCATGATTCTAGAAAACTGGAAGAAAACATGAACATTTTACGACTGAGTGACTGGAAATTGCTTATTTAATAAAATCTTCTGTTGTCCATCAGGAGAGTAATCATGACGATACAGAGGGCTTCAAACTCAATAGCGCAGTCATTTATTGAATGTGCTTCTGTTTCCAAGATCTCTGTTCATGTCGATAACATTTGGAGATGTGTTGACTTCCGATGACTTACGATGCCCGTGAGAAAATATTTCGACGCTTGTGTCGTTTCAAATATGTAGTGATTGAAAAGTCGCTAAAGGAAGAGTATTATTACTACTACTACTACCATTATTATTATTATTATTATTATTATTATTATTATTATTATCAATACATCAATGTATCTCTGTTCACTTGTTTTTATATTTGTGTGGTTAATGACTGCACATATTGCAATCAAGCTTCAATTTTAGATACAGAACTGAATATTGGGAATTCGGATGCAAGTCATTAAGAAACAACTTGTTTGAAGAAGACGAAGAGTAAGTAGAATGAGAAGATGATGAAGAAGAAGAAGAAGGGTGAAAGGAGGATCGAAACATCTAGATTACCTTCCTACTATTTTAATCGCTCAAATAAGAAACATACCAAACCAACCCAACCCCATGGCACTGCAGCCCTTGAAGGACCTTGGCCTACCAAGCGACCACTGCTTATCCCGAAGGCCTGCGGATTACGAGGTGTCATGTGGTCAGCACGACGAATCCTCTCGGCCGTTATTCTTGGCTTTCTAGACCGGGGCCACCATCTCACCGTCAGATAGCTCCTCAATTCTAATCACGTAGGCTGAGTGGACCTCGAACCAGCCCTCAGGTCCAGGTAAAAATCCCTGTCCTGGTCGAAAATCGAACCTGGGGCCTCTTGGTAAGAGGCAGGCACGCTACCCCTACACCACGGGGCCGGAAAATAATAAAAATACATTATCAAATTCGACATAATTTTAACTTCCTTGCTTTTTGATACATTTTCTCCGATTTGGAAGCAAGGTTTGTTAGAGAGCCAGTCACGTAATGTGTGCCCACCATCTACGTTGTTGTTGTTACTATGTAGTTCGATGGTAAAGAATAGTGGTTTGACGGCCGACATAGTTTTAGGAGGAAATGTAGCTCATCTATGATGGGTAATCTTATTTAGAGTGTTGATTGGAATATCTCAGAGAAAGTTATAATCAATGACCAAACTGAAGCACTGAAAATTTGCATTCGATAGACTGTAGTTTGGAACACCACTCTCGGCAGGCCTGAAGATGGTTAACCGTGGTTTCTCATTTTTACACTAGCAAAATATAGCTTACCTGTACCTTACTTAAAGCCACGACCGGTTCTTTCCCAGTCCTAGCGCTGGCTAATCCCATCGTTGCTATAAGATCCGTCTGAGTCGAAGGGACGTAAACTCATGGGGAAAAAAGGAAATGTAAAGATCGCTGCAAAGTAGGCTAAAGATGTTCTTTTACTGACGGCTTCAAATGTATTCACACTATACCTAAACATTAAGGCTACCTACTGGAGGGAGATATCTTAATGATACAATATATTTTATTCCCCCGCGTTACTTTCGAAGTAATGCTGACTGCCATTCCTTGAACGGAAGATAACGAGCTTTGTGTGAATGTTTGATAGCATGTCTCTTAAATATACACCTAATATCGAGTACTACCCTCCTAGGTAACCTATAACGCGATTCCCCGCGAGACGAAGTGGGATGTGGGCTGGTGACAGGTATCTTGGTAGATGCAGGAATATCTGTTGAGTGACCACAGCTCTAGTAACGTGATTGACAGCCATTGGTCGCAAGTTAGAAACTTTATTAGGTGCTCACGGTAAAACCAGGTCAATTTATCACCTCATTTTATGTTTTTAAGTTTTTTTTTCATTTATGTTTCTTACTAGTGTATTATCGAATTTCTATTGTGTGTAATATTACTCTTGCTGATTTTTTCCCCATACCAAATATATTATTCCTCAGAAAGGGTTTTAATCTGTTCCATGGCCGAGATAAACCTCATGGGATTGTATCAACAATTCTGAAGAGATAACATATACAGTAATGAGAAAATGTTTCACCCTCTGTCTCGTTTTCCGGTTGGCATTGTAACATGTACACAGCCCTGTCAGTTCTCTAAAAAGTATGTTTGCTGCGTACCTCTCTCCTGAACCGTGTTCTCTTTGTCTACATCCGTATCACTATATTGAAATTTCTTCAGAACTACCTCTGAAAAACATTTTGACTATGTACTGAATCTATTATCATTCGGTTAAACAATGTTTACGTGCTCCTGAATCTATTATCATTCGGTTAAACAGTGTTTACATGCTCCTGAAATGGTCCCGCCAGTGTTTAGAGCTGCATGAAAGCTAGTGTTACTGGCATAACTTGCCACTAGGTTAGCGCCAAGGTAATGAAATTCGTTCATCTTGAGAGATTTGATGAATAAACTGTAAGATTTTGAGTGGAGGTTCAGGACTCTGCGATCTATACATATTGCACTTTGTTGGATACCTTTTCAAAGCACCTTCAAGTTACATGTTCTATACATACGAATATTTTTCTCACTCTGCTAACTTCCATATCTTGATTACTATTGCCTTCCTTCCATTGTTCCCGCATTTGGCGCGTTTCAAGCGTGTTGCTTTAAATATAGAAATTTAACATTGCGTTTAGGATTATACCTTGTCTTAATCTTTGCATTTTATTTTAAACGTAGCTGCCGAGATATCAGTACGGCCACTTTCATTCAATTTTCAATATAGTGAACTTAGTAAAAGCGTTATAGGTCGTAGAAGGAGAAGTGTAACTACCTACACTCCATAACTGAATTTCTGAAGTTATTTATCGAATCTAAAGAAAATGGGCTACAACCAAATACTACTAAGGGATTATTCATTTTACTATAGTGTAAACAAAACAAATGGCAAGTTCTTCACATAAATCTTAAGCACGTGGTCATGTAGTCATAGTTAAATTCGTGAATTACATGTTGCTTACGAATTTATTGACTTTACGTACATTTACTGATTGAGTTCTGAAAGTGAGATATAATATGGATTCCTGAAATTTCTATATCCAGATTACACCTCACTACTTAAGATACTTGTTCATTCCTTTCTGAAGGGTGATTGGTGGGGAAAAAATCATGAGCATGTTGTACATCATCTAATGAGAATCGATTCCACGATGAAGAGAAGGGTAACATAATAAAAAATCATTTCATAAAATTAGGTAACAAGAGCTCGCTCGGAGTTTTAGTACATAAATGTTGCCAATGTAAGGTTATTCTAAACTATGGAACAGTTTGGTAACAAAGATTAAGATTTATGACATTTTATTAAAATAAACTGCATAATTTCAAAACATCCCTTACGTACCCCATTTTTAGAGTTTAATTAAAAAGCTTTGTGGTGGCTTTTAGGGATATATAAATAATTATTGGCATTAATACTTGAAATATAAAGTCATTGATCTTATTAAATTATTTTTCTCTCATCATTTTGCATTCTTTTTAAAAATTATCATATTTTCATATCTGACACATTGCATCTTTGTCAGATAACGTTATTTTTCAAAATGGATGACAAGTTCTATGCAGCTCACATGGCAGTATAGACAGGCCAAGTTTGAAGACAATTAGATGAAAACTCCTGCACTATCAAAATTTTAAACACTGAAAAATAAAGTTTTTAGCAAGCGCTAATTTTGTATAAAAATTGAGTTTGGCCCACAGCCACTGTATTACAGTAGAACTTCCCAGTATCTTAAATTTCATCTTTTTAGCCTTTTGCCTCTCCTCAGCAACAGTTTTTAACATTCCGCTCTTGTTTCTTGCAATTTTCCTCCGCTTAATCCTTGGTGACCCTCTTCCTCCTCCTTGTTCTGTCACGGTCACCGCATACCTTGTAAGTAGTGCCAAACAGTTATCTTCCTTCAGTAGCCATCTTGAATTTGTGGCAGGCAAGTGCACCCATACTGAATTCGTCCACAGAATTTTCAACTCCGATATCAACTCAAGACTTGGAAGCAAAGGTTTCTTTAAGGCACTTCTGCCAAATCAGGGAGTGCAAGCTTTCATTTTGTTTCAGAGTCTTGCCTCTTGCACAACTCTTCAAGAGTTCATCCTTTACCAGTCTCAAATACAGGGCATTTGTTTAACAATCTAATTGGGTGTCAACTCCACATGCATTTTATCACTACTCTGTGGTGTTTCGCCCTTCCCTATTGCTCTGTCATAGAACCACCACGCGTCCAGTCCATCAGGACATGTCATATGTTGGGGATTGTCATAAGTTGACATCCAGTGGTTGAGCGTGGCATAGATACAACTCTGAATTATAGTTACAACAGGAACATTTGCTGTTATAGGCGATGTACAATAGAATACCAGTGCAGTTATTGCACATTCCTTCAATGTTGCTGGTCAACGACCACAAATTCGCACACCTGCCATTATAATACCAAAATATCTTAATTTAGTGCCCATCCTTTTGGAAATAAGTTGACACACTCCTCTTTCTCAATAACAGTGTTCCGATACATATGTCGTTGAGATTGTGAACGGTTTTTGAATCACTACGGTATAAGGCAGCATGGGAAAGTATCTCACCGTACAGTCAGAAACAGAGCTTTTCCACACTAGTTATGTTGCTGCCACTTCGATTCCTCCGGCTGTACCATCAACATGAATGGCACATTCACCTCCCTCCCTGTGTGCCTCCTGCCAAACTAAGAATTCTGCACTATCAGACCCTAACTCTACTGTTGTCATACTTCACACATGACAGTATTTGGCATTACCATACGCAATAAACCACACTTGACCAGTCAGATTGTTGATTTCCGTGCCTATTCCATATAAGAAGGTGTGCGAACGTTCATGCCAACTCACGTTATAGAAAAATGCTACATCGAGCCAACTCTGTGATCCGAGCGTCGGATCGACAGACGTATGCTCTCTACGAAAATTAGTCTCCTTTTGGCTATAATTTTAATACTCAAGTCAGCTGTTTTGCTCGTAACGTCAAGGAACAGAGTACTCTTTGCCACACCCATCATTCCTACTGTAGAAAAGATATGTTCACAGCAGCATGGGCTGTCCCTATACTTACAAATCCATCAATGATCCTTCTATGATTATCACGTGAAGGTCTATGAGAATTCTCATTAGTGCGTGGACTTAGGTACCCCGTAGAATTAACAAAATCACAGTTTATGGATTTAAGAACTTACTTATTACTAAATCCATACGTTTCCCTTATACATATGAAAAGAACTTCCTGGTATATTCACCACACTGAAGATTTTTAAATACATTCTGCAGTGCACTACAATGTACAATGACATATTCATCACTTATTACACTAGGCCTAACAGTACCATTTCACTAAAATACTCGTGCTTCCTATCACTAACAGAACTAGAAGCTGATGTTTCACTATGACCTAAAGAACCTGTGTTGCTACAAGAGTGTCCAACACTAGCTTTAGGTTCACAACCGACTTCGGTCACACTCACTTTCTTCCACATTCTCCGCTCGTCATTTCCTAATATTCAAAAGAGCACTGCCTTCCTCTCTACCTTACAACTTTCTTGTTTAGGCCAGCGACTAGATAAAGAATGCATGGTTTTTCACACCTCCGAACAAAGCTACAAATTCATTGAAACAACACGTCACTACCCGGCTAAATATAAGCATCAACGCGGGTTTCCTCTTAGATTTCCAAGAGAACCATCGCTTGCTGACAAATAAGCAATATTTCAAACAAATAAATGAAATTGGTGTGAGTCAAACTTGACTTTAAGGCGACGGAGAAGGCAGTATCAGCAGCTTTCTGGGTTTGAACGGGGCCGTGTAATACGGCTATCTGAAGGCGGACGTTCTCTGAGCGATATTGCAGGAAGACTTGGCAGGAATGCATCCACAGTGATTCGGTGTTGGCAAAAGTGGTAACGGGAGGCATTGCCTCAAGAAGTTTGGGATTCGGCCGCACATGGGCCACTACACAGAGGGAAGACCGCCGTATTCCCCACAAGGCTGTGGTGGATCCTATTCCATCTGAAGTAGCCATTAGAGCTTCAGTTGTCACCAGAATGATACAGCAAGCTATTACAAATCGATTACTTGAGGGACAGAACCGAACCAGACGTCCGGTTGTGTCCATGCGACTAACTCAGAATCACTGCCATCTGTGACTTCAGTGGTGTAAAGCTAGAGCTCATTGGAGATCTGTTGTGTTCTCATATGAAACATTGATTGCCGTAGGACGGTAAGAAGAAGGACAGGTGAGTGTTTGGAAGCAAGCTCTCTGCGGGGTCGACACACTGCACGTACACCAGAATTTATTGTCTTGGGAGCGATTTTCTTTGACAACAGGAATCCTCTTGTCATTATTCCAAGAACGAACGTTGACAACGGATTATTACATCAGACTAGTGAGTGAAGCGGTTGAGCAGCGATTCTTTCGTAGTATTCAAGTGAGTGTTTTCGTACATAATAACGCTCTTCCTCATACCACTGTTGTCGCCGTTGCTGATTTTACTGGCCAAGTGCAACAGGCGTGGAACTCAATCCAGCGAAATTGCATACGGTACCTGAACTACACAATTCATGCGCGTTTGCATGATTTAAATCTAAATCGTAAGGACAATAGCAGTTATTAATGTACCAACATGTCACATTTCTTCTAATAGATACTTGAACCTGTGACCTAGAAACTTTATCAAATAAATATGTTACCTGGACAATTCCTTAGCCTAAACTTCATTCTTCTAAGCTAATATATTCTAGGTGTTGAAATTGCATTTTCACCAGTGTGTCAAAAACAATTGGACTTCTCGTTCATGGTAAACACGAAGGCGAGAAAACGAATTGTGCCAAAAATATCACTGATGAATGTTCTATTTTTCTTCTGTGCACATGCAATAAATACGAAAACTGTCCAGGAATGGCAGCACAGACCAGTAATCCTAGAATCAGTGGAAGCTCAAAAGCGGAATGCATCTGCATGACATTTAAAAATTGCCGTACAGGAAAAGAGAATATATCGCCATTTTCCGTGAAGGATGGAGAAAATTTTGGGCTAGAAACTCTGTTTCACTTTTCGGAGTGTTTTGGTTTAAAAACTCACAATCCGTAGGGTCTCCCCTTAACCAAGAATTTTATGTAATCCCTATTTTACTTTCAGCTCCCTGTACTCACATTACCGCTCCCTACCCCACCCCTTTTCCTTGGACGTATCTCGCTATAACCCTTCTAACAAATCCCCTAACTTATACGTAGCTCTGTGGCTCAACTGAAGGCCATCTGAGAGGAGAACCCATCCATGAACCTGCAAATTCATATCCTGTTTTGTATATACCGACACCATAATCTCATTATTATTCTCGGTCACACTCCAGGCAGTGTCTCTCCTACGCAGTAACCCACTGATAAGAATCACCACTTCCCTAAATTTCTACCAGGCTGTCATAACTATCTTACATATCCCAACTACGTTGGTGCCTAACGTTCACAAACCAAGTTAAATTAGGATGCGAGACACAATCGTCGACACGCCACCTCTAGTTACCAAAAGTAGACCATACACATTCTAGTTCCTTAATGGGATGTTCTAATACTCGCTGAGGTATTGAAGACATAGCTCGTAGATTTGTCCTTTCTTTACATCTACCTCCAGTGCTTAGTATAGATTGGTCTCAAACTGCACGGTTGTATCCTAGGCGTATGCCACATTCTGCTTCTGTTGCATTGCCGAGATATCATCTTTCCTGTAGGAGCCACATGCCGTTGCCATTTTCTAGATCGATGGGAAATGGCAATTGATTTATGGTACATAATAGTGTCTGCTATTCCTCCGCAGGATCCCAGTATATGACTGATGGTTTTAATCTAGCTGCAGCCTTCAGAGCGCCAGTGGTTTGTACTGAGGCTTCTAGCTTGAACCACTCGTAGAGCTGTCATATTGCGAGATATTTTAGGAGCGCTCGATCACTGTGAAGAGGAAAGAAATATTCGCGTTCTCACAGAATTATTAAATTTTGAATGTCAAACAAATACCTCTTAACGTGAAACAAGTAACCGGAGCATACAACAAGTGTAGTGGTGTCCTCCTCAGCAAGAATGGTGACGTTTTATCGTGTACTGAAGAGAAATTGAAAGAATGGAAGGAATATGTATAAGGTCACTTCATGGAATGCATAAATGCGGATCGTGGTGCCTGGGCAGACGACGGTATTGATATCACACGTGCAGAAGTGGAGTTTGCTATAGGAACAGACAAGAATGGGAAGGCTCCAGGCCATGATAAGATGTATGCTGAAATACTGAAACTGGTTGGGAAACAAAACGCCCGTTTATAATTGGTTGACAGATTCAACAGCATTTACCGAAATGGAACCATTCCCAGCCAATGTCTCAATTCAACTTCCGTAACGTTGCCCAAGAAAGTCAATGCAAAATTCTGCATTGAATATAGAACAATTAGTTTGGGGTATATGTTACGGACATATTTTTAAAAGTCCTGCATTTGATAATTTATCATGAATGCGAGGAGAATATCGGAACCTCACAATTCATCTTCACAAATGGCTTTGGTACTAGAGAGGCATTATTCAGTCCGCAAGTATTAGCCCAACGGTGCCGAAATGTGTCTGTCGAATTTTGCTTGTTTCATCGACTACGGAAAAGCTTTCAATACAGCCCACCATAATGAAATCATGAACATTCTTCGAGAATTGGGGCTTGATTAGAGGAAAATCCATATTATTTGTAATCTCTGCTGGAACCACTATGCTGGCATAATATTTGATAATCGCTTCCCAGAAGAAGTGTCATTTATGAAAGGAGGTCCCCAAGGTGATATTCGTTCACCAATGCTATCCAACATCTATTCAGAAAAGGTTCTACGAGATGCTCTTTACGGAAAGACTCAGGGAGTTATGGTGAATAGAGTCGTCATAAATAACATCAGGTATGCCGATGACACTGTTCTGCTTGTTGCTTTAAGGGGCCTAACATCGAAGATCATCGGCCCAGACACTGTCCTACTTGCAATCAATCTCCAGGATCTACAAGAACTTCTTAATGTTGTCACAAGCCAACAACGCCATGGGCTTTAGCCTGAATATAAAGAAGACCAAGTGGATGGTTGTAAGTAGGAGAGAAGGATGTATTCGGGGTATTTTCAAAGCAGAAACGACCGGATCGTAATAGCGGCATCATTTAAATATCTGGGATGTCGCATTAAAGATGACTGGGACCCTGCTCCTGAGATACTATACAGAACTCAGCAAGCCAGAAATTATTTTCAAAAACTTAGAAAAACGTTCACAAGCTGTGACCTTTGTATTACACTACGAACACGACTACTAAGGTACTATTTCTTTACCATCTTACTATACAACATTGAGGCATGGACACTAACTGAGACCATGTGCAAGAGATTCCAGGCGTTTGAAATATGGACGTACCACATGATGCTGAAGATACCTTGGAGAGCTAAACTGACCAATATAGAAGTTTTGCAGCGCATGCACAAAGAACCAGAAATTATCACTACCGTCAAGAGAAGAAAGCTAGAATACTTTGGTAATATGATGCGGAACGAAAGATACCACCTTCTAATAGTAGTACTCCAAGGGAAAAATTAATGGAAAACGTTGTCCTGGGTGAAGTAGGACATCGTGGATCAGCAACTTGAGCCAGAGGTTTGGAGTGACGAAACTTACTCTATTGAGAACAGTTATAAACAAACAAGAGATCATGCTACTGATCGCCAACGTGAATAGCACATGAAGAAGCAAGAATATTTGCACTCCTCTACCTCGTAGCTCTTGAGAGGTGCAGACTTCATACTCTCAGTTTCTGATGATTAGTAAAATAGTCCACATAGTTAGATGAAACATCCAAGGCTGATAATGCAGTATGTCCCTCACTTTCAAGATATCTTACTTGATGGGATGTACGTATTCAATTTGGGCTAATTTTCTACATTGGCGTACGTTGCATGGGAAGTAACCACTCTTTTCCAGCAATTAATTAAAGTAAGTGATAATTGTACTCATTTACGCGCCACGCTACAAATATGACGTACACGATTCCAGCTGTTACAAATTAGCCTGGTGAACCCGAGAACTATGGAGTCAACACAAATCTCGGTCATTTTGGGCATTTTATTTTGACTCCCCTGCTGATGGAGGCTGAACTTGGACTTAAACGGCACACAGAGTGTCAAAATTCATCTCAGCAATCCAGAAAATTATGGTTCCGAAACTAATATGTTTCAAGTACCTTTCCGTATCACTTCTTAACAACCCTCCATACTACGGGTGTTGGGGTGCCTTACGCCGACAGTTTCTTTATCTTCCCCAGGCAGTAAATCATATGTGTACCAAGTTTGGTTTAAATTGCAGGTTTGCTTACTGAAGCCTGTCATTTTAAATTGTATGGTTTCGCCACTATCTTATCGTAAAAATGTTACTCATTAACTCTATGAAACCCGCTAAGTACATAATGTATTGCGGGCTTCGCCAGCAATTACTGGAGTGGTCATTTAGTGAATTAATTTTTGGATTACTCAAAATTAACTGAAATTAGAGACCTATCAACGCCCGTTGACTTACCTACAGGAAATTCTGGAGAGGATTTTAGTTCAGTGTAACGATCAGACGGCTTGGACGAAGCTGCTTTAGTAAACTCCTTTAAATATATAGATAATAATAATTACAAATATACTATAAAATATTTCACGTACTTTCTAACCCCATGTGGAGGTATGCATTCACTTTTGCGTGTTCCTTTGGTGGGTAGTAGTGTGGCGAATGCGTGTATATAATAATAATAATAATAATAATAATAATAATAATAATAATTGTACCCGAGGTACACCCACCCCGTACATTTATTAAGCGCCTTGGAGAATGCCATCTGAAATACTAAGATCGCAACAACTAGTACAAGAAGTCTGAATATTTTTCAACAGATGTCGGTAATATAAACTTATGTTGTGCCCTCTGTTGTAAAATGAACTATTAAAATTCTATACTAATTTGTATGTTAAGGTTTCCTAAACTGTAATGTTTGTAATTTGTTTTTGGTGTGCTAATTTTACAAGTCTTCTATCTCTTCCCTCCAAATTAAGATATTGGCCAATGAAAAATTTTGTACATTTATTTTTCTGCCAATCAAAACTTTCTGGTATTTATGGGATTATCGAATGAGAATTGGGGGTGTGTCGGGCACTTGGCCCAGCGTTTTCGGGAACCTTTCCCTATACTCTAAAAGGTGGCACGTTTCGGACCAAGTTGTAGTAGAAATCCTTCCAGTCTACAGTGGCTTGTAAGGGAGGCGGGGACCGCCTTATCCATCTTCGAGAATTCCGACAGCTCAAGGTAATCGCAGATCCAGTTTAAAATCTGAGAGTCTTTCTAAGCTAGCTCGAGGGGAATATTTCAAATCTTTAGTAATGTAACGTTATTTTTTCTAAAATGTAAATTTCAAACTCTAAATGTAAATTCCAGACAAGCCGAAAGAACTTAACCGAAATCAGGGAATAGAGAGTGAGGTACCCTCTCGTATTGATTTTGAGGTGACTATGATTTTGCAACATTTTCTATCTTGTAATTTCTATAACTTAAATATTTTTCTCCTTCTAGTCACCTCAGTATTATAGGCTTAGCCTCTGTAACGTCGGGCCATAAGCCCAAATAGGGTTGTATGCATTTAATGTAAATTTCTAGGAGTGCAAGAGTTCGCCTCCTTACCATTTTGGTTTTAGAGCCAGTAATTTAACCTTTTGTTTTTACCAAAGGCCATGTAAAATGGGTACTTGTTACTCCTGTTTAACTCCATTTATTTCATGTTAACTGTTGAGCAGTTGAGACAGTGAATACTGTTTAATTCCTAAGTGTTAAATGATAGAGCAAAGATGCTCCTACTTTTTATGTAAAACTGTGAGATCCGTCTCCTTAACTGTTGATTGAATGGAGCAGTACTGCTCAAGGATCATTTGTAATTGGAAGCTTCGAGCTCAACCCGTAAACAAAATTTCTGGTTATTTTAGACATCTCTAAAAGTGTTTTTCAAGCTTACCAGCTACATTTTAACGAATTGTTAATTACTTGTCAGAGTATTAATATCTCAAAAGGAAAAAAGAGTAAAGGTTAAGAAAAGAAATTAAGCTGCCAATATGCTTGTTGTTTAAAGGGGCCTAACATCGAAGGTCATTGGCCCAAACTGCCAATTGTATAGTTTTAATTCAATCTTTCGATTTTCGTACATCCACCCAATCATGCCAGCACCTTCTTTCACCTCTGCTCTCCATAATTTCTTCGTAACAATTGGTAGCAGAGAGTGGTTGAATGGGTCTGGATAAAGCCACTTTTGAAGGCTACTCCTGGAAATCAACACCGAAATCTAAACATTTTTTGGTTGCTTGAATTTTACTAATTTTGTCAGCTTTTCTATCACTATGCCTGGTTCTCGCGAATTCTTCGCAACTGATACCTGCGCAAGGAGGAATTCATTTCGCGCGGCTGTGAGCTTGCATCCGGGAGATAGGGGGTTCGAATTCCACTGTCGGCAGCCCTGAAGATGGTTTTCCTTGGTTTCCCATTTTCACACCAGGCAAATGCTGGGGCTGTACGTTAATTAAGGACACGGCCGCTTCCTTCCAACTCCTAGGCCATTCCTATCCCATCGTCGCCATGAGACCTATCTGTGTCGGTGCGACGTAAAGCAAATAGCAAGGAATTAATTTATGTACTTCTTATTACGAAAGTCTAATCTGGTGGCACGGTTGCGGAAGATATTGCCAAACTTAAAGAATCATTAGAATTTCCTTTTTTTACCCCGGTATTTGGGGATAAAGATATTGATAAGGCTCTGTCCACTATCACTGATGATACCACCGACCTAGCTCCTGTCATTAGTTCCTTGAATTAAGTGACCCGTCTAGCAATCAACTTAAGCGTGTTCAAGCTAGATTATTCCATTTTACAATAGGGCTACGAACCTGTTTTCTATAAAAGTAAAGGATGATCATGCGAAGGAAGCTATTAATTTATTGGAAAACGTTTCCAAATGTCTAATAGGGTCAGTCGATTAATTGTTGTCAGGGGCCGCTAGTGCTGAAAGTGACCATGTTTCAATTGTAAACTTGACTGCAGAAGAGGACTCTACTAGATCTGCTGAGAGTAGGAAGTCGGCAGTCATTAAGCATACGTCTGCCCCATCGGAACAGGTGTCTGAGCATTTAAAGCAACTTTCACCCTTCTTTATCAGCAATGCAGTGTTTCATCCCTCTCAACCGCGTCCCCTATTATTTCGCCAGGATTTAGCAGCTTTCCCCACCCCTTAGCCATGTTTCTTCAGGGAATATACAAATTGTCGATTAATTGAACTTATGAGGTAATCTAATTTCTAAGATCCCTAGTTTAATTTCAAGATCATTCGTTGGTATTTGCTCTCTCTCACTCGAAAATTCTCCAGATTATTTACCCCTATTCTGTAGGCGTCCTCTAGGAAAAAATCGTGAAAGCAATAGCTGATAGATCCCCTATAGAAGACTCCCATACCCACCATGTCATATTTGATACAGAAGTACTACTTCCGAGTACAGAGGTTGGACGAGAATTTGACCGATTTTATTCAAGACATAAAATTCTATATTAGGGTATTCGATCTCCATTTTCAAGAGGATCAGATTGTGCAAACCATTGTCGAAGGAATTTCTCCATCATATAGTTCGTATTTATGTTTTGCTTCTCGAACTTAAAAACCTTCTCTGAACTTGGGGCAATGGCAGTATCAGCCGAGGAAGTGAGGTACGCTGACACCTTAGGTGTCGCCAGGGAGCCCCCTCCGTCATCTGACAGTTCTCGGACACTATCTCCCCGAAAATTCCCTCCGCGCAAGTGTTATGCGTGCGGATCGACAGAACACCTTCGGAATAAGTGTCCCTTAGTAAAACCTAGTGGGACTAGGAACGGAGCAGGCCCGCCTGAAGGTTGTCTTAAATGCGGGTCGTTTTCCTATCAAGTCAAAAATTGCACTTCACTTAACAGCACACCTTCCTTTTCAACATTTGGTGCTGCCTCAACTAACTTAGGCGATAAGAAGTGAAAAACGTCATCGGCTGAGTCACCATGTTCAGCTTCCCGAGGCTCGGTCCACGTTAAATCAGGCACCGAACTATTTGGTGAAGATAACCTCTCTAATTTATCATTTGCAGGTCCTAAGGAATGCCTTAGAATTCCTTCTGAGAGCCGGGGTTTTGTGCCATGTCTTAAAATTGAGGTAAATAACGAACCTGTCACGGCGCTATTAGATTCAGGGAGCGTCAGCTCTATTATTTCCGAGGAGTGGTGCTCTAAGTTGAAAAACTGTTGTAAATTTCCAGACTATTGTTCGTCTTCTATTAAATACGTTTCAGTAAATTCTTCACCTTTAGAAATTTTGGGCTTCATTTTTGCTAAAGTTCGTAATTCAAAATTTGCATGGAAAGTTATGTTGTTTGTGGATAAACAGTTGTCTTGCCCTGTACTATTGGGAGCCGATTTCATGTCTTATTATGGTCTTGTGATTATGGTCTTCGATCTTCAGAGCAAGTCGTGCAGAGTAAAATTTGATAGTAGCATTAATATTTCTATTTTGAAATGTAATTCTGTGTCATTCTCATCTATTTCGCCTACCCAGAGTGAGCTATCGTTAGATCTTAGGTATCTACCTGAGGACCAGGCTGAAAGTATCCGAAGGTTGTTTCAGTCTTTTCCTGACGTACTTTCATAAACTCTTGGTGTCACTGACCTGATTGAGTATAAGGCTGAGGTAACGGATTCAATTCCTGTACGAATTCCTCCTTATAGGCTATCTCCACCAAAAATGAAAGCTCTTAAGGAGATCATAGATCAAATGTTAAAGGACGGTATTATTCGACCTTCAAAATCGGCGTATTCATCGCCCATTTTCCTTGTACTGAATCCCCAACGTAGTTTCAGGCCTGGCATCGATTATAGAGCTTTAAACTGTAAAGTAGTGTTACAATCGGTGCCCCTTCCTGATCTTCATTCATGTTTTTCATGGTTTCGGAAAACTAAGTTCTTCACCATCATAGACCTTAACCAAACGTATAATCAGATACCTCTGGCGGAAGAATCCAAACATCTGACGGCTTTCGCTGCTGATTGAAATGTGTATATATACAACCGCATGCCTTTCGGGATCACCACTGGCGCCACTGTCCTTACAAGACTGCTGGATAAAGTTTTCACCCACATCAAATTTGAATATCTTTATCAAAAAGTCGACGATGTGGTGGTGTTTTCTGAGACCTTAGAAAAACACTTTGATCATCTTAAGGAAGTTCTAAATCACCTTCTTAAGGCTGGGTTGACTGTTGAGTTATCTAAGGTACCTTTTGCTAAGCATTCTAAGTCATTCTTAGGGAATATTGTAACGCCCAATGGTGTTGCTATCGGCCACTCCAGGACGCAGGCTATTCGTGATTTCAAGCCGCCTAAGGACTTCAAAGGAATCGCTAGGTTCATAGGTACGGTGAATTTCTTCAAGAATTTTGTTCCTAACTTCGCTAATAGTGCGGCGCCCCTAAACCTACTTCATAGTAAAGGGGTCAAGTTCGAATGGGGCCATCGTAGCAAGCAGCGTTTGAAGATCTCAAGTTAGCTCTTCGTAACGCTCCAGTATTAACCATGACAGATTTCTCTAGGAAATTTATAATTCAAACAGATGCTTCTTTATCTGCCATTGCTGCTGTCCTTCTTCAAGAAACTGAACTCGGAAGGCGGCCTATTGCCTATGAGTGTTGAACCTTAACAGCTCAAGAAGCCAAGTACTACATCTACGAGTTAGAAGGACTCGCAGTTCTGTTTGCCTTAGAGAATTCCTGCCTTTAACTGGAGTATGTCAAATTCGAGTTAGAAAGTGACAATCTGGCTTTAGTTGGGATTTAGCTAGGCCTCGTCGTACTGGACATATCGCCTGATGGGCTATCAGAATTTCTGCTTTTCAATTCGACGTGCGGTACATTAGAGGATCAGAAAACGTGGTCGCAGATGGCTAGTTTGCTAGTTGCTTTACGTCGTACCGACACGGATAGGTCTTATGACGACGATGGGACAGGGAAGGGCTAGAAGTGGGAAGGAAGCGGCCGTGGCCTTGATTAAGGTACAGCCCCAGCATTTGCCTGGTGTGAAAATGGGAAACCACGGAAAACCATCTTCAGGGCTGCCGACAGTGGGGTTCGAACCTACTATCTCCCGAA
Organism: Anabrus simplex; assembly: GCF_040414725.1. Classification (NCBI taxonomy): domain Eukaryota; kingdom Metazoa; phylum Arthropoda; class Insecta; order Orthoptera; family Tettigoniidae; genus Anabrus; species Anabrus simplex. The sequence goes on along the minus strand of NC_090266.1, from coordinate 994,528,938 downwards.
TACTCGATACTGGCCGCACTTAAGCGACTGCAGCTATCGAGCTCGGTAGGTCGCAGATGGGTTAAGCCGCATGTTTTCTGGTGATGTTGAATCCATTGAACAAGAGGACAGTTCTTCTCCTTACAGTTCCGAACTTTCTGGTGTTAGTGCCATTTTGACTGATGCCCTTATGTTGTTTCGTGATATCAAAACATATCAGCGGGATGATCCATAATGGTAAATCCTTCTTTTGGGGAACATGTCCCTTATGTGCTGAGGAATGGGGTTTTGTGCTGCCCTTCGAGGCACGATCAGAAGATGAAAGTAGCTGTTCCAACTGTTCTTGTGCCCATGATCTTCGAGTACTATAATTAAACCTCATTAGGGGGCACATAGGCATCTTCAAAACCAGAGAGAAAATTAGAGAAATGTTTATCTGGAAGAGTGTGGACGGCGAAATCAGAGAAATGGTTAAAGCATGTAAATCTTGCTTGTTTATTAAACACACCTTGTCTACTAAGCTTGGGCTATTGTCACTACATCACTTCTCTCACCCTATGCAGCGTTTGTATATAGACTACGTCGGACCATTTCCCCAATCTATGGGGAACGGGAATAAACTCGTCCGTGTATGTGTAGATCAAGGCCTCACACCGCTGGCTGCGCTGAAGCGTGTGACTGGGGAAGACATGTCCATGCGCGTAGCGCCATGTTGCGGACGCTCCTCAGCTTGACGCGGAGAAAGTATGGAAATCATGCTTTAACTTACATTTCGCACACATGAAAACATTCGCCTTATTAAATTAATGACAGCCTACACCGACTACCGTGTACACACGAAATAAATATACATAATATAAAGACTGTGGTAATGTTAAAATATACTTCTGTATAAAAACTGAACAATCTACACATCCTTTGGATAGCCTGCAGGTGGAGCACCTAAGAAAAGAAACCTTTAGCAGACTGAATAAGAAGACTGAAATATACACTACTACAAAAATACACCAGCGGTACCTTGAAAATGATCATGTCGCTCACTTCAAATATAAGGGTCATGTTTGAAACTGATGTGTTTGAACATTGTACGTATGGCAAGAAGGCCAGGCTCAAAGGACGAGAATCACGTGGCAATCTGTCTCTTGAGAAACCTAGGATCAACAATTATTTAGCTTTATTGAAAATATGAAGACATGTTCAAAAAGCGGTCTACAACTTAAGTATGATTACATATCGTGAGATAAAAATGACCTGTCTCTCAGCAGCTGGAGAACACACAAATTAAATATTTACAAACTCCTGTACCGATAACAATAATATTCAATATCAACAAAAAAGGAAACCTGTGAAATAAAATCTTTCTATGAAAGGTACATCGCTTATGATTCCTCTTAGATAAGTCATAACAGCAAATTTACTCAATTATCTGAACAGATTGTTTAAAAAGTACATGGCTGCAGAAATCTTTCTAAAAAAATCAGATGCATGTTTTATCATTTTCTGAATAAGAAATGCCGGCTCTCCGGTGTAAGGGTAGCGTGTCTACTTCTTATCCGGAGGCTCCGGGTTCAATCCCCGGCCAGGTCAGAGATTTGTACCTGGATCTGAGTGCTGGTTCAAGGTTCACTCAGCATACGTGATTACAATGGGGAGCTACCTGACGGTGACATAACGGCCGAGAGGATTCGCCGTGCTGACCACATGACACCTCGTAATCTGCAGGCCTTCAAGCTGAGCAGCGGTCGCTTGGTAGGTCATGGCCTTTCGGGTCTGTTGTGCCATGAGTTTTGGTTTGGTTTGGATATGAAATAATGTAATTGGATGAGTAGAAGTTAAATTATCATGTTTGTGTGATTTTGATTTGGGTAAATGTTGCCTGACATTCGTTACACTGGTGCTTGTCTTCTATTGTGTATTTCTTAAAATGAAATTAATGTCTAGGGTTAGAGTTTTTCTGCGTGGTTTAGTTTTATTTTTTTTACAATTTGCTTTACGTCGCACCGGCACAGATAGTTCTTATGGCGACGATGGGATAGGAAATGCCTAGGAATGGGAAGGAAGAGCTCGTGGCCTTAATTAAAAGTACAGTCCCAGCATTTGCCGGGTGTGAAAATGGGAAACAACGGAAAACCATCTTCAGGGCTGCCGACAGTGGCCAACTCGCCCGGTTAGGCTTAAGTAAGAATGGTATGATTTAAAATGTAAAACCCTCCTCACAATATTATCTTCTTAAGTATTACTGCTTTTACAAACTCATTCTGAATTAACATTATCTGAGCACATAAAAATTGAAAGTGCGTTCTAATTTTTCTCTAATATGAGTACCATCATTTACATCAGAAAGAAAATAAAGTGAAATTGGAAGTAAAGCACTTGCAAACACAAAAGATTCATATCATAGTGAAAAGTTAATTTGATTAGCGTTTTCTAATGCAGACTAGGATTGACAAGATTGTAATGAGCTTTGTTTAGAATTTATATTGTCAGATTTTTTTGGAATAGCGTATTAACAATAGTATTATTATAAAGCAAGTGGGAATATTGGAGAAATTAAGACATACGATACTAATAAATCATTCTTCAGATAATTGATAATTTGAAGCAATACGTTACTCTAATATTAGGTTTTATCAAGTTGTATCAATCATATCTTACGGATTCTAGGCCCAGGTTTATCAAATTTGCAATACCGCTACACAGTTTGTACGAAAAATATGTAGGTTTTTTCAGAACAACTTCTTAGTTCTAAACAATTATCCCCGATGAATTGGAAAAAGGCAAACAAGAAAAAGAAGCCTAAATATTCTAAATTTCATGTCCATGCGTTCTCTGAATCAACCACCCTATAACCTGTTTAGTTCTCGATTATGGTAAATGAAAGTTATTTTTTAACAGTTCAATTTCTACTCACATGTGAAATGAAATACCAGATTCCTTCTGATAGCAGTCTGTACAAATGAAGGCTGCACACGAATTCACCCTCGTGAATATCTTTCCATTCCACAGGTAATGCCTAACTTTAGGCCTAATATTGCCGATCAGTTTAACTAACGTAATGTATCAGCTCCCACATCGCTTGAAAATATTTGACAATATATTATCACTCCGTCACATATAATGCCAAACCAGATCCACTAATAGGCATGATTGATTTCGAAAACATGGAAAGGTCTGCCAGCCATGCATTCCAAGCTGAAGCGCCCGCAACATGGCGATGCGCGAAAGTGTTCAATATTACGCTTAATATCAGCGCGCTCTGTGAGTCTAGATAAGTAATATTAAGGTCTTTGGTGTAGATGGCTACACTAGAATTTCATGGTAATTTCCGGCTGCGTTTACTACCGCTCAGTCTACCATTTCTTGCATTAATACTATTTTTTCTTCTTTTGGTCCTTCTCAATATATAGTTTCCGATAACGCTAAGGCATTTACATCTAATTTACTCCGAAAATTCTGTTTGGATTTATCCATATCACATGTCACTACTTCTGCTTATCCTCAAACATCGCTGGCTGAGAGTGTCAATCGTAATCTTCGATCTGCTTTGATAGCTTTTCATCATAAAAACATTCTAGGTGGGATACTTCTCTGCAAGGGCCGATGACCTTCGATGTTAGGCCACATGAAACAAAAAGCAAGCATCAAATTCTCTGCAATGGTTATCTTTTGCTTTAAATTCGGCTGTTCATGAGTCTAAGAAGTTCACTCCTGCCTCTCTCATGTTTAAGTTTGTTCCCAACACGCCGTTGTCTAATCTTTGGTCCATCAATGAGATATTACCAGAGACAATAGTTTCCGATAATATTAGGGACCTGTAGAAGAAAGCTAAAGGTAAACTTAAGGCCTCTCATGAGAAAGTTAAGAAGAGATATGAGCGTGGACGAATGCCCACCCATTTAAAGGTCGGAGATCAGGTCATGGTTAATAATTTTGTACCGGCAGACAAACTTTCCCCAGATTTCATGGACCGTGTATTATTTGTGATTTCTTAACACCGTTCACCCCTTTTGGTGAGCAATCCAGCCATAGAAAAGAATATTTAGAGTGCACTTGTCCCAAATAAAACCCGTATGAAATCTCTTGTTTTGCAGTATAGGACACGAAGTTATGGCAGTGAAGAAGTAGTTATAATTTTTTTCCTTAATATTAGTATCTTAAAATTAAAAATGTAAACTGAAAATTGTAGGCCTTCTGCCCACTAATATACCTCGAGTGTTTTACCTTTTATTGTTCCACCTGTGTACAAACATTCCCCTCTAAAAGTAGGTGCTTTTCTTCTGTTACCCGTCCGCCATTACCTGTCCCACGCATCCAAAACCGAGCTTGCATTCCACACACTCGTCTTCGATGCCGCCCGCCTCATCTGAACCCGCAGCTTTAATATTCACAAACTCGCTCTCTCCATGAAAACACCGCTGTCGCCCAGGAAATTACTGTTTCAGTGCCTTAATTGTCATCTGCGGCAGAGTCACAACATCTGGTGAGTGATTCTGGCGTGGGGTAAGTTCCCATCGAGCTCTGGCCCAGTCTCCTTCATGACGGCGTACTTGAGCACCATCCTTACCGGCAAGCGTTGTGGTGCTATAACACAACCGCCTAATACATCTTCGAGCAGTGTCGCAATATCTGGTGTGTGGCGACCATCACCATGGCTACCCCTCTCATGGTAGCGGGAGAGATGTATCTGAGGGTACTTGGCCGGTCCGGGGGACCCGACGGGGTATCGGCAGTGGCGGCCGCTCTAGCCGTCAAACTTGAACTATACCTCCCAGACTCCTCCGGCTTTAGGAAGACTTCGGGACTTGTTTTGGGCATAATTACTTATAAATGAACTTTCATCAATAAATTTTCTGTGTGCAAATCTCAAATTCAAATTTTTTAAACAGCAAACTTTCAAACTGTATCACCTAAGGGTGGAGGTCTGTACCAGAGCTACACCCGCCCCGTACATTTACATTAAGAGCGTTTGGAGAATGTCATCTGAAATAATAAAATTGCAACAACTAGTACAAGAAGTTTGAACATTTATCAACAGATGTCGCCACTATAAACTTATGTTGCGCCCTCTGTGTGAAGATGAACTATCAAATTCAAGAGTAATTTGTGTATCAAGGTTTCCCAAAGTAAACTGTTTATGCTTTGTTTTTGGTGTGCTAATGTTTACAACCCTTCTATCCCTTCCCGCCAACTTAATATATTGGCCAATGAAAATTTTTGTAAATTTATTTTTCTGCCAATCAAAACTTTCTGGTATTTAGATTATTATCCAGTGAGAATTGGGGTTGTGTGTGGCCCTTGGGCCAGAGTTTTCTGGAAAGCTCCCCTCTACCATACAAGCTGGCACCTTCCGGACCAAGATGTCTTTGTTATCGCTCAGGTCTACAGTGTGTTTGTAACGGTGGTGGAGGGCCGCCTTATCTATCTACGGAAAGTCCACCAGCTCAAGGTAATGACAGGGACAGTTTAAAATCTGATAGTCCTTCAAAGCTAGCTCAAGGGGAAAGTTTCAAATCTTTAGAAATTTAACGTCATTTTTCTAAAATGTAAATTTCAAACTCTAAATGTAAATTTCAAACAAGCCGACAGAACTTAACCGAAATCAGGGAATAGAGGGTGAGGTACCCTCTAGTATTGATTTTGAGGTGACTATGATTTTGTAACAATTTCTATCTTGTAATTTCTGTAACTTAATATTTTTCTCCATTTAGACTCCTCAGTAGTATATGCTTAGCCTCCGTGACGTCGGGCCATAAGCCCAAATAAGATTTTATGCATTTAATGTACATTTCTAGGAGTGCAAGAGGTCGCCTCCTTACCATTTTGGTTTTTGAGATAATAATTTAACCTTTTGCTTTTACTAACGGCCATGTTGGATGGGTACTTGTTACCTATGTTTAACTCCATTTATTTCATGTTAAAGATATCAGACTGTTGAGCAGTTAAGAGAGTGAATACTGTTTAATTATTTAAAACGTAGGTTGTGCCTTTGATAGGCCTCGAAAGTGTCAGTTTTAGGAAGTAGATTCCTATCTATTGAGAGAACAAAGATGCTCTTACTTTTGGTGTAAAAACTGGGAGATCCGTCTCCGTAACTGTTGATTGAATGGAGCAGTAGTGCTCAAGGAACATTTGTAATTGGGAGCTTCAAGTTCAAACTGTAAACGTGTTATCTGATTATTTTAGACACCTGTAAAGGTGTTTTTCATGCTTTCGAGCTACATTTTGTTCCAATTGTTAATTAGTTTTCAAAGTATTAAGATTTGAAAACGGAAAAAGAGGAAATGTTAAGAAATGAAATTAAACTGCCAATTTTAAAGTTTTAATTCAGTCCTTCGATTTTCGTATATCCACCCATTCATGCCGGCACCTTCTTTCACCTCTGCTCTCCATAATAATAATAATAATAATAATAATAATAATAATAATAATAATAATAATAATAATAACCCACGTATTCGCCGTCCAGAGAGAGGAGACTTTCATATTCACGTTGGATTTTGAGGGAATGGCGATAAGACTGATCACCTATAAACATATCCTTATAATTATCCCAGCCAGCAACAATTTTTGCATCAGTACGCGAACGCAGCACACGATGACGTTCTTCGTTTGTATACAAACAGCACGAATCTGCTCTAAATGCGCAATGTCCATCACCTAGTATAGGTACAGTCTTTCGGGTTTCCATGATAGCAAATTAGGTGGACAATGTTTTTGGCAAAGAAGTGAGAGGGAAAAGAAGAGTAGGAAGGCCTAAATGTGAAATGAGACGTAGAGGAACAGAAACACTTCTCTGTCAGAAAGACATACACCACATCTTAGAAACTAGAGATGGATATGAAATGAAATGGCGTATGGATTTTAGTGCCGGGGGTGTCCGAGAACATGTTCGGCTCGCCAGGTGCAGGTGTTTGATTCGACGCCGCAGGCGACCTGCGCGTCGTGATGAGGATGAAATTATGATGAAAACTACACATACACCCAGCCCCCGTGCCAGCGGAATTAACCAATGATGGTTACATTTGCCGACCCTGCCGGGAATCGAACCCGGGACTCCTGTGATCATAGGCAAGCACGCTAACTATTTAGCCATGGAGCCGGACACTAGGGATGGAAAATTATGGTGATGAATGTTTGTTTGGTCAACGAGAAATACTCTCGAAATACCACGAGTCCACGACTGACCGCTGAGATATGTGGAGCACGGCGAGGAGACGTCATACCAGACGGTACATGCGTGTGTGGGGCCTTTATAATTCACGTCACGCACATGGCCGGTAGTTGACCCGTAGGTGGCTTTGAAGTACTGGCGAGCGCTTTGGCCAATCAGAATGCTACATTTTTCTTTTAGAATTCGACAAGAAATCTTTACGCTTTTAAAGGCACTCTGCAAATCAAAGGCCAGGAGATTTACAATGTCAATCGGTTCAGCCGTTCTCTCGAACTCGCGGTAACAAATATCAGCCTAGTGTTTGAAATACATGGTATCCACAAAATAACTCCGGGGCTTTGAAGTTAAATATTTTAATAAAATAAAAAATTAAGGGTAATGTATTTTGCATGGTTTGAAAGGTCATTTTGTTAAGTTTTCTTTACAATTTAGTGCAGTTTAATATGTGCCCCATTTGTGGCACAGATACATCCAACCAGTAATCGAAATTTTGCCAAGTCCTGACCAGCAAACCTGTAGATGGTTTACGTCTTGAATATTCTCCGCATAAACAATATTCTTTACATGTCCCCCAAAAGGAGTAGTCTAATGGTTCTTAACATGTTCCAAGTTCACTTCAGATATACGCGCCCAACATGGCGACGTTTGTTTCAAAACACTTCCAGTTTCTTGAATAACACGAAGCCATTGACGTACAGTAACAACAGATTCAGGTTTGTGAGCCTTTTATAATAATATATAATGAGACTTTTGTTGTGGCGTCCCAATTTCACTGCACTGACAGGATAGGCCGCTGCTGAGTTTCTTCAAGGTCAACACTTCGCAGCCCTCACGGCGTGCATATAACGTTTTTACACACAGATTTAATTCAAAATTACGTAAATTAAAACATTAACTTCAAAGTCCCAGATACACTGTACGTAGATAATCTTACAATAATGAATAATCCCTTTGTTTACTTTATTTGACAGTCTATTACATTATGTCCAGACTACATGCTGTAATTAAATTTATAGTAGTTATTCCTAGGTTTTTAATTTTATTCGTAGGGGCCCGAATTATTATCTTGGCGGGCAGGCTCGCATCACATTCGTTACAACCCTGAGTACGCCGTGGACTTCTCACCCTGCTTTCACCAGCGAAATTCCTTGGATGTATACAGCATGTTGTTTTGACAGTCGTGATGTACATCAATTATTTTTAACTGCTTCACGCAGAATTTTATCAGCATCGTCCAGAAATGCTTTTCTGGTTTTAGTCAATGGGGCACACTGTATAGAATATATCAAACTAGGCCATATGTATTAATTGATTATTGATTTTTTCTGTTCATATTTTGACAGTACTGAACTTGTTCATTAGTCGGCCCCGTGGTTTAGGGTTAGCATGCCTGCCTCTTACTCGGAGGCTCCAGGTTCGATTCCCGGCCCGGTCAAGGATTTTACCTACATATGAGGGCTGGTTCGAGGCCCACTCAGCCTGCGTGATTACAATTGAGGAGCTGTCTGACGGTGAGATTGCGGCCCCGGTCTAGAAAGCCAAGAATAATTTCCTAGAGGTTCCGTCTTGCTGGCCACACCAAACCTCGTAATCTGTAGGCCTTTGGGCTGCGCAGCGATCGCTTTGTATGGCCTGGCCCTTCGGGGCTGTTGCGCCATAGGTGGCGCGGGGTCTTGTCAATTCCTGAATTAATTCATTCCTGGTGATCAAAGAGATCATGCGCTGTCCTTTTCCCTCAGAAATGTCAGTTTTGCGCTCTGTGTATCCAGTTTTCGTGGGCTCCGAGCTGCTGTACATCCATTCTTACCCCCATATTCCCACCGTTCCTTGCGTCTGTGTTCCCTCGGGTTTTCCCACCACAAATGCTTTCATTCGGTATTTCTTTGGTGATACAGCCATTCAGATAACTGGGTATAAAATTCAGAGCATTTACGTTCCTAGGTGAACAATTTAGCATTATTACTCGAAACTGAAAATGGAGATATTTTGCTGCACAAACCTTATTAGCAAATGGGAACTACACGGGCAACGACTGTTATGAAGTTGAGTATTTTGTTACAACTCCTCCTGGGATGAATTTCTAGGTCGTAGATTGTAAGTAACTACAATTTAGTAGGTACACTGTCTAGAAACCTGCATACCACAGAATATCCGACAACGAATGCGAAATCAGTTATTTTGGTGAACTTCTTAGGCTCTGTATCAAGGAATGACGTCATCAGTACATACCATTGACAGCCTCCTTTTTATGAAGTAATTTCTCATAGCGTACCACGATCTCATGCCCCACTCATCCGGCTTCTCCCAACGTCATTATTTTTACTTTATTGATGAAAATGACTTTGTTCTGTAGTGGAAACACGTTGCGATGTATTTAACTCTCTATCCTTCCTATTGCGTGCAATCGTAGCAACACAGTTCCAGTATTCGTACATACATTCAGAGCCATGTAGGTTATGTGACGCTTTAGAATATAATTAAGAAACTGCAACTTTCGGAGTTCGAAGTTCACATTCCAACTTATTCCAGTACATTGCTTCAAAATGACTGGAACATCTAAAGTAATTACAGTTTGTAATTCCACTGACAATGACCTTTTGCCCCTTTCATTTCTCACATATACACAAGCCTATTGAACAGTAAGGGCCCGAAGAACCACATATGATTCAAAACAGCAGTTTATTTACTGTTGGATTGCACGTAAAATCTTGCATGGCAATCGCGGTATAATTGAAAGCTCCTCCACTATACACACGAATAATCATATTTTCTCTTTTCACTCTGCTATCAAGATCAACAATCAACCTTTTATCCGCATATTTTAGACGTTATCATCATGCAGTCTTTGTGATACTATTGACAAGTTGATATGTACCTGAGACGTAGTGATACAATTGACATTGTATAGGCTAAGTGTTATAGTTAAATTTATTCCCAACGGAAATTAATTACATCCAGATAGCTCTAGAAATATGTTTATGTATGGAGTTTGAAGTACAGCGGGAGCTTCGCAGGCCTCGGACCCCTACGGTACCTGTGAAGGTCCAACAGGAACCGCGAATAGTTCCGGCTATCTCCCTGGAAGAATGGGACACATCGGTATGAAAACTTGCCTTGCAAATAAATTTTGTAAGGGTAAAGGATCTGGCAACTGAAATAGATTTTGAATTGAAACTTAAAAAACAATGAATAGTAACAAAATAACTACTCTAAGTTGTTCCCGTCTTTCATGGTTTTCAGTGCTTTTCAGGGCTTCTTGGATTAATAATGAGTCTTTATGCAGTGGTTTTAGATTATACAAGTGTATTGACAGCGATTATATAAGTGTTGATGCTTTATATTCATATTTCAACTTACTTTGTTAGTGTCCCCTTCAGAAGTTATCTTTATAATGGTTGTATGGGGACATTTTTTAACACGTTTTAAAGTGTTAATACAGTCTTAATAATAGTAGGCAGTTTTAACCTGCGCATATTTGTCTTAAATACCACAAATTTAGGGAACAATACCAGTTCTATGCGAAATACATCGCAAATACCACTATTCACACCAGTAAAGCCACCAAGAAGTATAAAGGAAACTTACGGTTTCTTCCCATCTACAAGATGAATCCTGTACCAATGGACCAGTACAATTCATTCGAAAAACCATTCAGCAACCTCCAGGACCTTAGCACCCATACAATTAGCGAAGATAAAATACATTGGTCTCTGCCCAGACACTTCCATATTCCACCAATCCCCGAAGGAGGTAGAAGAGAGAGAAAGAAAAGACGAAAGCAACGTATGCATATGTCCTAGCACGGCACCACTATTACAATAATAATTATAAAGTGGTCAGGCATATCATGAGTGAAGTGCAAGAGTGCTCCTGACCTGCCCCTATCAGTGACGTACAACAGTATTTTAGGAACATGATGATAGTGACAATTTTGCTGCTCCAGTTATTCATGATTCTCAGATACACCACAAAGACCTATCCGGCATGAAACTTATCACGATGAAGACTTCCCTAGATTTACGGAGAAATATATTAATGTGATGTGATCAGAAATTAAAACTGACATAACTTCTCGCACTAATAGCTTTACAGTAAGTGTACTAAGAAATATGAAAGCTTCCAAATTTATCTGACTTTTAGACACAGTAATTCTCCGCTTTAACAAAGACCCATCTGAATTTAGAAGAGCTAGAACAGTCCCAATTTTCAAAAGTGGTAGTAAAATACGGCACCCAATAACAATTTTCTCTGTTCTAAGAAGAGTGTTAGAACGAGTATTTGATTTATGTATTCGTTCTGATTCTCCAATCATCAAAGAGTTTCGAATCTCTTCCTGGAACTCATATTAATACTTCTTTGGTGAATAGCTGTCTACAAACGGCAAATAATGAGAGGAGAGATCTTTGGATTGCTTCTTTTTTGACGTTAAGAAGTCATTGGACTCTATCAGCAATATTCATATAAATAAATCTCTATCTGCTTATGCTCTTTCTAATAACTCGAAATAATTAATAAGGAAGTTACTGTCAGGCAATAAAAATCAGCTTGAAGTTCATCCACAACACTAAGGAAATTACTGAGAAAAAAATTACATCCATTTTCACCTATACATTCATTTTCACCCACACTCTTTCATTCAGCCACTAATGGAGTCCTAAAAATTTCACTCACCCTAAAGTGACAAGAAATTCTGGGATTTCCTTGTGAATAATTGGGGTAACTCATCCTGAATATCATTTGAAGTTGATTTAGCCTTAATTGCCAGATATTGAATTAGCATCAGGGATCTTCACTGATCTAGCAGAGAATCCACTTCCGTCATTGGTCTTAGAGTAAATCTCTCATTGAATAAAATATTTTTTGAGAAGACTAGTAGCCTCAATTCCACAGATATAAAATGTGCAAGCAGTTACGTTTGTCATTCTCTCACGGATCGTAAAGTACCCGGAAAATGTCTTGGTGTAAGGTTCTGTGATGTACCTAATCACCTTTAATGAAAAATCAGTTATTTCAAACGTCTATAAGAATATTTCAAATTTAACAAGTTAACGCCATGTTGGCTTACGGAACCGAATCACTAAGCACAACAAGAGGTGATGAAAAAAAATTTATTATATTCGAGCGAAAAATCATTAAAAAGATCTTGCAGCATGAAATTGGCTGGAGGTATATGTAGAGCCGTAACAACAATAATGAAGGCAAGGAGACTGAGATGGACAGGACCTGTTGCTATTGTGCTGATGGTCAGTCATGAAGGAATAACATCCCTTCAGGATCAATTCCCTAGGGTTTAACTATTTAACCTGCATTCACGGAGACGCGAACGTATTCGTGAATCACTTTATGCTCACACTTTGTCAGGAGTGTTGAACAAGAGCTTGCAACTTCTCTGAAGCTGTAATCTTATTAGCTCCACTGTAATCAAAGAGGAAGAAGAGGCACGGAAATTACCCCAGGGGACGGGTGATGTCTAATCATTTCTGTTCACTTAATGTGGAAATGAAAGTTCCGTACATTAGTCATTTGGGATAAGTTTCATAATAATTCTCTACGGACAAAAGCGTACGGTATGCCGAGTTATTAAATGATAGTTTGTAATAGTAGTTGCGCAATTACTTGAAACAATCATTTGATTATTTTATAGGAATTAGGGTGCATTATTGGGTATTTTATAAACAGGAGTTTTCAATATACTTGGTTTTCAATTTGAAGCACAATACAAGTTCATTATGTTTGAACTGTTCTTGAAGTGTAATACACGCTGAAAGAATCTTTGAAGGCTATTCAGGTTGTTCTATTCTCGTTTCTTATTACCTGTCACATAAGCTAATAATAGACACATTGACGCAGGGACACTAATTAGTCCAATAGCTCGTAATAATTTACTATCATAGAAGTGCTCAATGATCATCTTATAACAGAATAGACAATTTTCTTGTAACTGAAGTTGAAAAAAGTCTGAACTTACCATCATATGAACAATGAACGGAAACCTAAATTCAGTGTGTAGTACTGGGCCACATTCCACTCTAATGTGGAATATGAATTGAGAAGCTTTAGACTTTCACATGGTTGAGATACTTTGAATAATTATGAAACAAATCATTCTATAACTGTCTATCAATAATGAGAAAAGATTAATTTTGTGCGCAGAACATGTGTGATATTGCCAAGCACGTTATCTTACTTCCGTTCAGCTCCAATCTTTGCATTCAGGTAAAGCTCTTCTTTGGTTCTTCGTCGCATATAGAAGTTTTGGTTGTTTAGAAGACCTAAGATAGAGAATGTATGCAATCGCAAGGTACAAACCGCATTCGTACGACACCTGACGCAAAATCACAATAGTATAGCAAAGATTTTACTAATGATATGAAAGAAAATAGATTACAAGGGATAATCTGAAGAACAACAGAAGAGAGAGATCATTATTGCTAGAAAGCAAGAGACTACCAAACCCGTTGAAGACGGAAATAATGGAATGCAGTACAAGATAATTCCTTTCTACTCGAGAGTTGCATGACACTTACGACACTAAATTTTATGAGGCTTATTTGATATTCATAATGTAATGAGTCATGTAGATGATAAAATATAATTTCGTGTACTCAATGGTTTACACCTCAGGGAAACTCATTAGACGTAGTATCAGAATACAGGTATATAAGAAAATTATGTCAGATTTATTTTCATATTTCTGAGTAATTGTTGAATATAATATACGACCTCCCATCTCAGGACGGCTTTCAATCCAAATCATGGCCATATTTTTTACTGCATTGTATTTACGTTAAAACATTGGATAACGATGAAAAACAAGTGGAAGTTGTATGAAAAGTACTTGACACGGTTTGTTTACCAATTTTCAAAGATTATTTCATTTATGGCGAAGAGGAATTTCAGTGTCTCGTTAAGTGTTTTAATATCATATTTTGAAGTTATTGTTCTGAATCCTTAAGACATTCAAACGCAGCACAAGTACTTATTTTGTCCATGTTGTTCATATTAAGAATATCTACGATGTTTGTGAACTAATGCAGTATTCCGCAATATCTAACACAAGTTTAATAATAACAATATATTAATTAACTAGCTGATGTACCCGTGCTTCGCTACGGAATTCTAAATTGTATACAAAATTCTAGGTTAGGTAGTGTAAACGTTGTGAGCAAGATTGCATTAAGTTGCATAGCTCTTAACGTTGCCCTAGAAACACGACGAGGAAGTCACCAACGTCTCTTCTCGTATGAAGACTGGGTTAGGGGATTTTCATAGTAATGGTAGGTCAGCTTGCCTACCGTCAGTCACAATCAGGTTGTGGAGTTTTCATTATAATGGCAGACACTCACTCTCCGGCTGCCTTTATAGATTCTCAGAAAGACTCTCTTAGTGGTTTTCCCAACTGAAATGAACATGGGTAATTACAATGACGTCAGTGGGAATGGCGTGATTCCAAGCAATGCTATTATATGAAATACTCGATCAAATGAAAAACCACACATTTTCTCACTTTTAACGAATAGTACTATGCTGCCGAACTGAAAGTCCAAAACTACAGAGCTGGAATGACCAAAACGCAGGCATCCGTGATCCGTGAACAATCTTGGTCTTTTTTTCGGCGGGGGGGATTCGAATAGTGGATAGTCCCGGGGCAAAAACTACGCCCGTTTACTTATCTGTTTCCTGGGAGTACCCGATGAGTCGGAAAATCTCAATTCACTACACTGGCCTGGGGAAAGAACTATCTGATGTGGAGGCAATTTTTCCTCCAAGCCAGAGAAGAAACCACATCTTCACTGCTAATTTGGAATAAAATTAATGTAGATTTAATAAAAATGAAGAGGAAGAAGCTTTTCTTAAGAAACAGCTCATTTCAGGGTTGAATTTTGAGTTATTTAGTGAATTGTGGTACTTTAATTTGGAACAGGCCTAAATTGTAATTCTAGACCAGTTCATACTACTACTCCTACTACTACTACTACTAACTGAACCTCTGACTTAAGTGCGCACACTGCTCATTCATAACAGCGCGTCAGAGTAGGTATCGAATAGCTGGCATACTATGATGAACCGGTGTGTTACGTACCAGCAGTATCAGAAAATGTATGAACCAGAGGAATAGCATGCTAAAGAAGAAAGTTTTCTAACTCCTCACCTATTTCCCGCCAATATTCAGTTGGGCTGTTATACTCGGTACGCAGCAATACCATTTATCGGAGTTGAATGTCATCATAAGAGGCAAAGAACATTACAACAAACAACGGCCAGTGTAATGTTATTGTTGATCAATGTTACGCTCTTTCGATATTGTAGGCCTTCACATTATTAATTGTTTTCCGGTTCTGAAATACCACTCTTATCATAGTCGGTACGGTAAAACTGAATAAAACATAAATGATCAGAAATTGTATTCTCTATAACTTTTGTTATGTAGTACTTTTCCACAGGACGAAGAACATAGGTATTTTAAAATTAAATTTTAGGTGCCTTCCTCTAAACTACCATTTCACCCAGGGTGAATAACATTGTTTATAGCTTAAACTGTATTTTCTTATTCCCCGACTCTATGCACCGATTTTCATTAAATTCTGTTTACCAATTTTGTCGGGGCTAGGCGTTGATATGGACTTAGCAACAAAACTCCAAATTCATGAATATCTGTGTTATCATAGCCGGTACGGTAAAAATGCTTAAGACGTAAATGATCAGAAATTTATTTCTATTTAACTTTAGTTATGTAGTATTCATCGATATGACCACTAATAGTATAAATATTTGAGAATGGAATTTTAGGCTTTCCCCTAAACTACCATTTCACTCAGCGTGAATAAAATTATTTATAGCCTAGATTGTAGCGGCTCGCCCCCCGACTTTACATACCTATTTTTATTAAATTCTCTTCAGCCGTTTCCTCGTGATGCGTGTACAGACAGACAGACAGACAGACAGACAGACAGACAGACAGACAGACAGAAATTACGGAAAAGTAAGAACTGCATTTTCTTGTTACTGTGGACATGATCGATACAGAATTACCATTCTTTTCAAATTCTGAGCAATGTACAGACAAAACTCTCATTTTATACATACAGATTAATAATTTAATAATGATTACTTAATGTGTTAACGCGGACGTCAATATTTATTTACTTATTTCTTTATTCATTTATTTACTTATTTATTCTATTTTAAATTGCTGCAAATATGAATGCCAAGCGGGTTTACTGAGTGCGAGGCATCATGTGTTTACCACACACTGAAATTTGACGTCACGACCGTGTTCTTACTGAACATAACCGGGTACTTAATGTACTTCCACACATTTATTAGACATTCTATCTACATTGAACTACAGAGCCACATTATCAAAGATCTGATAGTAACCTACAATATTTACGACGATACCATTTGCAATGCCTCTGTAACCGACGGTGTCATCAGGATACTGCACCATAACAAACAATACACTTCCTGGTAGATCCAGCGGAAAATTCATGTACAGAAACAGCCCTGTCACACTACCCCGAATCACAAAACCCGAGATGATTAAAGTATGGTGTGACCTTTCCCCACCGAACACAACACGCTTTTGAAGTATGCTAGATTAACTTCGTGTAACGCAAACGGTAATTTCCGCAATATTGGGCTCTAATCCAGGGCAATCTGCATTGATTTCATACTGAGAGCTTGTACATTGCATTCATTGTGCAGTGTGTCCGACTCGTTGGCTGAACGGTCAGCGTACTGGCCTTCGGTTCAGAGGGTCCCGGGTTCGATTCCCGGCTGGGTCGGGGATTTTAACCTTAATTGGTTAATTCCAATGGCACGGGGGCTGGGTATATGTGTTGTCTTCATCATCATTTCATCCTCATCACGACGCGCAGGTCGCCTACCGGAGTCAAATAGAAAGACCTGCACCTGTCGAGCCGAACCATTCCTGGGATATCCCGGCACTAAAAGCCATACGACATTTCATTTCATTTCATTGTGCAGTGTAACGCCCAGAAACTTTCAACAAGTTAAGAGGCGTGATTGGTGAGTACTTGAAATTCATTTGCCTCAAAGAACACCACTTGTTAAATGGTACTTGAAAGTAAACATTTTGAACCCTTTAATACACAGTTTTCAATGTATTAACAAATAAAAGTACCGTAAATGTTTTTCATTAAAATATTTGATAACCAAAAGACATTTCCCTGTTACTGAGATACAGAGTGATGTTTATTTTCATTTAATCTCCTGATATTTCCAGCCACTGTCGGTGATAAGCAATCATGCAATGTATTGAAGTAATGTGAACGCACTGCGGCAACATAGCCGTCAGATCTGCTATTTCCTCATCAGTGTGCAACTTAATAAACGTGTATTTACAGTGAATCAGCAAACAGAGGTCAATGTGACAAATGTACACCAACCAACCTAGCAGTCAAATTCAGTTTGAGAACACAAGATAAGTACAAATCACTCTTTCTAAAGGAAGTTATTTGACGCGAATATTTTCCCATTACCTCCGCATTCATCGCTTATTATAACCAAAATGCACGGCAGTTTCTTACTACTTTTCGGTTTTATGAGTTCACGTTTGATGTCTTATCTCTATTTTATTACGACAGTTAATTAATTGGTTTTTGAATTCGTTAAATTGCACTATGTTAATAAACGAAACCCGTCCCCTGCTATTTCTCGAAGTGCTGCAGCTCTTTCAAGGCACACCCTCGATGGCGGTGAGCTGCATGCACCGTCTTACTCACATGCCAATAATACTGCCAAACATACATCTCTGGCAGTACCGATAATCGAACCAGTGTCACCGATGGCGACGCTGCACAGGTGGACACTAAATTAGGGAATATCTCTCGAAAGGCTATTGCGTATAATTTAGTATATTATTGCTTATTTCAATGAAGGTTGCTCAAAATATGAACGCGCCCAACTCCGCGGATGTTTGCCTTGTTAACAGCTTCATGGCGGCAGAATAATACAGTGCAGAAGCAGAGATGACATCCATTGCTTTACGACGTTGTACATACTACGTAGTTTATATGTGAATGGCTATTCCCCAGGATGCTATAAGTATGTTAGTTGGTTCAAGACACAGGTGAGTATGACAGGGGAGGACACATACATTATTTATTTATTCTCTCCCTCTCGTAAGAATGACAATGAAACATTAATAATTGTTCTAGTATTGATCAATATACATGCGTTGTAAAAATCAGATGCCTATCACAACTGCGTCGTGTTAGCATGACATTCATGAAAGCAGTATATTCGCCTATGCATAAGTAAAATACTAGAGGTTCTATGGGCAGTGGATCGAATTTCGAATGAATGTTAAATATTCATTCATCATCTGTAGCAATTGGAACTTGTTGTTGTTATTGTAGTTGTTATTACTGAATAATAGAATTTGGGGCTAGCGATATTATTGGTCACCAACACCATGTGTTTGTGGGATTATAGGCTCTATTATAACCAACGTTCGTGAGCATTCTCTGTCAATGTACGTAATAAATCATCTTGGTGCAGATTTTGGTTAGGTGCCGTAGGGTGTAAAGTAATCTACTATCCCAATGTGCGGCTGTAATTAGTGTGATTTGACCCTCCTAAACTATGTAACCGTCCAGGCTTCTCCAGCCCTACTAATTTAATATAATATCATTTTACGCGATATCACTTGATATCAAGTTTATCCGCCATCGGCAATTATTTGTAATAACATATTTATTCAACGTCAAAAATTTGTAATCAAGGCTTTTTGGAATCATATTGTATGTATGATAACATCGTTTTATTATTTAAATGATTATATTATGTAGGATAAGAATTCATTGTGTTGTAAATACGGTCAATATGTTGAGACATAGTTGTTTTCATTTCATCTCATATTTGTGTATACGGAGGGTTATTCTTGAAGCTTGGGATTTTGCGTGAGTCATGGGTTTATTTTATGACCAAGGCTAGTAAACAGCGACCCGTGCACGAGGCTTGCAAGCTGGTCAGCTATATCATCGCCACGCCTTCTGGACTTGTCCAGGAAGAAGAGAAGGGGAGTTGATGCTTCGATCTATCGAATCAGATACTTTGTTGTATATGAGTTTTGAGATTGAACTGTTACCAAGAGTGGGGATGAGCCCGGATATATACTGATTCTCAACACGAGAACGGGACCTTACATCCTTACGACCTTACAACTTTACAACCTAACTACGTGTACTCCATCACTACTACTTCTACTGTGAACATCTACTGTGAACGTTATTGATTTTGAGACGGTATGTGCTCGCTTCGAGTCATTGAGTGGTCGCTCCGCGACATAGTTACTTTTGTACAATGTGTTGTCGCTTCGGTTATGTTATCGGATCTACGAGAAACGAAACAAGCTTATGGCTTGTGTGATATTCAGTAAATATTGTGGACGAAGAACTATGTTTAGTTCAAGTCTACGGAATTTGGTACAAGTCTGTACCGTATAAATAGTATAGCTCAGTTGGATTGAGATTTCTACTAATATGGAAAAATTAATATCTCTCAATTTTCTTCTCATACGATCAACGCTGATCAGTTATTACAAGTATAGGGCCAATGTCTAATTTAAAGACTAGGCAAGTAGGGAGTGTTGGTCCAGATAGCCCGTACCATATCAGAGAAGGAAGGAAGGATGTCCATGGAGCAAAGTCTACATCGAGAAGAAGAGAACGAGTAACCACGGAAACCAGATGACGTCAACGAAAGCTGCAATTGGTGAGCTTCAATTAGATAAAGCAAGCAATAGTAAATTCAGTAAATTATAAATTCCTCCACGCTTTAAGGAAACTTTTCCGATTCATCTCCTTTTTTGTATAATAAATTCATTTGTATTTTATATTGCGTTAATTTTCTTTCTTAAGCGATACTTAATGGTTAATTATTTAAAATCCTACCCCTGTGTTTTAAGTGTAAGTCACTATGCTAGTAAATATAAATTTTGGTTTACAGTTTTATTAAAACTGTAACCATGGCGCCCAAACATTACATAGAGAAATGAGGAACCATGGAATGTTTATTGTTTCTATTTGCGTGGCAATTTGCGGGAAAGCCACAAATAGTTTATTTAATATTCATGTGTCCCAATATAATAACTTTCATCTCCTCAAGTGTTTTGACGAGAGGGAACAGTTACAACTATACAGTTCAGTGTTGGGATTAGCGTGTTAATCATGGGATATTTTGTGGATGTTTGGAGAAATAATTATTCCCATTAATAAAAAGATGCAGATGGAAGTAGAAAAATGTGTGCACACTGCATTCAATATTCGTAGTAATTATTAGAACATAGGTTAAAATATTCGACGAGAGGAGGTATGGCGTGTTTAGTTGGGAATCTACACCTGTGAATGACAGTCAATATCATGCGAGAGTAGTTTCTCCCCTGTCATTTTGTTTCTCTCACAGTAATCGAGGAATGGAGGAAAGATACGCCTTCACACCAAAATAGCATCGTTAACCGGGTTCTTGACATTCTCATGCTCAGAAAGTCGAAACTTATTATGTTCTAAGAGAACTTCATGTAAATGCAAATTCCTAAATTTTCGAATGTAGGCTGTCGTCTTTACTAGTCATTTCAATATCTGCAATAAGTGCGTTATCGTCAATCAACCATGACTCAAATATGAACAAAATTCAATTTCTCACCTAAAAATGTAAATACTGCAGCGCCATAGAATTACTTTAACGAAATAAAAATCCATAGCCTGTTTACAGTTATTCGACCGGGTCCGGAATGGAATGAATGAAGCCCCATCTAGCGACGAGGATGGGAATTGTGCCGGCTGCCGAAGTCTGTCGCAATCCTCTGGGGCGATAAGTAATGACTGACAGATGAAATGAAATGATATTGTAGAGTGTTGGTAAAATGAAAGGTGACAGGAGAAACTGGAGTACTCGGAGGATAACCTGTCCCGCCTCCGCTTTGTCCACCACAAATCTCAGATGGAGTGACTGGGATTTGAACCACGGAACCCAGGGATGAGAGGCCGGCGTACTGTAGCCTGAGGCACGGAGGCCCTGATTACCTTAATATAGTTATATATTTATAAGATCATGATGACTGCTCTCTCTCTCTCTCTCTCTCCCTCTCCCTCTCTCTCTCTCCTCAAAGATGGAATATACTGTATGGAAGATATGTTATACCTAAGATTGTTCCTCCCCCATCGTAAAAAACATACAGTAATTCCCAGCCAAAAGCATCATACATTTTTAAATTACCTTGGGTAAAATATCAGCTGCTGAGCTACTTATTTATGGAATAAGCATGTTGAAATATCCAAGATGTAATATGTATAGAAGATTATACAATCCCATTTCTAATGCTTTGGCTCACTTGTCCATCAAACAACAAAACATACAGACTCGATAGCTGCAGTCGCTTAAGTGTGGCCAGTATCCAGTATTCGGGAGATAGTGGGTTCGAAACCCACTGGGGCTGTACCCTAATTAAGGCCACGGCCGCTTCCTTCCCACTCCTAGCCCTTTCCTGTCCCATCGTCGCCATAAGACCTATCTGTGCCGGTGCGACGTAAATCAACTTGCAAAAAAATAACATTATGTAGCTCCCGAAGATAGTGTCACTTATCTCACAACATTATTTCTATTATTTCTATAATAAATTTCCACACGGTAATTTGTACACCAAGAAAGTCATAATTACTTTTCGCACTCCTAAATGGATAACATATATAGCATAAATTCCTGACATGTTCACCCCAAATATCTCTGAAATGGAAGTTGCTGTTGATGGGCTGTTTTCACAGAAATGAAATGAAAGCAAGGGCTCATAATTGTAGACCAAACTTAAATTTTAATACTATTGGAATTAGTATTTATTTTAGAAAGGTACATATTTTCAAAAGGAATAAATCCTATAGACATTAACAAAATAAAAGTGGAAAAAATCGAATGTCAATTGTGTTTTACAGGAATCTAGTACAGGAAATTTACGACCTATCGTAGTTTGAACATTGTAAGCACTGGTATTTGTCTGCTCCTTGTGTGTCACCACTAACGTAATAAAAAATGAATAAAAGAATCTTTGGAATCTGAAGACGAAAATGAATTGGCTTTCAAAGATTCTGTTCAAAATAACGACCACCAGGTTCAATACAAACTACTAGTCTGACATGTAAAGATTGATGCATACGTTCTAGCACGTCATTAGTAATTTCAGCGCAGGCAGCAGTAATGCGTCGTTTTATATCATCTGGTGTATTCGGCACTTCCTTGTAAACAGTGCCTTTTAGCTTTCCCCAGAGAAAATTTTTTAAAGCGGTGAAATCTAGTGAACGGAGTGGCGAAGATAAGGTCCCCTCTGTCCAATCCAACAATCTGGAAATAACTCGTGAAGACAAGCAGTACTGCGTCGTGCACTATGCGTTGGACAGTCATCATGCTAATACCACATGTTTCACCTGGTCTGCAGTGGAACGTTTTCTAACATGTAAGGAAGTTGGTTTTTCAGGAGGTTGAGATAATTTTGAGAATCTAATGTTCCTTCTACGAAAAAGTGACCTATGAGCTGATGGCTCACTATTCAGCACCACACATTTAAACTCCATGGACGCTGATGTTCCATCTGACCAAGACAATGGGGATTGTTTACGAACAACAGTGCATGTTTCAGAGGTTTACTTAGCTTTGATTTGTAGACGTTGCTTTAACCACTAAGCAAGATAGCCTACATGGTAGATCTGGTGAATTTTTACTTTATTACGCTGGGATTGTACCTTAATTAAAGCTACGGCCACGTCCGTCCTACTCCAAGCTCATTATTATCCCATTGCCGCTATAAGAAATTTCTGGGACGTACAGAAAATTGTAAAAGAAGGAAAGTATTAATTGCCATGTACAAAAATTAACACGATTCTCAAAGTCAAATCAACGCAGAAAGACGTTATACTGATTGAACGTACGACGGCGGAGAACGCGTAGTACACTTATCGACAAATTCCAACTTCCTCGTGCAGTTGCACGGGAACTAACGTGCAGATCAATTGAACCCATAATTTGTAAGTTCAAGGGTTCACTATAGCAACAGCAGCTGCAGTCAATCGTTTCTTTCTGTTACGTTTTCTATACCGAGTGAGTCAGTGGCGCCTGACGGTTTATGCTGTTAGGCATCCCACCGAACGTCACTGGTGTCGTTATCGTCTATTCACCTTTACCGTACACCAAGCAACAATCGCATTTTAATCGCTAACTGCACCATTCTTCTTCTTCTCCTTCCTAATCTGCTTACCCTCCCGGGTTGGTTTTTTCCTCGGACTGAGCGAGGGTCCCACCTCTACCGCTTCAAGGGCAGTGTCCTGGAGCTTCAAACTCCTGGTCGGGGGATACAACTGGGGAGGCTAACCAGTGCCTCGCCCAGGCGGCCTCACCTGCTCTGCTGAACAGGGGCCTTGGTGGCAGAGGGGAAGATTGGAAGGGATAGACAAGGAAGAGGGAAGGAAGCGGCCGTTGCTTTAAGTTAGGTACCATCCCGGCATTTGCCTGGAAGAGAAGTGGGAAACCACGGAAAACCACTCCCAGGATGGCTGAGGTGGGAATCGAACCTACTTCTACTCTGTTGACCTACCGAGGCTGAGTGGACCCCGTTCCAGCCCTCGTACCACTTTTCAAATTTCGCGGCAGAGCCGGGAATCGAACCCGGGCCTCCGGGGGTGGCAGCTAATCACACTAACCACTACACCACAGAGGCGGACCACTGCAACATTACCGTTGCAAAAACATGTACCGCATGCGGCAGGCATTTATACAATGCTTGAAACAGTCATACGGTTATGTAAAAAGTATGTGCTAGATATGAGCTTTCAGTAGGGTATGAAATGAATGCTAAAAGCGATGTCATACTGACAGAAAACGAGTGTGCATTTGTGAAGCGAAAGTAGCAGTCCATCTAGTACGCTTTCTGGAAGCCTGCTCGCTGTAGTCGCTGTGGTGTCAAGCGTTAAGTGCGGTGCTGTTAATGTATTTATTTATTTATTTATTTATTTATTTATTTATTTATTTATTTATTTATTTATTTATTTATTTACTTTGGCACTGTTCTAGGCCATCAGGGCTGCTTATGTGGATGTTTTATAAGCAGGGCTGGACGAGGATAGAATGGTTGAGGTTTAGAATCCGCTTGACTGAGCAACAGCCTCTTAGCGCAGTAAGTGTTCTAATAGATGGCCTTCTGCAGTAATGCACGTTTCAGCGCGGCGGTGAACTACCATTCGGGTTCTTTGTAGCACTGAAGATGTTACGGATTCACAGGATTCCGTAATAAGGTTTCGAAGGCTTTCGGGATGTTCTGGCCGCTGAGCGTACACTACATCCTTCAAATAGCCCCGTAGTAAGAAGTCCAGTGGTGTTAAATGTGGCAATCTAGCAGGCCAGGTGCCAGGTCCTCCCCTTCCTATCCATCCATCGGGATGTGTAGCATTCAGGTAGTTGCGAACATCTGCTGACATGTGAGGGAGAGCTCCGTCGTGTTGATACAACATGGTTACACGCTCACCCAGAGGCACATCCTCTAGCATCGATGGTAGTTGTTCTTGAAGAAACTGTAGGTACCGAGCTCCTGTCAAATAATCCTCAAAGAAATATGGTCCAATTAGGTGATCACCCAGTATACCACACGAGACATTTGCTCCCAATCGTGTCTGAAATGCTGCCTGCCTTACCCAGTGGGGATATTCAACACTCCAGTAGTGCATATTATGACGATTCATAGAGCCATTATTATGAAAGCGTGCCTCGTCCGGAAATAAAATGTGAGATACAAACGCCTGATCGTTTGCCACTTGCGTCAGTATCCACGCACAGAAATCAACACGAGTTCCGAATTCTCGACCGTGGAGTTCTTGATGTAGTTGCAGGTGATACGGACGAAAAAACTGGAATGCATTATCCTTACAACAGACGACTGGCTGATGTTGGCCTGTAGTGCTACTGCCCGGGTACTCATGTGAGCATTCTGCCGGAAAGTGTCCAAAACCATCTCAGCAGTTTCACCGGAGGTAACTGGTGCCTCTCTCACAGGGCCTAATCGGGAAAGTGACGAAGTTATACGCAAACATCGCTCCCCCATCCTAAACGTATTTGCGTTTAGTTGTTGTCTGTGTGAAAATATGTCCTGGTACTGACGCTGTGCTTCCTGAGCGTTCTGCCTTGCTTAGCCGTAGATGAGGAGCATGTCAACATACTCATCTGTTGAATACATAGCGAAGAAATGACCAGCACTGCTAGGCTACACCAAGTGTCAGGCCACTACACATTAAACATGCATACTATTGGTCTAATTTGGCACGAATGATCTCTTATTTGATCCTCAAATTTTAAAATGTGAACATAAGTATCCGCCAACGCAACATGCGTCAACACGTCTGTGGTTAGCCCACTACAGCACATTGACTGTTACCTCTAGCTTATCAGAAAGCTTACGTGGTGAAAAACTTCGTCCAGCTTCACAAACTCACACACGTTATCTATCAGTATGCCATCGCTTTTAGCGATAACTTCGTAACCAATCGAACGCTTATAATTGGAACCTACTGTAACTTACACATAACCGTATGACAGTTTGACGTATTGTGTAAATACCTTCCGCATATAAGTTTTTGCAAAAGGCGTGCAGTGATGACGCAGTAAGTGCTTTAAAGGCTACTGTAGCTTGGAATACGGCAAAGGTAAATCGACCATCACCCCATTGACGTTCGTTGGGATGCCCAAAAGCAGAAACATCAGACACGGCTGACTCACCCGGTATGTTACACTTCCATCTTCACACAATTGCTTGAAGAGGTTCGCAAATAATCGTCGAGATGGATGATATCCCGATCGTTCCGCATACAGAGCGCAAGATCGAACAGCATTCTCCATACACCATTAACAATTCGGCATTTTGATCATTGGTAAACACAATCTTCCACCACATCCTACTTCTTGAACTACCACAAAGTAACTGATGAGGAAGTCGCAATGTAATCAGTGTACTGTAAAGGTGACACACGTAAGTGCAACCTTGCCTGGTAACTAAGCAGTTGAATGGATAGGCAACTGTCGGTTTTTACAATTTTAAAACTACTTTTGCTCGTAAATTATTTGTAGTAGAATACGGAAAAGAAAAAGGCGCCATTGACATCCTAATTTACTCTAGTTTTCTTCTTCTTCTTCTTAATCTGTTTAGCCTCCAGGGTCGGCTTTTCCCTCGGATTCAGCGAGGGATCCCACCTCTACCGCCTCAAGGGCAGTGTCCTGGAGCTTCAGACTTTGGGTCGGGGATACAACTGAGGAGAATGACCAGTACCTCGCCCAGGAGGCCTCACCTGCTATGCTGAACAGGGGCCTTGTGCAGGGATGGGAAGATTGAATGGGATAGGCAAGGAAGAGGGAAGGAAGCGGCCGTGGCTTTAAGTTAGGTACCATCCCGGCATTTGCCTGGAGGAGAAGTGGGAAACCACGGAAAACCACTTCCAGGGTGGCTGAGGAGTTAATCGAACCCACCTCTACTCAGTTGACCTCCCGAGGCTGAGTTGGACGCCGTTCCAGCCCTCGTACCACTTTTCAAATTTCGTGGCCGAGCCGGGAATCGAACCCGGACCTCCGGGGGTGGCAGCTAATCATGCTAACCACTACACCACAGAGGCGGACTACTCTAGTTTTATTTTGTTAATTTCAATAGTTATTTTTACATTTAAGATAAATAATTTCCTAAAAGACTACACATTATAATTACTATTAAAATACGTTGTACCATCAATTTCACAAATATTTGGTGTGAAGTTTTAGGTGATTCACTCTGTATATATATTGTAGCCAGGAAATGCCCGCACTTAGGCACTAGATTTAAGAGCATGAATTTTTTATGCAGGGCGTGTGTGTTACGTCATTGGAGTGGGTACGGAGGCAGGATCTAGTTGAAAAATTGTCATTTAATGTAAATTTATTCTCAAGGATAAGATTCATATCACCTTTTTACAATTTGTTGCGTTCTGGGATATTGAAATTTACAAGATCCGTTGGCGATGTCCTTTCCATGGAAACACGTCTTCAGCCGTCCTCACCATAGAACCCGTATCCGCACCATGGAAACACGTCCTGCAGTCATCATCATGGCACCACGTATCCTGCAGAGTTTCCCTCGACGGAATTTCTCGACGTTCTCGACCTTATTGGCGATGGATTGCACTCAATTGAAACTATAACGTGAGGTTGAATGTATATGTTACCCAAAATGCAACCAGAACTGGTGAACTATTAAGTTTGTTAGGCTAACTTCAAGTTCATTCGCAAGAAGGAAAATAAAGGCTCACTGACGTTGCTAATGGGGATAACATTCACGTGGAAATAAATAAAGTTATAATGTCAACTTAGAATCGAATCAGCGATCAATTGTTGCGCCAGAAGAATAATTAATTTTTGAGTATTGGTGAGTATTTACAAGGTAATATTCTCAGAGATTATTCACACGCACGAACACTGCCTTGGCATGTACAAGTTCTATCATTATGTAGGACGAAGATAGTTAATCAGAACTAAGGGGACACAAAGAAATAATTAAACATTCTATCACGAAAAATAACTATGCCCCATTGAATTATTTACATTGAAGTCGCTTCATGTTAAGTGATTATAGAGAGTCAAGTATTATTGTAATATAGAATACGATAAGTCTGTTCCAAACGAAGGTAGTATTTGAGTGTTCAATCGAATATACCGCCGAAAGAGAGAGTACTGTTCCAAAGAATATAACTATGTCTCATAACACGAGAATTTTTATCTAAGTGTTCACCAAAACTGTATTTCTGAAAACTAAAGTAATATTTTCAATTGTAGAAGTGACTAACTCTGTAGTTGTGTTTCACGTAGAAAATAATTGAAGAGTGAAAATGGAGAAGGGGTGAATGTGCCAAAATATTAACTTTTCAGGAGAGTTAAAAACTGTTGAAAGCCACAGTATATTCCTAAAATTTTTCAATCAAATATAATTATAATTTAGAGCATCCTACATTTGGCAAACTACCTTCAGTTTACCATTAATGAGAAAATGAAAGCAAATTTCTTTTAAAAGGGGGCTATCTTCCCTCCCATAATACCAAGGGAAACATGTAAGTGACCTGGTTTAGTAATGTCTGTGATGGTGATTTCAACGTATTCTTCTTCATGGTGAACACTTGTGAAGTTCTGAGTATAAAATTAAATAATATAACTTCATTAATAGTAAAAAAATACAAGAAATTAAATTATCGTATACAATATTTGAAATTGAAAAAAATTCTTCTGACATTAAGCACTTCGTTTACTGAAAAATCCAAATGTTTTCGCCCATCCACACAAACAATTAATGATATTTAGGAAGTTCAATATGGCTAATAAATCCCTCTTCTTTTCAGCACTAATATGGTTTCTGCATCCAGCTTGGGTAAATATGTTGAAAGGAGTTCTTCTTCTTCTTGCTAGGGGCTTTACGTCGCACCGACACAGATAGGTCTTATGGCGACGAGAAAGGAGTTCCTTCAGTGTCTTCTTTACCTTGACAGCCGAATCACGCCTGTGGTCCACATGAATATCTTGTAAGGTCAGTCTGATTTTGCATTATTTACGGTCAGCTGTGTGTCAGCCAATAATGCCTACTTCTCTTTCAATTGAAAAACTTTTGAACTTAACTTGACACAATGCGAGCTGATAGCGCCTCATGAGAGATCTGCCGTCGGAAACATTTCTTTCTTGCCGTAAATATGATTTTACCACTTTTGTTTTTGGAACATCTTCTGGGTTATGTCTTGAGATGGAGGGGAAAGGGGTAGCTATGGCTTTCCTCTTATATAGGCGGTGTTTCAGCCGTTTTAAATATATGCTATGGGACTATCGTTCATTTTGGGAGTGTTAAAAGATTCATCTCTTCTATGTAATTTGAGGTAACAATGTCCTTTAATTCTTTTCCTCTGTTTTGTCGTATTTGCCATGGATATCTAAAAGATGTGTCTTGACTTACATATTGATTGCCGTTGTGTGGCTAGAGCCTAGTTTTAACTTTCTTTATTTAGTGTGGGTTTTTTGGTATTTTCCACTGTCACGGAAATGATGAGCCTTAGGAGCTTATACGTCCTGTTGTGAGTTTTGTGTGTGTGTTATGGCTGAATATCCGCGAGGACGGGTACAGTTGTTTTTTGTTTTTTTGCATTATGGCCCTACGATGCATTGCTCGAGTCTGGAAGCCTTCGTTGTAATTGGGATCCTTCTCCGGGCAAATATCATCTCCACCTAAGATTCTAATCCGTGTGGTATGAATAAGTTTTAGCAGCGAGGAGGTATAACTACGTGACATGTTTGGTTGGGAGAGAATGGCTTCCTGTTGTAGACCTTGCACATCGGTTTACTTTCTGAACTAGGCAAAGCGCTTTAAATGATCGACGACTGCTTCGATATCCCTTACCGGTATGCTTCTTTGGTTATGATTTTGATATTAGGAGCCTCTGTATGTGCGCAAGAGTAGCTTGGAAACCGGACATATCAGCTGTTCGAACGCTTTTGCTGCCTAAGACTTCTGTTCTTGTTTGAGGTTTTTTCTCCCCTTGATATATTTTTCTCTATTGCATTGTATGCATTACGGGCATTTCTTTATCTGTTTAATTATGAGGTAGCCATGGCAACCCATTTATTATGGTATTTTTAGATATTTCATGCTATGTGCTTTTGGCACATGACTTCATGTTTAGACCCTCCTCCTCTTTTTATGTCAGCAATAAATAACCATTTCCTGTTCCATTTCGTTCTGTGGAGATGATTGTATAAAAAAGAAGGTTGAAGGGCCGTTTTGTCGCTGCGGGTGGGAGGAAGATTTTATTACACTGATATGATATCGGTGTCTTTAAGGCGAGAAAGAAGAACCCATGCATCGTTTTGGGTCAAAGATTGACATATCGTAAGTGTGAAGAATAGGGGTCAAATCAAGATATTGTATTGATGATAAAGATTGGGTTTGAGCGGAGACAAAGGTAATGTTTTGAGATATGTCTTGACTAATGTTGAAGAGCGTCTAAGGGTTTCGCATTGTAAGAACATTTTAAATATTGCTTCTTTTGGTTATGAGGGGTCCCTTTCTTCGTTTTATTTTGCCCCTTGTTTAATTATAACAAACCTTTGCTTTTCCTTTTATCTCTGTTTTGATGTTATTTTATACGATAGCTTCCTACATTGATGACTTTGGTTTTGAGAGGCATGAATCCAGCCCCTGATCTTCGTCTGTCAGTTTCGGTCGGGTCCGATATTCAGCACCATGAACGTTTTATTTGTGCTTTTTCGTTTTCAGTGCGTCGATTATACTATATAAGTCTACCAAAAACAAGAAAGGGGAGGTGGTTAACAGCTTTGATCATTCCCATGCCTCCAGTTCATTTAAAATTTGTTTATTGTGAATCGTGACAGGATCTGCAGACGTAACCCTTAACCATGAATCTGTACTTGGTTTGAAGTGCTAATGTACTCCTTGTTTACTGACTTCAGATAGATGAAGTCCTCTGGTTTCATCCTTATCACCTTGAAGTGCCTTTTCACACAAGCAGACTCTATGATATTTTCTACTTCAGAAGGAATCATTGCCTTCATATTTCCCTTTCTTTTTTCTATAATACTAAAGTCCCTGTCACAGTGCAGATAACTATGCCCAGAGACAAGGAACTTCTTGCCAACGGGGCTGAATACGTCAGCAGCAACCAGCAAAATCTAAGCGTGCATCAACGTATTCTTATTCTGACCGGCGCACTTGTCGCACCACACAGTTTTGGGAGAACGTGTTGGAGTGTGTCAATATGGGGATATAGAAGTTAACAAACAAATACATATATTCGATCGTAAAACAAAACCTATTTTCACAAAGTACATGCAACGTAACAAAGAGCACACAGCTAATACAACCTCACACGCCGCTGAAGTTCTCATCTTATAGGCAGGCTGCGGGCGCCACTTTCAGCGTTCCCCACATTAAGGCGACGGGAACATACATTGTGCGCGATATCTCGCTCACTACATGAATGATGTAGACACACAATATGAACTTCCAGCCTTCACCAAGTTACTCCGTATGTTCCTTTCAGCCAATTCCGAGCAAAGATAAAAATCAGCATTGCGGCAATTTCGCCCTTTTTCATGTTCACTCTTCAGTTATGTCCTAAGATATGAGGAGTTTTATGTAGAACTTCCTATCAGGTCCAACACCTGACCAGCATGGCATAGCCGTGGATCGTAGACTGGATAATGTGTGTGATTTGAAAACTGCAGCTAGCGGGATACGTCACACCGATTGCATCAGTTTTTTAGTACTTAATAACTCCTATAACCTCCTCTACGAACCATGTGACCTTGCCGCGGTGGGGAGGCTTGCGTGTCCCAATGATGCAGATAGCCGAGCCGCAGGTGCAACCATATCGGATGGGTATCTGTTGAGAGACCAGACTAACGAATGGTTCATCGAAAGGGGGGTAGCAGCCTTTCGGTAGTTGCAAGGGCGGCAGTCTAGATCATTGACTGATACGGCCTTGTAATAATACTCAACATGGCTTAGCTGTGTTGATACTGCTACACGGCTGAAAGCAACGGGAAACTACAGCCGTAACCACCTCCCGAGGACATGCAGCTCTCTCTGTATGAATGATGTACTGATGATGGCTTCCTCCCGGGTAAAATATTCCGGAGGTAAACTAGTCCCCCATTCGGATCTCCGGGTGGGGACTACACGAGAGGGGGCGATCATCAGGAAGATGGATACTGACATTTTGCGAGTCGGAGCGTGGAATGTTAGAAGTTTGAATCGTTGTGGTAGGTTAGAGAATCTTAAAAGGGAGATGGATAGGCTAAAGTTAGATGTAGTTGGTATAAGTGAAGTACGTTGGCAGGAAGAACAGGATTTTTGATCAGGCGACTACCGAATTATCAACACGAAATCAAACAGGGGTAATGCAGGAGTTGGTTTAATAATGAATAAGAAAATAGGGCAGCGGATAAGCTACTACGACCAGCATAGTGAAAGAATTATTGTCGCCAAGATAGACACCAAACCAATGCCCACCACAATAGTGCAGGTCTATATGCCTACTAGTTCAGCGGATGATGAAGAAATTGAAAGAATATATGAGGAGATAGAAGATTTAATACAATATGTCAAAGGTGACGAGAATCTAATTGTGATGGGAGACTGGAACGCAGTGGTAGGCCAAGGAAGAGAAGGTAGCACAGTAGGAGAATTTGGATTGGGACAAAGGAACGAAAGAGGAAGTCGGCTAGTTGAATTCTGCACTTTTTTTTTTAATTTCGTGTGGCTATTTCTAGCCGAGTGCAGCCCTTGTAAGGCAGACCCTCCGATGAGGGTGGGCGGCATCTGCCAAGTGTAGGTAACTGCGTGTTATTGTGGTGGAGGATAGTGTTATGTGTGGTGTGTGAGTTGCAGGGATGTTGGGGACAGCACAAACACCCAGCCCCCGGGCCATTGGAATTAACCAATGAAGGTTAAAATCCCCGACCCGGCCGGGAATCGAACCCGGGACCCTCTGAACCGAAGGCCAGTACGCTGACCGTTCAGCCAACGAGTCGGACGAATTCTGCACTGACCATAATTTAGTCCTCGCCAATACTTGGTTCAAGCACCACAAACGACGGCTGTATACGTGGACGAGACCTGGAGACACTGGAAGGTATCAAATAGACTTCATTATGATTAGGCAGAGATTCAGAAACCAGGTGTTGGATTGCAAAACTTTCCCAGGAGCAGACGTGGACTCTGACCACAACTTGTTGGTCATGAAATGCCATCTGAAGTTGAAGAAATTGAAGAAAGGAAAGAATGCAAAAAGATGGGATCTAGACAAGTTGAAAGAAAATAGTGTGATGGATTGTTTCAAGGAACATGTTGCACAAGGACTAAATGAAAAGGCCGAAGGAAACACAGTAGAGGAAGAGTGGAGAGTCATGAAAAATGAAGTCAGTAGGGCTGCTGAAGAAATGTTAGGAAGGAAGAAAAGATCAACTAAGAATCAGTGGATAACTCAGGAGATACTAGACCTGATTGATGAACGACGAAAATACAAGAATGCTAGAAATGATGAGGGCAGAAAAGAATACAGGCGATTAAAGAATGAAGTGGATAGAAAGTGCAAGGTAGCTAAGGAAGAATGGCTGAAGGAGAAGTGCAAGGATGTCGAAGGCTGTATGGTCCTGGGAAAGGAAGATGCTGCATACAGGAAAATCAAGGAAACCTTTGGAGAAAGGAAATCTAGGTGCATGAATATTAAGAGCTCAGATGGAAAGCCACTTCTAGGGAAAGAAGACAAAGCAGAAAGATGGCAGGAGCATATCCAACAGTTGTATCAAGGTAACGATGTAGATAATTTCGTTCTGGAACATGAAGGGGCTGTTGATGCTGATGAAATGGGAGACCCAATTTTGAGGTCAGAGTTTGACAGAGCTGTGAGTGACCTAAATAGGAACAAGGCACCTGGAATTGATGATATTCCCTCTGAATTACTGACTGCCTTAGGAGAAACCAGCATGGTAAGGTTATTTCATTTAGTGTGCAAGATGTATGTGACAGGAGATGTCCCATCCGATTTTCGGAAGAATGTTGTTATACCTATTCCCAAGAAAGCCGGTGCTGACAGGTGTGAAAACTACCGGACTATTAGTTTAGTATCTCATGCCTGCAAAATTTTAACACGTATTATTTACAGAAGAATGGAAAAACAA
This sequence comes from Anabrus simplex, assembly GCF_040414725.1. NCBI lineage: Eukaryota > Metazoa > Arthropoda > Insecta > Orthoptera > Tettigoniidae > Anabrus > Anabrus simplex. Next base: position 994,495,034 of record NC_090266.1, on the reverse strand, counting down.
GTTGAAGCTGAGTTGGGGGAAGATCAATTTGGCTTCAGAAGAAATGTAGGAACACGTGAAGCAATCCTGACTTTACGTCTGATCTTAGAGGATCGAATCAAGAAGGACAAGCCCACGTACATGGCATTCGTAGATCTAGAAAAGGCATTCGATAATGTTGATTGGACCAGGCTATTTATGATTCTGAAGATGATAGGGATCAGATACCGAGAACGAAGAATTATCTACAACCTGTATAAAAATCAGTCTGCAGTGATAAGAATCGAGTGCTTTGGAAAAGAGGCAGCAATCCAGAAAGGAGTGAGGCAAGGCTGCAGTTTGTCCCCTCTCCTTTTCAATGTTTACATAGAACAGGCAGTAAAGGAAATCAAAGAGAAATTTGGAAAGGGAATCACAGTCCAAGGAGAGGAAATCAAAACCTTGAGATTTGCGGATGATATTGTTATTTTATCTGAGACTGCAGAAGATCTCGAGAAGTTGCTGAATGGTATGGATGAAGTCTTAGGTAAGGAGTACAAGATGAAAATAAATAAGTCCAAAACAAAAGTAATGGAGTGCAGTCGAACGAAGGCAGGTGATGTAGGAAATATTAGATTAGGAAACGAAGTCTTAAAGGAAGTAGATGAATATTGTTACTTGGGTAGTAAAATAACCAACGATGGCAGAAGTAAGGAGGACATAAAATGCAGACTAGGACAAGCAAGGAAAAGCTTTCTTAAGAAAAGAAATTTGCTCACTTCAAACATTGATATCGGAATTAGAAAGATGTTTTTGAAGACTTTTGTGTGGAGCGTGGCATTGTATGGAAGTGAAACATGGACAATAACTAGCTCAGAAAGAAAGAGAATAGAAGCTTTTGAAATGTGGTGTTACAGAAGAATGCTGAAGGTGAGATGGATAGATCGAATCACGAATGAAGAGATACTGAATCGAATTGGTGAGAGGAGATCGATTTGGCTAAATTTGACGAGAAGAAGAGATAGAATGATAGGACACATCTTAAGACACCCAGGACTTGTTCAGTTGGTTTTTGAAGGAAGTGTAGGTGGCAAGAACGGTAGGGGTAGACCAAGGTATGAATATGACAAACAGATTAGAGCAGATGTAGGATGCAATAGTTACGTAGAAATGAAAAGGTTAGCACAGGATAGGGTGGCATGGAGGGCTGCATCAAACCAGTCTATGGACTGATAACTCAAACACAACACAACTCCTATAAGTAAATAATGCTCCTAATTTCATCAAACTTGAAGGTCTTATAGACTTAAGAGCGGCACAGACGTTTCCGTCCATGTTCATTATTGGTGGTCATATAAAATAGGATAAAATATCAGCTTTTCCAACCATAGCGGGAAACGGTGTGAGGCTTACATCATAAGCTCAACGTCAACCTGAGTAGAGAGCTGACGTGTAGTCGCTCACTGAAATACTTCATAACTTTAACATTATATTTGCTGTACCGGTATCTGCATTTCGGGTACTAAATATTTATTTTTAAGTCGGTCTTATTTTAATTTAAAACCGATATACTTTACTAATACGGTAGCATTCATCATTGGTAATGTTGAAGTTGTCTGGACAATCTGTTCCTAAGAACTTACCCAAGGTTTGCATTGTTAAAAACTGTTTGTTTTTTCTCCTAACTTTCATCAATTCCCGTTCAAGTAGTCGACGTGCGTAATGATAGGGCTACCAAAGTAAAAATAAGGAATTATAATTACCAAGATACAAATGGTAGAGTATTGTATCTGAAGCACCCTTGGACATATTAAGTACAATGACGAATTTATTACATATATATAGCCGTAATGGCTTCCTTTTAAAATCTGTAGCATTGATGACTTTTTACAGACTTCGTGGCACATACAATTCTATGTGGCTCATTAAAACTAAAAATTGAAAGGAACCATTTCATGAGATAGGTAATTAAGATAATGGGGATGTTTTAATTCGTAGTAAATTTATTGGAATTAAATTACTTTATTTGATGAAGATTTACCAGCACTGAGATTAAGCTAATTGCTACGACGTGTAGAAATTAGTTCACCGGCTAATTTTTCAAATAAAGGATCATTATATTTTTACATTACTAACTGTGTGGGATCACGTGGATCCTATTAGAACGTACATCTGATTGAAAAGAAAGACAGCTTAAATGTTATAATATTTAGCTTTAAGATAAAATTCAGGAAACTCAATCGTCAAAATTTACCAGTGTTTCGCCCAGTGTGCGGCATGGGCTCATCAGTTGGATACCGCATCTTCTCCAAGACACTGGCCGGCTAGCACGCCGGTAGCGACACCACTGCAAGCCATACATGTGATAAGCACAATGCATTGCCGACGTACTAGGGGAGAATTGCATCTCCACTTGCTATACTGCCCTCCCGGGCTAGCATTGTGCTTATCACATGTATGGCTTGCAGTGGTGTCGCTACCGGCGTGCTAGCCGGCCAGTGTCTTGGAGAAGATGCGGTATCCAACTGATGAGCCCATGCCGCACTCAGGGCGAAACACTGGTAACTTTTGACGATTGAGTTTCCTGAATTTTATCTCTAGCTATCTCAATCGGAAGCCATATTTTGCTCATATTTAGCTTTAGTTTGAGGTGGGATTCTCATGCTCCGATTAGAGGTGTCAAAATACGAGAAAGGAGGAAATACCACGATTACACAAACACGCTAGCACATGTAATTTAATTAGCAAAATACTAATTAAAAATCGCCGGTAAATGTATGAACTCGCCAATAAAACGTACAATACTAACTTTCGATGTGACCTGTACCAACAGAAATTATGGATGCACTTATGAATGTGCTCTCTCTGTATAAAAATATACACGTTCCAGATGTCGGTTTCATCAGGTGGAATGGAAGGGACAGGAGAGAGCGAGATGCACAATGCAGTGCGTTGTATTCATCTCCAGCTTACTTTTATAGGAGACAATGTAAAACGAATACCAATTTCAGCTCGCGATCCCAACAGAGTGCGGGGTAAGCGGTAGAACAAGCAGCAGAAGAAGAGCAGAACCAATTTGAGAATGCCTCACAAGTGGATTTATAAATGATGTCTCTGATTGCAGGGGCAAGATGATGGTAGTTTTGACATTGGCGTACAACAGAGGAGCAAACTGCGAGGTCCGCAGCCGTCTGAACTTAAAAATCTTTGAGAGAAGATAAGTAATTTTACTGAAGGGAATGAAAAGAACGAATTGTGTTTATGTTTACCTTTGACAGGTAATACTAAGAATGAAATTTAAGAGGAAATAGCACCTTTTGAACAGCACTCACTACTCAATTGACAGAGAGAATGCATGCATTTAAGAGTTTCTGTGTTCGACATTATTACGAGGACCAATTACGATAGTTATTAATGTTTCTATTATTTTGAAAAATGTTTGATGCCCCTATTGTAGAGATGCATCTATTACAGCTGATAATTATGTTATATTTAATTTATGTTTTCACTCACTTTCTAGTTTCAGTTTTCCTTAATTTCATCCATATGTAAACAGAACGAAATCAATTGACCTGTCTAAAGCATTTGATAGGGTGGATCATGGGAGACTACTGGCAAAAATGAGTTCAGTTGGACTAGACAAAAGAGTGACTGAATGGGTTGCTATATTTCTGGAAAATAGATCTCAGAGAATTAGAGTAGGTGAATCTTTATCTGACCCTGTAATATTTAAGAGGGGTATTCCTCAGGGCAGTATTTTTGGACCTTTATGTTTTGTGATATATATAAATGATATGAGTAAAGGAGTGGAATCAGAGGTAAGGCTTTTTGCGGATGATGTTATTCTCTATAGAGTAATAAATAAGTTACAAGATTGTGAGCAACTGCAACGTGACCTCGAAAATGTTGTGAGATGGACAGCAGGCAATGGTATGTTGATAAACGGGGTTAAAAGTCAGGTTGTGAGTTTCACAAATAGGAAAAGTCCTCTCTGTTTTAATTACTGCGTTAATGGGGTGAAAGTTCCTTTTGGGGGTCATTGTAAGTATCTAGGTGTTAATATAAGGAAAGATCTTAATTGGGGAAATCACATAAATGGGATTGTATATAAAGGGTACAGATCTCTGCACATGGTTATGAGGGTGATTAGGGGTTGTAGTAAGGATGTAAAGGAGAGGGCATATAAATATCTGGTAAGACCCCAACTAGAATATGGTTCCAGTGTATGGGACCCTCACCAGGATTACCTGATTCAAGAACTGGAACAAAACCAAAGAAAAGCAGCTCGATTTGTTCTGGGTGATTTCCGACAAAAGAGTAGCGTTACAAAAATATTGCAAAGTTTGGGCTGGGAAGACTTGGGAGAATGGAGACGAGCTGTTCGACTAAGTGGTATGTTCCGAGCTGTCAGCGGAGAGATGGCGTGGAATGACATTAGTAGACGAATAAGTTTGAGTGGCGTTTATAAAAGTAGGAAAGCTCACAATATGAAGATAAAGTTGGAATTCAAGAGGACAAACAGGAATGGAAGTTAGGGATTAGAATAAGTTACCAAGGGAGATGTTCAATAAATTTCCAATTTCTTTGAAATCATTTAAGAAAAGGCTAGGAAAACAGGAGATAGGGAATCTGCCACCTGGGCGACTGCCCTAAATGCAGATCAGGATTGATTGATTGATTGATTGATTGATTGATTGGTTGATTGATTGATTGATTGATTGATTGATTGATTGATTGATTGATTGATTGATTGATTGATTGATTGATTGATTGATTGATTGATTGATTGATTGATTGATTGATTGATTGATTGATTGATAAATGCAAGCCAATATAGAGAACTAATTGTCACTGTTACATGTGGCAATACAAATTGGCTGCAACCTCTTTTCAGCATTAATCTAGGACGAATCTGTTGTGATGCGAATTGTGACGCTAATTTATGTATATAGCAGTTTCGCGGAAAGTTGCGCTTATTAATCGCCTCTTATCCACAGTTACAGTGTTACGACACAGCATGATCAACAATATGACAGTAATGCGTCATCGCATAGAGGAGACGGTGAAATGACATTGTGGCAAGCAATGACGACGCCAGTGCAAGCAGCTGCATCCTGATATATCAAACCTATTTGATTCCTGGTGAACGGCGATGTGTGGGCGAGATGCGTGGCGACTGGTGCGGCTTCAACAGTTTTGGACTCACTTGCTAATGTTCCTTGTTCCCCCATTACCGCACGGCCAGATGCGCGGGGAGATGAACAACTCCAACATGTTTTTGGTCTTAATTTTCAAATTCTGTGGCATAGAGGAATTGAAAAATGATGCAGAAAATCAGTCAGTAAAGTAATTAATCTATTGAAAATATCCTTTCATATCGTACTGAGAATTAAGCTTATATGCCACTTCGGGTTCGTCCGAAACTCGAATATATTATTTTTCGAAATTATCCCCCCCAAAAAAAAGAAATGGGGTATGGATTTTTTGGTGCTGGGAGTATCCGAGGACAGGTTCGGCTCGCCAGATGCGAATCTTTTGATTTGACTCCCGTAGGCGACCTGGTCGTCGTAATGAGGATGAAATGATGATGAAGACGACGACACATACACACAGCCCCCGTGCCAGTGAATTTAACCAACTAAGGTTAAAATTCCCGACCCTGCCGGAATCGAACCCCGGACCCCTGTGACCAAAGGCCAGCACGCTAACCATTTAGCCATGGAGACGGACATTGCCGGATAACCAAATATAATATTATATGACTTTGATGCCGGTGCGGATATTTTCTAATAGTAATAATATTGGCTTTACGTACCACTAACTAGTTTTACGGTTTTCGGGGACACAAAAGTGCCAGAATTTAGACCCGCAGGAGTTCTTTTACGTGCCAGTATATCTACCGACACGAGGGTGACGTATGTGAGCACCTTCAAATACCACTGGACTGAGTTAGGATCGAACCTGCGAAGTTGGGGTCAGAAGGCCAGCGCCTGAAGCATCTGAACCATTCAGGCCGGCTGCGATTATGTGAGCATTCTCAAAATGTACGATATTCGGCTACATTACTGTACATTTATCGCAAAAGTAGAATTTATAGAATTAGGCACAGGGCATCTCAAATGACATAAACTCTTAGTAAGGAAGCAAACGTTGACTGCAAAAATTTATGTCAGGATGCTCAGTAATCACCAAGAAGTAGACTTGTAGGCATGAGTTATTGGGCTTGATGGTGAGTCGTCATCATCATCATCATCATCTGTTTAGCCACCAGGTTCGGTTTTTCCCTCGGACTCAGCGAGGGATCCCACCTCTACCGCCTCAAGGGCAGTGTCCTGGAGCTTCAGACATCGGATCGGGGGATACAACTGGGGAGTATGACCAGTACCTCGCCCAGGCGGCCTCACCTGCTATGCTGAACAGGGGCCTTGTGGAGGGATGGGAAGATTGGAAGGGATAGGCAAGGAAGAGGGAAGGAAGCGGTCGTGGCCTTAAGTGAGGTACCATCCCGGCATTCGCCTGGAGGAGAAGTGGGAAACCACGGAAAACCACTTCCAGGATGGCTGAGGTGGGAATCGAACCCACCTCTACTCAGTTGACCTCCCGAGGCTGAGTGGACCCCGTTCCAGCCCTCGTACCACTTTTCAAATTTCGTGGCAGAGCCGGGAATCGAACCCGGACCTCCGGGGGTGGCAGCTAATCACGCTAACCACTACACCACGGAGGCGGACGATGGTGAGTCATTTAGTATAAATAACGCTCCACTATGCGACAGAATCACTTTTAAAAAGTGTCATGTAAGGGTAAAACTTGAGTGTATTTTCCGGAATTAAGGTACGTGATGGCATTCCTCAAAAAGTGTGGATTATTTATGTGACCTCCTACTGGAGTTTCAGAAACCGACATTCATTATGAAATTCATAAATAATTCCAGAAATGAGCTCAGACTCTGTGTAGAACTTGATGTTCACATGCAATGAATTATAGGTAGTTTTAGAGTGAGAGAATAATTTCAAGCCCACGACGTGGAAAGGGCGTCTTTTAATGCTGACCAATGAAAACGATTTCTAGGATCGTAGTATGTAAGTGCAAATGGTCTCTAGAAGACCCGCTGCAATAGCTGTTGACGATTGAGATGCCAGATACCATACCACCTGGACTACATTTACGAAATTAAAAAACACACGCCTCAACCCAGGATCGACCCCTCTAACTCCTGCCTGCTAACCCAAAGCTCTATCCACTGCACCAATTGTACAGCACGTCTAATATGTGCTGACAGAGGTAGTCACCCTATATGTGGTTACAGTGTTGCCAGATTGCCACTCCTCATCGTCCTTTTTCTGCCGGATATACTCGGAGGACTAACTTTTGTGAGAGACACTTTTTATTGCTGGCATGTGACGATTCGCGCTGCGACGCCGGAGTGCACGAATTTCGCTTCAGCCTGTATATGAGCTTCGGACGTTTCCGAAGTGTCAAGTGATCTTTATTTTTCTGCTCACAGAAAGGTATGAAAATATATTTTCAATACATTAATTCATTTACTGACTACTACGCTCTTTTTATCAATCCCCCACGCCGCAGAAATTGAAAATTAAGTCACGTTTCCTTGTCGAAGTTGAACGTAAACACATTGTTCTGTTCATTCTCTTCAGTAAAATTACGTATCTCCGCCTCTGTGGTGTAGTGGTTAGTGTGATTAGCTGCCACACCCGGAGGCCCGGGTTCGATTCCCGGCTCTGCCACGAAATTTGAAAAGTGGTATGAGGGCTGGAACGGGGTCCACTCAGCCTCGGGAGGTCAACTGAGTAGAGGTGGGTTCGATTCCCACCTCAGCCATCCTGGAAGTGGTTTTCCGTGGTTTCCCACTTCTCCTCCAGGCAAATGCCGGGATGGTACCTAACTTAAGGCCACGGCCGCTTCCTTTCCTGGTCCTTGTCTATCCCTTCCACTCTTCCCATCCCCCACCAAGGCTCCTGTTCAGTATAGCAGGTGAGGCCGCCTGGGCGAGGTACTGATCATTCTCCCCAGTTGTATCCCCCGATCCGATGTCTGAAGCTCCAGGACACTGCCCTTGAGGCGGTAGAGGTGGGATCCCTCGCTAAGTCCGAGGGAAAAGCCAACCCTGGACAATAAACAGATTAAGAAAGAAAGAAAATTACGTATCTTCTCTCACAGTTTCGTCATCATATTCGTTATCGTTTTTCTTTCCTGCGTTCTTCACTCACTCAAGTCAACTGAAATGAAATGTCGTATGGCTATTAGTGCCGGGATATCCCAGGACAGGTTCGGCTCGCCAGGTGCAGGTCATTCTATTTGACTCCCGTAGTCGATCTGCGCATCGCCTCAAGTCAACTTATGGGTTGTTATCCTATATTTCAAGTTTAGGGATAGGTTTCCTTTATTAGTAGCAAGTATTTCCAATTATAGTATATTAGTTAAGGCAGGTGTTAGAGGAGGACACAACGTAACCACTCAGTAAATTCAGAGTGCTGAAGACTTCACAGTTTACATCTGCATTGTGCACCATTGCTAAGATTGCCATCGTATTTTTCCTGCAGTCAGAGACAAGATTTATGTATCCATTCGAGAGGCATTTCGGAATTGATGTTCTTCTTCTCCTTGTTATCCCACCCACCCACTGCTACGTTTGAAAGTATTACACTACGAAAAAGCATGAATATAAATAATTTTAAGGTTAGGATATAAGGTTTTAATATCTAATACCCGCTCTTTGATTTAATGATTACATCAAGAAATCATCACTCGTTCAGAACTTTTTATAAGTTCCTTAACACGTTTTACAGTTATATTGACAATCTGCTATTGTCCTCAACAATATCTCCCACATCAGTGTTATAGTCTGGCAATTCACTGTTTAAAGTTTGCCGCTGGTCAAACAGTGCCTTGCAGAACGTGAGGTCATCGTTCCTTATCCACTCTTTCCCGTAATATTTGTTGAGCAATGTGTGCAGGTCGTTGAGCTGTTCTTTCTTCAGAGGAACCATTCCTCCACTGGTACTGGTACAATAGCAGAGAAGGGTTTACCATTCTTCAATACGCTTTTTGCTTCCACCACAATCGCTATTATAGTTTACTTCACTTCTTATCACACTGTTGCCTGATTTTATTCGTGTAAGTATGATCCTCTTACAGAATTCTGGGACATACCGAGCTTTCGCTGCGTAACACACGCTGGACATAACGACTTCTGCAGCTGTTCCGTTATTTGTCACCGTTAAACGTATGAATTAAATGGCCTTTGCTCACGTATTACATTACTGGATTGTGTACTTTGATGAGCTGCATAGAATGGCAGTGATAACTCATTTTGAGAAACGTAACGGGTTTTGCAACTGGACGACTCATATCTATGTTAAGAATTGACAAATATATGTTATAAAACTAATATTTTACATCAAAACTACGTTTTACGTCATATATGAACAAGAAATAAACAATATGTACGCATATACTCTCACAGATCCCCAGAACACATGAACTCTCTTCTCATGAAACAAACCCCGCTTTGCTGCCAGTACATTTTTAACTATTCTCGGCATTTTCAGAACACGTTTTCCTAACACTGATCTAGGTATACTTTGCCAGGCATTCTGCAAGAAGCACACAGCTTTTCCTCTGAAGAAAGACACTCTTTTCGGACTTGCCGTACCAACTCCTCACACAGCAGCTCAATTGGATTTAAGTCCGGGGATTGGCGGGGGGCAATTCCATTAGAAACAATTCCCCGGAGTTTTGTTTGTTTTTCAGATAATTCATTCAAAGCGAGACATGTGTCTGGAGTCATTATTTTGTTGGAGGACAAACCCATGTTGCTGTCCAGCCAGAAGGGCATAACGAGGTAGGATGGAATGGTAGCCGTTTTGTCCAGTGTTCCTTGAATTTGGTGCAGTTTACCAACTCCACTGAATATGAAACAACTCCAAACCATCACAGAGCCCCCTTCGTGTGTCACTGTAGGTGTTATACAGTACGATGCATTTTTCTGATGCTGAAAGTTGAACATCAACTCGTCGATGTTTCTCCTAAACCTTCTAAACTTGGTTACATTAATATATTCTGTCATAACAATCATTAAACATATTCGTGTGGGTACATATATTTTATCCAGAAACTTTTGGCCGGCAGTGTAAATGAGAACAGATAGTGACAGTTGTATTTTCAGGTACTCGTTCAGGGTTTCTTTGTACGTCATCTCGATCATCGTCACTATCAAACTTTATTCCATGAATTCATTTTTGGTTTCAATATCCGTTTCAGATTTGTCAAATACTAGCGTGTTAACATTCAGTTCAATTGCGTTCTCTTTCTACTGTGTTCGGTTTGCTTGAACAATACTCGATTAGAAAAAGTTCGTTTAACATCCGAAATCCCGAACTCCTCCACTAATAACTTCATAACACATTGAGAATCCTTGTCTTTCCTTATTAAGGCAGTGCGTTCTAATGGACACACTTTTCACATCGGTGTTTTCATTCCTCCACTATACAGTATAGCCTGCGTGCCATCCGGCCTTTTTACGTACTGACATTTTCTAATTTTGTATACAGCATACTGAAAATAATATTTTCATACAAAACACGACCTAATTCCAAAATGATAAACTGCATATTTAATTTTATCCAACATATCTGAAGCAAATTTATTAATTCAGTAACATATGATAACAATTTCAAATTAAGCCATGTATCTCGGAAAGATGTGAAACTCTATCAAGAATTTACACTCTTAAATGTGGTCTATCGAATGGCTTTGTGACTGGAGTATCGAAAATTATCGTGTCGAAACCAAACTCTCATTTGATGGTTGATTCCGCGTTGGGTAAGAAGACCGCATGCACGAAAAAAATGAGCTGCCATTCTGAACCAGGATAATAACAAGTCAGGGGCCAAACTGCACGTAAATGATATGTGAATGCAACTGATTGGATTGGACGACCCTATCTACTGGCCGGCTGCCAGTTTACCTGCCCAATTTCGAGCGCGCGCTGTGGAGCGGGGACAGATTAGCTAGAGAGTCGGTTCTGCTATATCAGCTTAACAGGAAATAATATAGCATTTTAAAGGTTGTTTGAATTAGAAGAGAACCGTTGCAATGCGTTCCTTACAGGTAGAAGTCTTAAATCATATTAACATGCTATAGTTCGCATTGAGTTATTTTTGCGATAAAGGGTTTTCATCTACGGAAAAATATATTCAAAAGATTAAGAAATGGTTCGTTTTGTAGATGATTTAATTTCCATTAATCAAAGTGATTTTATCGTCGTAGAGTAACTTCTCTTGACATAAATGAGAACAGCATAGATAGGGATAGGTGCAGTCATTTTGATAGCGAAACTCGTTCTGCGACCACAAGCGATAATGATGGACTGAGTTCGAGACTCCCAAATGAATCCCCAAAATATACACGTCTGTTTCCATGTGCCGTCGATTTTCAGGTATATCCCCAATCCAGAAAGAAAACCTAAGTTTACACTATCAGCATTGTTTGTAAGAAGATAGCTGTCAGATTCTGGATTAATGAAGCTGGCAAGAAGCGGCAGTCATTTACAAACATTCGAAGGGACTTTCGAGTGTTTACAGCGGAACATCTTACTCACATAAGGAGTAAATATGAGGAAAATAAATCGGGAAATTAAATTAGACAAAGTGTTTATGAGAAGTTAAAGCAAAAGGAAATGTTAGAGATAAATACTTGCGACTCCGGGCTTTGTAAATTTCCTAAGGACTTCCGTATATAACGGGTTATTTCTTCGTTTCTGGACTGATCGATTGAATAAAAAATATAATTAGAAGCAGGAAGATTGCTAAATTTGTTTCACAATCCCATGTATGTTGATGCAGAAATCCACAAAGCAGCGGAGGAATTTGCGAAGACAAAATAACAATATATCAACTACTGTATACCCCTTTTCAATTTACAACAAGGACCAAAGTGGATTTCGGCGAGATTTTCGGTCCAAGTCGACCCTATCTTTGGCTGGTTAAAGACACACACCTAAAATTCCTACGATCAGCTTGGAAGGTTACCTGTCGCTAAAAGAGGTTAACGCATTGCAGAAGAACGCAGGAAGCTTGGGCATAATAGTTCTGAAGAAATAAGTTTAAATCTAATTATATTATTGTCACAGCTACTGAATCGGGGAAAATGAGAAGGGGAGAGTTAAGACGGTGTTTAAATAAACCTTCTTCCCATATTCACGTGACAGCTGTGCTTTGATTCTTAATCCTGGGCCACATATACTTATAGAGCTTGTCTTCAGGACTTTCTACGAAGAAAACCATCTAGTTACTTCAAATTCTTTACCGTACCACCGGAAGAATCCAGTCCCTAGACAATCTCTTTTTCCGACAATGGAAATATTCAGACCGCAGATTATCAGAGCCTGTGATGTCTCAGAAAGACATTACTTTAAAATGGTTTTTATCAATAAACACTATTGTTAAATTAAAGGCTTCCATTCATTTGGAGTTCTCCTTTCTAAGGTTCGGGGATATGTTGAAATATTCCTGCTTTGCTGGGAAATACGTAGCAGAGCGACGTGCCCAGTTTGTATTTCCAATTAAATACTGTCTGGGAAGGAAAAATCAATTATAACAGTGTGGTAATGAATTGTTTGGACTTGTGTTTAAACATTTCTACACTTCCAGAAATGTTTGCTTTACTTTCGTCCCTCAGAGGTCTTTAAAGTACACGTAGCGAAATACTCCGCATTCCCAGCTCAGCTGATTGCAATGCACCTCTGTTTATCGTGCGGCCCTCCTGGACGGATGTCCAGCCGCGGTACATTGCTTGTGTGACATCAAGAATTCCAACTTTAGTTTTGGGATGTTGCAGTGGAAAGGAGAAACCATCGAAGTGGGAGGGTTTCTCGATAATATCATTTTCTATACTTCCCTCGTTGGTATGGATTGGAAACTAAATTGTCGGTTTGTGATGTTCCCTTCTGAGTTGTGAGGGAAATCGTAAAGTGACTCAGATGGATGTGGAGCTTGGTCTCCACTCGTTAATACAAACATATGCGTCTTTAAATAAGTATGCAAGAAATATGTGTATAATAAAGAAAATTCTACGGATTTGAGACTTAGGAAGTAAACAGAGTCAATAAAGCCTGTGACTACTTTGGGCCCGCCAAGACGACTTCTATCCAATTCTAGAGAGATGAATGGATCTCAGACGGTGACGTGTTTAAAGTGAAGAGTCTTCCCTTCCACTGCATGACAATCACCACCGAGTAATACGAAATTGATCTTCAGCGAATAGGCCTATAGTAACAATTATATAAAAATTAAAAATATTTAAGAACGATATATCTGGTTATGTTCAAGAGATTTGTACTAAGTAACTGGAATGAATTTTTTTTAGGGGAGATCCTAACAAACATAGGCCTATTATATTTGTAGTTTGAAGGGGGTACAACAAATCCGGTTTAGCTTCTTATTTAAACAATTCTATTCAGATGCTGAATGCTGATCGTGTTTGTAACGGCTTTACTGCACATTTAAGGAAATGCGGGCCATGATCTTGTGAATTCTACAGGCTAGATATTATCTTTCTTGATAACTTACTAAGTCCTTAAATGTGAGATAAGCGTGTCGGGAAGTTCACAGGCACGATGAAGAAGTCGAAGATACATTCCCTGCAGTCTAGTCACTGCCAATACTAACACGAACGATGAACAAACAGCAATTCGTCATCCATTGCTAGTTACGAATAAGCTCCCGAATGCAACAAGACTCACAGAAGGAAAATGTCTCGTGCAATACCAAATTGGTTCCACGAATGTTATTTGTCTCACACACATACATCACAGCATCTGTAACACGTGAAATATATAGCTATAAAATTCCATTTTACTGAGGGTAAAACGGCAGGATTAACCGCGGAAGGAGAGAACTTGTTTGTACCCTTTCAAACACCTGTATTAGAATTAATTACAAGATTGAATCTTCACCAGAAGTTTATGGTGGTCAGAGTATCTCAAAAACTCCCCACCGCTTGCCGAGTGCTGGAAGTCACTGGGATACAATCTATTTGTCGGCTGTCCCTTGAGAATTAGTTATCTCCCATTTCAACTCTAGTCGAATGTGCGGATGGTATCATTCCTCAGATCGAAGTTTCCTCTTATGTACCCTAGTTTCTATTAGATACAAATAGACGCTAATAGTAGAATTCAGAGCATCTAAAATTATCGCGCAGTATTTACTCACGCAAATCCAGGAAATACCATGACGATTGTTGTTTAAAGGGACCTAACATCTAAGGTCATGGGCCCACTCCGGGGAATAAGCAAGGAAATACTTCAAACTTAAATTGAGACATACGAAATTACACCCTGTATAAGGCGCTCCTCATTTGAATATCATTTATTTCTTCTCTCAGAATTTTCATGCGTTTCGTAACAGTTTCTTTCCATTATTTTAACATCGGCTTAACTAATTAAATCTAGGATAGTGAGTGTTGTTGCATCGTTTAAACTTTTCACTCAAATAAATCTGAAGAAACTTGACTTTGCCGTCATCAACTGTGAAGGTCAAGTTATCATTTTATCTCGTGATTAACTAACAAGTAAATACAATCTTAATGTTCACTGCATGCAATTCTAGTGTTATTACCACTAAAAGAATTTAAACTTACCCCAGTAAGGGGAAATTCTCTTTAAAGTGCGACCCATCTTAATTCGATAATTCTTTGGAAACAAGTCTGTAACGCTTTAGAGTCAAAAGTTCTCGTATACTAAATTGCTATTACAGTCAACTGCCAATTATTGTAAGTACAATATTAAACGGTAGAGTTGAAGGAAGTAGGGTGTTCACTGAACGTCAATATTATCAAATGTTTCCATCTCCTACTACCTTTCACAATTCAATTAACAGTGAAACGTCAGATGTAACGCTGGGCAAATTAACGCCCCTGGAGGTGAAACTTGCGTCAAGTGATGCAGTATACAGCAGTGTATTAATAAATATACTGAAGCATGTTTTACTACGTACATTTATATTGCCATCGTGGATGGTTTCCAGAATAAGCTGTGCTTTAGTGTTCCATATCATAAAATCCACCTTTTTGCATTCCATTCAGGAATATGTAACTAAAGAAATTATAATATATTAAGTGTTCACTCCATGTTAAAAGTCAAGAGGACGAGGATACTGATGAAATAGACACTGATTGCTTTCGGCTTGTTGTTAAACGACGTTTTACTTCATAAAGTTTGGAATTAAATATTTGTCAATCTAATTAAACTTATTTTAATTTGGGTATGATTATCTAGATGTTCGGTCCGTCAAAACAAAAACGAACACGAACATTATATTTTACTTTTTTAATTGCGTGTCCGGCCTGAGTTCTGATTTTTCTGTCTCTTCGGCATAAGATTTTTCATCCTAGGAAAATATACTCTCATACTGAGTTTACAATATATCAGTTCGAATGTATGAAGAATAAATTCGGGAGGTAAGTTTATTGTTCACTGTGCCTTAAAAAACGCCATAAAATGGACAAGTATTATTATTCTAATGTACACATTTTCGTTAATAAATCCAAATTCAAAAGGTGAAATATCATTTTACAAGCTCATCTTTTTTAAATTTTACATACCAATCGTAGATATTCTTTGACTCTTGAGGCCCCTCCATTATAATTGATTATGTTTCGGAAATATTTCTGGAACATTTTTTATTAATGAAGTTTTTCGTGCTGTTAAAGGTAAAATGGGTCTAATACTTGTTTCTTCATCCCACCGTGCATCAACGAAAGCCATATAAATGTAGTTAGTGGGACGTAAATGTTTAAAGTCAGGTCGTCTTCACTTTTCAACCCATGTGCCAAATGTCATAGGACATCGGTTGAATAACGCATAATAGGCCATTAAGCCAAGAGAAATGGAGGCTTTCACGACCGGCGCTACAAATGATTTCAGTGTTTTCCGGGCTTGCTGGCTGTGGTCCAGGAGCATGTGATGGTCCCAACGTTTCACCGAAGACTGCGTTCGGCATTTTCAAGGGTTCCGACTGACTTCGATAGCAGCGATGCACATCGGGCTCCTTAATGCTTCAACCATTGGCCGCCCCTTCGGTACGGCTAAACAGGGAAGCCATTGAAATCCAGAAGCACACCAACAGAACAGCTAAGGTAACTGGTGATCAGTTGCCTGACTTCGCCAAAGCCATTATAAAAACCATACACTTAACATTAAGTAACATACACCTATTTCTAGAATTTAACTGAAATAGTTTACTCATAACTATCCAGTCGTGATGACTACAGCTGGTGCTCTATCATCTACATCGGATCAGTTATATTTTTAATTTACTTACACTTACATCGTGTGTTTCCCCCAACAACGTCTCAATGACAGATAAGATTCCAAAAGAACTTAATAAGAAGAAACCACAGCTGCTAAGATTTTCCCCTTAGTGATTGAATTTAATGAGATCCGCTTGATGATTCGATAACTTAATGGGTTCAATCGAATATTTTCACTATTAATTTGGTAAATTAAAAAGTACACTTTATGGAAACTATACAAGGCCCTTGAAAAATTCAAGATGTCATTTAGCATCTAGATCACTATAACAGTATGAGAGATATATGGTTAGACAAATACGCTGTGATGATTTCCGTTCGTGAGGTTACTTTTTAATTTTCCTCCACTGATAATATGAAACAAGTTCCTCTCACGAGTATATTGCAATATATTTTTCAAGAATCATAGAGAAGCCTTACAAAGTATTTAGAGGTAAATATTGAACCCTTGGGCCATCATGAAGGATACCTACCTTCCTTACCTATCAGCAACATTTCATGAGATCTGTCTCTTGGGTCGTTTCGGGTTCTTCGTCACTTGCTGAGGTAAAAGGTAGGGTTCAGTAATCCTAATATATCTACTCAAATGAAGGGTATATTTAAAAATATTCCTATTTATTGATGTAATTTTTGAAGGAATAATAATTTATAATCAATATAATTTGGACTCAATCTTGTCCACATGACACCACAATCATTTTTACACAGAGGAGCAGAACACTGGTTTGAGCCTTTGACTTAACTGCCTGATGGGCATCCTTACTAGAAACCATTGTCTCAATTATTAAATAAAGAAAGGAAAGTCTGGAAATTCTTAAATTCGGATTCCATGTGAGACTTCATGTACCATCATATTGATTCTTGATGGTAAAGCCCTCGTAACACGAGCTCTGGACTCTGGGTATAATTAAGGCAGTCCAATCGGTGTGTGCCACACAGTGGTTATACGGCATGGACCCTTAATTGAATCCATGTTACCTGCGACTAGGTCATGGACCGACCTCTAAACTTCTATCGAGGGAACACATACATGTGTTAAACTCGGATTCGATTGAAATTCGGTAGGAATATTCTTGGGAGGCAGTAGAATGCTAAGGTGAATACTGCATGTGCCCAGCGCAAGTTTAAAAGCCAAAATTGAACAAATAAATAGTCGTAAAATTAGAAGTGCCGCGGGAGTGTCGGGTTGTGGCGGAGAGGTAGGGAGAAGCGAAGCAGCGGACGTGAACCAATCGGGCTGCGTCGGGCTGCGCCAGCAGCCAGGCAGCGTATAGTTAGCGCATTCCCCTAAACTTCCTGATCAGATGTGCAAAACGTAAATATTAAAACAGCACATGAAACAATTATAAAAAGGACGACGTTTGAACAACGATGCCTATAAGGTTTAAAAAATGCGCACCCGAGTTCTTGTTACTCATTTTAATTTTTTTAAACACAGCACATTTACTGCTCAATCAATCAAAGTCAAATAATGTAACAACAACAACGCTCACAATATTTTGTAGCAGTAAAATCCATTACTTTCGGATATGTCCCCTTAATCGTTACGTTAACATTTAAATATTCCCAGAAAGAAATAGATTTCCAGAATTCACCTTCAAGTTATTCGCTTGGTTTAAAGTTATTTCACAAATACGGTTTCCACTGAATTTAGTAATTAAATAAATTTAAATGATTTAATGAAATCTTAATGAACAACAAATTCTTTCTCCACGGACGAATGGTTTCTTTCACAAGTCGCTACTCAAATTCTGATGTAATTAATTTTAATTCACTTGATGTTTACCATCTGTTGTTATCGTGCAGCTGGAAAAAATTTACATAATTTATATCCAGTATTATATCTTGTTTCATGACTCACACTTTAATCTAATCTAATACTAACCATTATTAATACTTGGATAACCCTAATAATTAAGTACTAAACCATAAGTAACTCGCTGTACAATGTAAGCCGATTGCGATGTCATATCATGTCATAACATTCCATGAAGCTCTGTGCATCCCTCACAAACAAATCAATCATCAATACCATCACTCTATATTTTGGACAACCCTGAAACTGGCTAACCTCGGTCATTATATTCTAACTTCTTTTTTTAAACATACATTACAATCTCCTGCTGTCAGTTTCGACATTAAACACATGTCTTTCGTCAGGCCTGACTGGCCTCTAACAATGAAATTTTTGACTTCGCAAAACAGAATAAAATACGATATATCTGACCAACAACTATGCACACAGATTTTTTTTAAATGTCCTACAATAATTGTACACGTCGCAAATTAATACCTGCGTGGATTCTCTCGCTCTACTTTCCAACCCAAATATTATACAAATCTTCCTGGGGCTCACACAAAATTCCCGGGTTCATTACAGGCTTCCAATTACCTGATTCACAAATCCTATCTCAAATCATACGACAAATCTAACCTCTTGCCTCAAACTCGACGACTCTCACCGACAAAGAACAGAAATAAAAATCCTTAGAATCCACGACGCATAATTACGCACAAATACTTTCATAATGAACAACTTCGCATAAATGATCTCGTATTTTAAAGCTGGATTTTCACAAAAATGATTGACAAATTTTACTCTTATTTATTGTCACGTAGTCACAGTTTAAACGGACAAAGAATAGGATTACACTTTATGACAAAATTCACCGATCTGCATTACTCAACCCGACATACAGCGCTTCCACCCGATTGAAAATGGGTAACCACGGATCTTTTTGCACTGAATACATCAAAA
This sequence comes from Anabrus simplex, assembly GCF_040414725.1. NCBI lineage: Eukaryota > Metazoa > Arthropoda > Insecta > Orthoptera > Tettigoniidae > Anabrus > Anabrus simplex. Next base: position 994,475,989 of record NC_090266.1, on the reverse strand, counting down.
TTCAAACAGAAAAATTTTACTTCGAATAAATATCTTAATTTGACATCACAAAATATAGGCAATAAATTCACGGAAATGACGATCTACTTTGGACGTGATATCACGTCGAAACCCTCATTAATAACTTTCTTTGAACATTTTACACTGCACCCGCAATACTTTAAAAATGTATGCAAGCAGAAAATAAAACAAATTACCTTTCATCATATTTCTGAAATTCACAAAAAACATATGGGTGACCAACTGCGTCATAAATACCCATCACAAGTTCATATAAGTTTGACGTCATAAAACAAAATATAGTAGGCGGTATGATGGCATGTCACCTACCTTATGTTACGTCAGCTTCCATCTTTGGGCTCACCTATGACCCTCTGTCATTTATTTAGACATTTTTACATTTCTGGCAGTACATAGGATTTTCTTCGTGTTTCCTGGAAAGAAAGCATAAAAAAGAAATGCCCTTCACTCAGCGTCTTCGTTGATCGACTCGACTGATTGTATTTATTACCCGCACACGAATAACTTTCCTTACAACACAAAATTTTTACAACTTTATAAATACTTCTTCGGTATCTTGACCGTCCTTTTTATCAAATTACTTATGCTCAATAAACTATCTCCACGTAGATTCAAGACCCCAGCCACATCGGCCAAAAATCTGTTTGTTGGACTTAGTCTACTTCTTGTCGATTGATTTACAGAACAGTTCAACCCTCAAGCCTTAATGATACAAATGCAGGGGTTTCAACATGGCGTCCCTTCTTATTTATACACGCTACCCCCTCTCTCCAGGCACTTACCCTTTGCCGCCAAGAAACTTTTCGTAACTTTTCCGACTTAAATGAACTGTATTTAAAAGAGTTTTTGACGTAACCACATACTGGTTACCTCGTTAGCGGTAGTGTTCATGAACTGGTTACCTCGTTAGCGGTAGTGTTCATGAATATTTAAAAATTCTTATTAAATTAACCGGTTAAATGACCTCTTTCGATAGGCACTATTTTCTGTCGACTCAGCGTGGGTAAACGAGACACGTGCGTCCTTCTGAAATAATCCACAGGAATGGCTTAGCAATCTCAAATACGTCTTACTAAAGACCAATTGTCTTATAGATAAATACTGGACCCTCATTATACTGCGTTCACCACTAATTCTTTCCTTTAATTATATTTATTCAACCTAAACTTTCTTCTGTATCTTTCCACGTTCGACACGTGCGGATGACGTCGCGTATCATAGCGTGGGAATGAAGGTAGCCACCTCCTTGTCACGTGTCACTTCCGTGATATCAAGAAATGTTCAAGCTCCTCATCACAATTGATATGGGGCCTTATGTAGTAACTTTCATACTTAAAATTCTTAGGGCACAAAGGTCATGGTTTCAATATGTGGAATGATTTAACCCATCCTACAATAATTGTTGTTAGATAAATTATAAATCCGTTTGATGATTATGCAATGAGGAAATCAACCAGCCATCCCGTAACGCATTATCTTCAGCTCTCTATTCGTCCGCAGATGCTACAGTAACAGAGATATGTGATTTCTTCACGCATACCAAGAACATCCGGTGATGACTTATCATGTTTGTGGTCCAGATAATAAATTAAAATTGATATTGACAATGTAATGGAAAGAGAAATACGCTGGCGTTGTGCACTGAAGAAATCCGTATGGTATGTATTCATGTTTCTTGGCCATTTTCCGAGCTATTTCGCCATCTCATCCTCTTCTACTGCGACATTTACAGGCTGGTGAGATTAAACTGCTTCACATTCAAGGACAATTGCCGTTCAGACTATGCTCTGAACACGTTTCGCCTAGCAACTCGATTCGTCCATGTCTAGATCCACTGCGTAGTGTAGTCAACAAAATATTATTCGTCTACGCTCAAGGTTGTGCAAACAAATCCCGGCGTTGTCAGTTGGTATTTAGGAGTTGATTTTCTAATTAACAGGGCAAAATTCCAGCACTCCAGTATCTTTCAAAATTGTTTTTGTTTGTCTTCGGGTCATCAGTCAATAGACTTCTTTCATGTGGCTCTCCATGCCACCCTATACTGTCCCAACCTTTAAATTTCTACTTAACTACTACATCCTACATCTAAACTGATCTGCTTCTTATATTCATACCTTGGTCTACCCATGCAGTTATCACTGCTTACACTTCTCTCAAAAACTAACTGAACAAGACCTGCGTGTCTTAAGATGTGCCCCAACATTCTGTCTCATCTTCTGGTCAAATTTCCTCAAATCGTTATCCTCTCACCAACTCAATTCAGTATCCGTTAATATTTGATTCGCTCTATCCATCTCACTTTCGTTAGTCTTCTGTAACACTACATTTAAAAAGTTTCTATTCGCCTACCTTCTGAGCTCGTTACCGCCCATGTTTCACTACAATGCAATGCCGCGCTCAGGGCGAAAGTCTTCAAAAACCTCTTTCTAATTCGTATATCAATGTTCGAAGTGAGCAAAATTTCCTTTCATAAGAGAGGCTTTCACTGCTTGTGCTGGGCTTCATTATATGTCCCCCTTACTACTGCCAACATTAGTTATTCCAATACTCAGGTAAAAATATTCATCTTCTTCCTTTCATAATCTAATATTTCCTGCATAAACATATTTCATTCGACTGCACTCCATTACCTTTATTTTGGATGTATTTACTTTCATCTTGTACACCAGGGCCTCTCAGGGTGCATGCGCCCGTGCACTGCACGGCGCAAGGTGCAGGAGACGACTTCACTAGGCTGACCAGAGTGCAAACCTCCATTTCACTTCCCCTACACCTGTCTCACCCGTTCGGCCTGACTTCGCCTTCTCCACCTTTCCCGCTGATTCTCCCCTCACTGCGAAATGTTTATGTGCGGTGAGCGATGACACTGTTGTATGGGGCAATGTTATCCGTGTTAAAACACTCTTCTTTCAATTTGGTTTGAGCAGACAATTAATCTTCTCTAGCACTTATGCGAGAAACAAGGGACCGGCTGACAGCAATTCTGAGAGCCTTCTTTAAATTACAATCAGAAATAGGCCTACTCGCACGCAATCTAGTTTTCGTACAAGTCAAAACAGGAAAAAATATATTTCACATATGCATGTGGAAACAAACATAGAAATAACCTTGGCTGCTTCTCGATGCAGTTTAGGAATATCCTTCTTCGATAAATTCTCGTAGAATTTGAGCAAAGCCTTTGTATTGCAAAATAGATCTTTTTGATTAACATATCACATAATTATTGTCCCACGGATTAAACATTTGGCTTTATCATCACGACCGACATAAAAATACGAAACTTCGCAGTTCGATAGAAATGGACTTTTGGAAGTCTTTGCTTTCTTCGAAACAAGTTGCTCGATTGTTATGTTGTTGTCTTGCTCTTATCTATTTCACTGATAAACAAGCCGTCTACCATCGAAAGCTTCGTCGCGCTCAGCACACTACACCATCCCAGACAAGCCGAGTTGAGCCGAGTGCACGGACTCTCTGCGCCTCGATTCTTACGCGTGAGATTTTGGGCGTTTGAGAGGCCCTGTTGTACAGCTTCACGAACACTGTGTCCATACCATTCAGCAAATTCTCCGGATTTTCTTCAGACTCAGATTGAATAACAATATAATCGGAAAATCTCAGAGTTTCAATTTCCTCTCCTTGGATTTTGATTCCGAATTCTCCTTTGATTTCATTTGTCGCCTGTTATGTGTGAACATTGAAAAGGAGAGGTGATAAAAGGCAGCCTTGCTTCACTCCTTTCTGGATTACTGCTGCTTTTTCATAACATTCGATTCTAACCACTGTAGACTGATTTTGTACAGATTGTACATAGTTATTCTTTCTCTGTATCTAATCCCGATCACCTTCAGAATCTCAAATAGATATTTCCAATCGTGATCATCGAATTCCTTTTCCAGATATACAAATGCCATGTACGTAGGCTTGTGTAACTTAATTCTATCCTCTATGATCTGACGTAAAGTCAGGATCGCTTTGAGTGTTCCTACATTTCTTCTGAAGGCAAACTGATCATATCCCAACTCAGCTTCTACTTGTCTTTCCATTCTTCTGTGAATATTACGTATTACAATTTTGTAAGCGTGAGATACTAAACTAATGGTGCGGTAGTTTTCATAATTGTCAGCACCTGATTTCTTGGGAATAGGTATAAAATCTTTCTGTCTAAAATCGAATGTACCACACATCTTACACATTAAATGGAATAACCTCTCCATGCTGGTATGTCCTAAGTCATTTTGAGGGCATGTCAGCAAAACCAGGTGCCTTCCTCCTATGCAGGTCTCGCAAGGCTCTGTCGAATTCTGACCTCGAAATTGGGACTCCCGTTTCATCAGCACCATTAGTCCCTTCTTGTTCAAGAACCTTATCATCCTTGCTACGATTGTTGAATAATTCTCCTTCCATCTTTCTGCCTTCTCTTCTATCCCTAGAAGTGATTTTCTCTCTGAGCGCTTAATATTCCTACACCTAGTTTTCATTTTTCTAAAGGTTTCTTTGATTTTTCTGTACGCAGCATCTACTTGTCCTAAAACCATACAACCTTCAACATCCTTGCACTTTTCATTCCGCCATTCTCCCTTAACTGACCTACATTTTATTCTACTTCCTTCCTTTTTATCATTCCTGTATTTTCACCGTTTATCAATCAGGTCTAATATCCCCCGAGTTATACAACGATCCTTACTTGATCTTACCCTTACTTCCTAACGTGTCTTCAGCAGCTCTACTGATCTCCTTCTCCACGACTGTCCACTCTTCATCTATTTTTTCCTTCAATCTTTTCATTTAATCCTTGTGCAACATGTCAATTGAAACAATCCCTCACATTCTGTTCTTTAATTTTTTTCTAGGGCCCATCTTCTTACATTCTTTTCTTTCTTTAATTAATTAAACCTCAGATGACATTGTATGGCCACCAAGTTGTGGTTAGAGTGTACATGTCTGCTCCTCGTTACGTCTTGCAATCCAGCACCTGGTTTCTGAATCTCTGCTTAACCATAATGAAGACTATTAGGTAATTTCTTGTGCCTCCAGGTCTTGTACACGTGTTCAGACGTCGTTTGTTGGGTTTGAACCAAGTATGACGGGTTCAATTCTGCGCCGATTATAATAATAATAATAATAATAATAATAATAATAATAATAATAATAATAATATATTATATTATATTATATTATATTATATTATATTATATTATATTATATTATATTATATTATATGATATTATATTATATTATATTATATTATATTATTATTATTATTATTACGAAAATATTATGGGGAGCAGAGGTGAAAGAAGGTTCGGGCTTGAATGCGTGGATATACGAAAATCGAAGTATTGAATTAAAACATTAAAATTGGCAGTTTCATTTCTTTTCTGAACCTTTCCCCTACTTTTCTTTTCAAATTTCTTACTTAAAATAAAATAAATAAAATAAAATGACATAATTGTTTACAATTTTAGCTCTTGTGCTGGAAATACAATCTAGAATGATCAGATAACAATTTTACAAGCTGAGCTTGAAGATCCCAACAACAATTCTTACCACTTTTAAATCAATAGTCAAGGAGACGGATCTCCCAATTTCTCTTACATCAACAGCAAAAGCATATTTGCTCTATGAATTCAGACTTAGGAATCTATTTCCGAAACTTCACACATTCAAGGCCTATCAAAGGCACAACCTACGTTTAACGAATTTAAACAGTATTCACTGTCTTAACTGCTCAACAGTCTGACAACATTAACACGAAATAAATCTAGTTAAACATAGGACAACAAGTACCCATTCTATCTGGCCTTTGGAAAAAACAAAAGGTTAAATTACTGGCACAAGAACCAAAATGGTAAGGAGGCGAAGTCTTTCACTCCTAGAAATTTACATTAAATGCATAAAACCCTATTTGGGCTTATGGCCCGACGTTACAGAGGCTAAGTCTGTACTACTGAGGTGACTAGATGGAGAGAAATATTTACGTTACAGAAATTACAAGATAGAAAATGTTAGAAAATTTCAGGTGGCATTCTCCAAGGCGATTAATTTAAATGTGCGGGGCGGGTGTAGCTCCGGTACAATTATTATTATTATTATTATTATTATTATTATTATTATTATTATTATTATTATTATTATTATTATTATTATTATTATTATTATTAATGTGAGAGTGAATAAGTCAATTTTTAAAACGAATGTTACAGCAGATTGAGCAGAAATCTGAACGTGGGTCTCGGACCCATCCTAATTGATCGTCCGCTAGAGAAGACATTGAATATCATCGCGTTATAGTTCCTGATAGAGACTTCCAAAAGAGAATTAGCCAGAATCTCGAATTAAGCAGTCAGAGAGATACAACGTGCTTTTAATAACGGCACAGATCTCTACTGAACGATATGCAGATGAGCTATAAAAGGGAACTGATTAAGGTACTTCGTGTAAAAACCATGAACTTCAGTGCTATGTCTTTGCTCTAAGTATGGAATCTAATCGTTTCCTGTTTAATGGTTAAGAAGGTTATTCTGTACCAAGTTAGTTATTGGTATAAGATTGCTTCTATGGTAACACATGAGATCCACATGGGTGGAGGATAAATCTGAAACGAAAAATGTTAAAAATGTGCTTCAGGAAGAAAGGCATCCAAAGACATTCATTGTAAACTTCAGTGATTTGTGAGCTACAGATGATAATGTAGAAAAGTACCCATGAAAGCACTTGAATAAGAAACATACCAGTGTCTCCGGTTTGGATTCTGAAAGCCTATAATACTAAGCTGTCACGAGAGTAACAAGTTGGTTTTGGCAAATGTAATCTTGAATCAGTTTATATTTAACGCTAATTTCATTGTTAAAGCTATCTGATTGGTGATATATCCGAACATTTTTGGAGGATGTCCATATTCATCCGGTGGAACAACACTAAAACTGCTAAATATGGCTCCTAATGTAGTGTCATTGTGAGAGTGAATATATTAAGAGTCATGCGGCATAATCATGTAAAACAACCTACTCTCCACTATCGTGACACGGAAAATCCATTTGTATGTATTGGGACTTATTGCTATGATTAATGTTGATGGTATAGCTTAAATAAAGTGGAAATAACGATTCCTGATCCTCGTTGCAGTGGTTTTCCACATAACAGTCAGTTTAATCAATCATTCTATCGAACAATCAGTCAATCAATCTGTCTATCTATCAGTCAATCATCATTTATCTGCGTTTAGGGCTATTGCCCAAGTGGCACATACCGTTTAGTTTGTTTACCTAATCCTTTCTTTTTTGATATCAAAGAAGTTGAAAATGTATCAAATATCTCCCTCGGTAAATTAATAGAATCCTAATTCCTCTTCCTACAAGCGAGTATGTGCCCCAACTTGTCTCCTTGAAATCCAACTTTATCTTCATATTGTGATCTTTCCTACTTTTAAAAAAACTGCTAGAGTTTATTCGTCTACTAATGTCCTTCAACACCGTATCTCGATTGACAACTCGGAAGATACTGCTTAGTTGAGCAGCTCGTCTCTTTTCTTCCAAGTCTTCCCAGCCAACTCTAATTGTGTCCTACCGAAGACTTATATGCCCTAACCTTTAGATCCTTACTACAGCCCCTAACTATCCTCACAACTATTTGAAGAGACATGTAACCTTCTTTAACTTACAACCCCATTTATGTAATTACCCCCAATGAAGATCTTTCCTTTTATTAACACCTAGGTACTTTTATCGATCCCTATCCGGTACTTTCAACCCCACAACTGAGTAATTAAAAGTCAGAAGACTTTCCCTCTCCGTGAAACGCACAGACTGACTTCTCACTCCGTATTCCATCATACCATTTTCTGTTGTCCATCTCACAATATTGCCGACGTCTTTTTAGAATCGCTCACAGTTTCGTAACTTATGTATTACTCCATCCAGTAAAACATCATCCGCAAAAAGCTTTATCTCTGATTCCAGCCCTTTTCTTACACCGTTTACGTACATAAGAAAACATAAAATTCCAATAATACTGCCTTGAGGAATTTCGCACTGTTCGCACCAGCGACTCCACCAGGATACGGGAGAAACTCTGCCATAAGAAGAAGAAAATAAGTTAGGGATGAAAAATTCATAAATAGATATGTATCTGTACATGAGATAAGTCAAAATTTAACGTGTGCATACATTCGTTTCCTTGTTATTAAATCATCTGCGAATGATGGCTAGCGGCATACAGTAATCACGTTGTTATTAGTAGTATTCCTCGCTACTGCCGCATTGTGCAGAACAATTCATTTAGAAACATGCAAATGTTCCTCGCGTCATGTGGAGCTGAAGTGCCGGTGAAGAACATCTACTGTCACACATAAAATTCTGTTATCTTATTGGATAGAGAATGAATGAGAACTGCGTAATATTTTTAATGGTTTCTCAGCGTATTGTGCTAAGAAATACAATCTAATTTTGTGAATAGGACTCGGGTGAATACATAATCGTCTGAAAACTTTAATGCACCAGCCTAAACTGCCAGGATCCTAGTGATGAGTGTAGTTATGAGACCATAACATACATAGTGTTCAAAATACGGAACGGTTTCTCTTTCAAATATCACAAAAGTACCGTAGTTAAAAAATAAGTGGCAGGTTCGATCCTGGCTCAGTCCGGTGGTATTTGAAGGTGCTCAAATACGTCAGCCTCGTGTCGGTAGATTTACTGGCACGTAAAAGAACTCCCGCGGGACTAAATTCCGGCACCTCGGCGTCTCCGAAGACCAAAAAGTAGTTAGTGGGACGTAAAACAAATAACATTATTATTATTAGTAAAAATTAAGTGGTAGATGAACCGAGCATCAAGGAAAGCTACACTATCCTCCTCTCTGCTTCAACCAGTATGGAGTTTAAATTCTAATACAATGTGAATTTCAATGAAAACGTGATGAATAACCGAACAAGCCCTAATACAGTGGTTAAAATTAACACTTCCCACAAACGTAATTCAAAATGGATTGCCATGAATGCAAAATGCAAGCAAGCCCGGAAGCAAGCGAGTAAATTTGAGTGTTATGCGATTAATTTCGTGGTTATGGACCATGGGCACCTCGTTTTGTGTAAAATGTGAACCAGAGCGATGGGACTCTTTTCATTCAATAACAGTGTATTGATTGGCCAGAATTCGACCAGTGGCTGCATTGTGTAGAAGTTAGTGATAGCATCAATGACCAGTCATAGCCCGTGATCTGCTCAGCACATCCACTGTAACGTATCAAGTCACAGGTCAATGTGGCTCCGGGCGCTCAAATACCGATTTTGGAGGTCTGTTCCATGAATTCGGGAGAATTATCACTTCCAATCCGGCCTGATTAAACAGCACTTTCCAAGTCATGAACATGAGATACCGTCAGCAATAATAGAGAAAAAATTGTAATAATAATATTAATAATATAGTTTGTTTAGTGTGCCAATGAATGCTCAGTATTTTAATACATTCCAGATGAAACAACTTTTTTCTCAGGCTCCTCACTGTCCCTGTCGGAATTCGATCCGCCTTGTATGAACAAAAAAGGCGGCCGCCTTGATAACTGTGCCACGCATCTGGTTTAAGTTGCAATTGCACATCGATTCATCACTGAAAGCTTTTGCATGCTTTCGCTGTTTAACATCGGTGGTATTAATAAAGCAGTTTCTTCACCAAACGCAGCTACGTCCAAACAATTATGGCGTTAAATTATGGAATTGTTGTGTTCATTGAATTACTATTACAACATTTTATTGGAACGAGTGTGGAGGAACGCAGAGATAATGGTATATCCTCATCTCGAAGTTCAGAATGGTCTAATATCCAGCATGTGGATTACGAGCTACAAACTAGGTCATCACATTGGTTCCACTTTAATAAATAATGCTCGGAAATGACTACCATGAACTTTCTGGCCCTTGGATGATGCAGCAACAAGGAGAAACGTGTCACCTCTCTATCGGTCATGACGAACAAGAAAGACTTTGGTGTTCAAAAACAACAGAAACATCGTTTTTGTATTACCTTAGGATTACAGGTAAGACCAACTGAAGAAAAGCTCGTGTTTGGTTTTCTGCCCTGGTAAGAACAATTCATGTTTGTCTTCTCTAGCACACTGTTTACTCGTGGTGTTATCAGCCAGCATTACGGTCCTTTCTTCAGACCCGTGGAGGAAGAAAATAAACATCCGATACTGCAACGGATGCTAACAACGATGCGAGTGAGTTACAGCGAGGTGTAAAGCTAATTGATCTCCGAGGTAGCATCCAGTAATTAAATCCTCTTAAGGCACGGATGTTGAAAATGCAATAAATAATAATGTTAATTTATGCTCAGATAGTAGCATATTATTTTCATGTAAGCTGCCTATTTGATAATAGTAATTTTCAATTACTGTTTATTTAAAGAATCTACAACTAATTGCGATAGCTCTATCCAAAAGGTACTCTATCAAAATACTCTGCTCAACCTCGATAGCACCATGTTTCAACAACTTGGCATTATTGTGATTCAAGGTACCGACACAAGTCCCGGTATTGACACCTGTTTCACTACGTAACGGCATACCGATTAAAAGTAAGAATATCATTATGCTGAGTAACAGTCTTAACGTGAGGTTAAAAATATTACAACCGCGTACAGAACCTCAAATTTTAAAATAATTAATATTATTAGGAAGTTCCTGTAATAGATAACGGTAAAATGTATGACCATAAATATTACGTAGATACTTCAGTAAATCAATAATAACATTATCCAAGGATTCAAGAAATATTTGTCCTTTCATCTTAAAATCTACAACACTTGAACCCCTTTTGCTAGTTGCTTTACGTCGCACCGACACAGATAGGTCTTATGGCGACGATGGGATAGGAAAGGGCTAGGAGTGGGAAGGAAGCGGCCGTGGCCTTAATTAAGGTACAGCCCCAGCATTTTCCTGGTGTGAAAATGGAAAACCTCGGGAAACCATCTTCAGGGCCGCCGACAGTGGTGTTCGAACCCACTATCTCTCGGATGCAAGTTCACAGCTACGCTCTCCTAACCGCACAGCCAACTCGCCCGGTCCTGAAACCCTGAATGACTCTTCATGTCTTCTCGAAACGTATAGTTGACAGATTTTTGAGAGGCCAGACCAATTCCATGAATCCATCCTCGTAAGCTAGTAATATATCCGTTGTGTAAGGGGGCACTCGGAAGACAGAGTTCATTTTTTGTTTTTGTGTCAGCAATGAAGGATCACTTTAAAAGTTCCTCTTGTTCAAGGAGATAAATGCCTGGTATTGCATGTAGTTTGAGCGTGAAACCATGCTGGAAAGGAGCAGGACTAAGGAACGAGAGAATTGGAATTTAAAAGAATACTTCTCCGCCTATGTTTCGAATGTTCCATCAATATGTACCACAACTTAATATTTAAACATTAGTATTACTTCTAAAGAGCTTGGGCACTAGATAACCTATATCTCAACATATGTGAGGAGAGATAGAGGAGGTAAGATGCTGCATATCTCAAGTTCTCACTGCAAAAGGACAGGACAATTTCCCTTTTATTTATTTATTGCGACGCAGGAAGTCAACGTTAATAAATACACTGAAGTTAGTCGACACCAACATTTACAGGGGCATAATGTGGGAGAAATTCAAACAAACTTATAAGACAGTACTACATCATCCATTTGTGTCGCTTCGTTCACATCCCCATGTACTGGTGATGATTATTTGTAAATTAGAGCCTTGTTAATCATTCACCTTCGGGACTTAGAGCATGGTCGAATGCTAGAAAAATCATATTACCTGAGGAGCAATAGTATTTACTGTAATACTGCACGTACAATATTCATAAAAGTATCATAAGCCTACCGTAAACATTTTAAGAAAAAAATGTAGGACATGCTCGTTTGTCTGGCAGATGGTTTTCGATATTTTGCTGTTACATACTCCCATTTGCATATCCACACAACGTCCATAGGCGTTGAAGAAGAATTCCCTTCAATGTAGAGAAGAACTGAATCGAAAGCCTGATGGCGTCTGCCTGAGATACTCGACCAGGAGATTGGCAGTTTTTATTGTCATTGCCATAGTCTTCTTCCTCAGTATAGTCTGTGCTCTGGATAACAGCTGCGTTAATCTCATCGTCGTCTAGTCCATCTTCCGTTGTGAAGTCAACATCAGTTTCAGAAAGCCACTTGTCAACGACGTTGGTCTAAAATCAGATTTAGAGATTTACAAAACTAAGATGATTGCCTGTGTATCTTCAGTTTGGTCGTCATTTTGATTAATTTCAGCTGCCATTTTCGGCCAATGTTACAAAAGGAGAGACATGGTTCTTAAAAGGGTGTACGGTCACCAAGGATAGCGATGCATCCTCTGCAACGTACTCCGATGCCGACCAGCAAGTTGATAAAGAGTTCTTGTGGTAGGGAGATCCATTCCACCACCAGTGCGTTTGACAAATGCTGGGTGGTCGTTCGTGCATGTGGACGTTCTGCAGTACGTTTTCCCAACGCATCCCACACGTGCTCGATGGGATTTACGTTGGAGGAACCTGTAGACAAGTCCAGTCGCTGAATATCCTCTCGTTCCAAGTGCTCCACCAAATGCGCTGTTCGATGCGGTTGTCATAGTCCTAAAGAAAAATGAAGTCAGGGCCGGACGCCCCCATGCGAATAGGCACAATATCGTTGATCGGTGGGTACACCGCGTTCAAATACAACATTATGCCTGCCGACACCGTATCACTTGGACCACCAAAACTATCATGTTCGACAATGTTCCTGGGTGTATTATATGTTCCCATCTCTAACCGGACGAGCGTACGTCAATAATCACTACTGGGACTGAACTGCTCGCATCTCAGGAAAGCACGCGACCCTACTCCTCGTCCGTCCAGTCCTGGAGCTCTTGGCACCATTACAAATGGCGCCGCCGATGTGGTGGTGTTAATGGAGTACAACGTAATGGTCGTTGGGCAAACAGACCACCGAAATGCAGTCGCCGTGCCACTGTGGAACTTGGGATTGCGTGCCTTGCAGTCCTGTTAAATGTGGTTGCAATTACACTCGCTGTTTGACGTGGGCCCTTCTTGCCTGTTGCACAATGTAGCGGTCATCTGCTGCTGCAGTTGATCTTGTTCAACAACCTACTCTCTTTCGGGCAGCAATGCCTGTGTTTCGGAACTCTGCCCATGCTCGTGACACAATCCTTCTAGCAATACCAAACTCCTGAGGTATACTCGTCACAATTCGTTCTTCTTCCAGTTTCCCTACGATTCTTTATCGTGATAATTCATCCATATATTGCCTCCAGGCCATGTTGTAATGAAGAACACCACCATAGTCCACCGTAACAACTCGCTGATTTACACACACGGTCTTGTCCGGTTCCTTCAGTTGCCTCTTGTTGCAGGGGCCAGTCTCATTTAGCACTATAGACGAGCTGACCTCACGACAGCTTTCTGTGCACGTCTGGGAGACCTCGGATGACATACTCCCGCATTTTCACTCATTTTCACCGAGTAGTTCATATTTTATGTAACTTTACCTATCTCTTCTTTAAGTTTTACACAGCATTTTATTTCTAGATATATGTCATTTTCAGCCATTTAATTAGCTCTTTAAGTATGAGATGTATGAGAGAAGTGACGGTTGGTCGAAGAAATACAGCGTTTATTTCCCCATTTTTCTAGTTCATGTTTATATGAATGCGATTGCGCTTTCTCCAATACCAAAAGGGCACGTACAGGGAGTGGTTTTGAATTCAGATGTTGTTAACTGCAGTCAGAAATTGTTCAAAGGACCCTGGCCTATTTTGCTGGCGATAGTATGTTGATAAGGATAACAAATTAATATCATTGAATGCCTTCGGTATCTTCAAAATTCCGATCATAAAGAGTGGTAATTTATGTCTACCATTAACAGAGGTGCAAGTAGCGGAAATAATTCTACCGAGCGAGTTGTCCCTGCGGATAGGGGCGCTCAGCCGTGAGTTTGCATTCGGGAGATGGTGAATTCGAACCGAACTGTCACCAGCCGAAAAGATGGTTCTCCGTGGTTTCACAATTTCACACCAGGCAAATGCTGGAACTGTACTTTAATACGGCGACGGCAGCTTCTTTCCCACTCCTAGTCCTTTCCTATCCTATCGTCAACATAAAACTTGTCTGTGTCGGTGCGACGTAAAGCAAATTTTATAAATATAGGTACTCAATTTTCACTCTTATTAACTTTGCTACGAATTCAATCAATTCTCTCACTAAATTGTCCTTCTTGAGGAAAACTCAAGTAGATGAAATGACCATCTACTACCTATATTTTCCTTTCCTTTATTTCTTGGTTTGTTCTCAATCAATATAATTTTCATTTTTGAGGTTATGATTTATAAGTGACACTCACTGCATTTTTTTCATATACCAACACATTAAATTTTATGTTTTTGGCATAATTTTTATTATATACATTTATAAGCATAAGGAGAATTCCCATAACAACCAGACAAAAGCAAGGTTTTCAACGTATTGCATTAAAACATCCAGGCAAAGAATGAGTAATATAAATATTTGCCTCATCGCCGCTACTGTATTAAACCAAGTACTTTTTCAGTCGTACTGCAACTAAATTGAAAACACACCACTGATCTAACAATCCCTCAGAATGGCCAATATAGTTATCCTTGGTAGTCTGACAAGCATTTTATCACCGGGCGAGTTGGCCGTGCGGTCAGAGGCGCGCAGCTGTAAGCTTATATCCGGGAGATAGTGGGTTCGAATCCCACTGTCGGCTGCCCTGAAGATGGTTTTCCGTTGTTTCCCATTTTCACACCAGGCAAATGCTGGGGCTGTAACATTAATTAAGGACACGGCCGCTTCCTTCCAACTACTAGGAGTAGTATAAGTCAGGGATTCCAGCGCTGCAGCCGCAGCGGGCCCCTCCGCAGAGGCCTCGGCCGATTCCACCTCCACACGCTCTCGGGAGAGGCCTCCGCCGCATTGACTGCGCTGGCTAAGAGCGCGAGCCTAACCTCACATCCGCCATCTTGGAGGGCTAATCTCATGAAGGCCAAGATGGCTGCTATACATAGACTCTCATGAGACTCCCTAGGGACGCTTGCGCAAGATGGCGGCTATTTCCACAAGATGGCGGCCATACATGGCTCCTTATGAGACGCCTTAAGGGTGCTTGCGGAAGATGGCGATTGCAAGATGGCTGCTATACATAGGCTTTTATGAGACTCCCTAGGGATTCTTGCGCAAGATGGCGGTTATCTAATTCTACAAGATGTGGGCTATACACAGCTCCTTATGAGACGGCCTAGGGGTGACCGCACAAGGTGGCTGCTCTTATGAGACGCCATAGGGACGCTTGCGCTAAATGGCGGCTGCTCTTATGAAGAAAGCTAGCTTAGAGGCTACTTTACAAGATAGCGGCTAGAGTTATGCATGCAGTGGACGGAAATTTGAAATTCCACGTGCACTTCAAAGCCATATGCTTTTTGACAGCGGCCATCTTTAATCAACAGAGCATCGTGCTGCCATCTTTAGCTACTGCCTTTGAAATGTGGTGGCGGTAATTTCTACATGCTTTCTTGGCAAGCTGCCATCTTTAATCAACAGAGCACCGTGCTGCCATCTTTAGCTACTACCTTTGAAATGTGGTGGCGGGAATTTTGAAAAATTCCGTTACCTATCACCATTAAACAGTAAAACTTTAGTGCATTCGCGAACCTATCCTCTCATCTGCCATCGTGAAGGGGGCTATATTTAGTTTACGACAAGATGCCTTTCCCGACGCCAATTACACAAGATTGCGATTGGAGGCTACTACACAAGATGGCGGCGGCTGTTATGACCTCCTCCTCGACTTCCTCCGCCTCCCCCTCTTCCTCCTCCTCCTCTGTCAAGGCATAGCTTTATCGAACAAAATTAAACATGCATCGCGAAGGCTAGAGTTTGCACGTGTTGCAGCGATGAAGTCATCATAGTTGTGCTTGGTTATACTTTATCGTTGACTGAAAGCTTTAGTCTTCGAGATAGTACAGTGATAGAGAGTAGAGCACAAACATGACGAGAACATTAATAGTTGATGTACAGGGTTTTAAATTAAACGGCAACAGATTTGCGTTTAAAGAGGTGGCTGTGCTTGATTGCACTGTGCTGTGGGAATCAAAACTTTCGAACTTTCTCTTACTGTTTGCAAACATATGAAGATAAAAAGCAGGCTCAATGGATTGAAAAATTTTACTTTTGCAGAGGGAGGAAAAAGGAATACCTCATCGTTTTCTATCTTTAATGATGAACGTACACATGTCAAGAGCAGATCTTGATTTTATAAAGGGTTGTGAAAAGATTGAATGGTTGCTGAGTATCTACCATCATCTTGTGAAGTTATCGACATGCATGAATTAGGGTGTCCATCATTTAAAACTCTTCCGAAGGAGCATAGTGAAGAAACAAGTAAACAGTCATTACAACATGTGTGCATGCTCTTTGATTGGTTGTGTTGCAGTGCATGCCGGGAGGTAAACAACATATGTAAAATGCAGTGTCGAAATGACGTTAGTGTGAAAGAAACATTTGTAGAGTAAATATATGTCATTTTTAACAGATACTAAGTGTAACGTACTTGAAAAGGCAATCGTAAAGGAACTAAACACTTTCACTGAAGAAGAGTTAAATGGATTACCAAAGGCAGTTTTGGTTAATGTAGCTGCGAATGCTGTAAAGAAGATTTGGGATAAGGTGCCTCGTGAGTGGACTCAAGATCCTGTTCTGTCATAGCTTCAAACGTGTAGTTTACATCATGAACACGTGAGTTTACGTAGAAGAGCTTATGTAAGACAGTGTCGTACATGTCAACTGATTAAACTGTATCACGGACCGAAAACTAACGAGTTATCTTCGCTTATAAACACTTATCATGGAAAAGGTGAAGGAACGTGCTGGGAGAAATGTGAGGAAGCATGCTGGGCATGGGCTCATCAATAAAGTAATTGATCATCTTCCCTTCGAGCTTCATCTTCCCTGCCGCCGTAGAACACGACTTGACGTTCGCTTGGCACGTGGTGTTCCTGGTAATAATATGTTAGATGCTGCCTGCACCTTGCTTATCGACAAAACAATACTAAACTAAGACGTGTAGCTGATAAAAATATGCTTCACAAAGCTATGCTGCGTGTGTTATCACCTAGTGCTTCAGTTGCTGAGAAGATAGCAGCACTTGTTGTTGTTGGTACAATCAAAGCAAAACTGAGTGGCAAAGACAGTAAAATAAAGAAAGGATAAACAGATAAAAATGTATATATACTCTAAAATAAGTATGAATTGTCAAAACGTATTACAGGTGTTGTTTAATATTAATCCTACAGCATGTCCTAGTAATAATGTTAACTTAGAAGAAAGGAGAGGTAGAGGATCGAGAATTAAAACACACACACAAGATTTAAAGAACATCCTCTTTATCAATCCATGAATTAAAGCTGTTATTAAAATCAAGCCATTTAACATACATTTTATTCCCACGATAGTGATCAGGATCTGCAGTTATTCGATGTAGAATCCTCCTCCAATAGGCTGTCCTCTGAAATCGCGAAGTAAATACGTAACTGGATTAGTAAGCTTAACACTCCTGATTTGAAGAATTTCAGTGCTCCAGTTGGGTGTGTATCATTTTGCAAAGATAGACTTGTGTTTCCTGATGCGAAAAAACACCTTCTTTAAAGCGATGGAGACGTGGATCAGCTGTTTTAATTACAAGATGAATAGCATCTAGGCGAGGTGTATTCACAAGACGTGGCTTGTTCCGATAGTGCGACGAGGTGTATCTTTGTAGGTAGATACAAGTCTAGGTAGCAGATCAATCCGACGATATGAACCTTGTGCTGTAAATTCTCGCGACATCATTGTTTTCAGAGAACGATTAAAGCGTTTTACAACACTTGCCTTGAGATTGCTGAACGTAGAGTTGAATGCCAAGTAAATTGCGGTAAGAAGAAAAATCCCTGTTGTAAAACTCTTTTGAAGAAGCCTTGTGTTGTATGTCCGGCGCTCCCTTCTCGCTCCGCCAGCCAGCTGCACGCGCGCCTGTGTATCATTCTGCTAGCTTCGACGCGCAGCCCTCAGTGCGCGTGCCTGACCATCGAGTGTACTATAAATAGGAGCTCCCGGCCTGCTCACTTGCCCACTTGCCCCGGTGTCCAGCTCCAGAATACACCCTACGTCGAGCACGGAGGCTACTCCTCTTGAAAATGTGCTTCGACCAGGTGGACTGAATTTCTGGCAGTACGAGGTCTCACCTCTGGTCACCGCTCCCTTACCTGTTTCCGCTGCCTATGTCCCGTAATTCTTTTACAAGCCATTTTCATTCCCTAACTTATGCAAGCTCCCTTAGTTTCGCTAGGTGGAATTTCTTCAATCAATTGAACTTGCTTTTTAGGAATTCAGGCACTTCAACAAACAAGGACTCTCATGAACATTTATGTTAGTGTGCCAGATAGTTCTCGACTATCAACGTGTCAATTCACAAAGACTATCTTTTCAAGATAGAAGTGTATATAAAGACTGCAAACCTGTACATATTGTATAAAGACAGACTTTTCTCAAGATTCAATATTCCTTTTTGCTTCAAGATAAATTTCAGTTATTTGTGTAAATATTATAAAGTGAAGCAAATAAAGTTGTGTTCTGTAAACTTCAACCTTGGTTACAACACAACTCTATGGCGACGAGGTAAAAAAGCAACAACCTACAATTCTTCGGCCCCAGTTGCCAACTCTATAGCGACGAGTTACACACGAAACCAACACTACAATTCAACGGGCCCAGTTGTCAACTCTACGGCGACGTGCTAAACAACAACGACACTCCAACCAGTTCTGACACACAGCTTACCTTACTCTTTCTTGCACGCATCTCGCAATGGCTACTGCGGAACAACTCGCTACGGTCTTCCAAGCCTTACAGCAGCAACAACAACAGTTTATGCAACAACAACAGGCAGCATTAATCCAGGCTATTCAAGCTCTTTCTGTCTCTACACAGCCATCAGCTATTCCTCCGTTCTCTGCTTTTGATCCGGCTAAGGAAGAATGGTCAGTTTATTTAGCCCGCTTGCAACAGCATTTCATCTGCCATTCTGTCACTGATGATCAACGCCGCCGCGCACTATTTCTTAGTTCGGTTGGCAATGCTACGTGTGAATTACTACGTAAATTAAGTCCAGAAGAACACTTATCTGAGGTACCCTTCACGCAGCTCTTGGCCCGTCTCACGGAACACTATGCCAAAGCTCCTCACATAGTGGCTGCTCGCTATAAATTTTTTCAGAGCAGAAAGCAACCCCATCAGACACATACTGAATGGCTAACTGAATTGCGTGGTCTAGCTAAACCCTGCCAGTTCATCTGCTCCAAGGACGGTTGTGGTTCATCCTACACTGATTCTCTCATTCGGGACATGATAATTTTACATACTCCTGAAGACAAAATACGTTTTGACGCTGTCAAGCAGAGTAACCCTTCTTTAGAAGACGTCCAGCGTATTGCTACGGTTTATGAGCTTACTACCCAGACTGCCGCAGCCATAGCTTCTCCACACGAAGTTGCACAAGTCTCGCCTCAGGCCCGCAAGTCCTCTGCTACAGTGAACCGTACGGATAAGGCGCTCTCCACCAAGCATTCTCGCCAGGTTCCCTCTCGTAATGCTACACGGAAGCCCAATTCTAAAAGCACCTCGAAGCTCCTGCCTTCCTGCCGAGGCTGTTTCAAGCATCATGAACGTCGTGACTGTCGTTTTTTCAAAGCTACTTGTGAACGATGTAATAAACTTGGACACATTCAGACTGTCTGTCAAAGTTCGCTCCGCCCTGCTAAGACTACTGCAGCACGCCGGAAGCATATACAGCCCCGCCAAGACATGGAAGTTGATCAGATCAATCTTATTCTTCCCACAAAGGATTCTCACAAAATCATCATTCCTCTCTCATTCTCTGATAGATCTGTCGATTTTCAATTAGACACTGGATCACCTGTCTCTATTATTAACCTGACTACCTACTACGACTTAGGTTCACCTTCATGCTCTCCAGCTGACATCCAGCTCGTGACATTTAACAAGAAGAAAATTGACATCAAAGGTCAAATTAAGCTTCAGGCTAGTTATAACGGAATTCAGAAGGCCATTCCTCTTCTCGTAGTTAACAACTACACTGCATCAAACATTATGGGCATGGATCTATTTAACTTATTTGGTTTCCAGATACATGACAACATTAACGTCGTATCTACATTACATCCTACTTCTGACGTTACCGCTCTCCTAGCGCAGTTTCCTGAAGTCTTCGACTCTCAGCTCGGAACAGCAAAAGACTATACAGCTCACATACAGCTGAAATCCGGAGCTAAGCCTCGCTTCCTCAAAGCACGTCCAGTACCCCTAGCACTTCAAGACCAGGTCACGAAAGAATTAGAAAGATGGATACAAACTGGAATTGTAGTACCAGTTACTTCTAGTCAATGGGCTACTCCACTCGTGGTAATCAAGAAACCTGATGGTAATGTTCGACTTTGTGGCGATTTTCGATCTACAGTCAACGCACAACTCGAAACCGATATCTTTCCTATTCCACGTCCAGAAGACTTATTCCGTCGTCTCTCTGGTGGACAATTCTTCTCTCGAGTTGATCTTAAAGAAGCATATCTCCAGCTACTTTTAGACGAAGAATCTAAGAAATTTCTCACACTCAACACTCCTCTCGGACTGCTGCAGCTCCAACGGCTCCCATTCGGTGTTTCATCCTCAGCGGCTATTTTTCAGCGCTATTTGGCTCAACTCACCGCCTCAATTCCCGGTTGTGCTAACTACCTGGATGATATTATTGTTACTGGAAAAGATCATCAGGAACATCTAACCAATCTCCGCCTTCTTCTCCAGAAATTGAAAGACAATGGCCTACGAGCGAATCTCGCTAAATGTACCTTCTTTCAGCCTCAAGTTCACTACCTCGGACATATACTTGATAAGAATGGAATTCGTCCTAGTATGCAGAATGTCTCCGCGATAGTAAACATGCCAGCACCTCAGAACCTCAAGCAGCTTCAGTCCTTCATAGGCAAAGCGAACTATTATAATAAGTTCATTCCACGCTTCGCTACAGTGGCAGCTCCATTAAACGCTCTACGTAAAAAAGGTGTTAAGTTTCAGTGGACTCCGCAATGCCAACAGGCATGGAAAACAATCAACAACGCCTTCATTCAAGCTATACAACTCACTCATTTTCAGCCCGACAAGATCATCACGCTAGCTACTGACGCTTCAGACTATGGTGTCGGTGCCGTTCTCTCCCAGAAGGATCGTCATGGACAAGAACGCCCCATCGCCTTCGCTTCGAAAACACTCAATGACCATCAACGTCGATACTCACAGATAGAGAAAGAAGCTTTAGCCATCATCTTTGGTATTCGCCGTTTCAATGAATATCTTTATGGCAACCATTTCCTGATCATTACCGATCATAAGCCTCTCGTACACTTATTCCACCCTGGTAATAAGATCCCAGAGAATTCCCTCAGAAAGCTTCAAAGATGGTCCATGTTCCTTTCTGATTATTCCTATCAGATTGTATATCGAGCCACATCCCAGCATTGTAATGCTGATGCCCTCTCCCGCTTACCCGTTGGTCCTGATACTGCCTTCGATTCTCAAGAATCTGCATGTCTTCAGTTGGACATAGAACTTGAAGATACTGTATCCAGTTTTCCTATTGATGCTACCTGCATAGCTAAAGCTACAGATAAGGACAGTACACTTGCTACTGTACGTACTTACATCCGCAACGGTTGGCCTCTTCAGAGCACACTTCCTGCCCACCTGGCACCTTATCATCGTATGCAGCATCGTCTCACGACTCGTGCCGGAGTTGTACTACTAGAAGCAGGCACCATCTTCCGAGTGGTTATCCCACTTAGCCTACAGAAACAAGTTCTCGAATTATTACACCAAAGCCATTGGGGTATCTCCAGAACAAAGCAACTCGCCCGTCAACACTGCTACTGGCCCGGTATTGATGCCGCCATCGAAAAGCTAATACGTCATTGTGAGCAATGTCAAACGAATCAGAACGCCCCGTCTTCTGATCTTGCTTCATGGCCTCCTGCTACTACTCCATGGGAACGAGTTCACATCGATTTCGCAGGTCCTTTCCTCAATTCCATGTGGTTAATCGTCATCGATTCACTGTCAAACTTTCCATATGTCGTGGATATGCATTCGACTACTACAACCGAAGCTACCATTCGTGCTCTCCAGAAAATCTTTACTACAGAAGGTTTACCGCAAGTACTCATTTCGGACAACGGACCTCAATTTACAGCTACTGCTTTTCAGAACTTTTGTACACATAATGGCATTCGTCATATCCTAGCACCACCTTTTCACCCTCAATCTAATGGTGAAGCTGAACGCTTCGTACAAACATTTAAAAGAAGTATGAAGAAAGCTGTCTCTTCAGGCTTAACTAAAGACCAAGCCTTGCTCCAACTCTTAAACAACTACAGAACTCTACCCGGCGCTGATAATATCACTCCTGCACAGAAGCTCCATGGACGACCTCACAGAACTTTACTTTCTCTGTTACAGCCTCTTCCGGCCCAGCATAAGACCTCACCAACGAAGTTCTCCCTCAACGACAAGGTCTACACCAGGACATTCAAATCCAACCCACTCTGGATACCTGGAGTCATCTGCAGATCTTTGGATCATCGTCTCTACGAGATACAGACTACGGAGAAACGTACCTGCCGCCATCAAGATCAGATACGTCTGCGCTACCGCCCCTGTCCAGCTATTGATGCTATTGCTAAACCAGATAAATCTATTGCTGAACGAGCTTTAGATCATTTAATAACAATGGGTTCCTTTCAGGACGAGACAGCGCCACTCCGCCCAGTTCCAGCTCCGGACAATACAACAGAGATATCAGCAGCTCCGCCCCAGCATCGCAGTCGCCGCCAGCGCCGCCGCCGTTTCACGCCGTACCGGCGCATTTAGGAGGGGAGGGTGTTGTATGTCCGGCGCTCCCTTCTCGCTCCGCCAGCCAGCTGCACGCGCGCCTGTGTATCATTCTGCTAGCTTCGACGCGCAGCCCTCAGTGCGCGTGCCTGACCATCGAGTGTACTATAAATAGGAGCTCCCGGCCTGCTCACTTGCCCACTTGCCCCGGTGTCCAGCTCCAGAATACACCCTACGTCGAGCACGGAGGCTACTCCTCTTGAAAATGTGCTTCGACCAGGTGGACTGAATTTCTGGCAGTACGAGGTCTCACCTCTGGTCACCGCTCCCTTACCTGTTTCCGCTGCCTATGTCCCGTAATTCTTTTACAAGCCATTTTCATTCCCTAACTTATGCAAGCTCCCTTAGTTTCGCTAGGTGGAATTTCTTCAATCAATTGAACTTGCTTTTTAGGAATTCAGGCACTTCAACAAACAAGGACTCTCATGAACATTTATGTTAGTGTGCCAGATAGTTCTCGACTATCAACGTGTCAATTCACAAAGACTATCTTTTCAAGATAGAAGTGTATATAAAGACTGCAAACCTGTACATATTGTATAAAGACAGACTTTTCTCAAGATTCAATATTCCTTTTTGCTTCAAGATAAATTTCAGTTATTTGTGTAAATATTATAAAGTGAAGCAAATAAAGTTGTGTTCTGTAAACTTCAACCTTGGTTACAACACCTTGGACAGCGTTTCGATTATTCAACAATATGTTTAAATGCTTTTTTGACTTGAGCTGCTATCTTAGAACGTACAGGTTGTGCAAAAACAAACTTCGAGTACACATCGATAACAGTAAGTAGATACTTATACCTCTTATTACTAGAGGCATATGGAATCATTTCCACTAAGGCTGCTTGCCAGACATAACCGTTTCCTCTTGTAATAACGCGTCTGCGACAGTAGGTGCGAGGTGCTGGTTTATGTAACTCATGTGCGATGTTTATCATTACAGGTGAGATCTTCCCTTGACGGGCCATTACAAAATAATACCGGCATGTCGCAATTATCTCTCTATTTCTAGAATTTCTGATTCGTGACCTGTGTGACCAGCATCTTGCGATGCTCTTAAAATTTGTAACCGTTGAACGGGTAAGTCTGGGTCATTCCAGTGCCATACGCCCACATACGGCAACAAAGGCTTGTAGATAACATCAAGACCACGTGCAGTCGGAAACAGCTTAGTAATAAACTCACGATACTTGTAACTCTTATTTGCATTTACAGATTCTGTTCTCTTGTAATTACGTCGTGTTGCGTCGGTAGCATAAAAGTATTGCTTTATATTTTTTTAGATCATCTTGTAAAATTATATGCTTGTCAGGTATTAGTGAGAAAAGAAGTTCTAAGAGTCCTTTCGTAGGTTTATAGGTAACACCTTTTACAAAAAGCTTGTTGTTATTAATCTTAACATTTCAATTTCCTATCCAGAAACAGTCGTCTTCGTAGCGAATATCGTACGTAGTGTCAGTTTGTCCTGTAAAGATGTTTCTATATAAGGCATAAAGAGAGATCCACAAGTATCTTGAATAAAAGTTCTAAACTGATTACGATACTCTGGCGTGATCATAACCTCAGACTAAGATGGTTGATTTTGTGTTGATGTAGTAGGTGTTTCAGCAAAAAAATCTGTAGTTAAAAACTCAACACGCTTAGATGGGGGAAGAATCGTTAAGATTTTCTTCCCTATCCTCTTCTTGATCTATATCTTGCTTCTCCTCTTCCTCATCTTGCTTCTCTTGTTTATGCTTCTCTTCTTCTTTATGCTTCTGTTTATTATATGATCTTTGCATAGAAGCAAAACTTGAAGTAGACTGCGGCAATGAAGTAGAATTAAACATTTCTTTGAGTGGTGTACTTAACTGCGTTTTTTTTTATAAATCCATATCTGCTTGAATACGTTTAAGATCTTTATATTTCCGTCGAATATTGTTTCGAACCTGGATGATATGTTTTGTAATCTCCTTGCTAGATGTTAACACGATGATGGTTTTTGATAAAGTAGTTACTGCAATTCTGTGTTAATGCATATAAAATGATCGAAACCCATGCGATATCGTCCATGCTGAACATCGCCTTCTTTATCAATAACTAAAAAGCTGTAACGATGTGATGACCAACATGTAGCACACATACATTTAAAGTCATTAAATGTCATATCAGTGTTAATATGATCGTTATACACATGTCGCATGTTGCGCTCATCTTGCCGAAAAAGCACAATAACATTCGCGTTGTAGCGTATCAACTGCTTAGGCACACGAGAATAGGTTTGGCATAAATAGATGCAATCAACATATTTATGTCGTCCCATAGTAAAGAATGCACGAATAACGTTTTGCTGTTCTGTTGCGACATCGTCGAAGATCATTAGAGAATTAGGAAGCACATCGTCCGTTGATGGTACTTGCTCATGCGAATTAAATTCAAAATAACTTATTCCATCTTTAACCAGATCGTCCATTACAGTTTGTAGAATAGTATATAGCGGTTGATAGAGTGACTTTGCGAAAACGTAAATATTCCCGAAGCGTACACCATTTAAAGGAGTAATAAGTGTAAGTAAAAGATTTGTTTTCCCGCATTCCGACGGGCCTGATATAATACATCGAACAGTAAAAGGAAACAACGTTCCATGATGACTTCTTGTACTTGCACTAGAACTAGGTAACAGACGTGGCACAATGTCGCTAACAGGGAGTGTGTTTTGCTGCTTTATAATCTTCATGATAAATGAATAATACAGTAGGCAATAGTAATATATATATATTAAACGAAACAAGAGGTAACGGTTAGTTCATGATTTGCTCTTGACGAGTAAAGTCGTGCACAGTATGGTGAAACAACGATATCCAAACGACATGAAGAAGAAGAAAGCAAAAACTGTCGGATGGTAAGATGTTATAAAGGCTGCACAAAAAGCTGTTCGAAGGGAATGCAATCCTCGTGTAGCTATTACTAAGTCACTGCGCGCAGCAAGAGCGATAATTTCTCCAAACTGCAGAGCAATGTTCAGTAAACGTGCACGAATCATTCCTGCACCAAAACGAGGAGGAATTCTTCCTGCGCTGTTTGCTGGCCTAGCAACTTTAGGGTTATTGCTGGGCTGTGCTAGTGCTGTAGCAAGAACTGTTAAGGCTGTATAAGAAGCGAAACAACAGTTGAAAGAGAGTGAACGTCACAACAAGACGGTGGAGGCAATTGCATTACGAGGCAAAGGTGTACACATGAAGCTAGCACCATACAAAAATGGCTTGGCATGTACATTTCTACAAGGAACGTCTACTAAATACACTGCCACATCGACCTCTGACGCATGAAGAAGTTTTACGTTTGCTAAACAATGAGGAATTCGTTATTTTCGAGGTGTGTATATGCGCGATCAACTACCAGCGCGCTCACGTGAACGTGAAAGTGCTGTAATTAACTTGGACAACAGTCGCGGTCCTGGAACTCATTACGTTGCTTATGTAAAACGTAAATCTAAAGTATGGTGTTTCGATAGCTATGGAGACTTACCTCCTCCCTTTGAGGTCATACGTTATATCGGAAGCAGTGCAGATGTTGTTTATAATAAAAACCGTGTGCAGAAATTCGTACACGAATGTGCGGACGATTATGTCTTATGTTCTTATGTCAATCCCAGACAGTAGAGAAAGAGCATTAGTTTCCACGTGATGACTAATAGGCAAAGAACGTTTGCTGTACGTGGAGAAGGACCTGAAACAACCGTCTATTTTAATCCGCCGATCGAACTTGGCTATCAGCCACATAGTGTTGGACTTGTATAGTTTGAAAAGAACACAAAAAATCTATAATGTGCGTGATGGTGTAAACAAGATCTATTACGATGAGTGTGTGCTAACGCTACCCTCAGGCAATTATTCAGTAGACGATATTTATGACTATATTGAAAGTACGTTAATTGATCAGTTTGGAGAAGAGAGTTTTATTAATCATAAATACAAGTTCTCAATCACTGTAAGCAACATTACACATAAATGTGTTATTGAATCATCAATTAAGATGACTTCAAATCACAACCTGATTTAATTGGACCATTGTTTGGATTTCCATCGAGGGAGCTCCTACCGAACGTGCATTACAAGTCTGATCAACCTATAACAATCTTCGACTATTATCATGTGAACATTACTTGTAATATAATTACAGACTTGAATAGTAATCTACAACCTTTGCACGTCCTGCACGACCTTATTATTACAGAGGAACGTGGATATACTATTCGTGAGAAACCAGCAGTAGATCTTTATCATCCTGTGTCTGTAAAACACATTAGTAACATTACTCTTAGGCTTGTAAATAAACATAATCAGCTTATTCATTTTGATCGGCACGCGTACGTAGCTTAGAAACTTCATCACAAACGAGTATGAAAAACATCTATAAGGCACGGTGTACATTCCGAAGACATACTACATGTGTGCGAAGACTCATCCAGTTAATAGATAACCATAAACAGATACTCCAAGATTTAGGTTATACGCTACTACAACAGAATGAAGGAAATGCTACACATTACGAATACAGTAGAAACTCGTGAGGTGTAGTACGAAGTGATCTTCATTCCTATCAACCTTTTACGTTTGGATTAAATAACAATGATGACATTCATTTTCTTATTTTTCAGCAAGATGTATACAACTTACCACATAAAAGCTACCTCTATATTGAATGACGACTAGATAAGTGGGATGGAAGTGGACCAAGCACATCACAACTGAACAACCATGCTCTGGCTTTTCTCTTTTCTGAAGCGCGATATGAAGTAAATAAAGTCGAAATAGATAGAACGAAGGATGTTGGTATTACAAGTGCAATGGAACTCTACCCTTCTTTCTGTGATGAAGAAAGTAATCTTTTGCGGATGGCAGGATGGTGTTCAAAAGCTACTAAAAACTGGATGATTAATGAGGATTGAACTTTTACGGGTATGTTATCACTGAAACATATTTTTGGCTTCGCAGAAGACTTGACACGTATTATAATCAACGCAAAACAAGAGCTTATTCTGATCCGTAATCGAAGTGGTTACAATTCTCTTTAAGCATCAGAAACACCAGTAAAATCGAAAATTACACTTCCTCGTATAATGTGGATGATTCCACATGTAACCTTATCTGATCGTGAAAAACTTCGATTGCTCAATGTTGTAGAAAATGATATACAATTACCTATACGTTTTCGAATATGGGAACTGCATGAATATCCTGTGTTACCACCTACAAACAAGCGTAGCTGGGCTGTTAAAACATTACGTTTTACTAAGAAGCCCTTGTATATTATTTTTGGATTTCAAACCAATCGTAAATTCAAACACGAAGAAGGTAGCTCACTGTTTGATCACTGTAAATTAAGGCAAGTTAGACTATATCTCAACGGAATACGTATCCCTATGAAGACATAGACATTAACTTTGAGAAAAATTAATTTGGGATGCTCTATGACATGTTGTGTAAATTTGGATCATCATATTATCAGAAAGAAGATCGTCCGCTATTTTCACCTCCAGAATATAAAAATAGAGCACCGATTGTAGTTATGGACTGCTCTTATCATGAAGAATCTATAAAAGAATCTCCCGTTGATATTCGTTTAGTATTTGAAACATCTGAAAACATTCCTGCCAACACAGCAGCCTATTGTCTTATTATTCATATGAGTTATGTTAATTATCATCCGCTAACGAATATTGTTACTAGACTACAAATAAAGATAGCCCTTTATCATCACCATTAGTGTTAGCTTCGACATCGTACGCTATGGAACAGAAAGAGTACAACAAGCAAAACTGTAAATGTGCATGCCGTTTGCATGCTCATACGCAACATCTTATTTATCTCACGCGAGTAAGTGAGGCTGTTAAGATGTTCTATAAACATAGAACCTCGATGCCAAAACATCTTATTCAATACTTACCGCCAGATTTTTTATCGACGTACGCTGCCTCGTACGTACATGATTTTGGGACATCCTTCCTCTACACTGTAAGATGCCAATCGATGTAGCTTTATGCAGAACCTGTCAGCGTCATTGCAAGCATCGAGGGGAAAATGGTGATGATGATTGGGATGGATCAAATCCGCGAATTGAATACTGTACACACTGTATGAATGACCTTTTTTCAGTACCTCATGATGATTCAGAAAAGGAATAACAACAAGGAAAGAATTGCATTATCCTCTTTGTAATGCATAACATACCTAGTATAATATATTTCTAAATGTTTTCTTGAATTTGAATGCTGTAGGAGGCATTTCAGAAGCATGCTACCTCTTCGCAAAACGTTGTTAAGAAGCATACCAACCTTGTCAGCAGCAGAACGAACATCGTTGTAGTGCATTGTAAATAAATATTTCATTGCATTCAAAATGTTGTAATTATTGCATTCCTTTGCCTCCTTACAAATACTTACTCCTAAGAAAACGATCAAGTCAAAACATGCACAACTATAATGACGAGAGATATAACTTTTCTGAGCTAGCTTTCTTCATAGCGGCAGCCGCCATCTTATGCAGTATTCTCTGTGCAATCACCCATAGCTGGCATCCATAACAGCATCCTGGTTAAAAAACTAAGAAAGGCAGCTCGGTTAGTATGTTGAGAAGGGCAGCTTGCTTTATAACTATGATCGTAAGAAGGGCTGCTTGCTTGCTTGCGGCGTGG
The DNA here is from genome assembly GCF_040414725.1 of Anabrus simplex. Lineage (NCBI taxonomy): Eukaryota > Metazoa > Arthropoda > Insecta > Orthoptera > Tettigoniidae > Anabrus > Anabrus simplex. The sequence goes on along the minus strand of NC_090266.1, from coordinate 994,446,244 downwards.
CTAAGTCCCGCGCTATAATGTTTTACTTCCGTCAAGATAGTAGTAGTAAGCCATGTGCATGTAATTAAAGATGGCAGCTGACAGCTGTCAAAAATCATGTGAAAATTGCCCGCCTCCACATTTCAGAAGTAGTAGCTAAAGATGGCAGCACGATGCTTTGTTGTTTAAAGTTGGCAGCTGTCCAAAAAGCACGTAGAAATTACCGCCACCACATTTTAAAGTTGGTAGCTAAATATGGCAGCACGATACTCTGTTCATTAAAGATGGCCGCTGTCCAAAAATGCAAGTAGAAATTACCGCCACCACATTTCAATGTAGTAGCTAAAGATGGCAGCATGATGCTCTATTTATGAAACATGGCCGCTGTCAAAAAGCATGTGGCTTTGAAGAACACGTGGAATTTCAAATTGGCCTCCACCGCAAGCATAACAGCGGCCGCTATCTTGTGCAGTAGCCTCTAAGCTAGCTTTCTTCATAACAGCAGCCGCCATCTTTCGCAAGCGTCCCTAGGGCGTCTCATAAGAGCAGCAGCCATCTGATGCGAGCATCCCTAGGCCGTCTCATAAGGAGTTGTGTATAGCCCCCATCTTGTCGAATTAAATAGCCGCCATATTGCGCAAACGTCCTTAGGGCGTCTCATAAGAGTCAATGTATAGCAGCCATCTTGCGGCCACCATCTTGCGCAAGCACCCGTAAGGCGTCTCTTAAGGAGCTGTGTATAGCCACTATCTTCTGCAATTGGCGTCGGGAAGGGCATCCGGCCGTAAAAAATGAGGTTAGGCCCTTCCATGTGGTTATTCTTGCTGTCTTGGACGTAAAAAGTTAGGTTAAGCCCCTCCAAGATAGCGGATGTAAGGTGTAGCTCGCTCTGTTAGGCGTCAGGAAGGGCATCCGGCCCTAAAACTGATGTTAGGCCCCTTCATGAGGTTAGGCTAGCTTTCTTACGCGTAGAAAAGTTAAGTTAAGCCCTCCAAGATGGAGGATGTGAGGTTAGGATCCCGCTCCTAGCCAGCGCAGTCAATGCGGCGGAGGCCTCTCCCGAGAACGTGTGGAGGTGGAGGCGGCGGAGGCCTCTGCGGACGGGACAGCGGCGGTGGTGGTCTCTCCCGAAAGCCGGCAGTGGCGGTGGAGGCCTCTGCGCAGGAGCCTGCGGTGGCGGTGGCGGCGGACGACTCTGCGGAGGGATCCGCAGCGGCGGCGGCGGCGCTAGAATCACTGACTTGTACTACTACTACTAGGCCATTCCTATCCCATCGTCGCCATAAGACTTACCTGTGTCGGTGGGACTTAAAGCCACTAGCAGAAAACAGCTTTTTATCTGTATCTACAAGCATTAGTTCGGTTGCCATTTCATCTCGATAAATCAATCAATCAGTCGATGAACACTGATCTGCATTTAGGACAGGTACGCAGGTTGCAGATTTCCTACCAGATTTTACCTAGACTTTTCTTACATCGTTTGAAAGAATTTGGAATCTTAATGAACACCACCCTTCTTTATTATACCAATCCCTAACCCATCCTCCAGTAAAGAATATTCACCCCATTGTGTAAAGAATTTACCAATGTTCACGAGTGTTACTTTCAGTTTTGAGATAAAAGTATCCCCATAAAAATAATTAACTTTTTTCACTTACTTTCACACTTCCCCCTTTAGGGAATTTTACGGCAAAAAATATTTGTTTCTTTTATAGTAAAGGATCATCTAATTACCGATTATCTTCAGTTTTTGAGATATGTGTCCTCATGAAACGAATTCAACTCCTTTTCACACCCGCCCCCAAAGATGAATACCCCCCAAAGATCGCGTTGTTTTATTTTTAAAGAAGATCTAAATACCAATTTTCACGTCTGTAACAACATTAGTTTTTATTAGATGTAAGTATCCTCATACAATTAATTCAATATTTTTTTCAATTTGTTCACCTCCCCCCTCCGTTCATTGGATTTTCCGAGAATACCTGTTTCTTTACATTAACAGGAAATTCCAAACACCAGTTTTTACCTCTGTAACATTTTACGTTTCCGAGATATACTGTAGATACAGTCTTTCTAAAAATTCACCCCAATGTGTCACTCCTGCTTAACCCCCATCAAATAGATTTTCCAAAAAACAAAAAAATTCTTTATTTTGATTTAGGTCTGTAATATCTTCAGTTTCTGAAATATAAGTATCCTCATTAAAGACATTCAACCCCTTATTCACAATTTTCACCCCACCTATTGGGATTTACAGAAAACAAAAGAAATGCGTGTTCTTTTATTTTTAAAGGAGATTTTAAATATAAATATTTACATCTGCAACCTTTTAAAGTTTTGAGATATAGATACACTTATTTTTAAAATACCCCGCACCTTTCAACCCCCACTATTTGGATTTTCCAAAAACAAAAGTACAGTTTCTTTATTTTTAAAGGAGATGCCAAATACCGATTTTCAGGTCTGTAACATTTTCAGTTTCTGAAATATAAGTATCCTTATTAAAGGCATTCAACCCTTTTTCACCTCTTTCCTCCCCTTCTATTTGGATTTTCCGAAAACAAAAAATACGTGTGTCTTTATTTTTAAAGGAGATTCTAAGTACCAATTTTTACATCTGTAAACTTTTAAAGTTTTGAGATGTAGATACACTATTTGGATTCTCCAAAAACAAAAAATACATGTTTCTTTACTTTTATAGGAGTTACCAACTACCTGTTTTCAGGTATGTAATATCTCCAGTTTCTGAGATATAAGTATCCTCATTAAAGGCAAACAACCCATTTTCACTCCTTTTCATCCCTCTTCTTGGGATTTTCCGTAAACAAAAAATACGTGCTTCATTATTTTTAAAAGAGATTCTACACACCAATTTCTACATCTGTAAACTTTTAAAGTTTTGAGATGTAGATACAGTTATTTTAAACATTCATCCCCCCCTTTTCAACCCCATTATTTGGATTATCCAAAAACAAAGCAATATGTGTTTCTTTATTTTTAAAGGAGGTCCCAAATTTAATTGTTCATGACTGTAACATCTTCAGTTTTTGAGATATAAGTCTCCTCATAAAAGGTGTTCAACCCCTTTTCCCCCTATTCAACCCCCCCCCCTTCATTTGATTATCCGAAAACAAAAAAATACGTGTTCCTTTATTTTTCAAGGACATTCCAAATACCAATTTTCATGACTCGAAACCTTTAGTTTTTGAGATATAGTTATCCTCATTTTAAAAATTCACCCACCCTTTTCACCCCCTTAGCAACGGAACATCCAAACGTCGCCCAGTAGTTTTGGCACGGCGATGATGAGTCAGTCAGTCAGTCAGTCAGTCAGTCAGTCAGTCAGTCAGTCAGTCAGGACATGTTCTTTTATATATATAGATAACATCACATCCTTACTCTTATCATTTATATGTATAAGAAAACATAGAGGGCAAATAAAAATGCCTTGCCCACTTAATGATTTAGGGATCACCTGCTCACCTACTCTAATTCTCTGATTGTGAGTTCTATTTTCTAGAAAATATCTACCTATTCAGTCACTCTTCTGTCTGATACAACAATCTCACAGCAATACATATTTATTAAGTATTTTTTTGGTTCGAAACATGCCTGTTTGGCTAGTCCAGGCTGTTTTATGTTTCTTCTGTTTGACATTTTGACATTACAATTTATTTCCACTTAATTTTTCACAAACGTGGTTTCGGATATATTCCAGTATTCTGTCGACTATCGACGGAATTGTATGTTGTGAAATATTACCATAATTGCTTCACTTTATTTTATACTAAAATGGCCTTCAAAATATCCCTTCAATACATCCAATTCTTCCCTGTAATACGTACGATTGGAAAGGGGCAAGTTAGAAGTTGTCTCATAAAGCGATAGGAATAAACAGAAACTAATCGGATATTCATTTCATCATTATAATCGGTTCACCATGCATAGTGTCAACCTGTGTTTTGGAAATATCGTGTAATGGAATTTGGATGCAGAATAACCAAAGTAGCATGGTTTGATGCCTTACTTCATTGATAACTCTTTTAAGACTTTATAGTAGACTGCGTTAAATCACATCGTAAGAGACAGGCAAATATTCACTTTTCGATGGCGTTAGAATTTAGTTGAAATTCATTCAGTTTATAATGCTTTGTTCATAATTTGAAAGTAACGAGAATGGTTGCTGGTAAAAACAAGTGCGAGCAAAGGCAGAAGCGCACTCGAAATAAAGAAATAAAGGTAAAGATATGAATGAACTTGATGAATGAAATTGTACGTATAATCCGGCTTCTTCTTAAGTGCAGATCGAAGTCCACATGAGGATGCTGAGTTGTTAGGTTGTTCATCGAGCGCAGTGGACGATGATGATAATGCTAGTTCTCTAGTCGCCTCAGACGATGAGCCTGAACTTCCTGTAGGAAGTGTTCATGGTACAGGTTCAGCTTGGTTGCATAAAACTGCGTAAGTTTTAGTTCTGGTCATGGTTCAATTTTTGTATTCACGTATCTAATCATCCGAATGACGTCTTTCTTAGTTTCGAACTACCCTTATTGGAAATCCTCGGGCATCACCAGACTACACAAATGAATGTCTTCCTAAAATCATTTCGAATATTTCACCAAATATATCCAGCAAACACTGTTTAAATATATGTCGTACTGCATAAATACTGGGCAGGTGTCAGTAACTGGAAAATCACTGGGCTGTATTGATGAGTCCAGCGTATGAGACTGGGAGATTTCCTTGACAAACTCTGTATAGTGGACTTAGTACAACTGGTAGGAGACCTCATGGCACCCCTCTAGGCACTATAAGGCTGAAATCAAAAATAACTTTAGGAACACAAGCATGATCCTTGTAATTGGTGCCATTGAAGGATATTTCACTTGCTGGCGCACAACCACTTCAGTTTCTGTTGCACAATTTGAACGTGAACGTTGAAGACAGGAAGACGCGAAATGTCAGAAACGTAAACTACACCGGGCCGAGCAATGTCTTCTACCTGCCGTTAAGTGAAATCAATGTGGCCGTATAGTTTCATGACAAGACTTTGCTAAGTCATCAAAACCATCTACATAGAGTTTGTAGATACAGAGCGAATTGTAGGAGAGAAATAAATACTCAGACACAAGTACCAGCCGACGGTGAATGGTAGCATCCTTGTTCTGTTTCTGGCACAAAATGGTGTGTTGGGTGCGAAAAATAGTGATGCCCTAATTTCAGTTCATATCTCAAGGGAGAGATTTTTTCAATTAGAAATGCATTGAAAATAGTTGAGTATGGGGCGATGAAGATGACGAAGAAAACAATAATGACGCCAGTGGCTAAGAACACCCCAGTCCTTTCCTTTACCACGCAATAGTCTTCAAAATGCTTTGCATATACCGGGAATTATGAAATACGAACAGAAGGACAGCTTCCTGTGTAGACTTCCTGGCTGCACATTGCACTTGGGCACGTTGTAAAAAGTGCAATTTTTGGTGTATATCGCTGGACAAAAATTGCTTTTCTCCTTTCCATAAGAGAGGAAAGTATGAGAAAAAGGGAATTTGCAGGATAATTCTTTTGTTTTTTAACATTCTTCGAAGCATAACGCCTTTTGCTTGTAAACGGGTGTTCCTTCAACCCAGGCTCAAAATGTTTATTGTAAAATAATTTGAAACGCGAAATGTTACTCAGGATATCGAACAACTCCTTAGTAATACGTGCACGTTTATATTCATAATTAAGCACAGTTCTGATCATCCTCAATACAAAATAAGATATTCTATTGAAAATGTATATGCTAACTCAGATTTTATGATAATTTGCCTGTATGGAAACCAGGTTTATCACTGGTGACATATAACCTGCTTACATTTTAAAGGGATGCACATTTTTTATAAAATTTAAAGTACTACGAACAACGAAAGAGGACATAAAAGTAATAGTTGTTTATTCCTGACCAACGAATGGAACTCCGGACACCAGAGGGTACACCACACACAGCACTACCCTCCACTACAGCAACATGTAATTTCCTATACACCGTGGAAGCCGCCCATCCTCGTAGGGTGATCTACTCCTCGCGAAATTACAAATGGTAATGATGATGATAATAATAATAATAATAATAATAATAATAATAATAATAATAATGATAATGATAATAATAGATGGGTAGTAAAGTCAGAGAAGAAAGTCCCTAAAAGATCGGGGACTAAGTGGTCAGAGGAAAGAAAACAGGCACACGGCGAAAGAATGAAAGCCATATGGTCTGTTAGAAAGGCGAATCATAAATGTTATGCGTGATCCAACAGGGTCGATACGCAATAATAATAATAATAATAATAATAATAATAATAATAATAATAATAATAATAATAATAATAATAATAATAATAATAATAATAATATAGTTTATAAATTATTGTTAATAAGCTGAAAGTAACAGACATTAAAGTAACGAGAATGATTGCTGATAAGAACAAGCGTCACCTCGAAATCTGCACCCTCCAGGCTGAACGGTGGTCATTTGGTAGACGAAAGTCCTCCAGAGCTGTTGAAGTTCAAGTGCAATAATGTCTTTCTTATGAATAGAACTGACGGCACTATGGTGCCAACGCAGGAATTTTCATTGTGTTTTTCAAGACTAGACTTTATTCTAAACCATATTCGCGGAATCAATTATGAGAAATGCCATCTCGGCTGGGTATGAGGAGGAACGCTTAATAAAAGTCGAGATGTTTTCTGAAACTGCTGTCGGCATGAGTAACTCTGTCTCCTCGTGTCTTTTTAGTATTTGACTGGTTACGCTGTTGTTCATGCATACTAATAAAGCCAACTGAACAACACAACCATATTGACATGGCCGCAGGATCCGTAATACTTAGACATTTTAAATCCCAGAACAGATACTAGCCTCTCACAACCATGTTCACGCGTGTTGAATAGATGAAATTGTTGCAATGATGTATAAAGGAACGTAGCGAAATGTCGTGGAAGGGTAGCAATGGAATAACTGATCAGAGTAACAGGTGTAATTTACATGCTAAACATAGCAACTGAGATAAAAAGCAATTCCAAATTAAAAAGTAAAAAAGTGCGTTTAATTTGCAAATGATGCAATCCACGAGTGGGAGAATAATCTATTGTCTACAATATGAAGAGATGGCATTACTTCACATTGTTGAAACACTCTTTCAATGTTAGTTTACTAACACATCGTCCGTAATTTCGATTCTTCTTTTTCCTCTACTTAATCAGTGCTACACTGTTATGCACATCACGATCAGTGATTTGTGATGACCGTAATAAAGGTAAATACATTACCGTTAATTTGGTTCAAATAGATTGAAGATGTAAGCGTGGATCAATAGTGAACGTATATATTATATTTGTTGACTTATAGTTCTACAATATTCAACCTTTCACAATTAACATCTGATAACATGTCAGTGCCTAACCGAGAGCTTCTTCCTCTCGGTAGAATTATACTTACATCACTTAGCTGCTTTACCAAGCTCAGTATCAAAAGTTAAATACAGCGCAGATCACGAATAATAAGCTCCTAACTGGGAACAATAAATGCATTGGTGTTGGAAGGCTATGTTGTATTATAACCATACCTCCTTCAGTGTATCGAGCGGTTAATTACAATTAAATATTTCATTGGAATAATCTTGTGTTACATCCACCCTCGTGGCTACTAGGACCACTGGAAATGCAAAGGGAAAAAATAAATTTAAAAATACTGCTGTAATGCTTTGTAGTATTCTGTTTTAAATGCAACATGCCACCCAATTCCAAACACGGAAATATTAGTGAAATTCTCTGATAACTGCAGCAGTAATACCCAGTATTTCAAGGAATGCTGTTCGTGAATGCACATGTCAATTACACGGTTCATTATGAAGTGTTGAATAATTAAGTTCAACGAGGAGTATATATTTTCAGTGTTCATTACTGTCCAGGTATTAGGAATTTTTTTGAAACTCAGGTCACTTATGCTTTACAGTAATAATCCGGTTCCGACATTTGGTTATATTAATGATCACCATTTTTAGTTACTGTGCCTGATAGACCGGACATACATTCCGTGTCAGTGTAGAGTATTTGCAGAATAGTAACTCACATATTCCTTGCCTCTATTATATAGGGAATACTAATTAGCTTGAAAAAAAGTCTAAATGTTTTATTGGCAAATTTCTTATTGTTATTCTTCACTCGATCAATGCAGCTTTGAAGGGAGTAAATTGTGAACATCACGACAGTATTTATCTGTAGCTTCCATTCATTGTGTTACATGACAGTAGAAGATGCCTGCTTTCTAAAGTGAACGTTTCCACAAATCATCTGTTGAACATAGGATATTTGGAATGTACTGAAAGGTAATCACAAGCTTCGTCACATGATTCCCGATAGCTTCATTTCTATTGTATGTTATTTCTTAGGACCTACTAAATGTTTTTCTCTCAATTTTTAGGGAGTTATTACCTACATTTTTCGATTACTTGAGCATTTCATGTATAAATGTACGCACGCAAGTACGATCGTCTTTATAGTAAATGTGTATACTTAAAAGATTATAAAACCGAGCTCGATAGCTGAAGTCCCTTAATTGCGGCCAGTGTCCAGTATTCGGGAGATAGTTGGTTCGCACCCCATTGTCGGCAGCCTTGAAGATGTTTTTCTGTGGTTTCCCATTTTCACACCAGCCAAATGCTGGGGCTGTACCTTAATTAAGGCCACCGCCGCTTCCTTCCCACTCCTAGCTCCGTCCTGTCCCATCGTCGCCATAAGACCTATCTGTGTCGGTGCGACGTAAAGCCACTAAGAAGAAAAAATTATGAAAATGTATGAAGACTACGAAAATGAAATAATAAAAGAAAAAAGATATATTTAAAAGCAGCAGATAAATTATGACTATGTCATCCATATTTTATCTACATACATATCAGTTCAAAAATGTTAGTACTTTCCGAGCAAATGTTCACCTTGTAAGTACAGATTTTACATTTTCAAGCTAGGGTTCTCTGGATATCCTTAACACGTGATCTTAAATAGACATATTGTAACAGTAAATATGGTACTTGGATGAGCATGAGAAACGCGGGGCGTGTACCGTTCTGCTTGGAGTGCTTACAGAGGGAGAGGGTTTTTCTTTGAAAACAATTCTTAAGTTTTTTTATGAATTTATTAATAAGTTCAAAATTATATCACCTCTGTACAGAAGAAATGGTGGGAAGTGTTCTTTCCTCGTCCTAAGGTTGGCGATGTCCTGGAATTCCGGCCGCTCCTCCTCTCTGCACCATTGTACCATCATTCCTCCCTCGATGGAAGTTCTTGAAGATCTCGAATTTCTAGAAGATCCATGCGATGTCTAGGAGGTCCATGCGGTGTAGAAGTAAGGGCGTTGAAACTGACCATCTAAATGATAAACGTGAACGAACACCGTTAAGCCTTGGACGTGTTAATGCGAAAGGCGGCTTCTGCACAGATGAGAAAAGAATATAGTAACGGTTTCAACAAGGTTTATAACACATAAGAACTGTATAACTGAAGAATTATCACAAGGTAGAATGTCACTGAAATCTATCCCGTGTTATGCCATTAATCATTTGAAATGAATTCTATGCGGCAAAATGTCACTAAGTTCGAATAAGCACACAAGTTTAACGCTCGGAAATTAAATTCATAAAGTGAATAGCCACTAGAAACTTGTCGTCGAGTGTCAATAAAGTCAACCTAATAAATAGCCACCTAAAGTTTGTGATACTTGGCATAATCTGACGTTATTCCACACGACATATTTCTTATTCTGAACACTGTTCAATGTAATCAATTGGATTGAAATGAAATAAGAATATTTCACTCGTGAAGTTAATCTTGTTCACGCATATTAATGAAAAATAAAGTGAGGTTGATCATCTAACAACAGTCCTTAGTTCGAATGTTCGATCATCTACAAAATATTTACACAGTTTAGAGAATTATCTCCAAGCGAAATTGTAAGTTAGTAAGGTAGTCACCAAGTTCAAGTTAATTCTGTACTCAATCACTTGTTAATGTTTGCCACTTAAGGAATTCGAAGTTAAAACACAGTCATGTCAATGAGATTTCCCGAAATATTCAATCACTTTGTAAGGAGCAAAGATTCTTCTAAATCCTATCACTGTCCACAACATTAACTTTGAATTATGAGCACTTGGAAAAATAAACGCAAATCTTAGACATTCATTCAGAATAAACAATCACTTGAAAATATTAAGAATTTGATGAAGCACAATTTATGTCGCTCTCCGTTGTAGCAGAATTCTTTCATTCCCAAGTTCAAGAAAACTGTGTAAGTCCACACTCGACGCTACGGAGTTAAAGTCCAGGACTCGACGAAATATGACAATCACTTCACGTCGTATCGCAGTCCTCACGTGCCGACCGCTCGCTGCTAGCCGCACTAACTCCATTGCGATACACACTGGTGTGCTAAGGTAAGCAGCTCTCCATTTATACCCGATCCACGCCAAAATATGCCTTCACATCTCACTCCTCAACATCGTCGTCTCTCGTCGGATGTCTATCAAACCGTGCAGGAATGAAGATAAAATATCGGGCTACATGATGATGTGGTTGATTTTGTCTAGTTATTATCGTGGGGAAAGTTATTAACCGAAGAATTTCAAGCAACATTCCATACTGATCTAGGCTCTCTCCGTGCTACGGGGAGGCAGGCAGTGACATCATTCCGCTCTACGTCACACTCAGCTGTGGCTCGCTGTTCCAGTCTGTCTTCCGCTGCTGGGCCGGCGCGTAATGCGATGTTTTAAATTTAATTACGGGTACTTTGTTCCGTACCGCTGTTCCCGGTACAATATAGAGTGCCTACGGAATGATCATTTGATGTAAGAGCTATTACTTCAAAGAATTTTGACTTTGCTTTCGAAATTTTATAGAAATTTATGACGTAAGGGAGTGGGGGCTGTTTTTCTGTCAATTTCACGGTGTACTAACATTAATATGTATTTGGTGACACTGCTATAGGAGACGACAGGGAATTTGAAGATACCGGAAATGGCTTTAATTTAGATACATCTTCGTCGTTTAGCGAGTCTGAGAATAGTAAATCAAGAAAGAATCTCTTCTGAGCTGCCAATGAACGAAGTTCGAAAGAAAGGCTTACAGCAACACGACCCGTGCTGGGGTGCCGACTCGATCAGTAGCTAGGGTTCTTGCAAGATCCATAAATGTACTGTTTTAGTTTTGTAATCAAGGCGGGTACTTACGTCCTTTAACCGAAGCATACTTATGATTTTAGGTATACGGATATACGGATGCAGAAGGATATAATTTAAATAGCATATTAAGTGAACGGTATTCATACACTTCTTTTAAAGAAAATTAGAACGTATATTATTAACCGTAATTTTGTTGTCACGTAGCTAATAAAGTTCAATAAATGTACGTTTTCTTCTAAAATCATCTACTTATGCATGAGAAACTCTATGGTGTCGTAATGCTGGTGTAAGTTAAAATAACCAAGAATCTCAATATGGTAAAAATGAGTCAGTTATGGACCGGATACATAATCAAATGTGAGCTTGTATTATTAATATATATTCACAAAAATCAAATATTAAAATGACATTTAACGTAAAGAAGGACACACTGCTTCCTAAAGGCAATGTTCTCAACACTTTCTTGCACTTGTGAAGCCACAATTAGCCTTACAGTAGGCACATCAAATAAGGCATATATCTGAACATTATGCAAGCTGGCAGTAGTGTTGAACCATGCACATTTATTATCTAATTCGCATATATCCTGGACTTCTGCACTGTTCTGGGAGGAGAAAGACGAGTGTGAATGTAATATTTTCAAACACTCCCTAACCCTATTTACTGTTATTCATCGGATTTAAAACTCGTTCTACTGCTGCATATCTGACATACCCCAGGTGATACCGTTACGTCATATTGGCGACATCAGAACTAGAATTATTTGAAAATCATAATAATAAAATATAGGCAATTACCCCCTGGTATAGGAATACAAAGTAACATGTTTTCGAAGTCACATATTCGACTGTTCATGCTGTAACGACCGGCTGGCTTAATATTTAATCACTCTTGAACTGATCTCAGAATGCAATGGATAATATAAGGAGTAAATTCGTTAGTTTAGTATTGCTATGCTCCTTTCTGTCTTTTCATTTAGAGCTTTGATGGTCAACATGGCCTCGTAATCTGATGCGTGACATGTGTTGTAATCTGATTCTAAGAATTCTGTTTAACATGAATAAACAAATTGACACCAAATGCTTCGAAACTCGATACCCTGAAATCGCTGAACATCTCTGATTCTAAATCGCTGAAAATCTCTGATTCTAAAAGTGGCTTGTTGATTACAGATTCAGAACAACTGTGTCGTCATTCATCCATACCCTCGTAAACATTCTTCAGCTCTCAAATCTGATTGGTAGATATATTTCCGTTGTAATTCACATATATCATGGACTTCTGCAATGTTCTCGGAGGAGAAAGACGAGTTTGAACGTAATATTCTCAAACAATCCCTAACCCTATTTACTGTTATTCATCGGAATTAAAAATTGTAGCGCGGGGTGCATATCTGACATACTCGTTCTCTTATTGCGTCGATATTTACAGGCCTCGCACGTGAACATGTTTATCATCAACAAAAAAGTATTTCAAGTGTTTGAGACGAGATCACGGTGAAATTCAGTAACATATTTTCATTTTCGCAGTCTTTATACCAGACTCCTCTGAACAAGGATTACTCTGAAAGAAAAGAAGCAACAAGAACTTCGACACATTTTCATTTAAGAGAATTAGAGAGAAAGTTGTGGCAACACTGTCGTCACTTTGCGTAGGAAAAATTCAGTACCCTGATATAGGCAGCGCACGTAGTGGGAAGGTGGAGCTACGCAACGCAATTAATTGCACTAGTGGAGGTCCTGCAGACGAACGAGTGCGAAGCCAACCTACCCTAAAATGTTGTTTCGAATATGGAACGAAGAGCATGGATAAATATCGAGGTGTCGCGTGGAAAGTTCTCGAACATAATATTCTTCCTGCACTGTACAGGAAACTGCCCTGTTTCCAAACACATCTGCCCATTGTCCTGCACGACAATGCCCGCTGATTCATTGTTACTCTTGTGAGGGGATTGTTGGCTTGGTGAAGATGGGAGGTCCTGGAGCATCTACCCTGTGACTAAGAGAACCACTTCGAGGAAGGCGTTTTCACACACGGGACGCCATACTTCAAACGGTAGAGCGCTCCTTCATGAATATCAAGGACACAGCACTGCTGCTCGTATCCTGCAACTTCCGCACGTCTAACAACGGGCGCTTCACCTTTAGGGGGATTACATTGAAGTCCAGTAGAAGGGTGGTTGTTTTACAGTAAATAGTTTTGTATACATTACTATGCTGCTACTACTTTCATTCCTACGCTCGCATTATAGACCGACAGTGAAGGATTTCATAAGGTACTTCCTTACTCAATGTTACCGGATCCAAACGCTCTCACATATGATGGATTTAAATATTACAATTGGAATTCGTTTTATCTTTCAGCCAAGTGTTAACTGTTTCCAGTCATTTTAAGCGCATTCCTTTAATCCACTTTGAATTGATCTAGCCATTAATATTACTTGTGTGATCCATCGAGGAATGGTCACCAGCCACCAAAACTGGAAACCAGTTCTCAGATGCTTAAATAATAAGGACAAATATGTTTATTAGTAAAGAAACAAATAACTTTTTAAACTTCCTCGTGTACCTTCTATTGCGTGTTTTGCAAGTTGCTTTACGTCGCACCGACACAGATAGGTCTTATTGCGACGATGGGACAGGAAAGGGCTAGGAGTGGGGAGGAAGCGGCCGTGGCCTTAATTAAGGTACATCCCCAGCATTTGCCTGGTGTGAAAATGGGAAACCACGGAAAACCACCTTCAGGGCTACCGACAGTGGGGTTCGAACCCACTATCTCCCGAATACTGGACACTGGCCGCACTTAAGCGACTGCAGCTATCGAGCTCGGTTACGTGTTTTGTGGTGATTGGCAGTGAAGTGTATTATTTGTATATTAAGTGGTTTTTTAAACAAACACTGATAGCCGCCGAGTCAGATTAATTCATCATGCGCAGCTAAAATGCCGGGAACGGCCGGGAATCAAACTAGGAAATCTCTGAACCGAAGGCCAAAACATTGACATCTTCGGATTGGAAGCTATGCAAATCAGACGGAACTTTAAAGGAACTAGAGAGTGACCTATAGTAACAGAGTGAAAATTATTTGCCAGAGATTTTCCTTTCACTCCATGTTACCTAGTACATCGAGGTGTTTATATACATTCAGCAAATGAGGCCGGACTTGTGAATGAGTAAGGATTAGTAAGACTACATTTTGTTCCTATACGATGACTAGAAATGTACGATTTAATCTACGATATCTCTTAAGAAATAAATTCTGAGACAATGGGGATGTATCCCCAAGGTTCCAGCATACAAATTTTAATATGAAATCATTTGTGTAGTCAAAACATTCTGACAGTTCCAGTTCCCAGAATGTGTCACATACACAGAGAGAGCTATCATTCAGAACTGGACCCTTGCCAATTTTCGATACACAATATTATTCACTCCTCTCCTCAGAGCAGTACAAAGTGTATCAAAGTGTATTTTAAGAATAATTTACGTCTCCTTAAAAATAATTTAGTTCAACGATTGCAAAATATTCCATTAATGCTTGCTATGGACTCTTGCCAGGCAAATGTCAGTTGTTTGATAGGTCCCGTCCCAGCGCATGTAGAGAACTGGTCTGGCGTGCATCTGTCGAGTAGTTATATACTTAGAATCATAACATGATAAATCTTCTACTCTGTTGCCGCCTCCACAGACAATTTCATTTGAACTGTTGCGTAGAGTATAAAAATATATTGAGTACACACACAGGACAGTAGTCTTAAGCAACATACATCCTATATTTCTCAATGGAAAGAATACAATTGCCATGATCTGAATACCTTTTAAAGTAAAGAAGAGGTGAAAGGTTTGAACTCGATGTCACGTAATATATACATCGAATTATATAAGAAACAATCATTTTCCAGTTGAGGGTGACAGGATACGTAATCAGATCGCTACCTCTGCTAAGAATATGGCAGAAGTTGTACCTGATACTTCACTTGCAGGAAGCTACAACCACCACCATGTATATCGATTACTTGAATGTACAAAACACAGTGTCTAAAGTAGTGTCGATAGAATGAGGAAAATTTCCTAGCACTTGAGATATCACATTACCAGCATTCTACCTGAAGTGAATGGAATGAAATCAGAAAATCTAACTACTTTATGGAAATGACCATCAGTGCAGGAATTATAACCTGATATCTCCAGATTGCAGCTACACATGTCCGATTACACTACCAACCAACGTACTGTATGTCAGTAGAAAAACCTGATTTAAGTGCACAATAAATTTTACACTATTGTAAAAATTGTAGGCTGAAATTTCTCTGACTCGGACTGGAAGCTACGCAAATCAGAAGCGCGCTGTAGATCTGTAAAACTCACATAAAAAAATTAAAACTATGATATTAGTATAGAAAAATCATGTATGAGAAAGGAGTAAGAGTCGAATTAATTGTAGCGTTGATGATCACGAAAATTAATATTCTTCACATATGTACGGCTTATATTATGTGAAACAGGCATAAATCATCAGAATATTTAATTACCGTAACTTATACGGTAAATTATACGCAAGGTCAGGAAGCAATTCAACTTGATAGTAACAATTTTGCTATAAATACGTAACTAATGCTGAATTAGGTTGCAGGTCAAGATTACTTGGATACTACTCCAGTAAATGGAGCTTCTAATGATAGCAGGAACACCTACTTTCATTACTCATAACTAATACTATCTATCACGTTCGCAACGGCACGTTACCCAGGTGATACACGTACAACGTTCTCATAGGCCATCATGTACCTACGACCGGTGGTACACACACATCGTTCTCATGAGCCGTCATGTGCCTACGACCGATGGTACACTCACATCGTTCTCATACGCTGGCATGTCCCTACGGCCGGTGGTACACTCACATCGTTCTCATGAGCCGTAATGTGCCTACGACCGATGGTACACTCACATCGTTCTCATCAGCCGCCATGTGCCTACGACCGATGGTACACACACATCGTTCTCCTCAGCCGTCATGTGCCTACGACCGATGGTACACTCACATCGTTCTCATCAGCCGTCATGTGCCTACGACCGATGGTACACTCACATCGTTCTCATCAGTCGTCATCTACCTACGACCGATGGTACACACACATCGTTCACATCAGCCGCCATGTGCCTACGACCAGTGGTACACACACATCGTTCTCATCAGCCGCCATGTGCCTACGACCGATGGTACACTCACATCGTTCACATCAGCCGCCATGTGCCTACGACCGATGGTACACTCACATCGTTCACATCAGCCGTCATGTGCCTACGACCGATGGTACACTCACATCGTTCTCATCAGCCGTAATGTGCCTACGACCGATGTTACACTCACATCGTTCTCATACGCTGGCATGTGCCTACGACCGATGTTACACTCACATCGTTCTCATACGCTGGCATGTGCCTACGGCCGGTGGTACACTCACATCGTTCTCATCAGCCGTCATGTGCCTACGACCGATGGTACACTCACATCGTTCTCATCAGCCGTCATGTGCCTACGACCGATGGTACACACACATCGTTCACATCAGCCGCCATGTGCCTACGACCAGTGGTACACACACATCGTTCTCATCAGCCGCCATGTGCCTACGACCGATGGTACACTCACATCGTTCACATCAGCCGCCATGTGCCTACGACCGATGGTACACTCACATCGTTCACATCAGCCGCCATGTGCCTACGACCGATGGTACACTCACATCGTTCACATCAGCCGCCATGTGCCTACGACCGATGGTACACTCACATCGTTCTCATACGCCGCCATGTGCCTACGACCGATGGTAGACTCACATCGTTCTCATACGCCGCCATGTGCCTACGACCGGTGGTACACTCACATCGTTCTCATACGCGCGGTACACGCTTCCATACTAATTCGTACCTCTCTTTCTTCTGAACAGATCTAGTGGGGAATTCAGTTGTTGTCGTACGGCTTCAGGAGAAGTCTTAGGGCAGGGCTTGACTATTGGTCTTGCTCGGCAGCAATTATGTGTGAAATACTACGACGAGAATGAACATACAAAATGGCAGGGAGTAGAGAGGCGTGTACAAAAATCTGCAGTTTTAACAATTATGTAATGAATAACAAAAGAATTAATGCTCCTCAAGAGAAATGGACTATCATTCGAAGTAGCTTCGGCAAAAAGAAAGGCAGACCGCGTGTGCACCACTGTTGATAAATGCCTGAATTTTCCGTGAGCTGACATTGTCCAACGGTGATACGAGAAATCTAGGTGGAAAAGCACTGAGAATACACTGTCTTCCCTGCTGAGAGGAAGTACTTTTTCTATGTCCCCCACAGCAATACAAAAGAGAGAAAAATGTCGTTTACTGCGGGGGAAGAAGAAGAAAACGTGTGCACCTTCTAACTAGTCACTGTGCATGACTGCAACAACTTTCCCCTGAATGTCATAATAGCCACTGAAAGTCATAGCAACGCTTTTGTTACTTACTTCTACAACATGGCTGTATTGCAGCTCACCTTTGGAGGTTCAAATTGGATATTAACCTAAGATATATTATACAGAGTGATGTTTGCACATTAGGATAAATGAAGAAAGGTATCAAATATATTTTAATCGAATCCGAATATGTCCCAGTTGGAATGTTCAAATTGTAAGCCCACCCCACTAGTCTAACTTCTGTTAATTGAAATTATTCACGAAGACGGACTTCACACCCCTAAATATACGTGGATATTGACCATAAGAGCCAATCCTTCTTGCATGAAGACTGAAAGGGTAATCAAAACTATTTTACAGTAGACAGGTAACACAGAGCGTCCGGGGATATATATCAATTACGTTAAGTATTCACTGATGGTTATTTGTGGATTTACAATCTTGTTTGTACATACAGGAATACCTGAAGAATTATCTCACATTGTTTCCTGTGTGAATCTGGTCTATAAAATAAATACATCCCACTCATGAAGTAGACAGTTCCCTCACCCGAAAGGACTAAGGTATGATGGTCATTGAGTTCCCTATCGTGACATCAATTTTGGATTTTATTTCTCTGAACACTAAGATGTGCCAGTCGCTTATTCCAGGATTACAATATTCGTTGTGTCCTGTATATTTCATCTTTGAATACGATCAAGAACAGCTATGAAAAATGTTTGAAGTTCAAATACACACATCAAATATCTTAGTGCATATTGAATTTCAACACAGGGAGAATATATATCGGTGATAAAATTTGTTCGTCATTGAACCACTACTTATGGTCTTGGGAGACAGCTGACTTTTAATCCCACCACTTCCTACCCTGGAGTGTCGTGACAGCCTTGTGACAACATCGCCGGCTTTCCACCAAAGGGACCATGATTCGAAAGAATGTCGGAAGATTGAAAGGAATATCACATCCCTGTGGTTCATATTTCACTTAACACTGCAGGTCTCGACGTTATGATCATGATATCAACATTCAAGAAAAACTACAAGCTTGCTTGGTTGCATTTTTGATGCCTTCGAACGTTATGCCCACTTGAACTCGAAGCAAAACCTTGAAACTTTCGTTTTCCAGAGGGCAATGTTGAATCCTTCCAGTTCAATCGTACTTTCAGCCACCGTGTGTTACCGCACTAACAAGAACTATATTGCATATAACAAGGAATGCATGGTCAATGTACACATAAGTAAATTTTTGCAAAGACATTTCCAGTTCTTCGTGGATGTGAGAGTAATAGGAATTTTTTCCAGTCTTCTACGTGGGCTGTAGTAACCATGATAAGGACCATAACTCTTCGTGTGACGATGGGTCTTCCCTCGGCTGTTATAACTAGTGCTTCCCTTCTTCAAGTATACGCAGTGAACGTTGACTGCATCCTGATTTATACTTTCCGCTCTCAATTAGCAAACGATGTGGGAAACTTGACAGTTGAACGCGTAGCTAATCATTAAGTAAGTATTAATGAGCGCAGACCGCGTCATAAAGAAAATGCTTCATATATGATGTCTCTTTACGGTACTATTGACTTCTGTACAGCAACAAGTGCCAAATTATAGTTATAATATATAATCAGTAATTCAGGGCTTATGCATTTGCAGTCTTCCGAAAATTAAAGTCATATGTTCCCTCTGACACATTTCCACCATGCTCGCCACGTGGGGTATGACTCATACCCAAGCGCATGTGCCATAATTATTTATTCCGCCTTCTTTTTCTGCTTCAACTTCTTCTTATTATAATTATCTTTTTGCCTTCTTTCCAAATTTATTGTTGTCGCACTCGATGGCAATTTTGACAATTTTTAGACCAGATGCCTTTCCTGATTCTACCTCTACGTGGAGGCATGTATTCACTATCTCGAGTCCCTGTGGTGGTTGGTAGGACGCTGTGTTGCATGTAGGTGAAAAGAAAAGGTTTGAGACGAACACAAACACCAAACCCACGAGTCAGATAATTTAAACACAGGCAGTTAAGGTCCATGGCCGCAGTTGTTACCCGGAATCCCCTGAACCGAGGTTAATAACGCTTACCACTGAGCTGAGGAGACGGATATTTATGCATTCAAGCTTACCAGTCACGATATCACTGCAAGGAAAGCCACCGACCCGTTAATGAGACGGACGTTCTAGCTGCAGTACTGTGTTTATCTGCCAGTCGGTACGTAGTGATGTGGACTGATGGATCTCTGCATGACTTCCACAGCTTGAGATAGGAAAACAGGAGTCGGATCTTTCTCCCCTCCGTATATGGAGGAATGCAGGTGTGTGTGGTTTTCTCCATGTACATTTTTACGTTTAGGAGAGACAAACGCCACACGATGGTATAAGATGTCCAACTACCTACACTCAGAAACGGAATGCAGCTCCCTTCAGACTCTCTTCGCTGTCAGTATATTTTGAGCGGAAAAGGGTAACTTCGTTCGGAAATGCTAACAGCAACTTTCGACTTCTATTTTCGGGCTTGCTGATGGGGGTGATTCCATGTTCCATTAAAGAAAAGATGAAATGGTTCTTGGGTTGCATAAACTATACCCTGATAAACGTAGGAGTTCTCTCTCGTGTGTGATGACGCCCTAGCGATTCCTTTGGGTTAAATTTGAAAATATATATTATTTTAACAAGTCGAGTCCCACCTATTTCACAGCTATTGTAATCAATTACCCGATTACCTTCTCTTATTACCATGTTATTCCTTTTAAAGTCAGTCATTAACCCATACTTAAATTTGACTTTGAGTCATTTGTGCGTGAATATCTGTAGTCTGTATGTTCTATTGCTATCGTATGGACATGTTACATCAATTATCTCTCAACATTGAAGTTCGGGTCATAGGACTAAAAGAAAGAAGAAACAAATTCTAATTGATCGTTTGCATAATGTTTTCAGAAATAGTACAATAAAAACTGGTGCACTGAGTATGCAGAAGGAGGATTGAACTTATTTGCAAACGAAATTATTTAAATAACAACACTGAATGTAAGTATGATTATTCTCACGATAATAACATATTGAGCGACAAACAATGGAGGAAAGAAAGGTGGTTCATAACAATCACCACACGATATTGAAATACAGGATATACACTCACATTCATAAAAACAGAATATCTTGATAGACTAGAGATGGGAAGTTAATATGCACAGGACATGTTCATTAGCATGTTCTGCAGAAACGATTAGCATTTCAGTGACCTAGGTTCAGCACGTGTCCTGTTGCCTAGAAGGCACTGGGTCCTCCATGGGCACTGGTAACTTGTTCCATGTGTGATGGCATCGATGCGTATAAGACGCGAATGGCGTCCTGGGATATAGCCATCCATGCTGAATTCACCTGCTTCCACAGTTTATCTTAGGCGGTTGGCATTCGGTCACAGCGCAGCACCCGTGGTCTCACCATATCCCACATATTTTCGATTGGCGAAATGTCTGGTGATCGGGAGGGGCAGAGCAACAGTCTGGCATTATTTGACAACAAGAAGTCACGTGTTCGTGCAGCAACATGTGGTCGCGCATTGTTCTGCTAAAATATGGCATCTGGAGTGTCGTGCAGAAAGGGTATGACTACGGATCGCAGGATGTCATTCACGTAGGTCAAACTGGTCACAGTGCCCTGGACACCCACGAACTGTGATTTTTGGCTGTACCGAATAGCACCCCACACCATAAGGCCTTGACTTGGCGCTGTATGTCTTGTGTGAATGCAGTCAGTGTTATGCCTTTCCCCTGTCTGCGGTGAACCAAAATTCGGCTATAATTTTCAAACAAGCAGAACCTGGATTCGTCCTAAAACACTATCTGCTGACATTCCTATCACCAGTGATGTCGTTCAATACACCATTGCAGTTTATGTACGTTAGTGAAAGGTAGGTGGAGAAGTGGAAGACCCGCCGGTAATCCGTAATAAACGGCGACGGACTGTCACTCCTGGTAGTGTACGATGTGTTACACTGTTCCACTGTTGCACCAGAGATGAGGAGGATGCATACCTGTCCTACAATGCCATTCGGATGAGTAGTCGATCTTCTCGTGGGTGGTCTGGGTGGTGCGACCAGACCCATCTCGTCGTGTTCTACGGCCTTCTGTGAACCATTGTGAACACCACTTGCACTACCGACACACTTCGTCCCACACGAGCAGCAATTTTTCGAATGAATGCATCACGTTCTCTCATGACAATAATGCACCCCTTTTCAAACTCACTCATTTGACGGTACGGTTCTCGCAAACGTCTGCGAGGCATCCTGTACGTCTGTTCAAGTCACACTGATCTATTACCGTCGGTTTATAGAAACAACGAGAACCGCAGGAACATTTTACCAGTCGGTGGTGGTGCGCCGAGATATCGATGTGGACCTTGAACCCGAGGGCCGACATGGTTCAAATGCTAATCATTTCTTCAGAACATACCAATGCACATGTCTTTTGAATACGCACTTCCTATCTCTAGTCTTTCAGGGTGGTTTGATTTTTATGAACTTGAGCGTATTTGCTGTGCAAGATATCCTTGTCACAGCAACCTGGCACTTATTTCACGCGAAAGAACAGCTTACGCGATCGGTGTGTCTTTGTGTATTCTGCAATTCACGTGAAGAAGACACGTCCATTTTACATTCAGTCCTGCTAGTGCTACCAGGTGTATGCTTGAGCTAAACTTCCTACAATGGTCAATAGTTACTTGGGCTTCATTGTTGAAGGAATTTACAGATCAATAGCAGTGCCTACTTTATTTTAAACATGTTATTGGATACAAAGCTTGAAGTGTAAGAAATATACATAATCCATTACTACTAATAGAGTAATAGACTGTCTATTCTAGAATAAGTTTTAGTTTCATGAATTTAACACGCGAAGCATTCAATAGAGAGGCCAAAGTTAATTTAATTCCACTCTGGAAATTATCTGGAAATGTTAATGGAGTAAATGTCAACATTGAGCAATGTCTGTCTGTTAGGTCATCAGCCCAGAGGCTGGTTGGATCCTCAAATAGCACCACCAAAGGTTATGCGGTTATGAGAAAACCGGAAAAACCAATGGCAGCACCAAAATGAGGCGTACTAGGCAAGACGAGGAGTGAGGTAGTTTGCCATTGCTTTCCTCACTGGGTCAGAAAGTGCTATTGCAGCACGACTGACCCTATGAGCAACACCTTTCATACCACTCAGATGCACTAGTTGTGCTCTGAATGCCATTACTCTGCACCACCCATACCCCAGCAGCTTCCATATTGTCACAGCCATGGATGAGACTGGGACTTCTGTGAAAGCTACACTTTACTCTGGCCTGTGCCAAGAGATGGATACAAAAGTACTGTGTCCATCAAGAAATGGCAGCAGGCACTTTGAGCAATATATCCTCGAATGTTCATAAGTCAACACACCGACAATTTAATAAAAAATGAAAAGACTTTTGTTCAAATATTAGGGTTATTTTTCATAAAGCATTATGCTTTGCCTCATTAACTCTCTTCGTAATCAGAAACGTTGTAGTGATTAAGTTTCTGTCACAGTTGTAACATGTCAAAATGCAATAACGAACCGTACAAGGCATTAAGTATGCATATTAATTACAGTTGTATGGAAGCAGAAACTAGATTAATTCATGTAAAACAATTACTACGGGCTTCAGTGATATAGTTCACTTTCTGAAGATTTTTGTTGTGATGAGGATGACGATTATGATGATTAAATGTCGATCGTTGTTTTGGGGGACCTAATAGCATGCATATCGATTCCTTCATCTTGGGGAGTACAAGGTTAATCGGTATGGCAAGAACAAAACAAAATCAGTGAATGGTTTAGTTTACAGGTGTTAGGGATATGAGTGGAGATATATCTTGTAGCAATCGGGAACGATGTGATGAACCAATATAATTTCAACATTTTAGTAATCCTGGGAAGATACTTCCGTTAACAAAGGAATACGAAGTTTTTAGAGTATGTAATACGCCTTGTTATTAGGAATGGATAGCTTTGCGTCGGTAACACACATGCTTCGCACTATTCTTTCCAAATTGTTTTTTTGTTTCTATTCACGGCATCAGTACTACGGTACCTGCCGAAGGCTGTGGCTGCTTGGGCACGCCATGTTACGAAACATTTAAAATAATTTGTTTTTGTGTTTGGGTAAAAGTTGTTAGTATTGTGTTTCCGTTTTAGAGGCTTCAGACACCCTTAGTCATCAGTCTCGGGTACTAGAGACGTATCGATTAGCAGGTAATAATGCGGGTCGTTTTGTTGTTACATCCTTCTGAGGCATTGGGACATCTGCTGTCATCAGACCCATGCTCAAGTGAGTGTGTAAATGGCCTCAAAATCTGTGTCAGTGTGGGGTCTATGTGAGTGCATGGTATTATACTTAGCGTAGGTTTGTGATATGCACTTCAGGAAGTGAAAAATGATACTATCTCCGGTTTGCATTGCGTAAAAGGAGAAGGCACATGACAAAATCGTATTCACGTTTACTTCAACGAAAGCATACGTGATATAGGATGTTCAAATGAGTGCTATCGGAAGTGAACTGTCGAGGCACATCGAACGTTTTCTTCCAAACAAGTAATGGACATGTTATACAATTAAATATCATCATCTGTTTACCCTCCAGGTTCGGTTTTTCCCTCGGACTTAGCGAGGGATCCCACCTCTACCGCCTCAAGGGCAGTGTCCTGGAGCTTCAGACTCTTGGTCGGGGGATACAACTGGGGAGTATGACCAGTACCTCGCCCAGGCGGCCTCACCTGCTATGCTGAACAGGGGCCTTGTGGAGGGATGGGAAAATTGGAAGGGACAGGCAAGGAAGAGGGAAGGAAGCGGCCGTGGCCCCAAGCCAGGTACCATCCCGGCATTCGCCTGGAGGAGAAGTGGGAAACCACGGAAAACCACTTCCAGGATGGCTGAGGTGGGAATCGAACCCACCTCTACTCAGTTGACCTCCCGAGGCTGAGTGGACCCCGTGCCAGCCCTCGTACCACTTTTCAAATTTCGTGGCAGAGCCGGGAATCGAACCCGGGCCTCCGGGGGTGGCAGCTAATCACGCTAACCACTACACCACAGAGGCGGACTACAATTAAATATATTAAGCGAAAATACAGTTCGTGTTTCCAACCAGGAAGAAAATGTGTAACGGTAAAATAATGCATTACAACTCATTGCTGATTGTGCCATGCTTATTAAACGTATCAAAGTAAAAGTTACCGGGCTGAGTGGCTCAGACGGTTAAAGCACTCGCTCCCTGGTTCCAACATGGCAGGCTCCATCCTGGCTCAGTCCGGCGGTATTTGAAGGTGCTCAAATACGTCAGCTTCCTCTCGGTAGATTTCTTTTTTTTTTTGCTACTTGCTTCACGTCGCATCGACACAGATAGGTCTTATGGTGACGATGGGATAGGAAAGGCCTAGGAGTTGGAAGGAAGCCGCCGTGGCCTTAAGTAAGGTACAGCCCCAGCATTTGCCTGTTGTGAAAATGGGAAACCACGGTAAACCATCTTCAGGGCTGCCGACGGTGGGATTCGAACCCTCTATCTCACGTATGAAAGCTCACAGCCGCGTGCCCCTGACCGCACGGCCAACTCGCCAGGTGATTGAACTATTGTAGTTGTTATTACTAAAATAAAAGTTAACTGTCACTCTGAAATTTTTTAGTTTTTAATCTGTTAGAATACACGATAAAAACTGTCGACAAGTGCGAATTTTTACCTTATAACTCTGGACATGGCTTCGAAATTCCAAGAACATGTACCTGAACGTCTCAAGTTGGCGTTCTGTTCCTCCAAAGGAAATGCCCGAAATGTCGATCGTTACCTCGACAATAAGCTTCCATGCGTGACACTACGAAGTCCTCACCCACCTTCACGCATCTACGTCAGCTCTCACAGTTGCGACGGCACCCCAGATACGTTGTCCTAGAGTAGCTTCATCGGCAATATCCACTTGGTATACAACGTTTTTGAGGTGTCCCCAGAAATAAAAGTAATGTGGATTTAAACCGGGGTACCTCGATGGCAAGCTGACGGGACCATTACGACTAACCCGCCGGAAACGGCAATCTAGAAGTCAACGAACATTCGTACTGATGTGATGAGATGCCCTATCGTTCAAGAACTACATCTGATAACGTATCTGCAGTGGAACGTCGTGTAGGAGCTCGATAGCTGCAGTTGCTTAAGTGCGGCCAGTATCCAGTATTCGGGAGATAATGGGTTCGAACCCCCCTGTCGGCAGTCCTGAAGGTTGTTTTGGTTTCCCATTTTTACACCAGGCAAATGCTGGGACTGTCCCATCGTCGCCGTAAGATCTGTCTGTGACGGTGGCAACTTGTAAAATAAAAGATAACTAGAGCCGATTAGTCCTGCAGGTAGCTACAGTATCTCCCAAGATCCTGGCCCATGGATTTACAGAAAACCTATGCTGGAAATAACATTGGTGAATGGCATGAGTGTTTTCTTCTGCCATGTATGGCCAAATTAATGATAGGGACCTGGGTAAAGGAAGCCCCATGTGTATCCAACACTTCGTGCACTTCTGTGGATCAGTAGTAGAGTGTCGGCCTCCGGATCCCAGATAGCGGGTTCAAACCAGGCGGAGGTAGGCGGATTTTTGAAGGGCAGAAATAAAGTCTGTTCGACACTCCATGTCGTATGATGTCGGCATGTAAAAGATATCTGGTAACACATTTGGTGTTTACCGACAAAATTCATTAGAAACTCAGCCACAGACGCTCAAGAGAGATCTGGTATACTCTGTCTGCCATCTAGTGGTCCTAGAGTAAAAGGGAACGTCGAAATTTACGAGCAGACAGCCAGATGGCGTCAAATTGAAATATCTGCGCACGGTAACTGAGGCCATACGATTAATAATAATAATAATAATACTTCGTGCGGATATTCTGCGTTACGTTCGCATGGTTTCAAGAACCAGGTACAGAATTCAACTCTTGGTAGGTAATCCGCTTCTTGGATATGCGGAACTCTCTGGCAGTGGTATGGGTACAACGCAATGTACGGCGAACATTCCACTTACAATCCACTTAAATGTACCTAATTAACCTACTTGCCTAGCCAATCTCCTTTTGCTTATAGTTGATCTCCCTTCAACAATTCGTAAAATTTCTTTCTCCCGCCGAAGCAACAGGATCACGATGCAGTCTGCGACGCTCGAACCGAGGATGAAGCGAGCCTGAGTCCCGGAGCCTTTGTTGCACAGCGATTAACGTTCTGCTACTGGAATTAAGGCAGTTTGGAAATTTTTGTCCATAGAGTTCTCTCGTACCATGTGCAGTACCTCCAGCTGCTCCTTATACGAGGTGAATTGTGTATCAGTTGACTATAGTGAATGTTAGCGCACCAACTGCCCCACGACTGAAATCAGGCAGCGACATCGCGTCAGCAATGGCAGTGGCGGAAATATTATAGCCTACATCGAGTGCCGCATTCACTTGTTCACGCGCCACCACTGAGTGTGACGTTCGCTCGAATTGCTTGCGTTAGAGCTGCGTCACTTCGTTTCCTCATTTAACTGTTATGCGTAGAGTTAACAGCATTTTAGTGTTAAAAAAAGCACATTTTGGAATGTATCAGTGGAGCGAAGTCATATCGAATAATAATAATAATAATAATAATAATAATAATAATAATAATAATAATAATAATAATAATAATAATACCGGGCGAGTTGGCTGTGCGTTTAGGAGCGCGCAGCTGTGAGCTTGCATCCGGGAGACAGTGGGTTCGAATCCTACTGTCGGCAGCCCTGAAGATGGTTTTCCGTGGTTTCCCATTTTCACACCAGGCAAATGCTGGGGCTGTTCCTTAATTAAGGCCACGGCCGCTTCCTTCCCATTCCTAGGCCTTTCGTATTTATTTCATCGTCGCCATTAGACCTATCTGTGTCGGTGCGACGTAAAGCAAAATAGCAAAATAATAATAATAATAATAATAATAATAATAATAATAATAATAATAATAATAATAATACCGGCAGCACTTTCATAGTCGCTCCTTATTCTTCAAGAGATGTTCAAAAGCATGGATGGAACTATGGTCTTTGAAATTTCGATTACATGTACTTCTCACAACGTACGCTAGACCGGTTCTCCAGTACTGAATGTCGTCTCTTCTACGTGCGCTCTCCCGCGCCTCTTCCCAAGCGGCCAGGGAAACAGCACAGCCGCATGATTTGGACTGCGATAGTAAACAGGTTCAACAACCCCTTCACTCCAATACTGTAACGTAACTCCACGTTACGGGTACAGTATGGCGTAACCGGCGTTTCCCACTACGGCCATTCAAAAAACATTAGGTCCGGAAATATTCCGCTCATTTATAGATAAATTAATAGGAAGAGTTAAGCATACATAGCATATGTTGTGAGATGTACTTTTCATTAGCGATTAGCAAAATAACTGAACGTATGCCCCTAACTCCCGATATTGTAATCTTAAAAACAATTCAAGCCGTCTTCCAAACAATTATACCTGGTAGATATCGCTTGAAACAAGAAGAAATTACGACAGGGTTATAAATTAATTTCGTCATCCATTGGCAATATATTTATGGACGCGGGTCATCATCAATTCCGAGTTACATTCGGACATATTCGTGTTTAGCGTAGTTCATTTGCCAAGAAATCAGTAAAATGACCCACAAACTTTTACTAGATTGTCAGTTTCTAGTTTTTTCCGAATGATTGATTTGGTAACAAGGCGACAATTATATTTCTAAATGATCATAATCTTACGTACAATTCTAGAGGCTAAAATAAAATATAAACACCAAATTACAACCGGCACTTCATAGACAACTGCATATCACCAAACGGAATAAAGGAATGGAAGGTAGTACCACAAATTTCTACACTATGCATGTCTGATGTAAAGTGCATTATGCTCTTCGAAGTATTTCAATAAAATATATATGAACGTTATATGCATTTGTTATATATTAGTAGTATTTAAATATGACTTCATCATCATCATCATCATCTGTTTACCCTCCAGGTTCGGCTTTTCCCTCGGACTCAGCGAGGGATCCCACCTCTACCGCCTCAAGGGCAGTGTCCTGGAGCTTCAGACTCTTGGTCGGGGGATACAACTGGAGAGTATGACCAGTACCTCGCCCAGGCGGCCTCACCTGCTATGGTGAACAGGGGCCTTATAGGGGGATGGGAAGATTGGAAGGGATAGGCAAGGATGAGGGAAAGAAGCGGGCGTGGCCTGAAGTTAGGTACCATCCCGGCATTCGTCTGGAGGTGAAGTGGGAAACCACGGAAAACCACTTCGAGGATGGCTGAGGTGGGAATCGAACCCACCTCTACTCAGTTGACCTACCGAGGCTGAGTGGACCCCGTACCAGCCCTCGTACCACTTTTCAAATTTTGTGGCAGGGCCGGGAATCGAACCCGGCCCTCCGGGGGAGGCAGCTAATCACGCTAACCACTACACCACAGAGGCGGCTAAATATGACTTAAATAGCGTAATTTATAATTATATTAGTCTTAGCTTTGCGAACAAATTGAAATGGAAATAAATTATTTGGACACGAAAATATATTGTTTATTGAACTAAAATATTATTATTGTTTTTAGCATTCATTTCAAATTTTAAGTTGTAAAGGCAATGAAATAAACATAATTCTTTTAAGCAATATATTTTGTGCATTCTTCATTATTTCCAATGCAAGATGTCCAAGCTCAGACCAGTTTAGCATCAGCATGTTTACTATAGAAACTGAGTCCACAATTTCCACATCTGAAATTAGTTTTGGTGAAATGTTGATGTCTGCCTCTGTGGTGTAGTGGTTAGCGTGATTAGCTGCCTCCCCTGGAGGCCCAGGTTCGATTCCCGGCTCTGCCACGAAATTTGAAAAGTGGTACGTGGGCTGGAACTGGGTCTACTCAGCCTCGGGAGATCAAATAAGTAGAGGTGGATTCGATTCCCACCTCAGCCATCGTGGAAGAGGGTTTCCGTGGTTTCCCACTTCTCCTCCAGGCAAATGCCGGGATTGTACCTAACTTAAGGCCACGGCGGCTTCCTTCCTTCTTCCTTGTCTATCCCTTCCAATTTTCCCATCTCCCACCAAGGACCCTGTTCTGCATAGCAGGTAAGGTCACCTGGGAGAGGTATTGGTCATTCTGCCCAGCTGTATCCCCCGACCCAATGTCTCACGCTCAAGGACAATGCTCTTGTGGCGGTAAAGGTGGGATCCCTCGCAGAGTCCGAGGGAAAAACCAACCCTGGAGGGTAAACATATTAAGAAGAAGAAGAGGAAGAAGAAATTCTGATGATCTCTCCTCTCTGTTGCCTGAGTAACACAGATGCATCACCTGCTTTTTACAGGAGGTTCTTCCTGGGTTTTGATGTTCTGGCGTTGAAGTTGCCCACCAAGCATGTACCTCCTGGCTTTCACTACTGTCAAGTGCAGTCCTCGGGTATCCTGTTAACGCTCTTCTACAAAAGGCTGCACCAGAATGTATCCAATTCTTGTATATATATATATATATTATGTTATTTTGTCCACGTTCACATGTGGGAACATTCTCAATGTAAATATTTTGGCCTTAAGTTAGGTACCATCCCGGCATTCGCCTGGAGGAGAAGTGGGAAACCACGGAAAACCACTTCCAGGATGGCTGAGGTGGGAATCGAACTCACTTCTACTCAGTTGACCTCCCGAGGCTGAGTGGACCCCGTTCCAGCCCTCGTACCACTTTTCAAATTTCGTGGCAGAGCCGGGAATCGAACCCGGGCCTCCGGGGGTGGCAGCTAATCACGCTAACCACTACACCACAGAGGCGGACTGTAAATATATTACGAACTGATAACACATTTAACAGTTAGCATGTAGAAGACTAACATTGGCCATCCTCTGGTTCCTCTCTATGTAGTGTAACAAGAAGCCATTATGTAAATAGATCAACTCCTTGTGCCGAATTGGTTGTAAAATAGTTTGATGTAGGCCTTTGTTTCTGGAGACACAGCTTCTACTTCTATCCGTAAAACGAGTACACATACACAGAACACGTACTTTAAAACAGGAGGTGGACGCACAAATCGGGAGCACTGTACTGCATATGCTGGGGGGTGGGCGTCGTAGGCGAAGTGACAGAGTAGCTTACATGGTAAGCGGGCGGGGAGGTGTATGACAGTGGACAGTGCTCGACGTAGGAGGTACGAATCTCACGTAAGAAATTTTTTACCAGTCAGTTGCCTGGGATGTGGTAAGGTTGCATACTTTACAGCTTCCAAGGACTGATTTGTTTATTTGACCCTGTAAAATACCGTATGTACCGCCTCTGTGGTGTAGTGGTTAGCGTGATTAGCTGCCACCCCCGGAGGCCCGGGTTCGATTCCCGGCTCTGCCACGAAATTTGAAAAGTGGTCCGAGGGCTGGAACGGGGTCCACTCAGCCTCGGTAGGTCAACTGAGTAGAGGTGGGTTCGATTCCCACCTCAGCCATCCTGGAAGTGGTTTTCCGTGGTTTCCCACTTCTCCTCCAGGCGAATGCCGGGATGGTACCTAACTTAAGGCCACGGCCGCTTCCTTCCCTCTTCCTTGCCCATCCCTTCCAATCTTCCCATCCCTCCACAAGGACCCTGTTCAGCATGGCAGGTGAGGCCGCCTGGGCGAGGTACTGGTCATACTCCCCAGTTGTATCCCCCGACCAAGAGTCTGAAGCTCCAGGACACTGCCCTTGATGCGGTAGAGGTGGGATCCCTCGCTAAGTCCGAGGGAAAAACCGAACCTGGAGGGTAAACAGATGATGATGATGATGAAAATACCGTATGTATCGTTGCATTGGTTATGGTGCTGTGTTGGACGAGGATGAGGAGATGATGGTGTGTGGGCAGTATACGCTGCGAAGTGGGCGCCGTAAGTGAAGTGTCGGAGTAGCTCACGTGGCTAGAGAGCAGTAGGATGTGTGATAGTTGACAGTGCTCGAGCGTTAGAATGTTCAAGTCCCATGCAAGTAATTCTTATGCCAGTTGCCCGGGATGTGGCAAGGTTGTATATTTAATACCGGAATTTTTCACAGACTGATTTGTTTATTTGGCCCTGAAAAGGGCCGTTGGTATGGAGCCGGGTTGATAGAGGCTAGGAAACATGTTACAGGAATTCAGTTATCCACGTCGTTTAACACAGCACCTGATCGAACTGACGACACCATGGTCG